>NW_027526214.1:39864538-40540000 GCF_048455015.1 Haemaphysalis longicornis
GGTACCCGCGAGAGGCATCTAACTGCGGTATTTTCAGCGATAAACTAATTGCGTACTCATTTATTCTGACATAAAGAAAACCCGCCAAATATGAAAAATACCACCTGACGGCGCTTCCGCGCGCATTGTAAAGCAGCGTCCCCAAATAGGCTGTTTGAAAGCAACTGCTTCGCCTGTCACCCGCCAGAAGAGATTGCGCATCACCTTGATAATGAAGGAGAAGGAGCAGCAACAGCAAGATTCGCGGGGCGCGTGTGCAGATAAGGAACAAACTCGGCCACGACTTCTTCTTTCTTTCTTTTGTTTATTTCATGCTGTCTAACTCAGAGGCAGCCTTTTTGAGGGCATTGCTTTACGATGCGCGCTGATGCGCGCGGAGGCGCCGTCACGTGGTATTTCATATTTCGCGGGTTTTCTTTATCAGTCAGAATAAATGAGAACGCAATTAGTTCATCGGTGAAAATACCGCTGCTAGTCGCCCCTCGTGGGTACCTACAAGTGCCTCATTGACACTCTAGTGATTAGGATAATACTTGTCGAGTTAGATAATTATTTACAATTAATTAATTAGGTCTCATTAACGAAACAAATGCTGCCCGTTTCTCCACAGTACTGCAAACATTATCGACGAGGTTTTCTTCGAGTTGCAGCGTTACTCTTTTTTTAAATCTTGGTGCATGATAGATGGGACACCCTGTATATATATATATATATATATATATATATATATATATGTGCGTGTGTGTGTGTGTGTGTGTGTGTGTGTACATACATATACGTGTGTGATTGTGTTCGTGTGTGCTACGGAGAGGTTTGCTTTTTTGTGACACTTTTGATGAAGTTTGGTGGGTAACGAATGGTACTGCTGCCTACCTATATTTACTCTTAGATGTGGGAACGATTTTGCTGGGGAACAGTAACGAGAAAGCATGTTTTATGGTCCAGAAACAAGAGAGCCTGAGTGGATATTTCTTGTGCACGTGCACATCAAAGACTTCAACATGGTGTATTTTGTATTCTACTGTGGTGTTCAACTTGGCCCAAATATTGCCTTGTAACACCACCCACCCCGAAAGCTCTCTCAAGAAAACTTGGTGACAGAACCACATTTAAACCGCAAGAAAAAAGGTGACATATCCGCACATCGTAAGTTTCTCAATAACACCCCTGATGGATGTCACAGTAAACAACTCAATGAAGGAGCAAGATGCAGTTTTTAACATATTGGAGCGTAAGGCTTGTAAGTAATTATTATGGGTCTATACCGATGGAGTAGCAGGACCAGTAGCAGCTAATAGCCACTTGGAATACACCAGTGGTGACATGGAATTGATAAATAGCTGTGAGATAAAATTACTTACCTATTGTAACAAGACCATTAAATATGACCGCCACCTTTTGTTTGTGTGAAGACCGCCACCAGCCACCTATACTTTGTAATTCAGAAGCCCTTTTGCGTATTTTTACCGTAATCAGTGCTCAATATAATTTTTGCTGGTAGCTGGCTCCTATTGCAAGCAACATCCTCTTTTAATTACCACAAAGTAATTACTTAGACACTGTGCGCGTTAAATAGTATCCTCATGCAGCTTTGTAGGTTCTGTTCTTTCTCCCATTTGTGTAATATTCTGGCAGTGCTCATTACACTACAAGCATTGGCAGGTTTTTTCCGTAAAAAATAGGCACTCTAATATACAAAAAAAACTTTGCACTTACCTAAGGGCTTGTTTTCTTTTAGATGTGTGTATGTCCTTCTGCAAAACACCGATTCATTTTATCTTGCCAAAAAATTTATAAGAAATGACCTTTTTAAATGTTCAGCTGATGTTTCTAGAACATTTCTTGCTTTAAGAAGTCTTTCCCTGTAGTTTCTTGCTGTAAAATATTGTAACATGTAGTGCCAGTTTTTACATCCTATTGCAATTATTTAATTAGGTTCCTATGTTTTATGAAAGAAAATATACATATACGTATTTTTAGCATCATTGGGATAAGTTGGATTTTAACCTTGAATTTTTAAAACGTTACATCCAGAATCCCAACACGCATTGCTTGCGCTTGCTTTTGGAATTTAATTGTGGTATACACTTTTAGTAAATATTTGCCACTATTCTCTAATTATTTGCATAATTTAGGCATTGCACCCTGCAGTGGAGGCATTGTCTGCTTTGAATAATCGCCCGTATGTTTAGCTCCTTCCGAGTTTCCTAAATAGGTGCCCTTGCCGTTGTCTTTCCCCACAGTGCTGTTGGGCATAGCACTGAAGAGCTCAAAACATTTAAGAATTTAAACAGGTGTTCTATGAACCGTGTGTAGCCACCGAGGCCGTTCACAAAAGCAGACCTTTTCATGTTTCCGGAAGGACCACTTTGCGTCGGTATTTAAAATTTATACATATATCTACAACACACTCTAAAGGCATTGTATAACGTGGGTGGATTTTAAAAGAATACAAATATACGTTATTTAGTACATTACGCACTTAAAAGGATAATTCCACAAAAGATGCCAACTGGTATAAACTACACTCTCAGGACAACTGCCCTTATCACCATAAGCTGTTAAAAACACCGAAACGTCAAAAACGCACTACGCCAAGACGTGGTGTGTTAGAAACGTGAAAAACATTCAGTGGAGCGGACACAATCTGCTCCGGAGGCAATTCTGTTCACGTATTCTTCTACGGACAATGCATTTTCAAAAGCGTTTGTTCAGCAGATATAGTCACCTAATTTCTCAGCAAGGTCCCTTCTGTATGAAACGAAGCATACCGATGCCTTTTTTTGTCGTGGAATATGTTAAAGAAAAGAGAAAATCTGAGATACTTACGCTTCGATTACAGGAAGGGCAATTCTATTGCGTTGACAATTGCACTTGAGCTGCTCGTGAACTTATAATTGCCCGTCACGAACCAGGAGACACATTTCTGGACACGCTCTAGTTTATCAAAATTAACTTTACACTCTGGGACTCATGTGGTGGACGCGTATTCCAGTATTGGGCGTACATTTGAAACGCACAGTGTTTCCTTAGGTACTGCAGGTGCTTTTCGGAATTTTCATCGAAGGAAGTTTAAAATGCGTCTGGCTTTTGCTGACACCTAATTGTGATGAGCATTTCAGGACTGTGTCCTAATAATGACAACCCTGGGTAGGTGTAATCAGTAACAACGCGTAGCGCTGTTTGTTCGATGCAGTTCTCAGTAACTAGAGGCTGCTTTTTTGTAAACCGAATGGCACTGCACTTTGAGACGTTGTGCTTCAGTTTTTTTCGGCTACACCGCAATACTACTGGGTATAGGTCTTTTTCAGTTCGAAAAAATTTCAAGAGTAATGCCATATTATTTGTACCAGTCATCTGTGTAGATTGTTACTTGTCTGGCAGCACACTCAGCGAGAACACGGACCTAAAATAAGAAGTGGCCACAGAAAGGAGCTAGCTTTGTGGCACACCCAATTAGACAGATAAGTCCGATCAAGATGCCAACTCAAGAACGGTGCAATGTATCGGCATAAAGGATAGGCTTTTAACATGTAAGTATGTAAGCTGATATGTTTGGACGCCGTATTTTTGGAAAATAGGAGCGATAACGATAGTGTCAAAACCTTTGCCGAAATCAAAGAAAATGCAATGCATTTGGTTAGCAGAAATTAACGATGCGGTGACGTCATGCGGAACTTCTATTAGGTTGGGTTGCAAAAAAATCATTTTCTAAAGAAATGCTAGGTGGCACAAAAAAATGGCAGGCTTAGGGTGGTTTTTAATATTATTATAGTGGGGTTTATTTAAACAGCCAAGGAACCGAGGGGATCAAGCGACGGAGGCCGCAGAAGCAGAGCAGCAAGCACTGAACACGATGACGCTGCAAATCCGGCGAATGCTGCGCCCTTGATGCGTGGGGATTGTCCTGTTTCAGCTTGGATTTCAGCATGAGCGTTAATTCCTTGACCCGGGCCTCTAGTCTTCGTTACAATCACCCCCAGGTGACAAGGAGCCATCCTGGCGACTTCATGGCGAGGGCGAGACGATGGGCTCGTAGTAGGGCTTCAAACGGTTGGCGTGGATATTCTCGTGGCCACGGCGTCGAAGATCGTCAGATGGTGTGGGCGGCTCGACGACGTATTTTACTGATGATGCGTGCTCTATGATGCGATACAGGCCATAATATTTCCCGAGTAAATTAGAAGACAGGCCAGGCGTTGTAAGCGGTATCCATCGCCAAACAAGAGATTCAGGAAGGAAAGAAGGTGGAGATGACCCAACTAGGTCGTGTTGGTACTTTTGGTGACTTTGTTCACTGGACGTGAAGAACAAGTTAATTGGCGACATTCTTGAGCGTGTCGCGCTATATCGGAGTTCGGCTTGCCTTCCGAGGCATCGGGGTGTGTGGGACGGTGGTGTCCGTGGCGCAAGAGGGCTCGCGTACGTAAAGAAGAAAAAAGGGAGAAAACCGGGTGGTGGATTGCGTTGCGCTAATATACGCGAAAGTAACGAATGGAAGGACCACGTCCCAGTTAGGGTGGTCTGATAATATGTACACGGAAAGCATGTCACCAAGCTAACGATTGAATCGTTCAGTCAAACCATTTGTCTGCCGGTGGTAGGCAGTACACGTCTGTTGAACAATCTTGCATTCACTCAAGAGAGCTTCCAGAACTTCGGACAGAAAGACTCGTCCTCTGTCGCTGAGAAGCTGCTTGGGGGAACCATGACCTAGGATGAAGTGATGACGAAGGAATAGGGCGACGTCGCATGCCGTAGCACTGGGAAGCGCAGCCTTTTCCGTGTAGGGCGTAAGATGGTCTACGGCGACGATAATCCACCTGTTCCCAGAAGGTTCGTGAATGGAAGGGTCGTGAATGGTAAGGAATAGTAAGGCTTCGGATGGGGTAGCTTGCGTCGTTGGCAGGCCTCACAGCTACAGATGTACTGGCGCACAAAACTATACATTCCCTTCCAGTAATAACGCTGAGGAAGCCTAGAGTAAGTTTTTAAGACGCCAGCGTGGGCGGATTGCGGGTCAGCGTGGAAAGCTGCACACATTTCGGCTCGTAAATGGCGTGAAATTACGAGCAGCCATTTCCTTCGGTCGGTCATATAGTGGCGACGGTATAGAAGACCCTCCCGCACAGTGAAATGAGCTGCTTGCCGTCGTAGTTCTCGAGGTTGGAAGGTGGCCGTCGGGGGCTAAAGTACGTTATAATAGAGGAGACCCAAGGGTCTTGGTGCTGGTGAAGGGTCAGGTCAGTAAGCGTGAGCGCAGAGACGATGGACTCCGGTGAATCGGGGCACGTCGTCGAATCTGGCAGAGGCAAGCGAGAGAGGGCATCGGCGTCAGAGCGTTTGCGCCCTGATCTGTAAACGACGCGAATATCGTATTCTTGAATACGTAGGGCCCAACGTGCAAGCCGTCGCATGGGGTCTTTGAGAGACGACAACCAACATTGAGCGTGGTGGTCGGTGACAACGTCGAACGTGCGGCCATATAAGTAAGGTCGGAACTTTCCCAAGGCCCAAACAATCGCCAAGCACTCTTTTTCAGTTACGGAATAATTGGACTCCGCTTTGGTGAGGGTCCGGATGCAACGACGTATTCCGGGTAACCAGACTTTCGCCGTGCGAGAAAAGCACCGAGGCCGAAACCTCTGGCGTCCGTGTGTACTTCGGTTGGGGCACTGGGGTCGTAGTGGCGGAAAATGGGTGGTGATGTCCACAAGCGCCGTAAAGTAGAAGAAGCCTCGTCATACTCTGGCGACCACGAAGTTATTCCATTTTCGTTGCCAAGTAGTCTTCCTAGGGGCACTATGATAGACGCGAAATTTCAGAAAAACTGGCGGAAATAAGAGCAGAGGCCAATGCAGCTGTGGAGGGCCTCGAGTTATGTCGGCTTGAGAAACTGCGCGACTGCCTACAGCTTGTTCGGGTGAAGTAGAACACCCTCCTTGGACACCACATGACCTACGATTGTCAATTTGCGGGTCCAGAAGCGACACTTTTTCAAGTTTAGCTGTAGGGCAGTGGCCGTCAGGCGGGTGAGAACTTGTTTGAGCCGAATGAGGTGTGTCTCGAAATCTGAAGAAAACACGACAACATCGTCTAAATAACAGAAACACGTGTTCCACTTGAGACCTCTTAAGATGTTGTCCATCATCCGTTCTAATGTTGCGGGCGCGTTGCAAAGGCCAAGTGGCATTACATTACACACATATAAGCCGTCGGGAGTAACAAAGGTTGTTTTCGGTTGGTCAGATTCGGCCATCAGAACCTGCCAATAGCCGGATCGCAAATCCAATGAAGAGAAAACTTCTGCACTATGCAAGCAGTCGAGGTCATCGTCAATGCGGGGCAATGGGTAGGCTTCTTTGCAGGTCACCTTGTTGGGCCTCTGATAGTCAACGCAAAAATGTAACGAGCGGTCTTTTTTAGTGACACGCACTACCGGCGATGACCACGGGCTTTGCGACGGTCGGATAACACCTCGCCGAAGCATGCCCTCATCTTGCTCACCAACGACGCGGCGTTCAGATGGTGATACTCGATATGGACGCTACTGCAAAGGTGGCTGTGCGCCAGTGTCGATGTGATGGGCGACAGTTGACGTACGGCTCAAGGTAGTTTGGTTCGAGTCAAAGGAATAATGGAAGGCGCTTTGCAGTGCGAGCAATTGTGTGCTCTGCGTTAAGGTCAAGCTGCTGTACAAAGAAGAGGCAAACGCGTCGACCGCTAGCCGATGGGCATGGGAGGACGGAGTGGTGAGAGCGTTGATGTCCAGGGTAGATGTACTTTCGTCATCGTTGAAGTAGAGAATGGAGGCTAAGGGTTCAGTATTACCGAGGGATTCGCCGCGCAGCAAACTGAGAAGGCAGGGGGTAGGATTCGTAATCCACATTCACGTGCAGCCAGACTAGAGCTCCCAAATGGCGAAAGGAGGGGTAGCTTTTCCGGAGGAGGAATACTTCGGATTGAGTAAACAGAACCGTGTCATCGGAGGTAGAGTAGCAAGACGAAGGTACAAGGACAGATCTGTACAGGCGGGATATGAGCGTCTTCGGAGATGATGATTTTGTCACTGGAAGAGGACGAAGCGAAAACATCGCACAATGCCTCATAATATTGAGCAGATAACTGGACCTACGCACGGGCAAAATCAATGATCGCGTGATGGCGAGACAGGAAATACCACCCCAGGATAATGTCCTGGGAACATGAGGCCAGGACGACGAGCTCAATGGCGTAAATGGCATCTTGAATAACTACAGGAGCTGTACACGTCGCAAAAGGTTCGACTTGTTTAGCGTTTGCGATACGAAGCGGAAGTTCTGTGAGGGGTGTGGTAACTTTTTTCAATGAGCGACAAAGTTTTTCAATTATCAGAGAAATAGCGGCTCCTGTATCTGCGAAGGCGACTCTGCGTATACCACCAATTGTTACATCGATGACATTTCTTAAGGGCGATCGAGGTCTTGTGCATTTCGATGGGTGTGCAGTTCGTGCCTCGGGAACTGCGCAAGTTAGATTCCCTCTTGGACATCTTCGGAGCGGTGAAGCATGGACGACAGTGAACGGCGGCGTGGTGACTGTGAACGGCGGCTGGCGTCAATGGCACGAGTGGGCGGAAACTTATCAGAAGTTGGACCAGAATGTGCGCCAGGACGAAGCGGCAGCGGCTCATAGATCAACATGGGATGGGGTGAGTAGGCACCGGCACGAAGTGCGTCGGGACGAGATAGTGGCATACGGCGGCAATAACCTGCGACATGACCCGGTATGCGGCAGGCGAAGCAGATGGGCTGGTTGGCAGGTGTTCGCCAAGGAGTAATGGCTGGCGGCGTCATCTGAAAAAGAAGCGACGATAACGTTGGCCCCATACGATGAATTGCAGAGAACTGGCGTGGAGTTCGGGCAGCTAATTGAACGTACGTGAGCGGTGCGACGTCTCGAGCAGAAAGTTCAGCTGTCTGAAGCGCTTTGGCGATTTGCTCCTTAATAACAGTTTGAAGAGCAGGAGCTGGAGATGATGACGTCGCCTGCAATCGGGGCACGCAAAAAATATGGCGCGCCACCTCTTCGCGCAAACAATCTTGTAGTTTCGCTTAAAGGGAAGGGCTTTCCGAAGGGAGAGCGAGGCCCGACACGGTATTCACTGGTCCCAAAAATTGACGCGCCACGACCCGGCGTCTGCGCAGTCCGTCGTAGCTCTGGCATAAACTTATAACTTGACTCACCGTTGTCGGATCTTTCGCAATGAGCATCTGAAAAGCACCGTCGTCGATGCCTTTCAAGATGTCCGGATCTTCTCTGCGTCCGTCATTGCGGGGTCGACCCGCCTACACAAGTTCACGACGTCTTCGATGTAGCTGGTGAAATTTTCTCCCAAATGCTGGGCTCGTCCGCGAAGGCGCTGTTCGGCGAGAATTTTACGCAGGGCACGGAGATCAAAAGCTTCTTAACAGCGCGTTTTTAAGTCCGTCCAGGTATGAATGTCGGTCTTGTTGTTGTACCACAGCTCTGCGACCTTGTCGAGGGAAAAACTCACGTTGTTGAGTTTCATCGGGTCATCCCATCTGTTGTAGTTGCTGACGCGCTCGTATGACGAAAGCAAATCGTCAGCGTCATAGTCGCCAGTGCCAGTGAATTTGGCAGGATCACGCTCCCGGAGCGCTCCAGAGGAGATCACTGTCGAGGGCGTCGGCTGCGGTTGAGTGGCGTTGTCGTTACCGGACATGGTTGGGGTTGGAAGCCGCCGATTTCAAAGTTCCAAGATGATGGCAGCTGAGCTCGGATACGCACACTCCAACAAAATGTAGTGGGGTTTATTTATACAGCCAAGAAACCGAGGGGATCAATCGACAGAGGTCGAACAAGCGGAGCAGCCAGCACTGAACACGATCACGCTGCGAATGCTTCGCATGCTGCGCGCTTGATGCGTGGGGATTGTCCGTGGGGATTGTCCTTTTTCAGCTTAGATTTCGGCCTGAGCTTTAATCCCCTGACCCGGACCTCTCTTCTTCGTTACAATACAAATATTATGCTGAATATGTTTACAGGATACGTAAGTAAAGACATGAGTCTATAATTGCAAGTGCCTGCTTTGTCACCGTTTTGTAGATGGGGATGACATTTGCTCATTTCCAATGAGCAGGTTACACCATTCGCGACAATCATTTACCGCAAACAGCTATAAGAAACGGGCTAATAGATCCTGCAGAGATTTCGAGACTGAAGTTCAGGTTGCACTGCGGTTTAAAAGGAAATATAACTTTGTTGAGCGCCGTAAAAAAACACAGAACAAGGAATACAAGGACGAGCACTTGTATCCCCCATCGTGTGTTTTTTTACTGCGCTCAACAAAGTTTTTAATAGATTGCGAGCTCGCTCTTACCCACACCATTTAAAAGGAATGCCGCACCCTGTTCCAAAACCTCCATCTCTGCAATTTGCGTTAATGATCATATAAAATTCTTTGCAGCTTTAATAACCGACTATTCTGAGAACACCATTTGGAAAAACTTCTTTGAAGGATCAGCTTTGTTCCCATTATCGGAGGCGTATAAATTATCGTCTTTTATATCCCGTATACCGCCATTAGATTTATTCTTTCGTTGAAAGTGCTTCCAGCCAAGTTTGGAGTGGATTTTCACTTCAGTAGTTAAGCCACTAAAATATGTCTCTCGCCTCGCGCAAATGTTTGGCTTATTACAACTTTTTTTATTTTTTATCTTTATATATGTTTCATCAGTTGTAGGCAGGTAATATGTATGGTGTAGATGATCTCTTTTATTTGTGAGAGATCGAATTTACTTGCTCAGCCAACGCTTGTCTTATCGGTGTTTAGCAGAGATGATTCACGATTGCAGGAACGTTTTTGCTAGCGGTAATGGTTTTGTCCTTTTTCGTTACAGATTAAGTACGTTAAAGGAGCCAGGAAGACAAACTACAAGTTGGATTTATTAGAAAGACTGCTTAGTCCCGATAACAATGATACCAGTATCATCGCAATCTTCGAAAAAATAATGGAAATATAAAGAAAACGTGTGAAGCAGTCACGACCCCCTTGCCAATTTCCCGCAACTTTTTTATGACGTCACGGAACCTTGTTTGTGCGATTGTCGACCGCCTAACTGACCTGTCTCGACGACACACGACTGGACGTCTGTAATGGGGCCTCTAGTTCTATTTGACCGCATCACTTGCATGCTAACGTGCAGTTAACGCACTGAAAATTACGTTTTATTGTTGGCCCTTATGACGTCATTCTTGCTCATAACACATCACTGTAGCGCAAAATTTGAAAGTTTTTAAATACTTCTTGCTTTTTTTGTTAAAAAAACATCTTTTGTGGCTCTAATGGAGCTGAGTGAGATACTGATGCCTAGTTCTTTCAAATTAAACGAAGTTGTATTTTCTCTTCATGGCCCCTTTAGGAAGAAAAAGATATTTCTGGAAACGCACACAAATAAGCGTCAAGATTCTCAAAATCGCGGCATAGTCCCCTTTTTATATAACCGCATTTTCCGAGGCACTGAAGCGTGTAGTTGGGCCATAGCACAACACATTTATCCACCACTCGTCGTGAGCCCTAATTTTTTGTTGTTCTAGGGGCTGTTACAAGCTGATATAGCTGGTGAACATTTTTGATTTCTGTAATAGTTTCGTGAGGATTGGCCATGATTGTTGGGAAAAGTGGACCCCGCGCTGGCGAGGGAGGACATGCAGGAGGAAGAAAAGGGCTGGAGGTGGAACACGGTTCCGGCCGCAGCGGAGACTCAGAGCTAGCGAGCGGGCAAGGACCGGGGGCGGACCCGGAGTTCCTGTGATCCCGTTCGAGTAGTTCGAGGCGTGTAAGACGGGGCCCGTTAACCCGTGTGGGACGGGCAGAAGACCGGGGCGTGATCGTGCGACTGGCCGAGGCGCGGAATCACGGCCCAGGGCAGAACCACCGCAGCGCCCGCTACGTTGGACGTGGTGCATCTTCTTCAGTCTCGCTCGGGCAGAGCTGGCGAGAGACGGCCAGCGCTCGACCGCGACAGGACTGGCGGTGACCCGCCATCGACTTTGCCGAACGTCGACCGTCGAGCCGTCTGTGAGAATGTTCCCCTTTTACTGAACGCTGGTTAGGGGTATTGAACACGTGTTTTTCTGTTGTGCTTCGCAATGGTACCGCTTTTCCGCTGTCTCATTTTCTGGTGGCGCTGTTAATATACTTCATTCCATCTTGCCCTCTCGAGTACCGTTCGTACGCCTCGTACACCCACAAGGCCAAACGAGTCCAGCACAAGCTCTATGAAGCAAAAACACACGGAGGGCTACTGGTTTGAATGGGTTCCACAGCACACCTGTTACGTTAAAATCACCACGAGGCAATACGTAAGTTGTTTCGAGAGTTAACAAAATAAATAGTAAGGTGGGCAATGGCCTCTAGAACCAACGAACCGCCGGTGCAGCTTTTACTCATACATATTTTGCTTCATACTGTTTCACACAAGTCACTACAAGCACCTATGTGGACGCCACTACAACCTGTATTGATCAATACAAAAACACACCACCGTGGGGTTGTACGGGCTTTTCAATGTACTGTATAGGTTAACGGCAAACCTCATTATTGGCGACTGTGCCATGAAACAAGATTCAGTTCCGAAAACTATATGGGATTTAGTCATTTGTAATAACGAGGTGAACCCTGTTATCTTACTTTTGAAACTGGGACATGTCACTGCAATGTCTGTCAGTTTACATTTCGGAGCTTCTTTTAAATGGTAAGATGGTCCGCGTTGATGGCTATCAGAGGTCGCTATATCGATATAGTGGGCACGCGGACCCCGAGTGGACATGCGGCATCAAACACCATAGTTATATATTGCGCCGGATTTCCTACTCGGCCTCGCTGGAATGCATCTTCGCTCCGCAGCCGGTGCACCAACATTCGACACGGTCCAAAAGAATTCACCGTTTGTTCCTTGCCTCGTCAGTTGCTGGGATTCCTATATCGGGCTTGATGCGCCCCTTCCCGTCGTGTTATATCATCTGTATCAAGTTTCAGTGGGCACGACGGACCCGGAGTGCATAAGTGGCATCCATTCTTCTGCATTGCGGTGGCGGGTACCATTGATATAAAATGAAAAGTGACTGACATGGTTTTTTGGTCCTGCCGTGTCCAAAGCAGTGCCTTTGTATCGCATTTGATGTCTACTGTGTATGCTCATTATCCTGGTGCGGGAATAATGAGCTGAACCCTGTACCCGAGATCGAGAAAATGCTGGAGCATCCACTAGATGGCAAAACGAAAATATCTATTCGGATTTCCTGGGATGAAGGCCCAACAAAAAAATTGATAAAATTTTTTTTCGATTGCAACTGACGTTTACCTCAATTGTAAAAACGAATTAACAGTTTAGATGCCTTTGAGAAAATAGTACCTTTTTAAACTAAAATGACTAATCTTGAAGACAGTAGGAGGCGATCCAAACTGGTAGTTTTCTGCGTACCCGCAGAACCTGAAGAAACCGAGGATGTGTTGAAAGAAACAATGCTAACCGAGGTTTTCACAAACATTTCTGAGGAAAAATAAAATTTAGTGGTTTGGATTCGTTGGAATGGCACGCCCGGAAGAATTCTGCCAGTTATCCTATATTTGCAAAATCACAACATAAAGCAGTAAATTATCTCGAATGCCCAATATAAAAGGGATAGATATATATGTTCAAAACGAGTACTCAAAGGAAATGCTGTGCATGAGGTAGCTTCATTAGATTAGCCCAAGACAAGAAAAGAAACAAGGCATAACGGTTATTTAGTACTCGATCAACTTGCCGTCGATGAAGCTAAGTATGTATTGGATGACTCCATAAAGTCAAGAACAAAAATTGGAAGTTCCCAGGCTTGTAAACAAAAACTGTGACCCGAAAGCCATAACCCCTTAGCAGCTGCGGCTTTTAAACAGTAACGCGCGCAGCCTCGTTAATAAATCCGAGCAACTGGAGTAGATTCTTTTTGGTAATACCCCGAACAATATTGTAATTACGGAGACTTGGTTGGGTGACGAAATCACATATGACGTTGTTTTCCTCTTCTTATCGTGTGTATCGTCGTAAAAAAATGTTAGGGGTGCAGGTGTTGCTGTCCCTACAAACGTGTTTTTGATGCGACATTTTTGCGTGAGATCGTCAACCCCGAAAGTCTTACTTTAAACGTATTCTACTTTGGGCGTTCTGTCCTTATGTTCGCTGCGTGTCGTGCACCTGATTCGCCTTCTGGGTTTCGGCATGACGTACACGAGCACGTGGTATCATTCATGGATGAAAACAAACTCCTCCTGGGTAATTTTAATTTGCCTGGCGTTATTCGGGACTCTGTTTTTCCTACTCTCGTACAATCCCCGCATTTTTCATACCTTCTTGATATTGCCACGGCTCGCAATGTGTTTGAACTTTACATCATACCCTGGGCAGGCATTAAACCAGCTCCCTTTTTTCTCCACATACCCAACTGGGGTAATGCAGCCCAGAACTTGTGAAGACGAAGACGACAAAGAAAAGAAATCCGGATCAGAAGAAAAGCTGGAAGAGCTCAAGAGTTCGGCCAAGGCTAGACGTTCGCAGCTCGGATGTGGCCACAAGTTCGCATGAGTAAATAAACAATTCTACAAGAAGTTTTGTTTCTATCGTGACAGAAGTGGTTGGTTCTGGGTAGATGATACCTGGTTCATCACGAGCTTCGAGTAACCTCCAGGACACGCTCATCACTCCTGTTCACGAGAAAATCAGGCGAGGGTTACTTTGTCTGCCCGTGTAGTACGGGCCGCTGCCAGATCGCACAGCCAGACTAAGGGTACAGGAAAACAGCGTAGCCGTCCTTCCGACAATTTCCACGACCGTTGGTTACCTTGTTCAGCAGCTACGGGGGCCAAAGCCTTTTTATGGCGAGGCTTTCCAAGATACAGTGGGCAGGCTGGACCAGTTTGAGTGCGTCGCCATATTCAACGGTTGGGATGAGAAACGTAAGCTTCACAATTTGTACTATGCTTTAGAAGAATTCGCGCACCTGGTAGAGGCTACTCGCTACCTATGTGAGCATTGACCCCAAGGAAAAGTCTAATTTTTCGCTGCAGGCGAGAAAGCAACGTCCGAATGAGAGCGTTGTCGTGTACCTCGAAGACATGTTTCATTTATTTCGGTACGCTGCTCCACCCATGCCAGAGGACAAGAAATTGCGGCATTTGAGGCGCGGAGCCAAGAAACAGATCTTCCCCAGACTGATGAGGAGGCCTCTAGGAAGAGTTTTCAGATTTGCTGAAGAGGCCTTTGTGAACTGTCCAGGAAGTTTGATGAGCGGGAGCTGCAGGCAGTGCTCATGGTGAAAGGCCAAGTCCTTCTGTGTCTGTTGCTGAACTCCTTAGGGATGAAATAAGTTCGGCTGAGCGGGTGTCGGAGCCAGCTGACGAGTATGCATGGCCAGAGCTCCCCATATCACCGTATGCAGATGCCCTGCGTCAGTCCCGCTACTGTTATACGCCTACTGTCGGCACTGTTGATCCGCAACCCACTGCCGTTAACTTCATGCCGCGTCCCTACTTGCCACCTCCAGCCGTGCTGCACTCGGAGGAGACACACTACTGGAAAGGAATCTCTGGCGTACCCCTGACAGCGCCACCCTTGGCTTCCACTGCAGGGAGGGTATTCATGCGCAGCGCACGTGGCCAAGCCCGCATGCGTGGATTTCCACGCAATGCACCGCGTACACGAAATCCCGTAGCTGCGCAGCGATCTGGGGGGTCTGCGTGGTTCCCCGAACCCTGCGACAAGCCTCTCTAAATCACCGATTGTAAGGGGTTACCACCGTGGCCTTGGCCGCTCGCTCTACAAGCTAACACTGCGAATGGTCAACGCATCTCGCCTATAGCTGATGGGTACACGGGAAAGGGTAAGCTGGAGAAGCCAGGTGTCGCTTCCGACATGGAAGGAATTATCCGGAGGTGTGCTTGTTTAAGAGTTTGTGCTCCCAGTGAGTTGGTCGTGGCAGCGCGACCTTAGCGGAAGCCTGTTTTTTTCGAACGTGTCTCCGGTCACTACACCGTCCCAATTACCGGAGCACTTTTCCAGAGTTCGAATTCATCCGCTCGCCTGTAATAATCGGGCCATGCCTTATACGTGTCTGTCTAGGCTGCATTTAAAAAAGAGCATTTCCAGCTCCTTCAGGACTTTAGGCTGGGTCCAAAACCTCATCTGTTTAAACAATTTGAGGGGACCCTACACGATAATTGTCGGAACCCGCATTAAACTAGGCAAGATAAAAAGGATGCTTATCATGGTCAAGTGACTCTTTAGAGGAATGTAAAATATCGTCTTACAACAATGTTGATGCCTTCCTCAAGGCTTTTTAACAGTTGCGCCCAGACTAGTGTACTGCTTTCACTTCAATATCCTAACCATTTGAAAATCACCTGAACCATTTCACCCTCTTATGCAACATTCTTAAAAGCACAGTGGATGTTTTTGCACCCAATGGAATTAAAATGAGTGAGGACCTGTACAGCACCTTCCCTCTGCACGGGTACACCACAAATTTCCTCGAACGCGACACTTCGAGGGGAGGTGGTACTGCCGTTTTTGTTAGGCAAAGAGTTATACTTTCAAACATAATGCGGAAATTTATTCGGCATATAACCAAACTATATTTCCTTTGTTTCCATCCTACATAATACGTTCATGCGTTACGCGGCGTACAGGACAAACATAAAACGCAAAAAAGAATTACAAATAAGAAGACAACACACAATGAGCGGTTTCAAATAAAATGTCCGGGCAAAAGTGTAGGTAAATGCTCGATTCGTGGAGCGACCGCAATAACACAAAGAGTTCGGCTGCTGTGAATATACACAAATTTTTATAGGTCCAGGGGAAATAACAAAAATAAACATGCAAAAAGCAAGGTAGAACACCAAAAGCCTTTGAAATACACGAATCAGTTGTGGCTCTCTGGACAACTCCGTGAATCGTGCCTTCGGGCGGATATTGTTTTGATCCCGAAGCCTGGCATACCACCGCACAAAATTCGCAGCTTGCGGGCAATAGCTTTGACAGCTATGCTGTGCAATCTGTCAGAGCGGATGGTTGCTACATGGCTTTAGAGGGGGCTCGATACATTTTAATGCAATAGCCGTGCAAAAATCGGGTTCAGGCGTAATCTTGGTACTAAAATGACTTCGATTACCTGTCATCTATAGTTTTAGAGGGAGGCCTTTCACGCCGTGAAAGGACTGTTCTAGCTATGGACATATGCAATGTGTATGATGTCTGTCATGCTGCAATATTACTAATCCTAAGTGGCCTTCGCTTCCCAGACAGTGGAAGCTTGGGCTCGTGTTCACCAATACTGGGCGTATCACAATACTCTGCTCTGACTCCGCTACGTTTTAACATTGCTTTGGTGCCGCTAGATTGCCATCTTCCCAGTTTCCAAGACTTGTATTCCCTCATGTACTCGGCTGACATTCCTTTATGGTCAGTCCATCCGGACCTGCATCGACAAGCAGAGTGGCTTCATTAGGCCTTAACAGACTGCCCAAAATGGTGCCAGGATGCGGGCCTCACTATCTGTCCAGAGAAGACTGCTGTACTTACCGTGGAGAACGCTTGATGCCGTTGCTCCTTTGGATTATATCCCGTCGCACTGCAACTGAATCTGTTCGTCATTCAAATTTTTAACAGCTTTCGGTTTTGGAATGAGAAATATCAGCTTCAGAAAAAACGGCTCAGTGACCCCAATCTGCTCGGCATATAGCCAGATAAATGTTCCACCTCATTCTCCGCAACTCTCACAAGTCTCGCGGCGCCTGCTGGACGATTGCCCATTTCCTAGGCCGCTCCTGACTACAGCCACGGATCGTGTAACATGCACAGTTCCAGCACATGACGCAAGAGCACTGGGACAGGCTGGAGGCTAATAGCAAGACCACCATGGGCACTATTACTGCCCCACCTCCGGACTAACACCAATTCCAGAGCTCCAAGCAGGAGCCCAGCTAACATGCTGGATGAACGCATTCATCAGCATCGTTCGTACGCCTGCTGAAACGTGCACTAGTTCCTCAGCCCGCAGGTCTCGCCGCCTACATGGGCCAGCCGAAGAATACGATGCCAGCCTTTCCCTCCGCAAGGCCGCCCTGGCTGTACCATTAGGTGATAGACAACAAGCTTCTAAAAAGGCTACACTTCAATACCTCGGGCCTTCACCAGCCTCCAGATGCGTTTCTTCCTCTCTTTGACTGAGCGCCTGAGACGCAACCACCACGTGGCCAGCCTTTGTGGATGCCGGGGCATAGGACTGCTTCGTCACCACGGCTTTTACGTGTCCCTCCGACCCTGCGATATTTCAAAGCTGTGCGTACATGTCACTCTGTGCAAACCGAAGTCTGCTAGCAGAACTTACTGCAACGCGTGATGGCATGCAGGCACTTGCTTCGACTTCGACTACTTTGGACAAGATGGAACTTTCTACTCAGTCAAAGGCAGCGATTCGGGATTTGCGTTGCGTTGCGCGTTGTACAAACATAGCTGCACGTATTGACGAAAGTATGGGCACTTATCCACGCCCTCTACTCGCTTGGTGGATTCGCCGGGACATGCTTTCTGCCGACACAGTGGCGGATCGCGCCTGCCACAGCGACCCCCCATGGCCACTCCCCCACTTATCCGGCCCGATATCACGCGCCATTTGTAGACACTTGCCCCTTCTGTGTGTTTCCTGCATCAGAAGCTGATGTTGAACACTTGCGGTGGACTTGTGAAGGGGCTAGACCCGCCCAAATGCAGCACCTCTGAGCCGCAGGGCTCCATCCTCGCCGACCCTGACATATGAAGCGCTGGATATGGGGCTCTAGCACCGGTTTCCTGTAATATTGGGCGTTACGGATACCGTTTTCTACATATGAAACCTTTTTCTTATGCCGCAGAGCCATCTTTTGCAAAAAAAAAGAGATTCGGAAGATTTGCTATACAGGAAAATGCAGGTCCGCAATCACGGAGCAAGAATATATAGGAGGCGAAACGGCCCATCGCCATAAGCGCGGGCGAGTGACCCGATAAAGTCACAACGAAAACCAAAGCGGACTGCAAAGCTTCGTCCCTGTGACGATGAAGGAGAGGGTAGCGGCGCCTGATGGACGAAACGATAGCAGCCGCACTTCTTTCCGTGGCTGTGCAGTGGAATGCCGAAAGCAGCAACCGCGCCATTTCTTCGCCTACGTCAGATGCCGCTAGCTTAACGTATGACGAGCGCTTGTGACATTATCTGGCCGCGTGAAGAAGCCTAGTGTCCCCTCCTATATTGTTCTTGCTCCGTGTCCGCAATTCCTTGTTTAGTGACATTTCAATGTGAACGTTGTTTGCATATCCAAAATAGAGAAAACCGGTTTTCTTTATTTCAGCATTTGTGCTGCGTTTTTTCTTATGAAATTGGTATTTCTTCTAATTTTATTTGCTGTCGGGTGAAAAATGTTACTTTTGCGGATAGGGGGCACATTGGGGAGAGCAAATCTGTTTTTTGATTAGGTTATTTTTCAATATTTTACGTATAAATGTTATAAATACAACTAGTGGATTTTCACGATGTCATGTTTCGAGAAGTGCTCAATGGATGGGTGATAAATGTATGCATTATATATAGTACCTATTTTTTGTAAGGCATAGGTTGTTTGCTGATTTATTGCTATTGAATTGCCCCAAAGAATATACCAATACCTATAATTGGAATAGAAAACCATGTATAGGGAATCATATTGTGATCTTATAACTCGTTTACTTGTTTATCTCATCCGTTCCGAAAGTTTTCTTGGTTTTCTAGAACAGCAAAAACTTGGCAAAAAAGTTTACATGAGCATACTTGTGCATAATTAGGTACTTCAACATTGACTTGCTCCAAAGCGAGTGGTCAAGTATTGAACATTACTTCAGTGGACTCTCCAGGTAAGGTATTAGCCACTGGTGTGGAACCCACAACGGAGGCGTTTCTAAAAAAATTATCTCACCCATGCAAGTTATTCCATCACGTCAGCGTAGAGAATTCGGCCTTTCCTGTACAGTCGGGGCTATGTATATTGACGTTCTAGCAGATACCCACTTCGTCTTTAGTCAAATAAATAAGACGATCGCTACAATTGGCTGATACCCAAACTGTCACCAACTTGGATGAATGAAGTATTTGGTATACAAATTGCTTTCGTTCACACAAAATCTTTTATTCAACAATAACAACAACGGCAATCGATATGACAACTTCGTCGGCACTTTTGGTCAAACGGAGGAGGCGTGTAAGAAAGCGGCACTAACAAAAACTTTGCCAATCATACCAACAGGCGATTCTTATATTTATGACGCGACTGCGTTCTTCGGACTCAGGCGGTGTTTTGCATCGAAATTGCAGCAATTACAATCTATGCTTAACGACCACTGAAGGGCAGCGAAAAAAGAAAGATTAGTAGCAAAAGTATTTTTTCCCGTGGCAAAGAAAAGACTGAGACACTCTTTGCTTCTGTTGGCACAGGTGGGAGGGCGACAGGTTGCCGATTCGAGGTGTCCATCAGCTTCAGCAAGAAGGTGGCAATGTCAGTGTTTAAAAGCGTTTTTTTTTCTGTAATGGTTAAGCCAAAATGAAGATTTTTGCTTTCTTCCGAATATAGAGAGAGTGTGAAGATCTTTGTTGATGAAAAAATACTTTGGTTTTCGTAAAAGGGCGTAAAGAAATAAAAAAAGCCAGAAAATGCAATCTAAAGCGTAGTACCCGAAAAACAGTAGCTTCTTTGTTTGCCCTTTAAATCATCTTCTTCTGATGTTCAGGTAACAAACTGTTTAAGCCTCGTTTTAATGTCTCGATAGATATGTAAGATGCATTGTTCTAGTTATTCTCCCCTGATGGCACCCTTGTACATCGCTATGTTGCGTTGAAGTGCGTCTAGATTCCTGAGTTTCGGAGAGTTTCACTTTATTGTATGATATTCTCAACAAAAATGATCCCACGCGTATATTTGAACAATTTGAACATACTTTTATTGGTTTATCCCTCACAGTGTAAGAAATTATATTAAATTAAGACAGCCTTTTTACAAGGGGGAAGATGGGGTTCCTAGGAATATGATTACAAGATGTTCACTATGTTCCATGGTGAGGGCGACGCTGCTGTTGTGGCTGGAAGGTACAGGCCACGTGGGTGTGCCTTCTTTTTGGTCGGTATCTCGTGCCATTCTTTACTCTCGTGTCCAGTTTCCAGATGCAGTCGTTAACAATCTTCATTGTGGATCGGGGTATCGTACCGAAGGAAAGATTTTGCAATGGTTTTTAAGCTGGTTTTATTTCCATACTTTCGCTAGACGGATTGAAAAGTGGATCACTCCAAGTTTTACTTCTTAGTTCATCTATATCGGAGCGCTGAGCAGTCTACACGACTACCACAACCGTCTACCACAACAAGTACAACCTCCTGCTATAGTATACACCTTAGCCCGTATATAGTGTGCTCTCAAGAACTGGAAACGTTCGTGGAATGGACATAATCTTGACATATGGCCTGTCTGTCTGTAGGTTTGTACCAATCTTTTTAGTAGTGTGTACAGATTTTCGGCGGAGTCACTAGATCAATGACATGTGCGTGATTGTGTGTAGTTGAATATTTTTGTAAACAGAACTGCGTGTTCCCATACGATGGCTCGTTCCAGTTTTACATTCTTAGAAACAAAATTTGTTCCATTGGAGCTGTTTTGTTAATTACTTCAAAAGTGTTTTAAGGGCACAATTTGAACACGTATGTATTCAGATCATTATTAACAGCAAATTACATCAAATGCAAACGAAGGCATCCCCAATTACCTTCACACAAGGCTGTGCTGGCAGCTTGTGTTTACTTTTTATACTTTTTTTTGTTCACCCGTACATAAATTCCTTACCTTTAAACTTTTATGCAGGTATTGAATTTTCGCGTTCGCGGACAAAAATGGTCAGTTTGTTTCGGGTTAAAGATTTCCAGGTGGAGGCAGCCTTTGTGCTGTCCTGATGGTAGAGGTGATTTTATATTTTACGGTGCGGGTACGTTTTTGCCACGATCGGCTTGGCAATATCCGGCTAATCATCGGTGTCTGCATGAGCAATATTCTTAATTCTCTCATTTCTGCCGTTGTCACTGTGAGGAATTTTAAAATGTGAGCAACAGGTTTAAGATCTTTTGGGACAACCTGAGATCTCGTCTGCCTTTTGACTGCAGAGCCGCGCCGAGCATTTTCGTTTACACAATACAGCTGGCTTATAATTTGACCCAATCAGGAGGCTTTACATTATTTTTTCTGGGTGTACTTCGGTACCTAATTAAGGGGAACTTTCATCTTGGCTATGTGGCGCGATAAATTATATGGCACACACAGCTTACAGCGGTACCAAAACCAGGGTAACGTGTAAGGGTAATTGAAAATTCATGCAATTGGTTGCTATAGACGTGGTTTTGTGTTTTTTATCGCTTGATTTATGCGTTCTGTGTTTTGTGAGAGACTGGCATCAATCTATACTCCAGGTTTTACTTCAGTGGCCCAATGCTGGTGCCTGCGTCACGCATAAAGCAGGATAAGCAGCACCCCGACATCCTGTAATCGTGGAAGCAATGAAACTCGACTTCCAACTCGAGCACGCGAGCAGGGTCATTCGCCTTTCTTCAATCGTGCCAACCCCTACTGCCTTAGATCGTGTCATACGGCCATTCGACCTCTATTTTCTACACACTCTCTCGTCGCCAAGATGTCAAACTCGTTCCCACCAACTGCTCTACTAAGGCTCCTTCTCTACACTGAATTTTGAAACAATGTGATGCCCAATCCAGAAATCTCAGATGGTTGCGTGAGAGAGAAGGACTGCATGCTGTGTTTAAAAGCGAGGGCATTGCCGGAGTATATGGGGGCAGGTATTCTGTGCCGATAAATGAAGCACTTTAAGGTGAGCAAGAAACTAGATGCTTTCATTCACATTGCAAATTCCAGGTGGAGAGCCCGCGTCACGCTGCAACAAAATACGGCGACATGTTATTACTTGGGAGGGGTGATTTGTACGGCAGTAAAATGGACCACAGATATTGATGATCAAAGCAATTTGTGTTGTGCAGTAATGGGGTAATGGTGCCGTCAGCGCTGTTTCAGGTCTCACTCTATGTCTTTGATCGTCACCCACTGTCGGAGGCCTTTCCGCACAGTCTGGTGGCCCCTACTTATCCAATGCCGCTGGCTGTTCTCAATGAGCGTGGCTTCTTTTTGAGCGTACAATAGGCGCACGTGGATGGCCAGAATCGGCAGCCGAGTTAATCCCTGCTCTGCGGCCAGAACTTTTGCATCTCTGGAATCGAAGGGATTCTCTAATAATTGCTGTCATTCCCCCACGCAGACCCCGCCGATGGTGTTCATAAAAGACAGTATAATGAGCAGTCTGAAATTCCCCCCAATAAACTCCCGATTGAATAGAGCTCCCTGTCACAAGAAATCTTTCCTGCTCTACATAAAGAATCCAGTACAGTTGAGCTTCCTGCCCTTCGTGAACAGTCAGTGGCCCGGTAATCAATAGAGAACGCTGTGAAGCAACCAGGCCGTTGCTCTATGTAGGCGGGAGTAGCGGATATAATCCAAAGTTTGGCATAGTGGTTCCGGTGGCGAAGCCCCACGGGGAAAGATGACGCTAAGGCTGGGAACGGGTCGACGAAGTGAGCGACTTCATTGGGCTGGTTCAATGGCCACATCTTTTTTAGATGGCAATTTAACATGTTCCCAGCAGCCAAATGTGTGAGCGTCTTAGTTCTGCGGCAGTTGATAGCACGTAATAAGTTATGGAGGACTGTCACTGCTGCAGCAGTATGCCCATCTGTATCCCTTGGTCAGGCGCTCGAGCACTTCGATGCGATTCCGTACGACGGGTGGCGAGCAGCCAAGTTCCTCAGGTATGCAGTGAAGAGTGATATGCGCGTCCGACCAGAAGAACGCAAATGTCGCTGATCAGGCATGAGAACTTTTTGGTGGTGATAAATGAGGCAGGCAGGAAGCTCGAGACAGAGCAACATCGTCCCCTTGATAGGGTACACACGAGACTTGCTCGTAAGATTTGGTTCAAACCAAACGCGTTTAGCGTCGACGGAGGAAGACAGCTGCGCCATGTGCTCTCGGGCCGGCGTCCGCAAAGATGTGGGTTTTGGTAAACTGCTCCGGGTCACCTTGTTCCTCTGACATATTTTGTCGCTAACAAGGGCGCTGCAGCGAGGATAGGTCGATACACCATGCTTTACGAGCGGCAGGCTGCTTACTTCCTATTGAACTGTCCGTGTGTTGTCTTCTATAAACCTTAAAATATAATCTTCGCTCGTACACTAGACGCTGCCATGAAGCCTGGCTCGTTGTTGATTCCCCCAAAAGCCGATAGCAGCACGCGCGTGATGGTGGGCTTGGTGTTAATAAGCGCAGCCCCTTTTTCTGTTCTGGTGTGAAACGTGTCCTCAATGCGATACCAACAAACATTCAAAACATTCACAGTTGTTCCTTCGCCACCTTCACCCTCAAATGCAAGTTTATCTTGTATGAACCATTTGTGAAGTTAAGAGTGGTTCGAAGCCCCTTTCCCGAGCTTTTGCCACTATGGCAACTGGCTTCAAAATATAGCTAATCTGCTCGGTCGACGTTGTCCATGCCAATGATGAGGTCATCCACTATTAACGACTCCAACAAAAGGGCGGCTGTATCTGCTGAACTCCTGTATCAGTTTTGGAGATGATTGGGCAAGGTGCCGCCAGCAGTAAGGGGCTGGACCTCTCACCAAAAAGGGCCGGCAATATTCGCCGCGGCATCATTGCAGGAAAGGGCGTCTTTGCTGTGGGAAACACTGGACCCACAGAAAACGTTGCGGGTCTCTGTACTGTTCTCAAACAGCCACTTGTAGGTCATGACCTCGGGATTGCATCTGAATTTAATGATGAGCCTCAGAGGGGCCGCATGCAACTAATGACCCATACAGAGTAACCATCTCATGAAGGCTGTCCCAAACATGCGCCGAGGTGCAAAAAACACCCTCCGCTTGATTGTTACTTGTCACGACGAACTGCACCGAGATGCGGAATGTAGTGCTTGGTTTTCGAGAACTGGTCATCATCATCATGATGCTTATCGTCATCATGCTCGTCATCAATACGTCCGCATTGCACTATCATGCTGAGGTGGCAGCCTAAACTGCCCACGGAAGCGCCGAACCTGCCAACGCGATCTTTGATCCTCAAGTTTAATATTGTCGGCCCTGGAGTTCACTCCCGGCTTCTAAGTAATTAGTTTCACTGCGCAGTGCGCGAATTCCTTTCTAATGTCGCTCTAAAATTTCTTGAAGGTTGTGTAGTCCTGAATTGGGCATCATATTTTTCTTTGGGGCCGATAGCATGAAGTAGTTACAGTGATGATAACTCCTTATCATCTGCTGTGTTATCCAATGAGGGTTCTGCGAAGGCCATGAACAATACTGTGGATAGCTCCGAAACACAGCCAGTGTCGTGAGAGAGTTCACCTTGCTAATTCTAGCCGAATATTGTTTCAAGGGCGGTAAGGTGCGGAGTCAGCCCGGAGATGTTAGCCAAGTTGACTTGCAGGCGGTAGAATCTTATCAAAATATGATGCTGATGTGGTTGTTCATGTAAAGGTTTCGCCAGGATTTTGGCACCAGGATGTTGTTCATAAAGCAGTGAAAGCAGTACTCAGTCGTTCGGGTCATGTGGAAGCCATGGGACACTCAAGCTCGATCACGTATGTGTGGCGGATCTTCTTTCATCTATCACGCCAACGGCCCCTGTCGTCGCTCGTGCCACACGCCCATTTTATCTTCATTTTAGTCAGCTGACTTTACTTCTAGTAGAAAATACGCCGCGGCTGCTTAGTGTGCTTAGCTTCCCTGCTTAGCTTCTCTCTGACGCATTTCGTTGTGTACCGCCACACCGCAACTCTCTCTACTAGCGCCTGCTGTGTCATAACGGTTGTGTGCCAGCCCTTTACGGATTACTCAAGATCCATAAGCCAGAAGTGCCGATGCGAAACATCATGGATTACACTTGTTCCCCCCTCCACAAGCTGTCCGGGTACCTGCGTCACGTGCTGCGACCACTTGTAGGGAACAGCGCAATCCACGTCCTTTACTCTGGAGACTTTATAGAGAAGGTACGTAACATCGCCCTGGATGATGGCGACATTCTGATGTCTTTTGACGTCTAGTCCCTTTTCACGAGTATACCAACAGACGTGGCAGTTGACGCATGCGTCGCCGCCCTCGAAAGAGACAGAGCTCTGCCAGAGCGCACGCCTATTGAAGTCCCGTATTTGCGGCGGCTCCCGAGTTTTTGCGTCGAGAACATACACTTCACTTTCGAGCGCACGTTGTACAACACAGGTACACGGGACAGATATGAGCGCAGCCGTGTCAGTCACAGCAGCAAATCTTACGTTGTCGGCGCTTGAGCAACGTGCTCTAAATTCGTTCGTCCTGCGCCCAAAACCTTTCTACGTTATGTAGAAAATTGCTTCAGCGAGATCAAAGAGGAGGAACTGGCTGCATTCAGAGCGCACCTGAACAGCATGGATGACGCGATCATGTTTACCGCAGAGGAGGAGCATCACAGCGAGCTTCCGTTTTTGAACGCCCTGGTAAAGCGGGATTCACACGACGGAGGCACAGTCGCACGGAGGCGGACGGATATGTGACGTCAACAGCCCGTGACCGGATTATCCGGCCTGGCCGCGCATCCACAATTGCGGAGCTGCGCAGAGTGACTAGCAGACGACAGCGCCGAGGAAAAGGTTCCATTCCCCTCTGAGGGCCACCGCCGTGGACCGAAAATATGCGGAGGCATTTTCTTTCGCGGAGCCTCCGCGGGCTATCCCCACCGAGGGGCGGAGCCTAAAACCAGTCACGTGAGTGGGTTCCGCAGGCCAAAAAGAGAGGTTTTCTCCGTCGTGTGAATCCAGCTTAAAGCGCGAAGAAAAATCCTTGACGTTCAGCATGTACAGCAAGAGCACCATACGGGTCACTACCTGCATTTTATGTCTGTGAACCCTGCCTCCCACAAACGGTATGTAATCACCTTGCTTGTGCGCCATGCGAAGAGGGTTTGGAAGAAACGGAAGCTGTCGCCGCCAACATACAGCACCTGCATCAGACCTCTCTGCCAGTGGCTACCCTGAGTCATCTGTGCGCTCCGTGGAACGCCAGCTAGAACGTCTGGCGCTGTCCAGCAACACGCGTCCGAATCGTCGTGCTCCGATACCGTATGTTCCTGGAATTAGCGAGCACTTCGGCACACCTGGAGTCTACAGGTAGCGCATGTGCCAACTCAAAAGTTACGGCACTACGTGGTGAACGTGACGGGCAAGCTCACAGAGGAAAAGTTCCCGAGCGTTGTCTACAGCATTTCCTGCGCAGATTACCACTGAAGCTATGTTGGCGAGACAGGAAATTTTCAACAAAGGCTCAAGCAGCACATGTACGACGTAAGAAAGAAGAACGTGTCTTCTAACGCTCTCACTGAGCAAGCAGAAGCAACTCACCATGAAATAGATTGGACCAATGCAAAAATAACCGGAAAACAGAAGAATTGCACCTCCCAGCTTTATCTTGAATCCCTGACAATCCAGACCACGGAGCACACACTTAATCGCAATGACGGCAACTTCCCCCACGTTTACGCACGTTGCCTACGTCACATCTTGAAGCAAACATAACCGGATCACTTTTGCCCCCACTTTTCATTGTGAACAAGGCACCCTTACGGGAGCAAAAATGCCTTTTTTGGATTTTAGACATTATTGGTCGGTGCCACTTTTTATTGCCTTATGTTCTCCTCACCAGACGGGTTTGCCTACAACCCTCGATTTTCATCACTAATATATCTGTGAAACCTTTTGTGCACACCCGGTAGATAACGTCTCATACTATTAACAGAATCATTCGATAGTTGTGGCAATTAAAAGCGGTTTTGATATTAACAAATACTGACTCATCATCTGTCGTAAACAGCACAGTACCTCGTTGCCATAACCATTTGTTTTGATTAAATGACAAAAGTTACGCGTTACATTGCCACAACTACACTCGCAGTTTAACTTTCAACGGTCATAACAACGTTTGTGATCTCTCATGAATCTTTGCAACTGAGTAAATAAAACTGAAAATATATCAAGAAAAAGTGCTAAACTTGCAACAATATGTGACTGGACAGACATGGTTAACACCAACAAAAACTGTTCGGCTCAATCATGTACGTGATAATGAAGGGAAATCTGGCGGGGCCTGAAAAATTCGATATTTCAAATGTAGCTTAGCAGTGACCGAAAGAATGTTCCGTGCCCCCTCAACAATATTTAAAACTGGGTAAATTGTAAAAAAAATATTCCAATGACGAGTTTGTCAAGTTTTCAGGAAAATGTTTCTTTGTAACCTGTCAAACACTTCGAAAAAAGTCTTGATGACGTCAAGTTTAGGTTTATATAACAGTTTTACTTTTTGTTAACAAATATCGTAGTAGACAGACTTTTTAATGCTTCCCTCTTTATCTTGAGTATGCGTTATTTTATTTTGTTCGTCCGGGATTTTAGTTCTTTTTGATGTTAATAGTACATTTCTTTTGCTACAATTTTTTCTGGGCAAACTCCTCTGGACGTTTGGGTATTATCATAGGTTTTTTGATCAAGTTTACTGCATATAAACCTCTGCCATTACCACAGGGCGGGTCTTAAGCTGCTGGGGTGGTTTCGCGTCGTCTGTCCCCATCGGCCTCGTTTATTCTGCGAGAGTGAGGAGTACAAGGAAGGTAGAGAGAGAGAAGAACAGAGGAGGAAAGTATGGCAAATGTGGGAGTTTCAGAAAGACAGCATTTAGAGGGCGCCTTGCGAGAAGGCCTCTGCTGCAGCCACGCGCTATGAGGTACCGCCACAGCATTGGGCGCAGCCATAGGTTGCTGAATCTCGATATCACTTCCTCCGAATAAGCGAGTGCTCCTCGAGCAAAGAGTGAGCGCTGCTGACGCAAAGGTCCAGAAATGTGTGGGCCCTTAGTAGCAGCCATGCGGTGTCGCCGAAAAAGCTGCGCTGCGCGCGGCGCTCAAATTTTCTTTTAGAGAGTACGGTAATCCTAAGCCGAAGTGTTTACACACTTTGTTTAAATAAAGCACTATCGTAGTATGCGCAGAAATAACACTTGCTTACAGGAATCTGTAAAAAAATACACCATTAGGAGTAAATGCTTCAGATGTTCACAGAATCCCTTATTTAGGTAATCAAGCTCAATGTGAACCCCTTTTATTACACCACGATGTCGTATCGCAGTCACAACGGTAGGCAAAATAACGTTACAGTTTTTAAGCATTGCAGGCTACAGTAAAAAGCCTAGGTTTTAAGACTACTTGGTCACCTGGTCGTACGAACAAGAAAAATGCACTAAAATAATGAAAAGAAGTATACGATTGGTAACTACGAAAGCCGGAACCACTAATAGAGGCGGGTTGTTTTGTTTCGTTCGCAAAAAGAAAAGCACGAACACTGCGAAAAATCCCAATCTGCTGCTTTCAGAAAAAAACAAAATCGTTGAGGGAACACGGATGCCAAAAAAGGGTTGTGATGGGCTTTGTTGCGGTTCTTGCTGATAGACAGCGCGGAGAGGCATCAAATAGTTCCATTTACTTTTTTCTTCCCATTCCTGTGTTTCTTGTCGCTGTTGTGCGTCTCTATACTACAAGTGTTTGTGGCTATCTCTTCCGCCATCTCTTTCGGAAGTCTGATCGAGGCTTCCAAACACTTGCGCACAGGCCCGTGAGGCGGGTGACAAATCTACTTCCAAGTCCATTCAATGGTACTTGCATGCATAGTGTATTTGGTTAAAACTGAATATTGGAGGTAATTGAGGTTGATGTATTCGTGTTTAAATACTTAATACAGTCTGAATCAGTGGAAAAACACGGCGAGTTTTTAACGGCAATATTTTACTTCATTTAACCGCGTTCCAGAGATGACAAGCAACTAATATATCCAAGCCCTTTTCGGACACTTCAAAGAAGTAGCCTTCTACCACATAATAACTCAACAAACTACCAGATTCTGCTTGTGCAATGAATAAACACCTCCGCATCAACCCAATTTTACACCTCAGCGATGTTTTCTGCCAATATTGACACTAAAAAATACACGTGTTCCTATCATGGCATAACAGAAAACGTACATCACACACACGAAATACTTAAAAAAATGGAGTCAGAAATAGGCTCCGAGAATACAAGCAATATCTTCACAAAGCAAGTTCCCAAATCTCCTGGTTGTTGAGTGCATGAGACGATGGACGAATTCACAGAAATGTTTTCTGTGTTAGTCAATTTGCTCCCATTTGTTTCAGGAGACTGCTGTCAGAAAAATAACATTACATGTAAATTTATATTTCTTTTTTTTTGTCATTCCTCCCAATCACCGTTTCGACCCATTACAGTGCCTAGTATTTATTTTAAGAAATTTCTTGACAGTTCTCTTAAATCGCACTTTGAATCCAGCAAAACAAAGTGAAGATCTCATATTAGGTATAAGCGACATCAGGCAGCACAGAAAGGGATTCGAAAGACCGGCCCGTCGGTAGCCGCTTTCTGGAAGGTCGTTCCAGCTTCCTGACTAAGACACCCTCTGATCATACAGTTATCAGCCAACATTGGACCACCAGTGCTTCGGTTTTTCTCCGGCCAACCGTGTTCAGAAGAACGGCAGGCACTTGGCTTACTGATATTCAATTTCTGTTCGGCGACGGATGATCAAGAAAAAAATTACACCATCTTCCCGTGGGGAACCCTGATGAGGATGCGAAGCATCGTGGCGGTTTCGTGTGGTTCCATCGTGTTGCCGTTATGTTGAGTGATCTGGTTTTTACTAGCGCCACAGGGAATTCCACATCCGGGTCCACACCGGTGGCACAGGCACGCAAATGCTATTGTGTTAAGGTGAGTAGGCGGTGGTTCTCGAGGCGCCGAAACTCGTCCAACATGTTCTTGTCGATGTTGTCTCTGTGGTAGAATCGGTAGTCTCGGTCAGCTTTGGTGAGGTAAAGGTTGTTGATATTGGTGCACTGGCTGAGAGCAATGTACACGCCCTCCTCTTCGCAGCTTTGTCTTCTCGTTCTTCTTCTTCTTCTTCTTCGGCGGTTCCTCTACGGGAAGATGACGATGGTAGTTGAACGCGAACCTATCTTGTGATGGATTCTTTGGTTGCCCAATCCCTAAGGGCATCATGCCACAACCAGCATCAGAGGCGCTGCGGACAGGGCGGGTTGAGCTGCAAGGCGCGTGGCGCTTCCGGCCACAGCTTTCCCACAGGAAATTCAGCATCCCCCTCTGAAGTTTTCAGTTCGTCGTTTCCGTTGACGTTCAGCTTCGCGTGCCTTCGTTTTATCAGTAGCTTCTTGACGTAGTTTGAATGAGTCAAGGACATAAGGCGCGTTCGTAGCACTTGCTCCTGTCCCGGATTTGTAGCGTAGTCAGAAGAGCACCGCGTACCTCCCGTTGCGGCCAGATAGTCGTGGGATCGAAACCGGGCGCCGCTAACCATTTCTTTTTTTATAGTGTAGTATCGCGGAGCTGTGGGTGTAACGAGGAGAGTTGCGCATGCGCAGTGAGCGTGCGGACGGCGCCGCCATCAACGACGCAGGACCAGGCGAGCCTAAGAAATGCTCCGCATTTAAAAGAATGGCCGACGTGCGCCCCCAGCGCAAGGAATGGCCACGGGAATTAGTTTTATGGCGGCAACGGGTGTTCGGAAAGTGGCCAACCAATGCGCGTTCCCGTGCATCCGCTTTTCCTAGGTTGATGTGCTTTCAACGGGAGAACGGCAGGCGGTAGGCAGTAAAATATTGGTGTACTTCTGATTGATTGTGGTGTTTAACGCGCCGACGCAACGTAGGTGATGAGGTGCGCCGCACTGGAGGGCGCCATGTAATTTTGACCACCTGAGGATCTTTATCGTGCGCCGAAATCTCGTACACACGGGCGTTTTACTTTTCGCCTCCATCAGAAAAGCGGCCGCCGCGGCCGGGTGTACTTCTGACAACTAGTGGTGTAAAGAAGATAGGCACGCCCCATCGCGTACGTTTTTTATTCACTCATAAGTCTCCAGCGGGATCGTCGCAAGCGCCCGGCTTCAGAGCGTTCGTTGTTTTGTTAGGTAGTTTTTGTTTAAAAGTAAAACAGCGGGCGTAACTTCCTTGGTTATGCGTTTATTGCTTAGGCGAGTGGTATTGAGTTGAAGGTCGGCAATTGTCTAGTCACCCAGGAATCATGTATTTATAGCAACTGCTAGGAGCCGAGCTTTGCAGAGGTGTCTTAGATTTACTCAGAGTTTCGATAAATTTTGTGAAAATACATTGTTTGTCAAGCAGTAAGGAGATACACCGATAAATAGGGAACATGTGATGACTCACTGGATATCAACAGTCCACCTTTCGCGACAGAGAAAAACACTCTCTAAACAAGAAGATTGCAGCACGTTGACGGAAGGCCGTTACCGCTCCTAGCCCGGCGCCATTGTTGACGCACCTGATGCCATTGTTGACGCACCAGTCCCTCGACCAGTGGAGGCCATTGTATATACAAGAGGACATCGACCTGGGAGATGTCTCTGACCAGCGATTTTCTATGATTCTCCGAAAAAAACCGGCATACAGGGTAGCCGAAAAATGGCTGCCACAAAGGTAATCAACCAGTACCTCGTCAATGGCTCCCTGTTGAGGATGGCGAGGCGCTGAATAGAGCAATTCTCCAGAACATTTCTAGCAATAACACTGCGAAAAACCTGTTTCTATATTTTTTAAACGATATATAGAAAAGGATACATTTCTGACTTCATAGATGCTACTTTGTGCCGTGTAATGGCAGGATAATATGACTGCGTGTTTATAAAAGAGGTTATTACAGGCTTGCTCAGACACCAGAGCCTTGTCAATGACAAATATATGAAATTGATGTTACTTGCGATGTTTCTAGGTTACCCTTTTTGGGTATACTTTCAGGATTTGGGAATAGCCGGATGTAAAATTTGATTTTCTTCTGTATAAATTGCTGTAAGAACCAAACTAGGGATACTCTGCCAATACCACAGGGTTAAACTAAGAAAATGTGGCAGGTATTGTTGGAGTACAGTGTACGGCTGATAATGTATTAGATGGGTGTGCGCGAAAGGCCACGTTGCAGGCCAACGAAGGATGAAGGCAAGTGCATTAGACCGAGCCCCAATTTTCGAATGGCTGCAGTTGAAAGCCCACGCATTGAAGCATCCACCAAGCCCCACTTTTGCATGGCTGCAGTTGAAAGCCTACGCATTGAAGCATTGGCAAGAAGTATTCTGGGTATTTTAAAGCAAAAATGTTTCCCTCTACCCACAAGGGTTCTTTCGCGGCCTTTGGTGTCAACAAAAAACGCCCACGAACAAATAAAAAATTTGCGGGCTTTGCTGGCAATTGAACCTGGCAATAACACAGTAAAAACCGAGAAACCGTTGTCTTACCGATTTAGCTAGTAGACGAGGCAAAGACGAGGAAGAGAGGGTGTGCACTCACCAAGCACATCTACGGGTAGACCCCCTGAATTCCCGTTGAATGCCTCGTGATACCGTCACGTGACCTCTCCCACTCCTCTGTCCTCCTTCCACGGCATGTCTAGCGGCCCTGTGCGCCCTTTGCGCATGTGCTCGGAGTTACAAAAAATAAAAGAGCTTACCGCAACGCATGGCATCTCACTTGTAATACGCCAATGTGATAAAGCCTGTGGCGGCTACTGTTCACGTACAAAATGAAAACTCCTTGACTTTCGATCTTACATCAACCAACACATCCCAGAACATATACAAATTGTCCTTGATGGCCAGGCCTTAACTCCAAGCTCCAGCATCAAGATCCTGGGCCTACACAGGCCAATGCCAAGAGTGACGTATCCTTGCAGCGCCTAAAACACGGCATGAATCAAATCATTCACATGATCAGGCGAGTTTTTACCAAGAATGCGATGCCTCAATGAATCCGATACCTCTAAATTAGGTCAAGCTTTTGTCCTCTCCAAAATCACTCAACTCAACTTCTGTCTTCTACTCGGAAAGGAGGACAGAACGATGCTTTATATATTAATTAGAAAGGCGGTTCAGCATGCCGTTTCTCTTCCCATGAGTGCATCAACAAATTACGGTGTTTAGCGCGGGGCTCCTCAACACGGTGGTAGAGCTGATAAAAGGCAATCTTTCTAAACAGGTGCTCCTATTGATCAGAACTGCGGCGGGTCGCCGCGGCCTTTACAAGATTTGCTGGGCACACAATATCAATCCGCCATATGTACTACCGGACTCTGGGCAACAAGAACTAAGGATGGTCCTTTTCCTTAAAAATATAAACCCCTCACGCGACGTGAGTCATCGACAAGCGTTGGCTTAAGTGCTCAACACCAAACTTGGAGGGGTCATGCAGCTATCTACACAGACGCCTCCCAACATCGACGGCAGCAGTACGCAATCATTGTGGCTACCTTCAAAACCAACCTTCATAAATGTTGCTTCAACTTTTCGCCCGCCCGAGAAATTCATCGCTCTCCTCTGCACCGCGTAGATAGGGGACGGAGCAAGGCAACGTCGCTACACCGGCGGCGGCGCTCGGGTGGCCAATCGCAACAGAGGTGGCTGCGGTGAGAGTGCCCAGTCCCAACAGCGGTGACAGCGTTGGGATGGCTGCTTCCCAACATCGGTGACAAGTTGGGATGCGAGTCACAACATTGGTGACTGAGGTGGGATGCCTAGACCCAACATTCGTCGCAGTGGTTGGATTCTCATTCCTAACACTGCTCACGCTTCAATGGAGGGCAACGAATACGCCCACCAACAAGCCTGCCCTTTAACCTTCGTGCGTCGGAGCTGCACGTGGACAGTCACCGGCTTGTCTCGTTAAGTGATACAACTGAGCATTACCATCTTCAGAGACCGACCTTAACTTCTCTTTACCCGCACGTTTCCAGAGAAAAACCAACACCTTTCAGTTAATACACCGGCTCCTTCCCATAGCCCACGCGTATATTATTAATCCACCCAAATCGATATAATGATAATGTAAATGTTGGGACGGTTGGGACGCAATTGGGACAGGTTGGGACGCAATGCGATATAATCGGGTGGGGAATTTTAGTCCTCAGCACCCTCCTCTCCTGCCGTCAACTACCCAAAACGAGCAATGAGAGATGCTGCTGTGCAGCCCCTCTCTTCCTGCCTAGTTTAAGTAGGTGGGCAGAGAACAGGCGTCGCGGAATACATATGGGCTCAGTGCAGAAGTAACCACTCCCCTGGACCGCACTCCGTGCCGTTCAGGAATCTTGATGGAAGTATTTCCTCCTCTAGCTCCTTCGTCTCCCCCGCCGATTTAGACACATCCGTGTTCTGCAGCGGAAGCGGAGAAGTGAGTTCCTCTAATACCGGGTTTGCGCTTCCTTTTAGTTTATATAAAAAAAGAGTTTCCACTGATGTGCTACACCAATGCCACTCAACCACCCGCCGTTCATGCATAACGCATTGCTTTAACCTCACCAACAATATCTCTTTCAAGTAATAAAGAGTGTGGTTAAGTGCATTTCTCTTCTCTGGTTTCACTATTCGTAGAGTGACGTGAGGTTATTTGGGTGACGTCGCATGGGTAATCGCTGTGGGTGCCCTTTACAGCTTTGCTTTCCAAGCACATTCACAGGGTGGATTGGCGCAATTTTTTTTTATTCACAGACAAATTCAAAACTTTTGTATGCCTACTACTGTTGCCATGTTTTCTAGTTAAATACAAATTATAAATGCTACTGCTACGTCTTTTTTTCTCCTGAACAAAACTTTTGGTAGAACTGGGGAACCCAGACGTTGGGCGTTATTCCGAAAACGTCTACAAATATTATACAAAGTACAACACTAGGGGCAAACGAAGTTCTTTGGGATATATCACAGTAGAAAAATATGAAAGCCTATTGGAAATGCAAATATTTCTTCTACCTCTCTTTGAGTAAGCAGTGTGAAATCTTGTCAGAACTGCAAATCGGGTGCAAAATTATAATTTCACTCAACATAGTCCACAACTGGACATACTTCTTGTGTGAAGAAAATTATGTACATAATGGTTGTAAGTGTTGTGTTGATTGCCAAACGCTTGCGTAAAGGCGAGCGTGCGGTTCTATAAATAACTAAATTTTCATGCGCATCCTGCAAATATATTTGGGTTTGCAGCCACATCTGAGTGTTTCGGAAAATTTTTCTTTAAAATTGGCCAATAAACGCAGTTTTCGCTCTGAAATGTGGCCCAGTAACGTTTCCACCACCCCTCCCCCTTTTAAATTTGGGCTTTTCACAAGATATTGGGGCCTATAAAAGACACATATTCAATCTGTAGCAAAAATATTAATATAGTCTGGACATGACTGCAAAGTGGGTACAGACATTACAGAGACCAAAAGTAGCAAGAAGTTTAATAAAAACCCTTGATCTCAACTTAGTCTGTTCTATAAACAGTGCTGTTTCAAAGGCTCGGGGGATGGCGGTGGAGTGCGGGCGTACTTTGGTCGGGTTGTGTGGCTTATATGCGCTGCTCTTTGTGTGACTGCAGAGTGCAGCAGTGTAATCCGCTTGTGCTGCAGAAGTCTGTTACTGCCTTTATTACAACAGCAGTACTTTGGCTGAACTTCAAATGCCTTAGTGTGGCCGACCTACGGTGGCTTCTGTCTCCCGCCTTCTGTCTCACCGGCAGGAGTCTAGCCACCACATTCCGGCTGTTCCCTGGAGTCCTGCTGGATAATGGCGGCTATCGAATAGCACCGGCCCTTGGGATGGAGTCTGGCCGTATGAACATAGCACCAAATGGTGGCACGAGGCCTGCAGTCTATGGTTTGGGCATGCGTCCAGTTCGTGCACTTCATCTTCGCCGTCTGCAAGTTTGGCCTAAGAAGCTGACTGACGGTGGTCTCCGATTAGCTCAATCATTACACTTTTGTCCTAGGAGGGCACCGTGATCTTGTGAAGGGTGGTACCAAAACACACAGGGACGACGAACCAGTAACGGCCTCTTTACCACTGATAGGCGAACGAGCGTTTGAAAATACCGTATTATCACCAGCTGAACCTTCCAAACAGCTCGCCCGGCACCATCATGGATCAGCTCAAAAGCAAGCAACAGTTGCAAGGCTTCCCAGTAACAAAACTGATTTCTCAACAGGGCATGCCGTGGATCGAGACGGGACGATGCTCAAGCACTGCGTTGTGTACCGAGCTGAAGAAAACTAACCACAAGATCGAGCATCAGTTCACGGAGTGAACATGGAGCAAGACCATTTGCGAACCGCACAGTACAGCGACTAAAAAGCATCACGTTCTTGCCTAAGCTACGTTAACGCATCAACGGAATCAACGGTTCAACGACTGTTTCTTCGGCCGCATCGACAGAACAAAATGGGCCACAACGACAGGAACCAGTTCACGTACTTCAGGCCATCGCTCGTGGGACCTGCCTCAGATGCCATCGCAGGACTTAGCTGAACGTCTCCATGCCACCGCAAGGACAGGGACATATTGTATGACACACCTGTGAAGGTTATCTTGCTTTCTTGAAGGTTATCGAACGGTTATCTTGCTTTCGCATTACATTCCCTCCCCAGACCCATTTTATTTCTTAATTTCAATAATAAGTCCTTAACACGTGTTGGTTCCCTGACCCATTCCGCTCTCTTCTTGCCTCCTAATGTTATGCCTGCCATCTGCCGTTCCATTGCTCATTGAGTAGTTCTCAATTTAGGTCGTAGCCTTTCAATGATTCTCCCTGTTTCGGCCCCATAGTTAGGTACCGGTAAGACGCAGCTTTCAAACACTTTCTTCTCCAGGGACAATGATAGCCAGTCATTCATTCTCTAAGAATTTCTGCGGAATGCACTAGACCCCATTCTTTTCCCTATAAATATTTCTGCCTCATGGTTATAATAGAGGATCACTATTTGGTCTAAGGAAATATATTCGTTTACCGCTTCCACTGCATCGCCACCTATCTCGAACCGCTGTACTTTCCCACGGTTATTGAGCATTGCCTTAGTTTCCTGCATAACAATTTTCAGGCCCACGATTTTACTCTGATTGTGCAGTGCAGTAATCCCGGTTTGCCATTCGTCCCCACAGTGACATAGCAAGGCAATGCGATCAGCAAATCTGAGGTTACGGAGGTATTTTTCATCATCCCTTACGCCCACCGGTTAATAATTCAATGTTCTGAATACCTCTCGTAAACACGCTGTGAATAAGATTGGAGGGACTGTCTCTCCTTGTCTGACGCCTGGCTCTCCTTAGTAAAGAAGATTTTAGCAGCGGACCCATTGTAGATATCTTGTAGTATTCGACCAAGCCAAATTCTTTATCATAATATATGAATAATATGTATTGTGGTTTATTGTACTTCTCGCATTTCTCTATCTCAAAATTGATCATTTGGAGATGGTCAAATGTTGAATAGCCAAATCATTGCTACACCCAAAACCTTGCTTTTCTTTAGGTTGATTGAAACCTATGGTGGCACATATTCTGTTCGCGATTACCTTGGTAAGTAACTCGTCGACGACTGACAGTAAGCTCAGCGGCCTATATTTTTTCAAGTCCTCAATGTCAACTTTCGTATGAATAAGGGTGATGTTCGCGTTCTTCAAAGATTCCGATATGCTCGCTGTCATTAGGCATTGCGTATGCAGGTTTGCCACTTGCTGTAGTACAATTTGCCTGCCATCCCTCGCTGTTATTTGATCCTCACCAGGTGCTTTTCCCCTTTGCATTTCTTTCAAAGCCTTCTGTAGTACTTCTGTCATAATGATAGAATGTTCATCTTGTATCAAGTACTTTTTCGTTCGGTGATATCCTGGACGTCGCGGCTTCTGTGCAGTTCTGTTTAGAACTCTTCGGCTACTATCACTATTTTATCCCTATTTTTGATGACATTGCCTTACTGGTCTTTAAGTGCATACATCTGACTTTCCCTATGGCCAGGCACCTCTTTACGGCTTTCAGGTAGCCGCCTTTTGTTCCAGCCTGCTCTATCTTTGTCATAATATATTTCTGTACGTCAGCTGTCTTGAACTAACTGATTACTTCGAAAGCTGCGCATGTTCTTTTCGGTTCGCTGCGGTAGAGATTGTCATGCCTTCCGTTTTTTTAATTAGAGTTTTCGTCTACTTGGAGAGTTTACCAGTACTTTTTCTAGCTATTCTACCTCCGACTTCTACTGCGCGCTCCCTATATTATGCATGTGAAATTGTCACTGGCTTCCTCTGTCGTAAACTCTGGTTCCTCGTTAAGAGATGAAACTGGAATCTCACTGTGATCCTGAATTCTTCAAGTTTCCGTTTTACTGTTAGCTCATTGGTGGGCTTCTTTTGTACTAGCCTGTTACGGCCCCTCCTCAAATCTAGCCTAATCAGGCATCAAATCGTGGAAAAAATCCTTACGTGTCACTCTTTCTTCTCCGCACTACCCTATATTTTACGGTCGGCTAGAAAAACCTCATATCGACCAGATTTAGGGGAAATCCCCAAGGTGGAGTAAGATTCTGTGAAGGAAAGTTTGACATCCACCTAAATGCAGCCATAGGCGAAGTTTCTGAGAAGTTCACAGCGTGAACTTCTCAGAACTTCTGCAAGTTCACAGCGTGAATAACAGCCGACGACTCCTATCAGCTAAAAGCACCTCCATCCCCAATCGTTATCACAACAACAACGTCAACTTACAAGGTATGATTGTGCACGCGTTGTCCAGAAAAAGATAATTATCGCAATAATTCTATTCGATGGGGCACAAAACGAACCTATTTTAAGTTTGGATTAGACAGAAGATTACCCTACAAAGCAGAGACCAATAAAGCCTTGCCGTAGATTTCTTTTCCTCAAATTACTATCAGTACTTGTTCTGCTGAGTTGGGATTGCCATCTATGACATTAGGAAAAGCCCGTTTTTAAAATAGACGGCCCTGTTACGCACCAAATCTCCTACCACTTCACGTCTGCGCCTACAAAAAGTGCCATAGAAGAGCTACCGCAATGTAGCTACACACTAGCGAAATTTTATGTACCCCGAATGCCGCGTATCCACAACACAAGATACCATTGTATGCACAGATCATTGTTGGGGCTTGGTCACACGCCGAAATATACATACATTAGCAAATCAGGGAGATCTTACTCAAACTAAACCCGTTTTTCTTACGCCGTTCTAACTAAAACTCAGGCTCACCAACTCATCTCTATTCAAAATCATCGCAAACTCACTTTAATTGTACTGACCTGTACCTAAAGCCATCTGTGCTCACGTGTGTTCCCAATCGATCAGTACTCACGAGTAGGTCTTGTACGCAATCTGTACCCACACGTACCTAAATCGTATGTACTCACTCGTACTCATACTCCGTCTGCACTCAGAAGTTGTACTCTGAGTCAGTCTGCACTGACTCCTACTCAACCCATTTTAAATAACTCGCACCTTACTCAATCTTTATTCCAGAGCAGCATTCGCATGCAATCTCTACCTACACGTACTCATAACTAATCCGCACTCACCAGTATTCGCACTCTGTGAGTACTTACAATTACTCGGAATGTAAAGTACCCCACTCATACCCACAAGTGCAAAGACTACAGATCATGACCTGCTGCATGGAATCTTCGGGTATTAAAAACATTAGGACAATTGCGGTGTGTTTTTAACAAAGTTGCACACGCGTACTATCAACGTACATTGCACTGTTCAGGCATTTATACACTAAATTTCCTTTGTTATCTGGTCGGCGTTGCTTTAAAGCTTGGGGTGTTTAATTGCGAAAGGAAGGGGTGGCACTGCCGTTTTACACCGCGCTTTGCGCGCCGTCCAAGCGCGAACTTCAGGTTACAAAGCATCTGGCTTGCATCGTGTCTCCTTTCTCTCTCTCCAGCACTATTGCCAGAACTGCTACCATGGTGCTAGATAAGGAGGGGATGGCTCAGAGAAATCGGGGTCTGTTAGTGGGTGCCAGGAAAAAAGCACAAACTTGCCACTTTCTGCCAGCGGTCATCGTAGATTTTTTTTTGCCTCCAGGCTCCCGCTCGTGGGGCCGGCTGGTCAACAATGCGGTGCATCGAAGTGTAAAAAGGTGCTCTTTCTACATACCTTTTGTCTTTTTTACTGTGATGACGTGTGCTCACCGCGACAGCTCAAAAGCTCGGCCACGTTTGAAGCGCTGTGTGCTGCTTTGTCCAAATAGAAGGTGCACTATCGAACCGGTATACTGACAACGCCCACGGGTTTAAGCGAAGCATATCTGGTTACGCTTCCATATGTATATAAAGTACAAGAATAACACCTCCTGACGCACCATATGCCTTCGAAGTTCAAAGCTTTCTGTATCTCTAGACATTTGAAACGAACGTTTTGGTTTCTATGCTACTAACGCGGGGTCACCACCAAAATCTCCCCCATTTAAAAACATTGTTTGGACCTAAATCGTACACAGTTACCCATTTGGGTACGCATCTTGAGTTGATTGGTTAGAGATAGGCATCATTTTCCAGATCAAAACGTAGATAGGACCTGTAGCTAAAGGTTATACGTCTGTTCGCTTGGATATGCATTTAAAACAACCTAGTTGCTATTAGCACTGTTTTTGGCGATCTGTGGAGTCAAAATAAATGTGTAGGCGCTGATGTATGGGCCTAATGGATGACCGCAGCTAATGCTCAATAAAAGTAACATTTTCTCATAAGGTTTACCGAAACTTTGTGTCACCTGTATGTCGCATGATCAAGAGCTTCACTGCATAAATCACTCATTATTTTTGCCCGAATCAGCCTGTACTTCATTACACAACCTCGCAAAAAATTTCGTCACAATTTATTTCGTTTCAAGGCAACGCAAAATCAGTTTAGGGTATTGTTTGCGACGTATGTGCTATTATTATCAAAGTAATTGTCAATGAGATAAACGGCTTTAACGGCTACCTGCTGTAGCCTGCACAGTTACCAGGTAACAAAGGTGTGAATTTTCGCCGCCACTGAACCTGGCATGTCAATCATGTCGATATTCTTTGTGCGAGTAAAGATGCCTGGAGAAACGGGTGCACCTAAAGGTTCCTGAGTTATCCAGATCTCCCACAGAACAGCAGAATCATCAGAACCACTAATACGGAACATAAGTGCAGGAATATGCGCAGTAGAAATGGCTGGATATTTTTATAGCACAAATAACATTCACCACCTTCTTCAACAACATTTTAACACACATTTTAAAAAGCATTTTCAGTTGCATGTGTTATGTTACGCGCTCCCGTGCCCTTGGCTCTCGTACGGTCGCCCTAGTATGTAGAAAGTATACCCGTACCTACGTACTGTATTCCCAGCGCAGTTCGGGAATTCTGCCACAATCGCACTGGGCATAGCAGCTCGGCCTGACGACGATGAAACAAACGCCAAGGACATTCGTTGAGGTAATCGTGCTTTTGTATTTAGAACCTGCACTCTGCCTCCTATACCATATCTGCACGACGTCTGCTAGGGGTGACCATGTAAAATCAATATAAAGCATTTAAACCTGCTGTCTGATCCTAAAGGTCGGATGGGCGGTGTGAAAGCCAGTGTACGTATTCAGAGATTCTGCCAGAGGGTAACTAGATTCATTGCATGCAGACAACGTTCGGTATGTTGCTAATAGACTAATCCAATGTTTATATAAATAACGTTTGCATTGAATAGCGAACCAGAGTTGTCAAATATTGTAGGGTTATTAAAGCACATCGTGCCGCCTAACGTTTCTCCGGATGTGCTTCTTTCAACGATTGCGAGTTATTTGGAGTTTATTTATTGTAAAGGATAAACTTCCTTTCGTAGCCACTATAACCGTTTTCTTCTGTTTGGTGAGGTCAAACCTAGTGTGACACAACCATTCCTGGAAGTAATGGTGTATGACTTGCGGAGGCCGATAGGGTAACGAAAATTTCCGGGGCCGGGGTGGTGGGAGGAGAGAGGTGTAATGATTCTTTCAAGACTAAAACATTCGGCTTCGATACCGCACATGAAAACCCCCTCCATTCCCCCTTTATGCTTGCGTTCACAGAGCTGGCGAATGTAGCCGGTATATAAAGTTTTTTTCTGTACCAAGAAGGACCGAGCAGAGGGTTGCCTGATCAGCGCATTTGCACATCTGCGGTTAGCCTGCAGGTCGGTAACAAATACAGATGCTTCGTATTTTAAAAATGGCCCACAAAGCAACGTAAATATTATAAACGCCCATTTGGTGATTTTAAAAGCGAATTCAATACGCAAAACTCACCCATGCTGTCCTACCTTGCCCATCAACAACGTCACAAAAAATGTATTTGGTTGCTTAAGTCTGCTTGCGCTCTTTGACAGCAAACGCCAGGCGAAAATAATATCTACAGTTAGGTGATGTTTCGTTGCCTTCTGGCGCGAGTTCATTCGACCGCCTTCTTTTCCTCTCAATGAGAGCTAGCTCCTGGGCTAGGTGCTTCATTTCTACTTATTATACACGGTGCTAGGTTGACCTTGACGAAGACGAAGGGCGGCTATACAAGATGCATACACACGAGCTTTTGGCGATACCGACAGTAAAAGACGTTTCGATTACAACCATCAATATTTCAAGGCAGACCAGGTTTTCTGTGGTGGTTTCAGTGTTTCCTCTCTATGCTTACGTTTTGAAAGTTTTCTGAGAGGGTAGGAAAATAAAGCCAGTTGATTGCTGCGCTTTCGCGTATAGGCATCTTGTGTAGTTGTCCTTGGCCTTCTTCAAAGTCAACTTAGTGCAGAGTTCTGTAAGTTCCGTTATGCTTACCAAGTGTGTGTCTCTTCGTTTGCTTCCGTTACATCGTGTTATGGAGTGAATATTGTTTGCAAGCACACTGGAACACGCCAGAAAAGGGTTCCATGGGGCTTGTGTGTACCTGTAACCACGTGCAATTACGCTTATGTGGGATGCAGAGGTACCGAAGAGTGACCCAAGACCTACATACCCAGACGGTTTAGCGAGGTCTGTGGTGAGTTTGAGCGCACCGCACATGAACCCATCACGTAAGGCCAATATATTGGCGATAGGGTGACGACACATCCCGGTTTGGCCTGGAGGGACAGTCTCGATTTCGCGGTCCACTTCAGGAGTTCCTACGTTTTGTCCTAATATACAATATTGTCCCGTGTCCTCCGGAATGCAGTGTTTCAAAATTGGCGCCCAGCAAGTTGAGCAAAGCAAAAGTGTGCCGGCACGTTACAAGCATATTTTACAAATATTTCATGTTCTACTTTAAAATATTTACTAAGAGTCTACCATTTTGATTTATTCTTACCTAAGAACCCTTTGAAGCTTTTTGCCGAAGGCCATGCTAAGGAAGCAATATTTCACCGATTCATTACTGTCAAGCAAAGCCTTGAAAAGTTCTAGAAGATTGTAAGTATCCATTTATTTACATCTCTCAGAGAGGCGTGTAAGTTTATAAATACAATACAGGGCATGGCCGCTGCGCTGAGTTCACCTCGCAGAAAATGCTTTTGTTTTTTCTGGTACGCTTTTTTGATATTGGTAATTCGGCGAAGACAGCCCTTTTCTGTCAACATTGTGTGCCCTGTTACTTACGGGGCTTAAACTTCAGCACTTACAAAAAATTTGGCGCTTGAGTGTTGCAGGACTACGTTTTCCTCAGATATATTAATCATCGGCAAAATACACCAACAAAGGACCTGGAGCGGCACCTTCGAATTTGTGCCAAGGGATTGATCTGTGAAAGGAAATTCTCCCTTGGCTTGAAATGGTTGCAAGTGCACAATGTAATGTTTTAATTAGGAGCTGTTTTCCCAAAATATTACTTTTTCCCCATCTCGACCTTTTGATTTTATACGTCCACTTTCTAGTCCCCACAATTAGGTGTCTCGTTCTCTCCTCCTGGAATACGGTCACCCTATCTATCGACCCCTAATCCTACTAAATTTCCTAAACCACACATTCGTGCAGTTACTACATAGACTGTAGAAGAGGCTAAAACTACAATTTTGCGGCACCACGCAATGGGTAGACGCAGTACATAAGCTACACCTGCTGGTTATTGGAGTATTTTCGCATATAAACCATGTAAAGCTAGCGGAAAAGAAGGGGGTGTCCATACATAACTACCCCACCCCCCACTGCCTACTGAACCCCGAGGTTACGCCCACCTTCCCTTCTTCCCCATTGATGCCCTTAAGGACGCACTTTTAATGTAGGCTGTGTGAGGAACAGCCACGTCAAATACACCCAAAATGATAACGCAATGTTGCATCATGCGACCTGGGCGAGAATGAGGGTACAACATGTTGCTGGAAACCTAAGTGGGTGACACTCACAAATTTCACGGCGCAATCCTTTAGCCCCATCCAAATCTCGAACTGCTCTTAATAAAAAGTTCCTGGTATAATTTCCCTGTAATAATGGTAACGGCAAATACTTCCTTGCCCGCTTGTTAACGTGGTGGTGCAGAATGCACCAAACTAATAGTTTGTCAAGAGACAACCAAACATCTTGATTTGCCAAATAAATTGGCATTGGTTCGGCAGTGCCTTGCTGTAACTCAAACTGCTCAGGCGAAGGGGAAGTGAGGGGGGTTTGAGCGTAAGGGTATCTCGCTTGGTGCGTAAGGGTTAGGGTTAAGGGGTGTATGGGACGTAGCAATAGTGAAAGTTCTAGGATTCAGATGAAGGTGAGATGTTGTAGAGTATCAACCTTTTGTAGTATGTTGATGTCTGTAGTCGATGCCAAACGTGGGCCGCCGCTCACGGTGGGAGCACCAGGAACGAAGCGTGGTTTGCGATCCAGGCGGCTACGCTGGCTCGCGGCTTTCTGGTCCAAGAAAGCTATAAGTTAGTGACTGACACATTTATTGAAATAGAAAGTGAAACGTAGTCTACTGTGGATATTTCGAACTCATTTGGGTGTTCACCAGCATACAATCCAGTTCGGTGGAAGGGGAGAGGGAGAATGAAAAGGGATGGCTGGGAACAAGTCGCTACAGCGACAGAGGGAGCGCAAGAATGAGATAATGAGTGCGTAAGGCAGGCCTGCAGGCATTTGGCTACAGCCGTTTGACGTAGTCGGTCTCCTCGGCGAAGGCAAGGGCAAGTCGGAAGGCTTCCCTCTGGATGGAGTTGGGGCCCCTCGGGCAAAACAGGTCCATCAGGGTATGGCTGGGCATACCGAGACGCTGGAGTACGGCCCGAAGCTCCGTTCTCGAGGGAGCTGCTGGCCGGAGCAGAGAAGTTGCTCCAGGGTGTCGGCCTCTGGGTAAGAAAACAAGCCTCTTCTATTCTGAATAAATTGACCTATATCCTCCTTCGTTAATCCTATTTCACTTGGTACTCCTCGACCAACTCGCTGTCCCTGCTTGAACTCAATTTCACTTTCCCATTTCTGGTTTTGCCAAGTTATATTTTCTCAGTTACGGGCGCTGCAGATTGTCGGATCGAAACCAATTAAAAAACAGAGCGAGGAGGAAAGAACCACAATATTTTAGTTAAAGATTGGTCCTGAATCATGTGGCATCATCTTGTCGTTTATAGAGTACGAATACAAAGACAATAAACGAGGACTAGGCCCTGTTCTCTGATTCAATAGAAATGGCGATCCAGCACTTGAATGAAATGAAAGGAATTCCTTAACCAAAACGGGCAGGCAATTCCTCAGCACAAATATTCGCCGATATTGTGCTCGCTTCCTCCAAATGTCGCAAGACGATAGTCTTCCGCAGCCCCTGCTGCGTAACTGCCCCTTCTCTCACTCTCTCACCGCTCAGTTGTTCCCCTCCTGTCTCTGTCCTCCCATGAAAACAGCTGTGTCGGTTTGCTAATTGCGGTTAAATTTTCCAGCGGTCGCAGCGCCGACGCGTTAAATCTCGAGATCGAAGCTCACTGGTTGGCTTGGCGCGCAAGCCATGATCTCCAAGATTGAGCGAGCGCTCTTTTTCAATTGTGGTTAAAATATTGTTCTTAACGCGTTTTTGTTTGTTTGCCTTTAAAATAATTGTACGAAGGTGCATTGTTTGTTGAATGAACGGTTTTTATTGGTTCAAATATCCCAAACGCTGTATTGTGGCTAACGTATGCAGGTATTTAGTACTCTACCTCGTTCGAAAGCTAGAAAGAGTTTTGCTTATTTGAATTCTTTGAACGTTTGGCCTAGCGGCTGATTCCTGGGATAGACAGTCGTGCCCTGTTGTAGAGTTCATATTATGTAGCATAAGAATAATAAGAATACGAACAAGGGTGCGCGTGGTTTTCAGTGCATGCGGCACTCCATGGGGACGGGCCGTGTATGAAAAGCAGGCATAAGGTTGGAAAAGCCCTCTGGCAACTTAATCTTGCAGCACATGTGCAGCCCCACGCTTAGAACGGAGATCATGTACTAAAAAACGCGCACAGCTGTTGGCATTTCATTATATCACCATTGTATATCGAGCTACTACTTGACTGGGATTCGTGTAGTTCCCCTCTACACCGTGTACTGATAATTGATTGTAATAACAAATTCTCTGCATTACAGACAGTTCAAATTTTGTACAAATACCTAGCCCAACGAAGAATACCCTATTTAAGATTAGTTGCAACACGACGCACTGCCACTGTTTCCCGTGGGAAAACTTGTGCAATCACCTTCATTCCCACAAGCACCCGAACCGAAATAAGAGAAAAACACATAGGCAAAAAAAGGCGAGAACACGAGACACCAAACGAGAAGGCTTCCCCGTGAGAAAGACACAGGACTGCAGCGCCACGCGTCGTTATGAGTATTTCTATGAAGAAACCCGGCAAAACCCACAGGTGGGTGACTCAAAACGCTGATTTTCGTATGCATTGGGTGACTGGGCAGAGGAAGGAAAATGGGGCACCTCTCCCGGTCGAGGGCTGCAGTGCACCCTACTGGTAAAAATGTCTGGCTTGAGCGAAAAACCGGGCTTCTGGAAGGAGCGGTCATACAAAAAATTACGCCCACCTCCCCTCGCGGAAACCCTGGTGTGATGCGACGCTGAGGGTGGTTCAATCGCAAGCTGAGAGAAACTGTCGACCGAAAGGCCGCGGGAGAGCGGCAAACCGGTTATATGCGTAGCGCGCATGAAGGAGAAGAGACCGCGGAGAGAGATAGTACTGCACATGCGCTGCACCGCGCGCAACGCCGCCCACCGGCGCAGTGAGAGCACGCTGGGGCGCACACCCGCAGATGTTGACAGAGAGTGTGCGCTCTCACCTGGGCACGCGCCGGCGCCACTGCCTCTGCCGCGGCTATGACGCAATACAATCCAACACAATCCACTTTAATCCAATCCAATCATAGTGCAACCCAATGCAATCCAATCCAATCCAAGCCAAGTCAAGCCAAGCCTGGCCATTCGAATCGAATCGAATGCCCCTCGCGAGAGAGTGTTCGCTATTGGAGAGGAGAGGGGCGAGCGGAGGATCGAGGAAGCTTTGCGGACAACAACAATGGACGCACACAGGAAGGCAGCAGTGCGGACAACAACGGACGCACGCAGGAAGGCAGCGGTGCGGACAACAACAACGGACGCACGCAGGAAGGACAGGGCCACCGACAAGAGATGCTCTCAGCGTCGCATCTAAAAAAATGTACTGTCAGGAGGCTTTCCAAACGACAACGTGAAACTCGGGAGCCTCGGCTAGGCGGAAAGGTCGACGGGAGGTCTCCCCCTCAGCATACCGCAGACGATGGTGTGGGAAGATCACCAGCGAAATTCGCCATCGTCGTCAATTACATCATTACATGAAAGTATAAACTAGCAACGGCGCTACACGTGAAGCCGTTCGAATTGAAAGCGCTCCTTCAGCGACAATATGGCAGAACTTTCCGACAATGCAAGGCGAAAAAAGGCTTGGAAGGCGTTCAGCTGGCCTTAAGTTTTCAGACTCACAACCCATCGATGTGATTAGTTGTACGGAACTGTTTGATTGTAATTAAAGTGGAAACGTTCCTGCGCACGTCAATGCACGAGAACATAGAAACGTCACTGCACGATAACGTTGTCCTACCGTATTTGAACAAGGTGTTTCAGCACCTGAGCTAATAAATCCAGATGACGAATGTGCGCCAGCAAAACCATCTATTGAATGCAGACAACGCAAAGTCCATGACGATTTCGTTTGCACAAACCACTCAGCCAATTTGATGCGAATCACGCGAAATAATAGCGACAGGTCCCATGTATCGTTCCACTTGCAAAAGGACTACTGGACGGGGTTCTACAAAGCCTGCTTAAGGCGATTTAAGCGTGCAAAGTGCATGCATTGTTAGCGGACTCTTCACCCTCCCCTTTTACATTTGGACGGCCAATTTGCAACGGAGCCACCCACGTTTTCCCAAGCCGAGTATCTGTAAACCAAAATAAATGCCGCAATGAAGACATGATGTAGGAGCAAAGCACTTGGAGTCATACTGCCCACCCTTCCGTTATTAATCTGTTTTCTTTTTTGAACGTGAAATTCCGTTAAAGAAACGGCCGAAAAATGGTACACCCCGTCCAACCCAAGATTGAGAGAGTAGCCGTTTTCCTTGCCTAGTTTTTCTATCCTTGATAGTTAAGTTCCGCAACTGCACCAATAAATTTATGCTACTCTACAGGCATAACCAGAGTAGAATTCGTAATCAAACTTGTTAGCACTGCTATAACTGACGATGCATGTAGTCACGAGTACGCGCACTTGCGGGTTCTGCATGGCGATCACGATACTCATGAGTATATTACCCGCGAGTGCATCACTTATAAATTTGTCGTGGGTACTCCTACCAACGAGTAAAAATACTGATGGGTACTACACGAGCATAGTACTTATGAGTATAAGTACTCCAGAGCTTGAGTGGCACACTTATGTATAAGTATTACTCATATTCATAATTACTGCCCTCCTAATTGTGAGTACGCATAAACATTACTAATTGTACGCATGAGTACTTTACTCAAGAATACTGCAATCACACCTGTACTCACTCGTCATTGCAGTCACAATTTAAATGTGTGTACTCACTAATCACCGTACCCATTGGGGAGTTTGAATTCCAATGAGAAAAATCCGCACTCACTAGAGATTACGCCGAACAATGCAAATAAATGGGAAATTATCTGAATTTTTTGCTGCACTTTTCTGGAAGACTAGAGATTTTGTTCCCAAACCTAGTACCGCACCCATATCGAAACACCGCCAAACGTTCCCTGGCACGGTTAGAGGACCTTGGCACCATCATTATTCGTTCTGAGTTGGGTGAGCAATCTCAAAAAAGAACACTGTCTCAATATACAAAATGAACAGCAAATGGACGGTCGCTACGAAGTACGGCCCTGGACGCCTTTACTCCAGAAAAAACCGACAGAGAACTATTATTGACAGCTAACTCAACGTGTTGTAAGATTCAAAAAAATTCTTACTAATACAGTACGAATCACGCTGCTATGGTACGATGCGGCAGTTGTGGTGAAACGGCGCCTATAGACTACTATGAACGTTAAGTTTATTATATGCCTACCTCCGATGACGCCAGTGAGAAGGGAATACAAAAACTCCGGTTATGTGTGACGCATTCTCCTCCACACGCCGGCACTCGTTTCTTAATAAAGGGATCTACAGTGCTCCCAACCTGAACTCAGACTTATTAATACTGCTGATACTGGTTGGCACGCAGGGGTTTGTTGGCAGACATAAAAAGGTATTTTTGCAAATTGCTATATAACCTCCGCCTTACCTCTCGCGTAAATCGACCCCTACCGAAAGAAAAATAGTGGCGAGTGAAACGTGTGCTCTTTGAAGTACAAGTTTCCGCCCGTTTTTACTATCGGCCACAATCTCCAATTTCTTCCACAAAATGGGGTTTAAATACTCCCCTACCGATGGCGAAAGCGTGGCGAATGAAACGGGTTCTCCTTGATTTTCTGTCGATTATGAGTCTCGGCCGTAAATCTACTACTGCTTGCACGAAATGTATTGGCAGTTTCCAGACACAACTAACTGGTTACAAGTATAGATTTACCTGGAGGCATTTTACCAGTAGCCGACAATATTTCCGAGGCACTAAAACTTACCCAACAAGATAATCAACTTTTCGCAGCCGCTTCAATGAAATTGCGAATGTGGGCATCTTATGAACATTCTGTGTTCGATAGACTTCGACCAATGCAATCCTACGAAGAATTCTGTCGGAGAAGCCCTTGGTGTAAACATAGTCCCCGAATCGTTGTGGCACGCTTAGTCGTAAAGAATGGCCTGTTCTCAAAAAAAGAAGACGGAATTTGTGCACTGTCACAATGACTCCAAAATTCGTGTTCATGTAAATGAGCAGATTGCATGACCATAGGGGATTCCTGACATCTCGCTATCATAGCAAAACATTGTGTTAAGCAAATATGGGGGTTGAACACAAATTGAGACAACCCTACCAAAAGAAATAGCATCAGATTGGCAGAGTTTGTGCAACCAGCAGTTTCTTATTAAACACAAACATGGTTTCGCTGCTTTTGCTACACAAACGTATTTGAGGAATCAGAATCACTAACCGCGTACTTCGTATATTTGCAAATGCCAGCCACACGGTCATGGCAGCAAGGCGGGTTTGTTCACTTTCGACCCCAATGAATATATTTTTCAACTGTCCCGCTCGGCAAGTCTAGGATCGCTCCTATCAAGGAAGAAAGTGGCAAGTTTGGAGCTGATTCTCTGTCTTGTGTTAGCACAAGTACATGCCTACATAAAGAAGCACCCGCGTGACGCTTTGACGAATCTATATTTATGGACCGACCACATGATGGCGTGGAGCTCGATAAAATAAGTCTGGGTAGTGAAAACGTTAGCGCCTCCTCGCCGTTTCCACGAGTCTCGCCAATTACACTGTTCGCCCGGTGCCGTTCTCCCGGCATCATCAAGGTGGGGCCGTCACTCTAGAAGAGATCGCGCAAGGCGCGCGCATACGTCCGAGCTTAGTGGAATGCTTAGGCAGGTGCATTGAGGTTAGTGTTGTCAGTGGCCGCGTGCATATCTTGCCTAAGCGGTGTCAATGAAGAGTTATTTCACACAACCACAGTATGCCTGATACCTTGCATGTCGTAGAGAGCTTGTAAACAAAGTGTACCAGTGGAAACAATTTGGGGAAAACCGAATCACTATATTCCAAGTGAAGACCCTAATCAGGCTATTAAGAAGATTGTTCTGAGAAGGAGAACCTTACCCACACGGTCATAAAAGACCGGCACGGTTTGAATAGGCACCGGCATCGGGGTTAGGTGCATGGACCATAATGGGTACCAAAACATTATTTGAGCTTTATAGAACAACCGGTGTACAAGCCCGGGCGGGTTAAGCTGCGAATGTCGGGAGTCGAGTACGGCAAAGTAAAATTGATCACGACACTAATTTTTATACCCTATGAAAATGTCAAAGATACTTAGGCACGATTTCCAAGTATGTTATTTTGATAAGATTAAGGCTACATTCCTTGAAACTATGTTGTAGCCATCCTGCTGCAGCATTGCCAGTATATGCCAAAGGGGGACCAGGTGCAACTGACAGGTTTATGCGAAAGTGGTGACTATCTGGGAGTTGCACTTGCTTGTTTTAAATTCAAAGGCAGAGAAAATGGACCCCGTTATTATGTGGTATTTTCAAGTAGGTCAGGAAGGTAAAATACTGTGAATTTGTAGTGACAAAAATACTTCGGCGCCAAGAAATCCTTTTTTGAAGCATTGTTATTGATCGGCATCTTCCAGTAGCCAGATTGCATTATTGGGATAAAAAATGTTGGGCGCTGTACCGACAGTCAACTGAATCAATATTTCTAGGTGGTGGTTACCTCTCTAAGTAATCTTTTTGGCATCAGTAATTATTGTTGAAGTGCTACGTACCCTTTTTAATCTTTACCAACAAGAATGGACATTCGTTATCACATTTACTGTAAACAAATGGTGTTTGGGTAAGCCGAGAACAATGATTTACACATTACGAGACTATCATTGGTCGTTTTGCGTCTAAATATCAGTAATAAAACTTACCTTATTCTACAAGAAAAAAAAATACGAGTTGATTGTAAATAAGTGTGCCTGACAGAAGCCACATCATTTCAGCACTAACAAATTTGGTTAAACATTTTCTTCCCTGGAACTCAGTAGCTACAAAGAAAGCATTTCTTCATATTTATGCTCTAAGCACCTAGTGCCATAAAATATTCTGAAGTACCAGAAGCTCCGTAGCACAGGTACTAATCAAATGCTGTTTGTGGTGAGTCGTAACAAACATATATATGAAAACATCAGCCCCTACACGTCCAAACTGCAAAAAAACATCTTCTATTCAAATGTGTGATGGTGATTGACAAGCGAACATGTACAGGTGACTCAGTGGTTAAATGCCCTGACACTTGCATTATGATGTGGGTGATTTTTTTTTTCAACGTGCGAAAAATCTTTGCGATTACTGCTGCTGTTCCCAAACGGCGTAGCTTTTTGAACATTTGTTCAATTTTATTTTCACCCTCATCAAAATAGCCTTTAGATTACGGTGTAAGACGGCAATGTCAAGTCAAAGACATGGCCTGCTTGGTAATAGTTCAAGTGAGATAGTGCTAGTGGGTTATTTGCTCAGTGATTCGCGATGGCTGCTGACTTCGTATATGTTTTCGCGTGTTTTCTAAGCATTGTAAAAATCAACCTCGTTCTACATAAGAGGTGTTAGATTGGGTTACTGCGATGGCCACGTTTTAGCGGAACGTAAATTCTGACACGTACACCATGGCCACCTCTGTGGCTCATCTCATCTTCGTCTCCTATAAACAACAATTCTGCTGTGGCAATATTCTGTTATAAGGATAAGTGTTTTATGGCCATTGCCTTACTGTACTCCCAACGGTAGCGAAGCTGTGGGTAATCGAAGCACGCGTCGGTGTAAAGAGGGTGTCGCAGCTGGCAGTGCTGTCTCAAAAAAGGGCTCGTCATTTGGATGGCGTCAATGATAAAGATTGATAGCTGAGTGTAGGATTATCATAAAGTAGGCAGTGTCACCAGCCACCAATGCTGTCGGTAAATTGAATGCTTGCGATCACAGCCTCCTATGGACCCTACCTAAGACCGCTGCCGTTATCAGCGAACGAACAGCCGTTCTCTTTCGCGCGAGTGAATTTATTTCTGGGGTATTAGGCGGTATTGCAACCTTCATGGGCGGGTCCTAAGCTAGGTCACATGAATCGCAAAGACAGAAATTTCTGTAGAAAAAAAGGATAGTGTGGCTCCTTTGCGGGCTATATATCCCTCTTTTGTTAACGTTCACTCACTTCCACTGCCAGACAAAGCGAACAGAGAGACGAACCAGATAAGAAGTTTACAATACCGAAGGGAGACGAGCCTTTTAAGGCCACGGTAAAAGTACAAGATAAACCATGCGAACACCTCGGCAGGCCTCCTCAGAGATCCCTTAAATACGAAGCGACACCTGCAGCTATATCTTCTAACGAATCTGAATTCTTGAACCGAGGCTGCCTTGGTAGAGGGGGGTGAGCATAAACAACCACGTTACCTTCTATGACAACAATAGTTCATTGTGTACCGAGCTTACGAAAAGCGAACGCGACATCGAAGCTCATTTCGCGGACTTCACTTGGAGTAAAACAGTCTTCAAACCGAAGTGTATCGCAAAAGAACCGCAACTTGCTTCGCCAAGCGCACCAAACGCACAGGAAAGGTGACTTCTGCAGTCACTGTTTATTGGGCCTCATTGACAGAAATAACTCCGCCTGGCCGGGCCTGCCACGGCATCAAGATCCTACCGTGCACTAGAACCCCACATTTTTCTGATAGCGACAAGCTCGCGTGCCTCATCTACTTGCTCAAGGACCTGCATCGGATGCCATCTCAGGGCGTAGCGCCACCCCTCCATGCTACCAAGAAGCAAGGACAAGCTTGTTTAGAGATAGAGAGAGAGAAAAGTTTTTTTTAGCTTCCTTAATTGGAGTAGTTCTCTAGTTTGGGATTCTATGAGGTTAGCAGAGCGCCTTCGCTCTGGATACCAGGAGCTGGTGTACATCCAGATGGCCGCTGGTCACCAGGTTCTCCCGCAGCTCAGGAGTGGGAAGAGCGGATTGGAGAGGTAGAATTTTGCGATTGTGCCCAACTATAATATAATATAAGGTAGAGCTCCGTGCTAGGGAAAAATTGGCATTCAGCTGAGTATTCATTTGCCAATATACGACGCAGGCAAACTCTGCTAGGGAAAGTATTAGTTTATAGTCTGCAGATCGTTGATTCTTCTCCCTTGGAGAGTGCAGGATGATGGGGAGGAAAGTCTTGGTGGTGACCAGGATGGAAATCAGGGTGCATATGTTTGGGTAAAGGGCGAATCATGTTGTAACTTCTTCAATGTTCCGGGAGGGGCTGGCAGACAGTATATTGCGAGCAATGGACATGGGAACTGTTTAGGAGGGCTAGCCCTGCAGGTATCTCTTGTAAACGGACCGTTGGCTTGATAGGTGGCCCTCGATATGCTCAGATACCGTTTTGTGGATTCCAAGTTGTAGGCTAATGTGTTCATGTGTAGATTTCATACTTGTTTTATAGCTTTCCGAAATATTCCATCAATAGAATATTCCTTCCTTGGTATGAATTTCAGTCGATTCTTGGTCTCTGCCACACTCTATACTGCTTGTCCTAATGTATTTCCAGTTTCCAGGCACCACCAACCGGTAACAGGGGTACATTTACGTGCATGGCATTTTACCAGTAGCCGACACCATTCACGATGCACTGAAACTTACCCAAGAAGATACAACAACACCGCTTCAGTGAAACTGCGAATGTGGGAATCTTGTGGCAATTCTGTGTTGGATAGCCTTTAACAAATGCAATCCTACGATGATCCCCGTCGGAGAAGCCTTCGGTGTGATAACGGTTATTGGATGGTTGAGGCATGCTTAGTCTGACAGTCTGGCCTCTCTCAAAAAAACACAGAAATTTTGCATCATCGCAAGGAAACCAAAATTCGTTTTCAATTAATAGAGTGGATTCTATGATCGTCTACCACATCTCACTACCATAGCCAAACTTGTTTAAAGCAAATATGGGGAATTGAAAACAAATTGAGACAAACCCTACACAATTAAATGGTGGCAGATTAGCAGAGTTTGTGCAACCAGCATTTTTAAGCGCAACCATGGTTTCGCGGTACATAGCTAGAGAATCTTCTTTGAGGAATTAGGATCATTAACGGCATTCTTCATATATTTGTAGATGCCAGCCACAAGGTCATGGTGGGAAGGCGCACTTGTGCACTTTCGACCTCAATGAATATTCTTTCTCAACTCTCCCGCTCGGCAAGTGTCTGATCGCTCCTATCAAAGAAGTGTGGCAAGTTTGGAGCTGATTCTCTGTCTCGTGTTAGCACAAGTACATGCTCACACAAAGAAGGTCCCGCGTGACACTTTCAGTAAACTACAATTATAAACTGGATATATAATGGCGTGGTGCTTGAAAAGAATATGTTCTGTGGAGTGAATCGGTTGGCGCCTACTCGACCCTCACCTCGAGCCTCGCCACTTACACTGCTCGCCCGGTTACATTCTAATTGCCTAATAACGTTGGAGTTGTCTCTCTACGAGAGACGGCGCAAGGCGCGTGGAAATGGCCGTGCTTAGTGGAATGCTTAAGCAGGTTCGGACAATATAGGGTTTCGAACTCTGATAGAAAGCATAGGTGAAATTTCGAAGGAGGGTTCGCGTTGTAAGTGGCCGCCTGCATATCTTGTCTAAGCGATGGGAATGAAGAGTTATTTCAAACAACCACAGGATGCCTCATACAATGAACGTCGTAGACAGCGCGTAAACAATGTAAACGGGTGGAAACAATTTGGAGGAAACCAAATCACCGTAATCACAGCGAAGACCCAAATCAGGCTAGTAAGGACATTGCTCTCAGAAGAAGAACCCGCGCCACATTGTCATGAAAGACGTCCCGTCTCAAAATGCACTGTCATCGGTGTTAGGGGCAAGACCCACGATGGGTACAAAATAATTAAATGATTTGAATAGAACCTAGGGGTACACAGAAAGTCGTGTGAAGCTTTGAATGTCGGAAGTCGAGTATGGCAAAGTAAAGTTGATGACGACACAAATTTGTATACGCTATAGCTATGTCAAAAATACTTAGGCACGGTTTCCAACCATGTTATTCTCAGGCGACCAAGACTACATTTAATGAAAATATGTTGTAGCCATCCCGCTGCAGCATTGCCAGTTTATGTTTGAGGGGCACCAGGTGCATGTGACATGTTTATGCGAAAGTGGTGACTCTCTGGAAACTGCACAAGCTAGTTTCCAATTCAAAGCAAGGGAGAATAGAGCCGGCAATTAGTTGATAATTTCCACGTTGGTCAGGAAGGTGAAATACTGTAAATTTGAAATGATAAAAATTATTCGGCATAAAGAATGCCTTTTTCAAGCATTCTTAATGATCGGCATATGCCTGTAGCCAGATTGCATCATTGGGAACAAGAATGTTGGGCACTGTACCGACACTAACCTGAATCATTATTTCTAGGTGATGGTTACCTCTCTAAATATTCCTCTTAAGGCATCAGTGACTAATACTGTAGTGCTACGTTCGCTTTGAATTCTTTGCCAACAAGAATTGTCAGTTGTTATCACATTGAATGGAAAAAATGGAGTTTGTTCAGGCCTACAAAAATGATTTACACATTACGGAACCATCAGTTCTCTTTTTTGTGTCTATTTATCAGTATTAGGAACTTACCTCATTCTGCAAGAAAAAAATTCCCGTTGATTGTTAAATAAATGTGCCTTATGAAGCCACATCATTTCAGCACGAACAAATTTTTTGGTGAAACATTTTCTTCCCTGGAACTTAGTAGCAACATAGAAAGCATTTCCGCAAACTTATGCTCTTTGTGCCTAGTGCCATAAAATATTCTGATGTACATAAAGCTGGGTGGCAAGAATACTAATCATATCATGCATGCGGGGACTCGCTACAAACATATATAGGAAAACAAGAGTTCCTACACGTCGAAACTAAAAAAAACGTCTTGTATTCAACTGCGTGATAGTGATTGACAAGCGAAGGTCTACATGTGATGATGCCCCTTTACTTGCATTAAAATGTTTGTGATTTGTCTTCAAAACGCGCGGAAACTTTGCCATTACAGCTGCTGTTCCCAAACGGCGTCGCTTTGTGAATATTTGTTTCATTTCATTTCAAGGCACATAAATATTGCCTTTGATCTACGGTGCGAAACGGCAATATCAAGCCGAATACTTGGGATGCTTGGTAATGGTTTAAATCGGATATCGATAGTGGTTTATTTGCTTAGTAATTGGCGCTGGCTGCTCACTTCATACATGTGTGCGCGTGTTCTCTGAGCTCCGTAAAGATCATCCTGGTTCTACATAAGAAGTATTACATTGAGTTACTGCGATGACCAGGTTTTACCGAAACGTAAATCGTGACAACGTTTACCACCACCGCGTCAGTGCCACATGCCATATTCGTCCGCTGAAAAAAATTCTTCTTCTGCTAGGGCACAAATCTGCATATGGATAAGTGTTTTATGGCAATTGCGTTACTACTACTCCGAGCGGTAGCGAAGCTGTGCGAATTCATCGGCGCACGCGTCGGTGCAAAGAGGTTGTTGCAGCCGGCAGTGCTGTTTCAAAAAAGGCTCCTCCGTTGGATGACTTCAGTGATAAAGACTGAAACCTGAGTGGATGATTATCATAAGGTAGGGCATGTCGCCAGCCACTGATGCTGTCGTAAAGATGAGTGCTTCCGTCACAGCCTCTTATGGTTCTTACCGAAGGTCGCTGGCGTTATCAGCGAACGAACGGGCGTTCCCTTTCGCGAGTGTGAATTTATTTTTATTGTTTTATGCCGTATTTCACACTTCAAGGGCGCGTCCTGAGCAATGTCAAATGAATCCCGTAGGTAGATATTTCTGTAGAAAATAAGAATAGTGTATCTCCTGTGCGGGCTAGATGTCCCCCTTTTGTTAGGGTTCACTCACTTCCGCTGCCGCACAAAGCGAACAGATGGTCACACGTTTGTGCCATCAACTTGTTAAGCGTGGTGCAAGAATACCTGGGGATGACCAACCAGCTAAGTCGTTTACAATAACGGAAGACGGCCAGCGTTTTAATGCTACGTAACAGGACCAGATAAACCATCCGAACAGCCCGGCAGGAACCCTCACATATCACGTAAACAGGAAGCGACACCTGCAACCCTTTCTTCTAACGAATATGATTTCTTGAACCAAAGCTGCCTTGGGAGAGAGGTGTGAGCATAAAAGACGACGCTACCTTCGACGACAGCGTTAGTGCATGGTGTACCGAGCTTAAGCAAAATGACCGTGACATCGATCCTAAATTCGCGCACTTGACATGGAGCAAAACCTTCTTCGAACCGAAGTGTATCGCCACAAAACCGCAACTTGCTTCACCAAGTGTAGCAAACGCATCGGGAAGATGCGTTCTGCAGCCACTGTATATTTGGCCACATCGACAGAAAAACTCCGCCGTGCCGGGCCAGCTACGGCATCAAGATGCCACCGTCAACAACAACCCTACATTTTCCGACAGCGACATGTTCGCGTACCTGAGGTCCTTGGTGATGGGACCTTCATCGGATGCCATCTCAGACCTAACCGCCTACTTCTATGCCTCGAGATGGCAAGGACATGATAATGATAATGATATGATAATGACTTTATTTGGCATCAAGGATACATGATGCAGGAGACCTGCAGAAAAAGCTGGCGTGATGCCAGCTTGACAAGGCCGCAGGCCCCCCTCCTTCTCCCCGAACACATGCTCGTTAAAATACAGAGAGGGAGAAACGTGTATTTGTGCTTTCTGAAATTGGAGTAGTTCCCTAGTCCGGGATTCTGTGAGGTGAGCAGAGAGCATTCGCTCAGAATGCACCGAGTTGGTGTACATTCAGATGGCCGCTCGACCGCGTTCTCCAACAGCTCAGGAGTGGTTAGAGCGGATCGGAGAGGTGGAAGTGTGGAATTGCACCCAACTGTAATATAACATGAGGTACAGCGCCGGGGTGTGAAAACAATTGGCATTCAGCTGAGTACTGATTTAGAAATATACAATGCAGGGGAACTGGGTTAGGAAAGGCATTCGTTTGTAGTCTGCAGAGCAGTGATTCTTCTTCCTTGGAAAGTGCAGGGTGATGGCGAGGAAAGTGTTGTCTTTAGGACCGGTACAATTGAGTTAGGTCTTGATATGTTACAACCGGGATTGACGAAGTGGTCCCCTCGGAAGCCTGGGGAGAGAAGGCGCAGGCTTGTTTATAAGCAAAATTGTTGCGCGTCAGTAAGAAATGCCCAGGAGTGCAGATGATTGTAACTTTACGGCGGGGTTGATGTGACGATGGTATCCTAAAGGTTGAAGGGGCCACCCTCCCGGCTAAGAAGCTTCTGCATTCAGCTTGAGAATCCGCGAAAATGATTGCGTACTTCGTATGTATTAGGGCTAAGGCGATAGCTAAGTCTTTGGCAACCCAGTTGACAATGTCTTAATTGATGCACGAGTGATGAGGGCGCTCTATTTGGTGACTCTGGCTACTTTGTGTTCAACATCAGTGTAGGTACTCGCATCCATATATGCGACATCTGTTCTTTTTCAATAAATATTCTCACGCGCTGTTGTTCGGGCTTGGTGGTGGCCAGGACGGAGGTGAGGGTGCATACGTTTGGGTAAAGGGCCAACCCGGTTGTTCTTCTCCAATGGTCCGGGAGGAGCTGGCAGACCGTATATTTCGGGCAATCGATATGGGGACTGTTTAGGAGGTCTCCCCTGCAGGTATTTGTGTTAAACAGCGCCGTTGGCTTGATAGGTGGCCTTCGATATGCTCTGATACCGTTTTGTGAAATCGAAGTTGTAGTAAACGGGCTGTTGATGTGTTCATAGCTTGATTTCGCACTTGTTTGGGAGCTTTCAGAAATATTTCCTTAATGGATTATTCCTTCCTTGGTACGAATTTCTGTTGATTCTAAGTCTCCGCCGCACTCTCACACTCCTTGTCCTAACGTATTTCCAGTTTCAAGACACCACTAACCGGTTACAGGGGTACATTAACGTGAATGACATTTTACCAGTAGCCGACACCATTCTGGATGCACTGAAACTTACCAAAGAAGATACAACACTTTTCGCAACCGCTTCAATGTTATTGCGGACATGGGAATCTTATGGCATTTCGGTGTTCGATAGTCTTTAATAAATGCAATCCTACGATAATCCCCGTGAGAGAAGCCTTCGGTTTAAGCATGGTTACCATGTGGTTGTGTCATGCTTTGTCTGACACTCTGGCCTCATATTAAAAAAGACCGAATTTGTGCATAGTCGCAAAGACACTAAAATTTGTGTTCAAGTAACTGAGCAGATTGTATGACCCGCAGGGATTTCTACCACATCTCACTATCATAGCCAAACTTGTTTAAAGCAAATATGGGGATTGAATGGAAATTGAGACATACCCTACCAAAAGAAATAGTGTCAGACTAGCAGAGTTTGGGCAACAATCATTTTTAAACGAAACCATGCTTTCACGGTATTTAGCCAGATAATCGTCTTTGAGGAAATAGACTCATTCTCGGCATACTTCAAATATTTGCAAACGCCAGCCACACGGTCATGATGGCAAGGCGCACTTGTGCACTTTCGACACCTACGAATGTTCTTTCGCAACTCTCTCCCTCAGCAAGTCTCGGGCTGCTCCGATCGCGGAAGTGTGGCAAGTTTGGAGCTGATTCTCTGTCTCGTGTTAACACAAGTACATGCTTACACAAAGAAGGTCCCACATGACGCTTTCAGGAATCTACAATTATGAACTCAATCCATAACGGCGCAAATCTTGATAAGAATATGTTCTGGGTATTGAACCGGTTGGCGCCTACTCGACCATCACTTCGAGCCTCGCCACTTACACTGCTCGCCTGGTGACGCTCTACTGGCCTGATCACGTTTATGTTGTCCCTCTACGAGAGAAGGGTGCAAGGCGTGCGGGAATGGCCTTGCTTAATGGAATGCGTAGGCAGGTTCGGACACTCTAGGGTGTTGCACTCTTATAGATATCATCGGTGAAGTTTCGAAGACGGGTACGCGTATTAAGTGCGGCCTGCATATCTTGTCTAAGCGATGTGAATGAAGATTTATTTAAAACAACCACAGGATGCCTCATACAATGCGCGTCGTAGACAGCGCGTAAACAATGTCAATGGGTAAAAACAAATTGGGGGAAACCGAATCACCACACTCACAGCGAAGACCCAAATCAGGCTAGTAAGAACATATCTCTGAGAAGGAAAACCGATGGGACATGGTCATGAAAGACGTGACGTCTCAAAAGGCATGGTCATCGAGGTTAGAGGCAAGATCCACAATGGGTACAAAATAAGTAAATGATTTGGATAGAACAACGGGTGTACACACCGAGTCGTGTGAAGCTGCGAATGTCGGGAGTTGAGTATGGCAAACTAAAATTGATGACGACACTAATTTGTATACCACATGGCTATGTCGAAAATACTTAGGCATGGTTTTCAACCATGTTATTCTGAGGCGATCAAGGCTACATTTCTTGAAATTACGTTTATCCATCCCACTGCAGCATTGCCAGTTTATGTTTGAGCGGCACCCGGTGCATCGTAAATGTTTACGCGAAAGTGGTGACTCCCTGGAAACTGCACAAGCTAGTTTGCAATTCAAAGCCAGGTGAAAATGGAGCCCGTAATTCACTGGCATTTTCCAAGTAGGTCGGGAAGGTGAAATACTGTAACTTTAGATTGATAAAAATCATACGGCGTCAATAAAGCCCTTTTTGACGCATTCTTATTGATCGGCATGTGCCAGTACCCAGATTGCACCATTGGGAGCAAGAATGTTGGGCACTGTACCGACAGTAACCTGAATCATTATTTCTAGGTGATGGGGACATCTGAAAATAATCTTGTTTACGAATCAGTGACTAATACTGTAGTGCTACGTTCGCTTTTTATTCTTTACCAACAGGATTCTACATTTATTATCACAATGACTATAAAAACGAGGTGTTTGCACAAACCTACAACAATGATTTACACATTACGGAACCATCAGTTCTCTTATTTGTGTCGAATTGTCAGTATTAGGAACTTACCTCTTTCTGCAAGAAAAAAATACCAGCTCATTTTTAATTATGGTGCCTGATGAAGCCACATCGTTTCAGCACTACCAAATGTGTTTAAACTTTTTGTTCCCTGCCAATCAGTAGCTACAAAAAAGCATTTCGTCACGCTGATGCTCTTAGTGCCTAGTGGCATAAAATATTCTGAAGTACACGAAGCTGCGTGGCAAGAGTAGAAATCAGATGCTGCAATTGGAGAATCACTACAAACATATATAAGAAAAAAATCAGTTCATACACGTCGAAACTACAAAAAAACGTCTTCTATTCAACTGCGTGATGCTGATTGACAAGCAGAGGTCTTCAGGTGACTCAGTGGTATGATGCCCCTTCACTTGCATTATAATGTAAGTATTTGTTTTTTCAAAACGCGCGGAAACTTTGCCATTACAGCTGCTGCTCCCAAAAGGTGTAGCTTTTTGAACATTTGTTTTATTTTTTTTTCAGGGCTCATCAATATTGCCTTTACATTACGGCGTGAAAAAGCAATATCAACCGAAGACTTGGGCAGCTTGGTAATGGTTCAAATCGGATTGCGCTAGTCGGTTATTTGCTTAGTAATTAGCGCTGGCTGCTAACTTCGTACATGTGTAAGCGTGCTCTCTGAGCTCCCTAAACATCATCCTCGTTCTACATAAGAGGTATTAGATTGAGTTACTGCGATGGCCAGGTTTTAGTGAAACGTAAATCGTGATAACGTACACCACCATCGCGTCTGTGCCAAATGCCATCTGCGATATGGATAAGTGTCTTATGGCGATTGCGTTACTGCTACCTCCAGCAGTAGCGAGGCCGTGTGGATGCATCCGGGCACGCGCAGTGTATCAAGGGTGTTGAAGCCGGCAGTGGTGTCTCAAAAAAAGGCTCCTCCGTTGGATGACTTCAGTGATAAAGACGGAAAGCTGAGTGGATGATTGTCATAAGGTAGGGCATGTCACCAGCCGCTGATGCGGTCCTTAACTTGAGTTCTTCTGATCACAGCCTCGTCTGGTTCGTACCGAAGGTCGCTGCTGTTATCAGCGAACGAGCAGGGAGTGTTTAGGGATTTCATATTCTTTAAGGAGTGTGAATTTATTTTGGGGGTTTTAGGTGTTATTGAAACTTCAAGAGTGCGTCCTAAGCTGGGTCAAATGAATCCTATAGGTAGAAATGTATGTAGAAAATAAGAATAGAGTGGCTCCTTTGCAGGCTAGATATCCTCGTTTTGCTAGCGTTCACTCACTTCTGCTGCCGCACAAAGCGAACAGAGGGTCACTCGTTGGTGCAATCAACTTGTTAATCGTGGTGCAAGAATACGTGGGGACGACAAACCAGCTAAGTCGTTTACACTACCGGAAGGCAGACAGCCTTTAATGCTACCGTAACAGAACCAGATAAACCATCCGAACACCTCGGCCAGTGTCAGTGCACGGTGTACAGAGCTCAAGCAAAGTGACCGCGACTTCGAGCCCAGTTTTGTGGACTTCACAAAGAGCAAAACCATCTTCAGAACCGATGTGTATCGCAACAAATCCGCAACTTGCTTCAACAAGCGTAGCAAACGCATCAGAAGATGCGTTGTTCAGCCACTGTTTAATTGGCCGCATCGACGACAAAGAACTTTGCCGTGCCTGCATAGCCATGGCGTCAAGATGCCACCATCCACAACAACCTCACATTTTCCGATAGTGACAAGTTCGCGTACCTCTGGTCCCTGCTGATGGGGCCTGCAGCTTATGCCATCTCAGGCCTTACGGCCATACTTATATGCTGTCAAGACGGCAAGGACATAATTGTTCGGAGATAGAGACAAAGAAACTTTTTTTGAGCTTTCCTAAATTGGAGTAGTTGCCTAGTCTGGGATACGAGGAGGTAAGCCGAGAGCCTTTGCTCTGGATGCCAGGAGTTTGTGTAAATCCAGATGACCGCTGGTCATCATATTCTCCAACAGCGCAGAAGTGGGAAGTACGGATCAGCGAGGTGGAAGTTTGGGATTGCGTCCAACTATTTTATATTATAGGGTAGAGCTCCGGGTTGTGAACAAAATTGGCATTCAGCTGAGTATCGATTTGGAAATAAACGATGCAGCCGAACCATTTGAGGAAATGTTTTAGTTTGTAGTCAGCGAAGCAGTAATTCTTCTTCCTTGGAGAGTGCAGGGTAATAGGGAGGAAATTGGTGTCTGTCAGACCGGTAACATTGCGTTAGGTCTTTATATGTTAAAAACGAGATTGACAGTTTGGTCCCTATTTAGACAGCGAAGAGACCGACACCCGCGTTACCAGATCGAACACCTCTTTGCTCACCTCTTTCTTCATTGCGTGCTCACGCGCATACCCCGCTGGCCGACCTCTTCGTCTTCTTCTCTAGTTTTGGCTGCGATGTGTATGGCGCTTCCCGCAACGGCTTTCCTGCGGGAAATTCAACATTCTCCCGGGTCCGTGGAGTGGTCGCCCTCCTCCAAGGAGTATAACCGCTGAGCAGCCCGCCGTGCTTGTTGGCCATTTGGGAAGGTGAGTGTAAAGTATCTGTGGATGCCGTGCCTACCAGTAAACGCCTCAACCACACTGCCAAGCTTCCTTTGCAGCGCTGGCACGTTGTCGTCCTTGATAATCACCAAGTCGCTAACACGTAGTAGGGATGATGACGAAGGCGGGCAGTGATGAGCGGGCGTAGAAGCAAATATTCTTCCTTCCGACGCTTTCATAGTCGGCGCAGAAGCTCATCTCTGTACTTCACGCTTCGTCGCAAGTCATTCGCGGTGGAGCTAGGCAAACAGTCGGCAGTTCGAAGTGGTAGTCCCACAGTGGGCCAGCGGGTAAAAAGTGCGATGGCGTCAGTGCAACTGCAACATCGCAATCCTCGCATATTGGTGTTAGAGGGAGCCAGTTTACAATCGCTTCTACCTCGGCCAGTACAGTGGTCAGCTCTTCGTAACCCAGGCTGCTTCGTGCAAGGCAGCGCTTCAACGCATCCTTGACTGTCGGGATGATGTGCGCCCAGAAGCCACCTCACCACGGAGCTCGTTTGGCGATGAATTTCCAGTTGATGCGGTGAGCACTTGCATGGGCTTTGATGGTGTCCGAGAGCAGCGAGCGCAACTGTTTCGAACAGCTGTGGAATGCCCTTGGCGTTATCAGAATATACTGTAGACGAGATGCCTCGTCTGGACGTACAATGACGAAAGGCGAGGATGAATTATTGGGCTGTAATGTCTGAAGTTATTTCTAAATGAAGTGCTCAGGTCACTGCACAGGAGAAAACTGGAGTATACTGCTTCAAAGACTGTTGCGTAGAGCAGCAGTAAAGGGGTCCGCAGAAGTCTACTCCCACGACGTCGAATGGTGAAGTCTCTGCTATGTGGTCTTTCGGGGATGGTGCCACCGGGACAGACGCGGGAAGTAAACGTCGACGGCGATACGGTAAGCACAACAGGAGCACCTTCCTGATGGTTCGCCTTCCCTTTAAGATCCAAAACCTTGATCGAAGGTCCAGAAGCGTAACTAGAACTCCGGCGTGCAGAAGATGGACATGTGTCGTCGCGGCTACCAAGAGTCGCGTAAACACGTGGTAACTTGGCAAAAGGATTGGATGCTTAACTTCCTCTGACCCATCAAGTTCCTGTAAGCGGCCTCCAACTCTAAACACGCCATCCAGGCCAACACTGGCCGTACGGTCAGAACGCCCGAGAATGATGGCAACGGCTGGCCAGCTTTAGTTGCGCCGATCTCAGATGGGAAGGCGACTTTCTGAACCAGCTGGAGCCAATACCGCTCCCCCTGATCTAGTTCAAGTGACGTCAGTGGCCCATAAAAGGTTGGTTGCCTTCGGGTAGCATTGCATACAAACCTCAAAATCCAGGCGGTTACTCTGAGGAGTCTGGAGAGTGACCCGTAGTTCTTGATGTCCAGCACAGGAGTGGGTGGACGTGCAGATTGCGGCGAGATTGCGGTTGGAAACAAGGACGCAAGTTCGGTGGTCAGGTCACTCACTGCTAACGCAGCACAAGAGGTCGAGGATCAGTTGCGTTCTTGTTCCACCAACGACAGAGGTCGTCACCTACGCGGGTTTTCGGTTAGGACTACTGCGGGCACTCTGCGCGTCAAAAGCTCCACCGGGTTGTCCGCACTCGAACAGTAGTGCAGCCAGGTGGAACCTTGTGTCAACTGCTGAATTTCACAAAGACGGTTCCTTACAATGGTCTCCCAGCGGTTTTCGTCGCCAGCAATCCAATGCAATGCTATAGTTGAGTCAGTCCACAAATAGGCGACGCAAGATGAGATCTATGGCAATTCACAAATGTAGTGCCATAACCTCGCCGCTAGAAGGCATGCGAGAAGTTCTAAACGCGGTAGAGAAATCGTCTTCAAAGGTGCAATGCGAGTCTTGCTCATAAGTAGCCGAACGGTAATGCTGCCATCCACGACTGGCTGATGTACGAACACTGCGACGCCGTATGCACGAGGGCTGGCATCACCGTACAAATGTATCATCGCACTAACATGATCTTGCGATGCCAGTAACAAACCACTTGAAAAGCGCAGGGCGGAGAGGACCGGAAGCTCTCCCGCACATTTCGTCCAGAAGTCCTCGATGTCTTGTGGGAGAGACTCGTCCCAAGCGATTCCCTGTCACCAGAGCCCTTGCAACAGCAGTCTAGCTGTCACATGAAACGGAGCGTTGAAGCCCAACGAATCGAAGAGCCTGGCGAAGGCTTGCGAAACCGTTAGCTTCGTCGATGGTTGGGTGAAAAGGTACGACAAAACGCCTTGCCTGGTGATGAAGATCTCATCTGATGAGCGGTCCCATAGCAAACCAAGTACCTTGAATTTGGGCCTCCGCTCAGTAACGTTCTCAAGTGAGAGCCCGTCGTTCAAGAAATGCGTGTTGAGCCAGTGTGAATTAGAGCACTATTTTATAGGCACCATTACGGCATCGGTAATAATGGCATTTGCTTCCTGTTAAACTTCCAATGCCTCCTCTATGGAAGACTCGCCTATGACTAAATCGTCCACATTGAATGACCGTTGTAGGCGAGCTGCAATGTTGGGGTGTGTTGTCTTCCACGTTTCCAAGTGTTGCTGCAGAGTGGCTGACAGCAAGAACGGGCTAGAAGACACTCCGAAAGGAACCCTGGTCACGCGCCATTCGACGATTGTCGGGGCGGTATGGTCACAGGTCGGAAATCGGTCAATCCACAGGAAAAGAAGAGCGTCAATGTCTTCCGGTTGAATGCTTATCCGGAAGAAGGCCTTCCGGATATTGGCGGTAAGAACGATGGGGCTGCACCTAAACTGCAGAAGCTGTAGGAGATGAGGACCAAGATTGATGCCCTTATCAAGCATTTCGTTTAAGGCGGTTTCCCGTACGCATGCGATGAGGCATCAAACACGACGCGGACCTTGGTAGTCACGGTTTCGCGTCGGACTGCCGCATGTTAAGGTAGGTAGTACAATTCAGCTACAATTCGGTTCGTGGATGACGTGAGCGCAGGTATCTTAATCATGAGCGGTACTACGTAGCGACCTTCGCTCTTGTGTACTGCGCTCTTAAACTGTAGGAGCAGCGGGTGTTTGTTGCTGTCGTGCACCACCTCACCTGCATCGCTTATACCGATGGCATCCAACCGCCACATCTACGACGGGTCTCCCGGTCGGACCTCCATGCGCCAATCGTCAGTACAAGCCAGGAATAATGCAGTTGCACTAGTGGTACGCGGTGTGAGACGATGGCAGACGTCAGTGCAGGTTTCTTGAACGACTCATCTGAATATTGTTTCTACGTCGCACAGGGTGTCGGTGAAGCGCTCGACACGTGCGGTTACAATCCTACACCAATAGTAACAGCCGATCGACACGCTTATTACCGAGTCCTGAGGTTTATGATGTTGGGGATCGCCGGCTAAGGGTAAATTCCGGTCACACAGAATTGCAATAACGGTACTCTCCATGGCCGGGCCCCTTACTGTACAGACCTCTGGAACTTCCAGTGCTTGGAGGGTGAGCTCATTTGATTCAAAGCGATCACAGAGAGCAATGTTCACCCTTCGGCATTTGTACTGGCGTGGGTGGTTGCACTTGCCGAATATGAACACTGCCAAATCCTCAGTTCTACTGCTGGGTAGAGACAGTTGCTGCTGCACATCGTGACAGACTAAGGACTGTTGGCTTCCGGTATCAAGTAGTATCCATACCGGCACGCGGTCGCGGTTGCCGCACGCCCACACCGTGGCAGTTTGGAGCAACACGGGTTTCGAGGACGTGCTGCTTGCGAGAGCTGTTGTCACCTTCCTTCCTCGTTGTGTTTCCACCTCTCGGTTTTCAGCTCGGAGAAGAGTAGAGATCGTGGAGTTCCCGTTGCTGCTCATACCCAAATGTCGCACAGTGTAGAAATATGGCGCCCTGAGCAGTGGTCGCTCCTGAGCCCTGTTGCGGCTCGGCAATGACGGGCAGTGTGGCCCCTTTACCCACACTTGAAACAGCAATGCTTCCTCTACACCCGTCGGCGCTTTTTGTCTCCACACAGTGTGGCCTGGTACCTACGTGTTGCGTGTCCTGGAACGTCGCAGAGGAAGCACTTAGTCTGCGAAGCCATGGACAGGTCGCCACCTGGCGATGCGGACCACCCTGCCAGTGCTAGGGCGGATGAGATTCGAGGCGGTGTCACGCTGCGGTTAGCTGGCAACCTCCTTGAAGTGGGTTTATCGCGTGACAGTCGACTCTCCTCTCTGCTTTCAACCTCCACTTCCAGAAACTTCCGGATAGGCTTGACTTGCTGTTTTCGTGATTCCGCTGTAGCGTCCACTCCGGCCGTGTCGGTCTTCGCGCGCCAGCGTTACCGAATTTCCAGATTCTCTTGCAATGAGTGCAGCAGCAGCCGGTGCAGAACAACCGCATACTCTGCACACGGCATGCCATGGCTATCCACACAGCTTGTCGGGAACTGGATCTGCTGATAGAGGTCTCGCCGACGTGAAACTTGAGATAATGACTCGATTGGCTTGAAGGAAAGCAGGCTGTTCATGTGGTCATCGATGAGAACATGCTCTCGGCAATAGCGTGCAGTGAGCACCTTGACGGCAAACTTATAATTTGCGTCAGTCAGGCGTATAACCTAAATTGCCCACTTTGCAGCACCGGCCAGGTGTCTTCAAATACTGGAACTTTTCAACGGCGGAGAGATGGCGGTGAGCGTGTATGGTGGCCTCATAATTCTCCCAAAAGCCCTGCCAATAATGGTTCTCACCGAGAAAGACGGGTTTTGAAGCTTTGGCAAATTCACGCGTAGACCCGGTGCTCATGGCCTACCGTGAGTGACGACTTTTTCGCTGAAAAGCTCCGTGTGAACCGCTCCGATGGCGTTGCTGGGCTCGTTGCTAGTCCGCACAAGCCTCTGTAGCTGGCCTTCACTGACAGGAGCGCCGGTCGTAGCGCGCGCGTTTATGGCGAACCGAAGCTTGCTCATCGGGTTGACGATCTCACGGCAATCTAGAGCAGCCGGCACGTCGTCATCAAACACCTCACCTTCAAGGGAGTTGGCGATCTGTCTGTCCATCTCAGCGAGCGTGGACTCCTCGGAGCGAAGCACATCGACAATTTCCTGGAGGTCGCCCAATGAAGGTTCAGTGTCCTCCCGCAGGATGTCGCTGGCCAGGGTCAGAACTCGGGTGCTAGAACCTCGAAGGACGCCTCGCTACCGGTGCAGCTTCTCCATGCTCGGTAACGTATAGGTGCGATGGATGCCGGCCACCTCCCGGGTTTCGGAAACCAGTAATATTGAGACAGCAAAGATACCGACACCCGCGTTACCTGATGGAACACCTCCTGTTTCTCCTCATTCTTTATTGGGGGCTTACCCGCATACCCCGCTGCCCATGCTCTTCGTCCTCTTCTCTAGTTTTGGCTGCGACGCGCATGGCACTTTTCACAACTGCTTTCTTGAGGGAAATTAGGCGCAGGCTTGCTGATCAGCAATGTTGTTGCGCGTCAGTGAGGAATGACCAAGAGTGCTTATCATTGTTACTTTACAGCGAGGTTGATGTGGCGAGAGTATCTCTAAGATTGATAGGGTTAACCTCCCGGCTAAGAAGCCTATGCATTCAGCTTGGGAATCCGTGATAATGATTAGGGATAGCTAACTCTTCAGCAAGACAGGTTGAAAGTGTCTTCATTGATGCACAAGTAAGAAGGGCGCGCTTTCTGCTTACTGTAGCTACTTTCCGTTGACCATTAGTGTAGGTACTGGCATTCGTATATGCGACATCTGTTCTTTTTCAATAAATATTCTTATACGCATGGCTTCAGGCTTGTCCGTGGCCGGGCTAGAGGTAAAAGTGCATATTTGTGGGTAAAGGAGATGAGAGGCGCTGAGAGATACAAATTTCGGGCAATCGATAAGGATACTGTTTAGGAGTGCTACCCTCTAGGTGTTTTTCTTAAACGGAGCTGTTGGCTTGTTAGGTGGCCTTCGATAAGCTCGGATGCCATATTTTAGAATCGAAGTTGTAGACTGGCCGTTGATGTATTCATAGATAGATTTCATACTTGCTTAAAAGAAAGGGTGTGCGAATATAAAAGTATTCGAGTATTACTCGAATAATACATATGTTATATTCGTATTCGCTTGGAAAACTATGTATTGAAAACATTTCCAATATTCGAACGGGTTCAAATATTTGGCTATTTTCGAATATTTAGATTGATTAGTTTAAGGAAGAATCGTCTTTCTACTTCGGAAAAGTGACCACAACGTTGTTTTCTTCAAACCACATTTTCGGCTTTTATGCTTTCTATCCTGTGCGTTTGCGAAGTTCTCCCACCAAAAACCATCGCAAAGTGGCATTCAGAATATTTTTGCCAGCCGCGGTGACAATATGTCAGCAGAAATTGGCGAAAAACGGCGATTTTGGGAGCGCTGTATCTCCGCAACGGTGCCACCGTGCGTGGCCGTTTTGGTACCATTGGGTTGGCCGAAGAATCTTCTTTCCTGTCCTTACCATTTTTTTTATCTTCGTTCATTTACAAATGCACGAATGGCAGAAAACAAAATGCACACAAACGAAGCCAAAAATAGATGCTGAAGCATGGTTGGCCTTCCGGTCGGTGCGCGTTGAAACGGCCCTCCTGGTTTCATTTGCACAACTCACTCATCCAAGTTTGTGTTCAATCATTTTTTCCGCTATGGTATTCAACACGCGCATTATGGTGATTGCAATTCCTGAGATCACAAGCCGTATTACGAGAAGTTGCGTGGCCGAAAGGCGTAGTTCCTCGAACGCTTCGTGGTGGGCGTGACTTTACCCTGGAGGGTGAAACGCGGTGTGCGCACTTGTGATAGCGGTTAGCGCAGTGAACTTTTCGTCGTATTTGGAATGCTTAGGTATTGCTAAGCTTGAGATTAGGCTGGCTAGCCTTGGGAAAGAAACGCCCGACGCGTCAGAACCTTCGGCGCGCACGGCGCAGCCGCTGAGCATCGCTCCTATCAAGGAAGTGGGTGACAAATTTGGAGCTGATTCTCTGTCTTGTGTTAGCACAAGTACATGCCTACATAAAGAAGCACAGCGTGTCGCATTCAGGAATCTACATTTACGGACTCACTCCGTGATGGCGTCGAGCTCGATAAGATTATGTTCCGGGGAGTGAAAACGTTAGCTCCTCCTCGCCCCTCACCACGAGCCTCGCCACTTACACAGCTCGCCCGGTGACGTTATACCGGCCTATCATGTTGGTGTTGTGCTCTCTGAGAGACGGCGCAAGCTGCACGGATACGGCCATGCTTGGTGTAGTGCTTTGGCAAATGCGGAGATTCTATGGTTTCGGACTCATGAGCGAAGTTTCGAAGAAGGGTAAGCGTTGTTTTTGGCCGCCGGCATATTGTCACGAGGAGACGAAGAGCGCAGTAGGGTGTGGGTGCTGTGGGCCCGATTAAGAACGACGAAAAGGCTATGTGTGGGGCGTGCTTCCTGGGCGAACGCTCTGCAACAGCTGCCTTGTAAATAATGTTAATACGTCATCTCGTACTGTAAATAGATCGCGTCGTCATCCTCCCTTGTTCGTCTCATTCCTTCTGCCGCCACTTAGCATTTTGGTGAGGATGCGGGATCGCGATCCCCATTGGGGTACTAGCCTCGCCTGGTATCGGCTCCCGAAGCTATTGTTACAAGCCCGTTGGGTCCCGTCGGCCTTGCGCAGTCCCGGTGAGCCTTATACATGACCATCCCCAACCCCAGAGCGCAGTAGGGTAAGCGCCGCTGTGGGCCGAATGAAGAACGACGAAGAAGAGCTGTGTGTGGTGCGTGCTGCCTGGGCGAACGCTCCGAAACAGCTGCCTTGTAAATAATGTAAATACGTCATCGCGTACTGTAAATTGATCGCGTAGTCATCCTTCATGGTTCACCACATCCCTTCTGCCGCCACGTAACAATATCTCGCCTCAGCGATGTAAATGAAGAGCCATTTCCCACAACCACAGTATGCCTCATACCTTGGCATGTAGTAGACAGCGCGTAAACGATGTGAACCAGTGGAAACAATTTGGGGGAAACCGAATCACCATAATCTCAGCGAAGATCCAAATCAGCCTGGTGAGAACATTGCTCTGAGAAGGAGAACCCGGCCGACACGGTCATTAATGACGTCATGTCTTAATAGGTGCCTTCATCGGGGTTAGGGGCAAGGACCATAACGGGTTTCAAATAAATAAATGAGCTGGAGAGAACGACCGGGGTACACGCAGAGGTGTGTGAAGCTGCGAATATTGGTGTCGGGCATGCAAAGTAAAATTGATGACGACACTAATTTCAATAAGCTATGGCTATGCCGAAGCTACTTAGGCACGGTTTCCAAGTATGTATTTTTAGGCGATAAAGACTACATTTCTTAAAATTATGTTGTAGGCATCCCACTGCAGCATTGCCAATATATGTTAGAGGGGCACCAGGTGCAACTGAAACGCTTTTTCAATAGTGTTTAATCTGTGGAAATTGCACATGCTAGTTTCCAATTGAAAGCCACGTGAATTGAAGCCTGTTATTCGCTGGTATTTGGCAGGTGGGGCAGGAAGGTAAAATACTGTAACTTTGGATTGATAAAAATCATTCGGCGGCAAGTCAGCCATTTTTGAAACATTCTTATTGATCGGCATCTGTCAATAGCCGGATAGCATCATCGGATCAAGAATGTTGTGCACTGTACTGACAGTCAATTCAATAAATATATCTAGGTGATGGTTACCTATCTAAGTAATCTTGTTAGGCATCCGTAATTATTACTGTAGTGCTACGTCCACTAATTATTCTTTACCAACAACAATTGACATTATTATTACATTGAATGTAAAAAAAGGGTGTTTGGGATAGGCAACAACAATGATATACACATCAGAACTATCAGTGGTTGTTTTCCGTATAAATGTCAGTATTAAAAACTTACCCAATTAATCTAGAACAAATACAAGTTGATTGCTAAATTAGTGTGCCAGAGGGAAGCCAGATCATTTCAGCACTAACACATTTGTTTAAACTTTTTCTCCCCTGGCACTCAGTAGCTACAAGAAAGCATTTCTTAACATTGATACTCTTTGCGCTTACTGCCGTAAAATATTCTTAAGTACAGGAAGTTGCATAGCACGAGTACTATTCAGATGCTGCTTGCAGAGAGTCGCTACAAACGCATATATGAAAACATCAGCCTCTACACGTCGAAACTACAAAAAAAAACGACTTCCGTTCACCTGTGTGACGGTGATTGACCAGCGAAGGTGTACAGGTGACTAAGTGGTATGATGCCCCTACTCTTGCCTTGCAATGTAGGCGATTTTTTTTCAACACGCATGGAAACTTTGCAATTACAGCTGCTGTTCTGAGACGGCGTAGCGTTTTGAACATTTGTTTTATTTTACTTCAAAGCACATCAATATTGCCTTTACAACACTGGGTCAAACGGCAATGTCTAGGCGAAAACTTGGGCTACTTGATAATGGTTCAAATAGGATTGCGCTAATGAATTATTTGCTTAGTGAATTGCGCTGGCTCCTTACTTCGTACATGTTTGGCGTGTTTTATAAGCTCCGTAAAAATAACCCCCTTTTATATAAGAGGTGCTACATTGGGTTACTACGATGGCCAGAGTTTAGCGGAACGTTAATTTTGACACGTTCACGACCACCCCGTCTGAGGCACATCTCATGTTCATCTGGTGAAAAAAAAGCTGCTTCTGCTAGGGCAATATTCTGTGACATGAATAAGTGTTTTTAATTGCAATTGCCTTACTGCTACCCCAGCGGTAGCGAGGCCGTGTGGATGCATCCGGGCACGCGTACTGTAACGAGGGTGTTGCAGTCAGAAGTGCTGTCCCAAAAAGGCTCCTCATTAGGATGACTTGAATGATAAAGACTGAAAGCTTAGTGGAGGATTATCATAAGGTAGGACATGTCACCAGTCGCTGATACTCTCCTTAAGTTGAGTGCTTCTGATCACAGCCTAAGGTCCCTATCTATGGCCGCTGCCGTTATCAGCGAACGAACGGGCGTACTTTTTCGCGCGTGTGAATTTATTTTGGCGGCATAAGGTGGTATTGCAAACTTCAAGGGCGCGTACTAAGCTGTGTCACATGAATACTACAGGTATAAATTTCCCTAGAAAATAGGCATAGTGTGTCTCCTGTGCCTGCTCGATATCAGCCTTTTGTTATCGTTCACTCACTACCGCTGCAAGACAAAATGAACAGAGGTTCGCTCGTGGGAGCCATCAACTTTTTAACAGTGGTGTCGAAATACTTGTGGACGACAAACCAGCTAAGTTGTTTACACTACCGGAAGGCAGACGGCCCCTTTAAGGCCACCATAACAGTACCAGATAAACCATCCGAACACCTCGACAGGCCCTCTCCCAGATCACCTAAACAGGAAGCGATACCTGCCACCTCTAACAAATCTGATTTCTGGAACCAACGCTGGATTGCTACAGAAGAGTGAGCATGAAAGACAACGTTACCTTCAATGACAGCGTTAGTGCATGGTGTACGGAGTTTAAGCAAAGCCGCTGCGACATAGAGCCACATTTCGCCGACTTGACATGGAGCAAAACCATCCTCAACAAGCGTAGCAAACGCATCGGAAGATGGTTTCTACAGCAAATGTTTTTTTCGACGCATCCATAGAACGAATTCCGCCTTGCCGGGCCAGCAACGGCATCAAGACGCCACCATCCAACACAACCCAACATTTTCCGACAGCGACAAGTTCGCGTACCTCAGGTCGCTGCTGGTGGAACCTGCATCATATGCCATTGCAGGTCTCACCGCCCCACTTATATGCCGCCAAGACGGCAAGGACATGCTCGTCAAGACAGACAGAGAAACGTATAGTTGATCTTTCTGAAATTGGCGTTGTTCCCTAGTACGGGATTTCATGCGGTAAGCAGAGCGCCTTCGCTCTGGTTGCCAGTAATTGGTGTGCATCTAGATGGCCGCTGGTCACCACGTTCTCCCACAGATCAGGAGTGGGAAGAGCGAATCGGAGAGGTAGAAGTGTGGGATTTCGCCCACGCTGTATTAAAATATGAGGTAAGGTTCCAGGTTGGGAACAAAATTGGCATTCAGGTGAGTATTGATTTGGATATATGCAATGCAAGCGAACTGGGCTAGGCAAGGTATTATTTTGAAGTCTCCGGAGCAGTGATTCTTCTTCCTTGGAGGGTGCAGTGTGATTTGGAGGAAAGTGTTGTCTGTCGGACCGGTAACATTGCGTAAGTCTTGTTATGTTACAAGGGGGATTGACGATGTGGTCCCTTCCAAAGCTTTTAGAGGTAGGGTGTAGGCCTAATGATGAGCAAAGTTGTTGCCTGTCGGTGAAGAATGGCCAGGAGTCTAGGTGATTGTATATTTACGGTTGGGTTGATGTGGCGAGAGTATAGTTAAGGTTGAAGGGACCACCCTCCCTGCTAAGAAGCTTCTGCCATCAGCTTGGGAATCCGCGATAATGATTGGATACTTCGTATGTGAGAGATAAGGCGATAGCTAACTCTTTGGCAACCCAGGTTGACGACGTATTGATTGATGCACATGTGATGAGGGCTCCCGTTATTTTGACGGTGACTCCTTTGTGTTGACCATTAGTGTAGGTACTGGCATTCGTATTTGCGACATCTGTTCTTTTTGCATAAATATTCTAATTCGCTTGGCTTCGGTATGGTCGTTGGCCATGATAGAGGTTAGGGTGCATGTTCAGGGTGCACGGGTCAGGGTCAGGGTGCACGGGCCGTGTATGCGTTCATAGGTAGATTTCATGCTTGTGTAAAAGCTTTCCGGAATAATGTATGAACAGAATAAACCATCCTTGTTACGGTTTTCTGTCGATTGTAAGTCTAGGCCGCACTCTACTACTGCTTGCACTAAGGTCTTCCCAGTTTCGAGACACCACTAACCAGTTACAAGGCTACATTTACTTGGATGGCATTTTACCAGTAGCCTACACCATTCACAAGGCACTGAAACTTACCTATGAAGATACAACACCTTTTGCAACCGCCTAAATGAAATTGCAATTTCGGGCATCTCATGGCAATTCTCTGTTCTATAATCTTCTAAAATACAATCCTACGAAGATTCCCGTCGGAGACACCCTTGGTGTAATAAGCATGGTACTGGAATGGTTGGGGCATGCTTAGTCTGAAAGACTGGCCTGTTGTCATGAAAACAAGACGGAATTTGTGAAACGTCGCAACGACACTAAAATTCGTGTTCACGTAAATGAGCAACTTGTATAACCTGCTGGGATTTCTGGCACATCTCACTATCCTAGCCAAACTTTGTTTAAAACAAGTATGGGGATTGGAAACAAATTGATAAAAACTCTACCAAAAGAAATATTGCCAAATTGGCAGATTTTGTGCAAACAGCATTGTTTTATTAAGAGCAACCATGCTTTCGCAGTTTCAGCTACACAGTCTTCTGTGAGGAGGTAGAATGACTAACAGCGTACTTCATATATTTGCAGATGCCAGCCACCCCCGCACGGGGCACCTTGAGCAATCCTGGTGACGGTACTGGCGATACCGCGGACCCCGAGCCCCCAAACATACGCTGGATCCAACCGTGGCAATGTGTTTATAGGTGGAGGGTTAGAAGCCGTGAACGGTGGCCGTCGGAGCCCAGGTCAAGCTCTGGCGGATGGGCTCCCTGTCTGTTCACCAGGCAGGGAGCTCCGGGACCTCCTCAGCTATCAGGGTAAGGTTGTGGAAGAAAGTACCCCCGTCCCCTGCTTTCCAATGTATCATATGGCATTTTCACACCCCCCTCCAAACGTGATCGGTCCCTGAAAAGGGGCCGCACCGAAGTATAGTTTCCTCCTTTGTCTTCGAACTCCATTCCAAGGCCCGATAATTTCTCGCGCTTCCTGGTAATGGAATCCATAGATAAATCAAAACCCGTCACTTCCCAGTCTGTCTTTCTCATTTCCAAGTTTCTTGAAAGCCTTGTAGGCAAATCGTACAAGCCTAAAAAGCTCACATCCGGAGAAGTCTTAATTGAAGTCCAAAACAAGCAACAGTCCTGTAACCTATTGAACCAAACGCGCATGGTCGATGTCGACATCAAGATCACGCCCCATCGCAGTCTGAATAGCTGCCAGGGCGTCATCTCTGATAGAGATCTAATAAATGAGACTGAAGCAGATCTGCTTGACGGCCTTCGCGATCAGGGCGTGACAGCAGTGCGGCGAATCACGATACGCCGAAACGACCAAATAATAGCTACTAAACACACAGTCTTGACATTTGACCGCTCAACACTTCCTGAGTCGGTCAGCGCAGGTTTCCTGAGATGTCCGGTCCGACCCTACGTGCCGAACCCACGTCGCTGCTACAAGTGTCAGCGGTTTGGACATGGCACTAATGCTTGTCGTGGTCGTCTAACATGCGCCAGTGTGCACAACATGATCATGCATCTGACAACTGCCCATCGCAAACCCTCATCTGTGCTAACTGCAAGGGACCCCACGGGGCCTACTCTAGAACATGTGAGAAATTCAAACAGGAGAAGGAGATCATCAAGGTAAAAGTGACTGAGAATCTTACCTTCCCAAAGGCGCGAAAGAGGTTCGCCTCTTTCCCCCTGGGGAGGTATGCCGACGCAGCTCGCCGGGGGGCGGAGCGGCGTCTAGTTTCGGCGGGGACCCAGTACCGCGAGTCGGACCTGGTCCCGCCCCCGCCCCCCCCGGGGTTGCCTCTGGCAGCCCAACCCGCCACCACGCCGCTTGCTGAGGCAGCAGCAGTTGTGGTGGCAACCTCTTCCGTCGGGACCGGTGCGGCTCCCGTCCGTGCCTCCCCATCGTCCAGTGCGTTGGAGTGTGCCATGGACACCACGAGCCCCACACCGGCTCCCACCGCCACCGCACAGCCCGTGCCACTTCTGGTGCCTCCGACACCACCGGCGGTGGCGGGTCAAACTAAGGGCCCCCGAAGGGGGGCCAAGTCCGGGGGGCCCGGTTCGACGGGCACACCCAGGACATCGGACGACGAGATGGACGTCGTGCCGTTCTTGCCTGCAACGCAGCGCAAGGAGCGGCCTCCGTCGTCCAAGCCTACAGATAGGCCACCCAAAAAGCCCAATCCAAGAGTCACAGCCCCGAAAGACAACACATAAACATACACACTCCAGTAGCTCTCAAACTAAATAATGGGAAGAGAAAATATTGTTCAATGGAACTGCAGAGGCCTTATGAATAATCTTGACGACGTGTATGAGATTCTGCATACCAATCAGCCAAGTGTGATGTGTGTTCAGGAAACACATTTGAATTCTAAACACACAAATTTCTTGAATAGTTACCTGGTATACAGAAAGGACAGGGATGGCTGCACACACGCTTCTGGGGGTGTGGCCATAATCGCCCGGAAATCTTTAGCATGCCACCCTGTCACTTTGAACACCGTCCTTGAGGCTGTAGCAATACGCTTAATAATATTTAATAGGTTGATAACGGTATGCTCCATATACATTCCTCCTGATGTTTCACTTTTAAGCTCTGACTTCGAGGCGCTGGTTGACCAGCTGCCCGAACCATACATCCTGACAGGCGACCTTAATGCTCACAACACTCTTTGGGGCTCTTCTCGCACGGATGCCCGAGGTCGCCTTATAGAAAAATCCCTTACATCTTCAGGAGCATGCCTTTTCAACAATAAACAGCCTACATACCATAACATAGGACACAACACATACTCATGTCTTGACTTGGCGATTGGTTCCGCAGTTCTTTTTCCATGTCTTGAGTGGGGTGTGGACACTGACCCATATGGCAGTGACCACTTCCCCACCTCACTTACATATATAGGTAAAGGCCCAAGCAGTTCATCTTCCCATAATAGGTTCAATGAAGTACGAGCTAACTGGAATACATTTACAGAGACATCCAAACTACACCACACATCCATAGGACACCTACACGTTGAAGAAGCTACCCATCTCCTCACGGCGCACATCCTCGACGCCGCCGAAAGATCCATTCCCCACGCCTCTGGTGCCCCGCGCAACCAGCGGAGGCCGTGGTGGAATGAGGACTGTAGGCGGGCGCGAGAGGCCCAGAACAAGGCGTGGGGTATCCTTCGACGGTACCCCACGTCGGCAACCTTATTTTGTTCAAACGGGCCAAGGCGTAGGGAAAACGTGTGCGCCGTGAGGCAAAACGAGAGAGTTGGCGCACCTTCCTTACATCTATTAACTCATACACAGACACACACAAAGTCTGGACACGAATACGAAAACTAAAAGGACAACAGACACACAGCCTGCCCCTGGTTAGTACAACAGGGGACACACTGGAAGACCAGGCTAACACACTTGCACAACACTTTCAACACGTTTCCAGCTATGCAAACTACACAAACACTTTCCTGAGACATAAAACCGCTTGTGAAAAGAAGTCCTTACGTGATAATAACAGGTCAAATTCTGGTTACAACTCTGAATTTACTCTCTATGAGCTGAAGGCTGCCCTGAGCACATGTAAACCCTCAGCTGCAGGCGCAGACCAGATTACATACACAATGATACAACACCTACACCCAGATACTCTTGAAACACTCCTACACTTATACAACAACATATGGCTTTCGGGGCACATTCCAAAATCTTGGAGGGAGGCTATTGTAGGGGCGTTCCTGAAGGAAGGTAAGGACCCGTCTTCTCCCGCCAGTTACCGACCCATCGCCCTCACCAGCTGCCTGTGCAAGCTTCTCGAGAAGATGATTAACAGGAGACTCGTGTACTTCTTAGAATACAATGGTCTTCTCGAGAGCTGCCATCCCGGCTTCAGGGTGGGGCGATCCACAAACGACCAACTCGTCGCCCTTGAGTCGTATATAAAGGATGCCTTTGTCCACAAACAGTTTTGTGCAACGGTCTTTTTTGATCTTGAGAAAGCATACGACACCGCTTGGCGATACGGGATACTTAGCGACCTGAAATCATTTGGTGTTTCGGGCAATATGTTTAAGACTCTTTATAGCTACCTGGCAGAACGAACCTTTCGTGTAAGAGTTGGTACTGCCCTTTCAAATGTTTTTGTGCAGGAAAATGGTGTGCCTCAAGGTGGCGTTGTGAGTTGTACGTTGTTCATAGTCAAGATGAACTTACTTCGAAAGGCGTTGCCTCGAACCATTTCCTGTACAATATATGTAGATGATGTCCAAATATCTTTTAAGTCGTGTAATATGTCAATTTGCGAACGCCAAGTCCAGCTTGGTGTTAATAAGCTAGCTGGCTGGGCTGATCAGAACGGTTTTAAGCTAAACCCAGTTAAGAGCACTTGTGTTGTATTCTCCAAAAGGCGTGGGATCAGGCCAGATCCAGACATCAAACTGAATGGGGTCTCGATACCGGTCAAAAAAGAACACAAGTTCCTAGGTATAGTCCTTGATGAAAAACTTTCCTTTATCCCTCATATCAAACAACTAAAACAAAAATGTATTAAAACACTGATTATTCTAAAGGTCTTGTCGCATCACTCGTACGGTGCTGACAAACAACTTCTGCTGCGAGTGTTTACCAGCCTGGTAGGCTCGAGGTTAGACTATGGGAGTGTTTTGTATGGTTCAGGAAGGGAAACTGTGTTGAAAATGCTCGACCCAGTGCAGCACTTGGGCCTTCGACTTGCGTCTGGTGCTTTCCGGACTAGCCCCGTGCAAAGTCTGTACGTCGAGTGTGACAGATGGTGTCTGGGGTACCAGCGCGAGTATGTGGATTTGGTATATGCTTTTAAAGTTTCATCAATGTCTCACCATCCCATTAAGTCTATAATGAACGATACATCTACATCCCAACTGTTTTTATATCGTCCATCTATTTCTGCGCCTTTCTCGCTCAGGGTCAGGGAGAAAGCCTCTGAACTTTCAGTCTCGTTTTTAGACACTTTTACAACATCTCTCATTGATTCTGTAGCCCCATGGCATCTTCGTCCCGTATTGTGTGATTTGTCGTTTACGCAATTTAAGAAAAACACGGTGCCCACAACTGCCGTTTTGCAGCATTTCATGTATCTTCAGGCGAAATATGGGCAACAGAATTTTTTTTTTACTGATGCCTCAAGAACATCCATTGCGGTGTCTTGTGCTGCACACGGACCCAATTTCAGTGCTTGTAAAACCATGCATGTGAATTCTAGCATTTTTACAGCGGAGGCATATGGTATACTCCTTGTTTTAAATCACATCAATGAACGTCATATCGCAAAATCCATCATTTTCACGGATTCACTAAGCGTCGTGCGTACATTATCATCCCAAAGGTCTTCAAAAAATTACATTGTCAATCTGGTTTTTAAATCTTTGATGTCGGCGTATGCGTCAGGTCTGAATGTTACCATCTGCTGGGTTCCAGGCCACGCTGGCATCGCGGGCAATGAGTTTGCTGATGAAATGGCCGCTGCTGCTGCACTGAGAAACACTCTAGACATAGCAACAGTACCGTACACTGACATGAAGCCAGTCATCAGACAACACCTACGTAAAACATGGCAAACACACTGGAGTGAACAGTCAGACAACAAGCTACACGTAATAAAGCCACACTTGGGACGATACACAACTGACTCACACAACAGACACACTGAAGTGACCCTAGCAAGGTTACGGATAGGCCACACACATGCAACACACTCGCACTTGCTCACTCGATCTCCAAGACCCATGTGCAGCAGGTGTGGAGAGGGCCTATCCGTAATCCACGTACTCATCCAATGCAAGGCACTTGACACAACACGACGCAAACACTTCCCACAACTATACAGACAACACGTTCCGTTTCACCCATTGTACTTTCTAGGAGACGAGCCCATGTTTTCTACCAAGCTTGTTTTTGAGTTTCTTACCGATGTCAATTTTTTGCATCTCATCTCTTATCATGCATCATGACAACCTGGCCCTTTACACCAGTCATCTTCATTAGCTTGTTTTAGTTTGTGTATGTTTACTGAAATCCTCTCTACTTTTACTTTCACATCGCTGTCATGAAATCACTTTTGTTTGGCGCTCTTTGCCCTTAGCTGGCCTTGCGCCATTAAAATCCAGATATCATCATCAGATACCAGCCACAAAGTCATCGCGGTAAGGCGCATTTGTGCACTTTCGACGGCAATGAATAATCTTTCGCAACTCTCCTGCTCGGCAAGTCTCGGATTGCTCCAGTCAAGGAATTAAGTGGCAAGTTTAGAGCTCTCTGTCTCGTGTTAGCACAAGTACACGCTACATAAAGAAGCGCCCGCGTGACGCTTTCAGGGATGTACATTTATGATTCACTCCATGACGGCGCCGAGTTCGAAAAGCTTATGTCTGGGTAATGAAAACGTTAGCGCCTCCTCGCCCGTTTACAAGAGCCTGTCCACTTACACTGCTCGCCCCGTGACGTTCTACCGCCCTTATAAAGGTGGGGTCGTCGCTCTCCGAGATACGGCGCAATGCGCTCGGATACGGCCGTGCTTAGTGGAATGCTTAGGCAGGTGTGGAGACTCTATGCTTTCGGAGTAAGATATAGAGCACCGGTGAAGTTTCGAAGAGGGGTTAACGTTGTTAGTGGCCGCCTGCATATCTTGCCTAAGGGATGTGAACGAAGAGTTATTTTACAAAACCACAGTATGCTTCATCCCTTGGCATGTTGTAGAGATCGCGAAAACAATGTGAACCAGTGGGAAAAACTTTCGGGAAACCGAATCCCCATAATAACAGCGAAGACACAAATCAGGCTGGTAAGAGCACTGCTATGAATCGGAAAACCCCCCCGACATGGTCATGAGAGGCTTTACGAATTCGCGGCCAGTGAAAGCAAAAGGCGGAATGTTTGTGTGCAGTGGCCTGAGGTGAAGGCTTTGGCGGCCGAAGAACAGAGTCTTTCCGGAGGTCGACAAAGGACCTAACCGCGTTCGTGCAATGCCAACGCGCTGCTCATCGGGATGGGAAACTTGAGTTGCTGCAAATAAAGGCACGGCAAGTTGCCCAGGAAAATGGCATACCGCAGAATGACTTCAAGGCCAACAAAAACTGGCTGTCACGTTACGTGCGCCGCGATGAATTGTCTTTACGTCGGCGGATGTCAATATCGCGGAAACTTCCTGAAAGCTATGAAGAACAGCTTGTGGCTACCAGCTGGGCAAGATAGGCAATGTGGATTGGACGCCGGTGTACCTTGACATGCCGTCGGCGCTCGCAGTGCAGGAGAAAGGCTACTAACAAGTTTACGTAGTTCGACTGGTAATAAAAAGACACGGGTCACTGTGGTGTTATGCGGCACAGCGGATAATTGCAAGCTTCCACTTTACATAGTGTCCAGACGAAAGACGCTGCCACAAAAGGAGAACTTTCTGGAGAATGTTTTTGTGGGTTGCAGGGATAAAGGGTGTATGGATGAAGCACTGGTGCTTGACTGGAGCAGGTCTGTCTGGTGTCGGCGGCCTTCCGATGGCATCTGTCTGGTTGTGGGAAAAAGGTACTGTGTGAATCTCGCACTGAACTCGTCACCACTCCTGGAGGAATGACATCCCAGTTGCAACCGCTAGACGTTTGCATTAAGTAAGAGTTTTAACGACCGTATGAAATGCGGCTACCAAGAGTGGATCAGGTCTGGAGAGCAGGACGCAACGGCTACCGGACGGCTGAAACAGGCTTCTCCAGCGGTGCTTTGTGGCTGGGTCCCGGATACATGGGCCAGCGTCTCGGAGGAGCTTGTCAGGCAGTCTTTTAGAAATGCGGCATCTCCCACACCCTTGACTTTCGGTGGGAATTATTATCCGACAAGCCTAGCGATGTGAGGAGACAGTGCCAGTGGAACTGACGACAGCTGATCGGTAACTGCAATGCAAATAAATGCTCTCTGTGAGCCTATTTAAATGCGGAACATTTCTTAGGCTCGCGTGGTCCTCCGTCGTTGATGGCGGCACCGTTCAACGCTCACTGCGCATGCGCAACTCTCCTCCTTACACCCACATCTGCTCGATACTACACTATAAAAAAAGAAATAGTAAGCGGCAGCCGGTTTCGATCCTACGACTCTCTGGGCGCAACGGGAGGTGCGCGGTGCTCTTCCCAATACGCTACGAATCCGGGATAGGAGCAAGTGCTACGAACGCGCTTTATGTCCTTGACTCATTCAAACTACATCAAGAAGCTACTGATACAACGAAGGCACGCGAAGTTGAACGTCAACGGAAAAGACGAACTGAAAACTTTAGAGAGGGTTGCTGAATTTTCCGTGGGAAAGCTGTGGCGGGAAGCGCCAGGCGACTTGCAGCTCAAGCAGCCCCGCCCGCAGCGCCTCTGATGCTGATTGTGGCTGGATGCCCCGAGGGATTGGCCAACCACAGAATCCATCACGAGATATGTTCGCGTTCTACCACCGTCGTCGTCTTCCCGTAGGGGAACCGCCGAAGAAGACGAAGAACGAGAAGACAAAGCTGCGAACAGGAGGGTGTGTACATTGCTCTCAGCCGGTGCACCAGTGTCAACAACCTTTACCTCACCAAAGCTGACGAATACTACCGATTCTACCACAGAGACAACATCGACAAGAACATGATGGACGAGTTTTGGCACCTCGAGAACAACCGCCTACTCACCGTAACACAACAGCACTTGCGTGCCTTGCCAACGGTCTGGACCAGGACGCGGAATTCCCTCAGGTGCTAGTAAAAACCAGATCACTCAACATACGGCAACACAATGGAACCACACGGAACCGCCACGATGCTTCGCATCCTCATTAGGGTTCCCCACAGGAAGATGGTGTAATTTTTTCCTCGCATTGCATGAGGATAAAAACTTTTACCTTTTTTTGCGTCCTTGCTATCCTCAAAATACACCTGGTAATATAGGTATGTTTTTACGATATTTTGGATTCGCGTTCTCATACCTTCCCGGGCCCATCTTCGTCTCCATCGCGGGGAAGAAATACGCTCCGCGTGCAGAGATCAACGCTGTGGTATGTCCCTCGGGCAACTGTTATTTTTTTCCTTTTCCTTGAAGGGCAACTGACCCCCCCTCCTCCCCCCCCCACTTACAAATTCCAACTTCGAAGCATCCAGGCACGCGCTAATCCTCTGCCGAGCAGTTAAAAGCCAACTGAGAGAGCAGAGCTAACAATTGACGTTGTCATACCTTTCTGGGCTCATTTTCGTCTCCGTCGCGGGGAAGAAATACGCTGCGCGTGCAGAGATCAACGCTGTGGTATGTCCCTCAGGCAACATTTTTTTTATTTTTTCCTTTTCCTCGCAAGGGAACTTAACCCGTCACTTAGAAATGCCAACTTCGAAGAATCCAGACACGCGCTAATCCCCCGCCGAGAAGTTAAAAGCCAACTGAGAAAGCAGAACTAACCATTCGCGTTCTCATACCTTCCCGGGCCGATCTACATCTCCATAGCGGGGACGAAATACGCTACGCGGGCAGACATCAACGTTGTGGTATGTCCCTCGTATTCGCGTTCACACAGAGGCCCAGGGGCAAGCTCATGCAATCTCCACCACGTGCAGATAATACGCTGCGTGTTCAGAGAACCAGGTTACGGTATGTGCACCCGGGCACATTCGCGTTCGCACAGACTCCCGGGACCCAGCTCAGTCTCCGACGGGGGAAGAAATTAAGCTGCGTCTTTTGTTACGACTTGTCCCCGGGCAACTTTTGTAATTGCGCCTCGCGTGTAGAAAGACCGTCGTTTGAATACAGGTGCCGGACAATCACCCCCCCCCCAAAAAATGTCCTTTGCAATTCTGCAATTGCAGTTGTGGCTTGGGGTGCGGCGTGACCCCGGCGACCATTCCCGGTAACGCACTCCCTCACCAGAGCAGGATTGGCCACCCTGGTGTAGTAACGGCCACAACCTCCCATGAATACGCCAATTAACCCACGGCCCTCAGTCTCCGGTGGCTGCGGAGCAACTGACCACGGCGGCGGTCAGGCGTGTGACGCAGAAGGGGGTGCTAAGAATCCCTGTAGCCGGACAGGCCGCCATTGGAATGTGAACCTGGCAACGTTTAACACGAGAACCTTATCTAGTGAAGTGATTCTGGAGGTGTTGTTCGAGGAATTAAAGGGCATCAAATGGGATGTCATAGGGCTTAGTGAGGTTTGGACAACAGTTGAAGCCTTTACGGTGCTGAAAAATGGACTCCGTTCTATGTTACCGCGGTCTAGAGGTGAGAAGAGAACTGGGTGTACGACTTCTAGTAAATTAAAGCTTAGTTGGCAACATAGAAGAATACTATAGCATTACGAAAGGGCAGCAGGTCTTGTAATTCAATAAAAGGTACAATGAAAGGTACAAGCTCAAGGTGGTACAATGCTCTGCCCTACATCCAGCCATGACGACCAGGTAGTGGAACGCTTCTATGAAGATGTGGAATCGGCAATGGCTAAAGTAAAAACACAGTGTAACGTAGTTATGGAGATTTCAATGCTAAAATAGGCAACCATCAGGCTTGAGACAAGGCCGTTGGGAACTATGGTCTGGGATGTAGAAATAGCGGGGGGGACCTACAAGTTGAGTTTCCAGAACAGAATAACCTACGCATAATGAATACCTTCTGTAAACGGGAGAGCCGGAAGTGGACGTGCAGAAGCCCGAATGGGGACCATAAAAATGAAATAGACTTCATATTATGCGATAACCCTGGCGTTGTGAAGGATGTGGAAGTGCTTGGAAGTGTAAGGTGTAGGGACCACCGTAGGGTAAGGTCTCGAATTAAGCTAGATTTGAGGAGGGACCCAAACAAGCTGGTACGAAAGAAGCCGTATAATGATCTAACAGCAAGGCATAAAGTACAAGAATTCAGGATCGCGCTTCAGAACCGATACTCATCCCTTACCGAGGAAGCCAAGCGTACGACACAGGAAGCCAGCGACAACCTTACACGCATTATCACGGAGTGTGCAGTAGAGTTCGGGGGCACGAAGGCTAGACAGGATACTGGTAAACTTTCCCAGGAGACGAAAGATCTAATTAGGAAACGGCAAACCATGCCAATCTCCACCCCAGCTCACAGAATAGAACTCACGGAGCTTTTAAGTTAATCATTAGGTGTAAGACAGCTGACATATGGAGGTATAGTATGGAGAGGATCGAATACGCTATAAAGAACGGACGTAGCCTGAAAGCAGTAAAGAGGCGTCCTGGCGTGGGGAAAAATCAGATGCATGCAGTTAAGGACAAGCAAGGCAATGTAATCCCAAAAAGAGATAACATAGCCACAGTGGCCGAGGAGTTCTTTAGGGATCTGTACAGCAGCCAGGAGATCCAGGATAATGCCGCACGAGAAAGTAGTTCAGAGGAGATTGACATCTCACCAGTAATGACCGAAGAAGTAAGGAAGGCTTTCAGAGAAATGAATTGGGGTAAAGCACCCGGCGAGGATCAGGTAACAGCAGACCTCTTGAAGGATGGAGGAGAAATTGTACTTGAAAAACTGGCAAGCCTATACACGCAATGCCTAATTACCGCAAGCGTGTCGGAATCTTGGAAGAACGCGAACATCATCCTAATCCATAAGAAAGGGGACATGAAGAACCTGAAAAAACAGGCCGATCAGCTTACCGTCAGTCGTCTACAAGGTACTTACCAAGGTAATCGCTAAAAGAATTTATCCCACCTTAGATTTCAGTCAACCTAAAGAACAAGCAGGGTTTTGTAAAGGTTATTCATCAATAAACCATATTCACACGATCAATCAGGTGATAGAGAAGTGCGCTGAGTATTCTGAACCCCTATATATAGCCTTCATAGAATATGAGAAGGCATTTGACTCGGTCGAAACCCTAGCAGAGTTTCAAGCATTACGAAACCAGGAAGTGGATGAACATTATGTAAAAATACTAGAGAATATCTAGAATGGGTCCACAGCTACCATCATCCTCCATAAAGAGAGCAGTAAAATATCTATAAGGAAGGGCGTCAGACAAAGAGACACAATCTCTCCAATGTTATTCACAGCATGTTTACAAGAAGTATTCAGAAGGTTAGATTGGGAACAGGAGGGAGTAAGGGTTAATGAAGAATACCTCAGTAACCTCCGATTTTCTGATGAAGTTGCCTTGCTAAGTAACTAGGGGGACGAATTGCAAAGCATGCTTCCAGCACTAGACGAACAGAGTAGAATCGTGGGCCTGAACATTATTATGCAGAAAACTAAAATAATGATCAATAACCTCGGGACAGCACAACAGTTTGGGATAAGGGGCTAGGTAGTAAAGTGGTAAAAGAAAATATCTAATTAGGCACAGTTGTGACCCCGGATCTCAACCACGAGGCAGAGATAATTAGAAGGATCAGAATGGGGTGGAGTGCGTACGGCCGACATTATCAGATAATGAATAGCAGCCTACCATTGTCTCTGAAGAAGAAAGTGTATAACAGTTGCGTCTTACCGGTACTCACCTACAGGGCAGAAACGTGGAGGCTCACTAAGAGGGTTCAACATAAATTCAGAATGACTCAGATGGCAATGAAGCGGAAAATGATAGGTGTAGCATTAAGGGACAGGACGAGCGCGGAGTGGGTCAGAGAAAAAAACGCGTGTTAAGGACATACTGATGGAAATTAAGAAGAAATGGAAGTGGGCAGGGCATGTAATGTGAAGGCAAGATAACCGTTAGTCATTAAGGGTAACAGAGTGGATCCCTAGAGAAGGCAAGCGTAGCAGGGGGCGGCAGAAAGTTAGATGGGCGGATGAGTTCAAGAAGTTTGCACGGACAAATTGGTCACGGTTGGCCTAGGACCGGGGGAATTGAGAATAATGGGAGGGGCATTTGCCCTTCAGTGGGCTTAGACAGTCTGGTGATGATGATAATGATGATGATGATGATGAGGTAACATCATTGGGGTTAGGGGCAAGGACCATAATGGGTACCAAATAATTAAATGAGTTAGAACGACCGGGGTACAGGCAGAGGCTTCTGAAGCTTCGAAGGTCGGGAGACGATTATGGCCAAGCTAAATTTATGAAGAGACTAATTTGTATACGCTATGGCTATGTCAAAGATACTTAAGCCCGGTTTCCAAGTACGTAGGTTTGACGCAATCAAGACTACGTTTCTTGACATTATGTTGCGCCATGCCTAAGCAGAATATCCAGTATATGTTAGAGGGGTACCGGTCAAACCTAAATGTTTATGCGGAAGTGGTGACCCTCTGGAAATTTATGTTGCTAGTTTCCAATTCAAAGCCAGGTGAAATGGAGCCCGTTATTTTCTGATATTTTTAAGGTTGGTCAGGAAGGTGAAATGCTGCAACTTTGGATTGATGAAAATTATTCGGCGCCAAGCTTTGAAACATTGTTATTGATCGACATCTGCCAGTAGCCAGATTGCATCATTGGGAGCAAGAATGTTGGTCACAGTAACGACAGTCCACTGAATCAATATTTCTAGGTGATGGTTACCTCTCTAATTAATCCTTCGAAGGCATCAGTGACTAATTGTGTAGAGCTACGTTCGCTTTTTATTCTTAACCAACAAGATTCGACATTTATTATCACACTGAATGGAAACAACAGAATTTGTTCAAGCCTACAACAATGATTTACACATTACGGAACTACCAGTGGTGGTTTTGTGTTTAAATGTCAGCATTAAGAACTTACCGCATTCTGCAAGAAAAAATGCAAGTTGATTGTAAATAAGTGTGCCTGACAGAAGTCAGGTCATTTCAACTCTAACAAATTTCTTAAAACTTTTTCTTCCCTGGCACTCACTAGGTACAAAGAAAAGATTTCTTCACATTTATGCTCTTAGCGCCTAGTGCCATAAAATATTCTCAAGTACCGGAAGCTCCGTAGCACGAGTACTAATCAAATGCTACTTGTGGAGAGTTGCTACAAACATATATATGAAAACATCTCCCCCTACATCTCGAAACTGCAAAAAACGTCTTGCATTCAACTGTATGATGGTGATTGACAAGCGAACATGTACAGGTGACACAGTGGTAATATGCCCCGACACTTGCCCTATAATGTAGGTAATTTTTTTCAACATGCGAGGAACCTTTGCGATTACTGCTGCTGTTCCCAAACGGCGTAGCTTTTTGAACATTCGTTTTATTTTACTTCTACGCACATCAACATAGCTTTAGATTACGGTGTGAAATGGCAATTTAAAGTCAAAGACATGGGCTACTTGGTAATGGTTCAAGTCGGATACCGCCAGTGGTTTTTTGCTTAGTAATTTGCGCTGACTGCTAACTTCGTACACGTGTGCGGGTGTTTTTTAAGCATTGTAAAAATCATCATCGTTCTACATAAGAGTTGTTAGATTGGGTTACTGCGGTGTCCACGTTTTAGCGGAACGTAAATACTGACACGTGCACCACGGCCGCCTGTGTGGCTCATCTCATCTTCGCCTGCTATAAACACCGATTCACCTAGGGCATTATTCTGTTATATGGGTAAGTGTTTTAAGGCCATTGCCTTACTGTACTTCCAACGGTAGCAAAGCTGTGGGTCATCCGCGCACGCGTCGGAGTAAAGAGGGTGTTGCAGCTGGCAGTACTGTCTCGAAAAAGAGCTCCTTATTTGATGACTTCCATGATAAAGATTGGAAGCAGAGCTGAGGATTATCACAAAGTTGGCCATGTCACCATTCAGAGATGCTGTGGTTAAGTTGAGTGCTTCCGGTCACACCCTCTTATAGTTCCTACCTTAGGCCGCTGCCATTATCAGCGAATAAACGGGCTTTCTCTAACGCGCGTGTGAATTTATTTGTGGGGAATTAGGCGTATAGCAACTTTAAGGGCACGTCTTCAGCTAGATGACATGAATTCCACAGGGAGACATTTCTGTAGAAACTAAGCACAGTGTGGGTCCGGTGCGGGCTCCACATCAGCCTTTTATTATCGTTCACTCTCTGCCGATGCCAGAAAAAGCTAAGAGAGTAACTTGTGGGTGCCATCAACTTGTTAGGCGCGGTGCGGGAATACCTGGGGACGAGGGACGAGCTAAGTCGTTTACAATACCGGAAGGAAGACGAGCCTTTTAATGTCACCGTAACAGTACCTCATAAACCATCCGACCACCCCTGCAGGCCCTCTCACAGATAACCAAAACGGAAACGACACCTTCAACCCCATCTTCTAACGTGTCTGATTTCTTGAACCAAATCTCATTTGGTATTGAGGGTGTGCTTGAAAGACCACTTTACGTTCGATGACAGTGCTAGTGCATTCTGTAGCGAGCTTAATCAAAGCGGCCGGGGCATCCAGCCTCATTTCACGGACTTGACATGGAGCAATACCATCTTCGAACCGTAGGGTATCGCAACAAAACCTGATCTTCACCAAGCGCAGCAAAAGCATCGGGAAGATGCGTTCTTCAGCCTCTCTTTATTTGGCCGCATCGGGAGAATGAGCTCCACCGCACCGAGCCAGCCACGGCATCAAGGTGCCGCAGTCCACAGCTAATCTACATTTTCCGACAGCAACGAGATCGCGTATCTCAGGTCACTGCTGATGGGACATGTATCGGATGCCATCGCAGACGTTATTGACACACTTCTATTCCACTAAGATGACACGGACACGCCCGTTAAGAGAGAGAGAGAGAGAGAAGCGTTTATTTGAGTTTTTGAAATTGGAGTGGTTCCCTAGTTCAGGATTTATGAGGTGAGCAGACAGCCTTCGCTCTGGATGCCAGTAGTTGGTGCACATGCTGATGTCCGGTGGTCACCATGTTCTCCCACAGCTCAGGAGTGGGAAGAGCGGATTAAAGAGCTATACGTTTGAGATCGCGCCCACCTATAATATAATATGAGGCAGAGCTCCGGGCTGTGAACAAAACGGCAGTCAGCTGAGTATTCATTTGCAAATATACGATGCAGGCAAACTGGACTAGGGAAAGTATTAGTTTGTAGTCTGCAGAGCAGTGATTCTTCTTCCTTGGAGAGTGCTCGGTGATGGGGATGAAGGTGTTATCTTACGATCCGTAAAATTGCCTTAGGTCTTGATATGCTAGAACTGGGATTGGCTATGTGGTCCCCTCGGAAGCCTGGGGAGAGAGGGCGCAGGCTTGATTATGAGCAAAATTGTTGCCCGTCAGTAAGGAATGGCCAGGAGTGCAGATGATTGTAACTTTCCGGCGGGGTAGATGTGGCGAGGGTATCTTTAAGGTTGAAGGGGCCACCTTCCGCCTAAGAAGCTTCAGCATGCAGCTTGAGAATTCGCGATAATCATTGCGAGCTTCGTATGTATTAGGGCTAAGGGAATAGCTAACTTCGGCAACCCGGTTCATGGCGTCTTGATTGATGCACAAGTTATGAAAGCGCCCTTTCTGGTGACTGTGGCTACATTGTGGCGATCAATTATGTAGGTTCTGGCATCCGTGTATGCGACATCTCTTTTTGAAATCGTATTTTTATGCCCTTTGCTTTGGGCTTGTCGGTGGCTGGTTGGAGGTCAGGGTGTATATTTTTGGGTATAGTGCGAACACGGATGTGATTTCTCCAATGGTCCGGGAGGAGCTGACAGACAGTAGATTGCGGCAAATCGATATTGAAACTGTTAGGTGGGCGAGACCTGCTGGTGTTTGTTTTATACGGAGCCGTTCGCTTGATAGGTGGCCTTCGATAAGGTCGGATACTTTATTGTGAAGACCAAGTGGTAAAAAACGGGTCGTTGATGTGTTGATAGGTAGATTCCATACGTGTTCAAAATGTTCGCGGATTAGTCTATGAATCGGTTTTTGTGTCACTTTTGGTTAGGATAAGGTAAGGAATTACATACTTTACTCGTGAAATCAGGATAGCCTGCTATAATCAGATGAGATCTTCCTGCTTCGTGCCCGGCAGCATTTGGAAACGCGTCGAAGCTTGTTGGACAGTTGATGAAACGCCTTTGAGAGTTTCAGTAAAGTTGGGTTTTTACTTGTGTTGGCCTGGTGGATAAGGCCTAAAATAAAAAGTGATGTGCTGGGTTCTATTTTATGGCCGTCTCAGGGGATTGTCACGTGAACGGATGGTGGGGTGGTCTTTACCAGCTCGGAGCAATGGATACAGGGAAGCCGTTGACGGGTTCAGCAAAATACATTTAATGCACACAGAAACAACCCTCAGGCAAAGCACTCAATATTTAAACTACAAACAAACGATCAACACTCGAACCTCTACAATTCCAAAATACAACTCACATACAAACCCCTAACTTAGCAGCTCAATATACCATTCAACTCAAAACACAAAAGTCTCTACAATAAAGTCCTACCCTATCAGTTCAATTACACTTCTTAATCAAGTTCTAGTTCATTTCTCTCGTATCACAACTCCCTAGTTGTGTCCCTTACAACTGCGTTCCTACTGGACTTGACTGGCCTACCCCGCAGTCGTCGGCGCTGACATGCCGCACCCGTTGCGTGCCCGCGACCTGGTGGTAGCCGTCCTCCCCTCGCTTCGGTGCTGGCGTTCGATGCGCGCGGTTAATCCTTGGATGGCGTGGCCTCCGCGTATCCTCACTTCTTTCCTCTGCGGCTACCCCCTGGTAGCCGCTCTCGCTGGAGGTCCTTGATGCCAGCGTTCGACGCGCGCGGTCATCCCTTCGGCGGCGTGCTTCCTCGGTGGCCACCCCCTGGTAGCCGCTGCCGCTGGAGGTTCCAGGTAGGTTCGGCCCGAACGTAGCCTTCCGGGGCCGTCGAGACGAACGTCGACGGAGCGTGGACGTTTGCCGCTGGTGCCCGACTGATGCCGCTAGGGCCACGAAGACACAGGTTCGTGGTGCACCTAGGACGACGGTGCCGATGCGCAGTCGGCCAGCCCAGGCTGGGATGGCGTGGTCGATGGTCTGGCCGCGCCCCCCTGGCTCGTTCAGTGAAGATCACGTGCTCCGGCCGCCTCCTGGTTGCCTGCCTCCCGGTGTATTGCCTCCTCCTTCTCTTTGTGCGCCCCGCTTTTATACCCTCTGGGCTCTCTCGTGGCGCACTCCCATTGGCTTCTTGCTTCTTCCCTGTCCTTACATGGTCAATACGCAAATTGTCCCATGCGCGGCCTTTCTGATTGGCCGACCATTGCGCTGCCACCTTTGCCCACGATTCTCGGTGCGTCGGCGCTGGCGCTTGCTGATTGGAGCGCTCCTGGCGCGCACTTCAAATGGCTGTTCCTTTTCTCTTTTTCCTCATTTTTGGGGGTTTTCATGCATCCCCTGGGGGGGCGGGGTGCCCTGACACATGACAGGGATACAGATGGGTTCTTTTTGTAAAGCAGGGGGATGTTTACGAACGAAGATAAGTTCTGATTTTTGTGGTGAGCATTGAAGCCAGACTGATGAGGCATATTTATTAACGCCATCTGTGGCCTATTCAAGTGAGTATTGGATTTTTTCCATAAAGTCAGTATCGGTCCATACTGGGATGTAATCCCCGTAAAGCGCAATATAAACGTGGGAGAGGGCGTTGAGTTGATAGGGGAAGCCCAGGAGGGCCAGACTGAAAAGTAGCGGAGAGAGGAAGGAACCTTGAGGCATGCCCCCATCTCTCATTGCAAGAGGCTGAGATTGCACGACTCCTACCCGGAGAATAGTGTGGTGTTGAGGTATAAAATGTGCAATGTATGAGTATGTGCAGTGGCCGCAGCCTGTTTGATTTACATGTGATAGTATAGGGAAATGCAAGACATTGTTGAATACGCCTTTCAGATCAAAGGCAAGAACAGCTCGCGGGGAGTGACGGGTAGCTGGTGCAGGGACCTCTTTAATTCTTCTGTAATATCATGGGTACTCAGATGCTTCCTGAATCCGCACGTGGCTTTGCGAGTGTGGCCCTTCTTTTCAAAAAAGGTTTGAAGGCGCTTTACTAATATTCGTTCAATCAATTTACCCACACAAGGGGTTAGAGAAATAGGGCACAGGTTATCAAGATGAGGGGACTTATTTGGCTTGGGTAGGAACCGACTCTCAGCGGTCTTCCACTAGGGAAGAAGTTGTCCTGACCTCAGTATAAATTGATGTGGTAGAGCAGGTGTCACCCAAACTAGATTGGCGCCTCTCTCGATTATCTGATCGAGAGAGGCGCCATACAGATTGACAAGAAGCCGGTATGTTCCTTGGTCGGTACTAGGAGCGCTATTATTTTTGTACTGGGAAAGAGCTGCTCCTACTTCATACAGTGGGAAGTCCTTATGCAGGTCACCGTTTCTTGACCACGTGTAAGGGGTGGGGTGAAGTGGCGGGGTGTGGAGGTATTTAGCTGTGAGCATTGTATGAGGTCGTGGGCCGATGTGTTGAATGAGTGTAGGGTGCAGGTAATAGAGTATTTAGTTTCAGAGGTGCTGGAAAGCGGGTGACTGAGATAGCTTAGCAAAAACCATGTTCGCGAGCTGTGAGGGCACCGTGGAGGTGCTCGCACAACTGAAACCACTTCTCTTTGGAGAGGTCTTTCTCGTATTAAGTGGCTTTCCCGTTAAGGGCTGCAAATGCGAGGCCGAGTTTGCGGTTATGTCATTCCAGTTTTTATCGTTTGGGTAAGCTTCGACGGGCCTCCCAGAGATGTACAAATTTAGTATGCACGCTAGGGGTCTAGAAAAAAATGGCTATGGTTTATGTGTTCCTTCAGACTGGTTGAATAATGTCATGAATTCAGTCGGCCAAAGGTTGGTCGGGCTCAATAGGGCACGACGAATTGGCCCCCTGAAAAGCATTCCCGTTTGTGCGGCGGATGTCCCCTGTCTTGGCGTTGTAATTATGATTGCGAATGGTCAGTTGGGTACTGTCATGGTCGGATCCAAGGTTCTCGTGATTTCATAACCACAGTACATCCAAGGTGGCCTCGAGGGAAGAGAGGTCTAGAGAAGTGTCCCTTACTGTGCTGGTTCCCGTTCTTGTTATTAAGCCTGGGTGAATAAGAGCAGGAGTTCAAAATCAACTGCTTGCACCCGAAAAGGTCCCGTTTTTTTTGTATGGGTAGCCCTATTGGGAATAGGGAGCATTGAAATCAACGAGAAAAAGGAGTTACCCGGTTTTAGCGATAACGATGTATTGTCACTCATGTATATATAATCAACGAACAAATAAACTCTTTTCCTGTTTCTGATTTTGATACAGATCCTCATCACGCATTCTTGGTAAAATGTCGGGGGTATTTAAAGTAGGGTGGCAATAAATGTTCTGGTCATTAGGGCTTGATTTGAGGGCACACAGTAACATCGACAACCGTACTGTTGTGCAGCCTCCCCTCTCCCCAGTGGCCCGGTTTTGCCTGCTTCGTTTTAACGAACACTTCAGGTACACAATAGAGACATTTCAGGCACACAGCTGTGCTCTGTCCATTTGTTTTACGAGAGCTACCAACATACAGTATTGTAAGTATACTCAACTCTCGACTTTTTAGGACAAGCGGGTACTTTTGTTGGTGGAGACATTTGTACTCCTTCAGGCCTGGCTGTCCTGCGCGCTTTTCTCAAAGTAGCCATAGAGTCAAGCACGCATACGGATGATTTCTTGAATGCAAATGAACCTAAATGTCAGCCCGTTCTGAATGACCTCAGCAAACGTCCAAGAATTTTACACCTTCTACTACTCTAGAATTCGCTGAGTCGCGCCTACAGGTCGCAAACTTTTGCCGTGTTTTTTCTGCAAATCAAGGGTCCATTCTATGGATATATGCAACACCTTTCTTGTGATCAGGTAAGAAGCGTAATACTCTAGCAATGTGCTAAATATTTCCTCGGTAGAGCCAGCAAGTACATTGCCAGAAGATCTAGGAAGAATGTCACCTTTCCCAAAAGACACCACCGCCATGATTCTACAAATACCGATCCCGAGGCAACCGCCAGTTCTTGGCGTCGAGAACAGCAGGAAACTGTCGTCAGCTAACTGCAGCGGCACCCCCATTTGTCACCCCCTGAAAAACCGTCGAAGTACAACCTGCAGTGGTGCAGACGTTTTACAAGAAAACTACTATAGCGTGAATCTTGTTCGAGGGGACAGTTAACGAAAATTGATTACTGCTCGCTTAGCTAGACGATTAGCCTGCACCAAAATACACCGCGAAAGACTTTGCAACGTGGTACTTCGGCGCACACATCCAATGGAACACGTTTCGTAGGCTTGAGATTGTTCTATGTGGAATGAGGGAAGGTCCTATTTTGAGATTGACGCTGTTGTGAAGCAACCAATCGGCGACCGGCCTATTCCTGCACATACTGAATGTGCCTCGGAAGAGGCACGTTAATTTGACACACCTTAGATACATTACTTATACCCACGAATAAAATGGTTTTACATGACATCGATATCCCCGTTGCCTCTTAGAAATAATGGTACTTGATAAATGCCCTAAAATCACCAAGAGATTTTTCTGGAAGACTCGACATGAATCTCCCACTGGGACAAGCGTACAACTTTCTTTAGTAGCTGTATTACTGAAAGCCTAAACGGCACTGCCAAACACTGTTTTGAAGAGGTATTGGATCTTGACACATTATTGTTCGCTTTGATTTGAGTGAGTAACCGCAAAACTACGCAGCCTGATTCAGCTGAGCAACTCTAAACCGCAAATAAAAGTTTTGGTGCGAAATACCGCTTACCTGGAAGCGATCTGTCCAGATGGACGACCACAAAGCAAGCGCTGAATGACGGCTCACCTAAATTATCTGAAGGCTTCAAAAAATGCGAACCGCATGAATGCGAATTACGCAGCCATCTCAAAATAAGTCAGCAGTGACATGGCTTTGAGAATGCCTATAGACGAGACTACAGACAATTTCTATTGCCAGCCTCCCCACACAGTCATCAGTGAGAAGAGGACTACAAAGACTGGGGTTGTGTTTGACGAACCAGCACCCGCACGTGGGCACTACTCCCTAAACAAAAGCATCTACAGCGGTACCAATTTCAATGCAGAATTAGTAGGTCTGCTAATGATGTTTGGCACGCACGGTATAATATTGGTGTTAGACAGAAATGGCTTTCCTGAACATTACTATTTACAAATCAGGGCGAGACAATCTGCGTTACCTCTACTTTGAAAGACCGCCAGTTTCAAACGACCCCTTCGAGAGCAACACAGTGTGCAAACGAAATGGGTGCTCTTGGGTACAACTGCCTATTCATTTTTTTGTTACACAACTTGCTATTGCTAGCATAGAATGATCTTTGTTCCCAGACACCTCTGCATTGTTAACCGGCTCTTATATGCGTAGATGGTGTTTTCCAGTAGCCACCATTTATTCGCAAGCAATAAAACACACCACTCAAACTCGAACACTTTTCCCAGCCGCTTCAATAAAATTGTAAACGTTGGCAACATAGGACAAAACCGTCCGCGTTAGTCTTCAATAAATAGAATCCTACGAAGATTCCCCTCATAGAATTCATTGGTGCAAACGGGGTCCCCGGATTGCGGTGGCATGCACTCTCACTGTTCCCAAGAAAACGCAACAGATTTCGTGCAGGGTCGCTAAGACACCAGCGTTTCATGCTAAAGCGATCAGCAGGTTGTATGATACGCTGGAATTTCCGGCACCGTCGAAGCCACAATTTGTTAATTAAGAATATTGGAATGAAAAATGCATTGGGGTGCAACGCTCACGTGAGAAGTATTATCAGATTGGGAGAATTGGTACGACAAGCTTTTGTAGTAGAACACAATTGCAGTTCCTCGATAGCACCAACACAATCCTTTGCGAGGGATCGGAAACACCAAATTCGCTCTTCATATGATGGCGGATGTCAGTCCGAAGCTTACGGTGGCACAGCTAACAGTTCAATTCAGAACCCAAGAAATACTTTTCCGCCAAATGTCTGCTCAGCAGGTCATAGATTCCTCCTGTCAAGGGGTAAAGGCTGGCGAGGTTGCAGCTGACGGGTTGTCGTGACGCAGCACGAATCTTTGCTTACATATATAGCACTGGCGTTACACTTTCACTCATGTACGTTTCTGCACATACTGCATGATGGTGCACGATAGATAATAGATGTCAACCGGTGGAACCATTCGTGCGAATCCAAATCACCGTAATCCCAACGAAGACAAAATTGGGACGGTGGAAAAATTGCTGAAGGAAGGAGTACTCATCTGATATGGTCACGAGAGGGCACACGTCTGAATAACTATATTAATCGCCCTTAGAGTTGCATGAATCCTGGAGGATAAGAATTTCTGCAGACTTCGATAAAACGACAGAGGTATAAGCAGAGGCGTGTGAAGCATCACATGTTGTGAGTCGAGTGCGGCAGGGTAAAATTAAGGACGTCACAAATTTTTAAACACTATGGATATATCAAAGATGCTTCAGCAGAGAGGCCAAGTTCAATACTTCGAAGAAGACGAGGCAACATTTGTTGAATGTATGATGCAGCTGTCCCGTGGCAGCAATCCAAGTCCATGTCAGGTGCGCACGGCGTGCACTTGAAATGTTCATTCAAAATAGCTGACGTTCAGAAAAATGCCCGTTTTAGGTCCGCACTTATTGCCTTGTGAAACGGAAGCTCCCATATTTGGTTGGTGGGCTAGAAAGGTCGAATGCTGTACTTGGATTTTTAAAGTTCATCCAGGGCAGAGAAAGCATTATTTTGAAGTAAACTAACCGGTCCGCATCTGGAGTAGCCAGATTATAGCACTGTGATCAATAAATGTCTACACTGTGCCACATCAACATCGATATCGGGGGCCATGGAAGCTGGGTTTTGCAGACAACAGCATCAATATTGCAACGTACTGGTTACTACTTTTAGTCATATTTATAAGATTGCGATAACGTATGCGAACTGATACCTGCCCTCTATATTGCTGACCAAAAAGAAGGAACTATTATATCATAAGGATTTAAAAATTTGGCGTTCATGCAAGCCGACAACAAAGATATACACATTAGTGAACATTCGATGCTTGTTACAAAATGAAAGACAGTAGTTCTTTGAAAGCTTACCTTGCACTGCAAAAAAATACCAGTAGATTGTTAGATCCGTGGCGCTGTCACTTAGGTCATCCATTTCACAGTAAGGAATCGGTTTTAGGTTTTTCTTTTTTGGCACCAAGTCGCCATAATGAAAGCATTGATTCATACTAATGCTGGTTAAGTATCTACAGCGATAACATATTCTGGAGTATAAGGAGAAGCCAAGTACTACATAATATTACACTTTTGTGGGGGGGGGGGGGGTGGGGGGTGTGCTATACTAAGCACAGAAAACATCATCCCTTGACATCAAAACTACAATACAATCATGTCCTATTTACTGCGTGGTGGTGCTTGAAAAGCGGCGCTCTATAGGTGACGCGTCGCTACGATGGGACAATGCTGAATGTTTCTTCCATCACCGAAGCAAGTTTCAGATAAATGCAGGTGTTCCCAAAATATCTGGTTTCCAAACTTTGTTTTTTTATCTCCTGGCACATCACTATTGGTATTGGATCGGTGTGTGAAACTGCTATGCCACCGCGACCATCGGGGGTACTTGGTAATCGTACATACCGTATGGGGTACCTGTTTGTTCCTTTTTTTTCTACACAGAGTGCTTCCCTTGAACATGGTTGCTCGTATAATATGAGGTCTGTAAAAACAAGCCTCATTACAGATAAAAGTCTTGAATTCTGTGGTTCTTAGGGCCAGATTTGTGCGGGACGATAATGGCTACACGTAAAGAAAGGCAGCGACGATGGCACATAATATTTTCGTCTGCAGAAAAAGACCACCGGATCCGATTGGCCAAGAGTGCCTTTAATTCCTGATTAAGAAAACCAACTATACCAAAACACGCCCCTGTAGGGGGTTCTCACCATGATTGACATTTTTTTCTGTTTCGCCTTGGGCCGCCGCAAAATGAACATAAACAGTTAAAAGAAGTGTATGATGTGCACCTGCAAAAGATGGAACCTCGTTTTGAGGCGGGCTGGCTTGTTTCATTTACAAAAAAGACAAGCAGGAACAGCAGGAAAACACGATTCTGGTGCTTTGAGAACAGGGAACGCGGAAACCTAAAGAGGGTTTTGATCGGGTTTTTGCGATTCTGGCCGTTAGACCGGTCAGACAGGCAAAAAAAGCGCCAGCAGACGTGTCACCTTTTTTATTATTTTAACCTTTGTTAGCACTTTCTACTATTTTCATCCCATTTCTCTATCACTTTTCGCTGAGGTACGTCTCTACAGCTAGACGTGTTCCTGGCACTCTTTTCCGCGGTCCTATTTGTAAGTCTTATTTGTAAGAGACCCGCGTAAGATTTGTAAGACACTCTCTTCCGCGGTCTTATTTGTAAGAAACCCGCCGCCCGGGCGGCTGGTCTCTGTTCTAGTTCTACGTGTAGGCAAGGGTACTTACAACCAAAGGTTATTTTGCTAACTGAACATTGGAGGAAAGTAAGGTTGATGTATCGCATTTAAATAACAAGCTGGAACCAGAATCAATAGAAACGCATTGCGAGTTGTGCAACGGCGATGATGCCCCTTCCTTTAACCGCGTTTCAGAGGTGACAGATATATAATAAATTCGAACCGGTGTCGGACACTTCAAAGAAGCAGCCTTCTACAAAGTAATACCGCAAAAAACAGTCAGATTCTACCTTCCACAAAGCATTAAAGTGAAGCAGTGTGCAAAAAAATAAAAGCCTCCGCAGCAACCCTCATTCACACCTTAGCTATCTTTACTGCCAATGTCTACACAAGAAATACACATAACCTGTCTTGCCAAAACAGAGAACCTTCATCCCGACGGCACAGCACTTGATAAAGTTTGTCACTTAGAGCCTCCTAGAATACACCAAATACCTTCGTAAAGCAAGTTCAGAAATCGCTATGGTTTTTGAGTAGATATAAATAAAGACGAATTCTACTCCAGCCGTGGCATATAAATATTTTCACGAAAATGCCTCCCGTGTTAATAAATTTGCAGCCATTTATTTCAGGTGAATGCTGCCCGCACAAGAACATTAAATCTAAGTTATGATATTTCTTTAAATCACGTTCGCCCCAATTAGCGTATCGCAAGCTCGTGTGCCTAGTGCCTAATACAACCGCTCCCTCGACAGTTTTTTTAAATCGCAGTTTTATATTACGCATAACACTGTTGACATCTCATATCAGCTATGACCGACCTGAAACAGCACATAAAAGGCTTCCATGGACCGTACCTTCTATAGATGCTTTAAGGAAGGTTCGCCCAGCGTAGTGGATCAGACAGGCGGTGATCATACATTCATCAAGCCAACATTAGACCACCAGCTTGTTCGTTTTTATCCGGCAAACCGTGTCCAGAACGCCAACCATGTCTGAGGACGGCAGTAGACGGCTACCTGGAGTTGAATAAATATTCGACGACCGATGTTCAAGAAGCAGAACGGCCGACGTGCACCTCCAGCACATATGTTTTTTCTTCGGTGCGGCTTTCTGGAGAAGCACCGCAAGTTACTGGCCACGGAGAACCAGTTTTCTTGTTTTTTTGTGGCAACTGCTGTACGGAAAAGAACCAGCGGATGCGCGTTCTCGTGCTTGCGCTTCTGTTAGGGTGATACACCTTCAGCGGGACAACGGCAAGCTTTCGGCAGCAACTACTTCGTGTCAGAGTTAAGAGAGGTAGATGGGCTAGTTGGTTATCTGACTGCATTTTACTAGAGTCGGTATTTCGCTAGTAAAATGCACCGTTCGTGTACTTCAGGCCACCGGTTTCGTAAAGTAGAGAGACTGAAGCATGCCCAAGACATACGTTTCTTATGCACTGAGCGAACTTAAGCCGTTTATGTCGGGCCAATGCGATGAGCGCATCCCGGCGCATCCGTTTATGTCGGGCCCAGCTAAGCAGACGCGTCTTACATTTGCTCGGGGTTGCGACGCATTTAAAAAAAAACACTTCGTTTGTCGAGCTGTAATGAATCGCACCTGATATACCAGAAAGATGGACGGACTCACTGGATATCAATAGTTGGGCTTTAGAGACACAGACAAGCACTATCTGAAAAATAAGACAGCCATGCCGACGGTTGAGAGCAGCCTCATCTCGCTCGGAGCAATTGTTGACGCACCAGCTTAAGGCTGTTTGCTACCTCGAGCAGTAGAGGACGTTTTATACAGAAGATGACGTTGACGTGGAAGACATGTCAGAGCAGCGATTGGCCATCTGTCACCGAAATAAACTGGCCTACAAGGTCCCCATAAAAACGGCCACCGCGAAGGTTCTCAACCAGTGCCCCGTCAGCTGTGCCTCACTAAGGAAGACGAGGGGCGCATTAGTAAAGTGGTTATCACTTCCTTCGCAATATTACTGAGAAAAAACATGTTGCATTATTTTGTTCGTAAGAAACGTAGAAGAGGATAAATTTGTGCATTGTAGAAGCAACGTTTACCCTGAACTGCTTCTGCACCAGCTTTTATGAATTCGTGGTAATGAACAAGCTTATTCCATGCTTGATATACAACAGAACCTCGTTAATTAAAACATTTGTTTTACAAATGTTTTATTTGCGGTGTTTGAAGGTGATTTCCGCCGCCCGTGTTGCCAACCCAAGAATGAAACTGCCCCTTTTTGGGCATATTTTCAGCTAAGAGGAATACGGGGTTGTAAATTTTGTTTTTTTTTCTGTTTAAAGTGCCGTAACAACAAAAGAATTGGCACGCAACCTGTACAACTGCTTGAAATGAGAAAACATGGTAGGTATCTTTGGAGCTGTATTTGAATAAAAGAATCGCCGGTACATTCGCAACAGTAATCGTGTTTTTATAATGTATTACCAAGACAACACATAGCCTCCTTTATTATAACTGCATGAAGCCTGATCCGGCGTGAAAATGTTAAATCGTTAAAAGGGCATGATCGTCCGCAGCGACGCGGGTAAAATAAATTGAGCAGACTTTAAATCTGGCTGTCTAGACTGGGAGGTAGTAATGGCGGGCTGAAAGCCACAGTACGTATTCGCCGGTTGTGACAGATGGTAAATAGATTCTTTGCACACAGACGGCATTGGTTGCGCTGCTAATAAACTCCACTGATGTGTATTCAAGAAACGTTTTCATTGAACAGGGAGCTGGAGTTTCCAAATTTCAATGGGTTATCAAGCCACATCGTGCCGCTCAACTTTTGTCGGCGTTTGTTTTTCTCTCCGGTTGCGAGTTGGTTGGAGTTCATTTATTATGGAGGATAAACTTCCTTTCGTAGCCACAATAAGCAGTTTTGTTCTGTTTGACGAGGTCAAGCCAAGTGTGACGAAACGATGGCTGAAAGTAACGATGTTTGATTTGCCGAGGCGACGAGGATATCGAAAATTTTGTAGGCAGATCAGTTTTGGTGCTGGTGGTGGGAGGGGGGAGGTGTATTGATTGTTTCAAGACTGAAACAGTCGGCTTGAATACCACGCATCACAACCCCCTCCTGTTCCTTCCTTAACCTTGCGTTCACTGCGATGGCGAATCTAGCAGGTTTTTAGAGTTTTTTCAGCCAAAAACAGGACAGAGCAGAGTGTTGCCTGATAAGCGCATTTGCCCAACTGCAGTTAGCCTGTCAGGGTTGGTAACCATTACAGATGCGTCATATTATAAACATGGCCCTCACCGCAACACACGTATTAGGAAACTGCTATTTAATAATTTTGGAGGCGAATTCAATTTGCAGAACTGAATCCTTGTTGTCATACCTTGCCCATCTACAGCGTCATCAAATATTTATTTGGCTGCATAAATCTGTTTGTTTTCTTTGACGTCAAACGCCACGCAAAAGTTGTTACTACATGTTAACTACTTCATCGCATTTGCTTCCCTTCGGTTTTGTTCCATTGCCTTCTGGCACCAGTTATTTCAACCGCCTTCTTTTCTGCTCGCCTTCTTTTGCTCCTGGGCTAGTTGCTTCATTTCTACTAAAAAAACACTGTGCTAACTTGACCTTGACTAAGACGAAGGATGGCAGGACAAGATGCAAACACACGAGCTCTTGGCGAGACTGCGAGCAAGAGAGGTTTTGATTAAAACCATCAATATTTGAAGGCAGATCAGTTTTTCTGTGGTGGTGTGAGAGCTTTCTTTCTATGCTTACGTTTCAAAAGTTTTTATATAGGGCAGGAAAATAAAGCCAGTTGATTGGTTTGATTTCGCGTATATGCATTTCCTATCGCGGTCCTTCGCCTTCTTCAATGTCAACTTAGTGCACAGTTAAGTAAGTTATTTTATGCTGCAGCATGTATGTGTCTCTTGTTTTCCTTCCTTTTCTTCGTGCTACGGAGAGAATAATGTCTGCAAACAGACTGGAACACGCCACAGAAGGGTTGTACCCGGTTTTTATGTACCTGTTCTCTAGTGCCATCACGCTTAGGTGTGATGCAGACGTACAGAACAATAATCCAATTCCCACATCGCCAGACGGTTTAGCGAGGTCTGCGGAAAGCATGAGCACACCGCACATAAAACCACCACGTAAGGCACATAGTTTGGTGATAGTGTGACCACACGTCACGTTTTTGCTGTTGGAACAGTCGCGTTTTCGCAGTCGGCTTCAGAAGTCCGCACTTTCTGTCACAATAAAAATCATTAACCCGTTTTTTTTCTTTCTGGACAATTTCAAAATTTGGCGCCAAGCACGTTGAGCGAACCATAAATATGCGGACACGTTACAAGCATATTTTACAAATCTGACCTGGAGAACAATAAAATATTTAGCGAGAGTGTACAAATAAGATTGTCACCAAAGACCACTTGATGTCGTTTGGCTAAGACGATTTAAACGAGATATTATTTTACCAGATGTCCATTGTCAAGCAAAACATTGAAATGATTGTTTTCTCATAAGACAACTTTATTAAACTCAACTCTTAAACAATAAAAATATTGCGACCAAAAGCCGATGGCTAGTGTCCGGTCCAAAGCATAAAGAAATTATTGAATAGCAAAACAAGGCACAACGCAGAAAACAAAAACACAGGGCATACGTATTCAGAGAAAACTTTACTGGTTCTTTACACAAAAAAAAGATTTTAGACAAGAAAAACAAGCCATACGCAAACAGAGAAAACTACACAAGTACTTGAGAACAGTAAAAACATTTTATACCAGAAAAACAAGGCATACGTTACCAGATAAAACTATACAGATTGATTAAACAAGTAAACCATTTTACAGGTAAACTGAAAACTTCTTGCAAGTTTAGTTTCGATTGTTAGCACATTCCATATTTTCGCACCAAAGAACTCAATTAACCTTTCACCATAGCCATTTTTAGAAATCGGTACGTTAAATTTACCATTTGTAGCTTGTTTAGTGTTATGAACTAGTAAAGAAAACAAAGTTAAGGGCAGGGGATAGTTACAAGTTTATATAGTATTGACTACAAGGGCGATTTTATAATCACGGAGAGATGTAAAAGAAAACACTCTAAGTTCATTGAATAATGTGTTGCTTGGGTGATCGAATAAAGAATATGTTATTATTCTTAACACTCTTTTTGTAATCGCTGCAGCGGAGTTAAATAGGTCGCAAAGGTAACCCCCCACTATTCATTACAGTAGCATAAATGACAGTGTAGTAACGAGAAGTACAGAAAACGGAGATTAAGTGGAAACTGTTAGCGGGCCTTTATTAGTGTGTAGCAACCAAAGGCAAGCTTCTTACATACGCTTTCAATTTCTTCAGTCTTAAGTCCACCCATCAATTTGTTCGATCAATGATTGAAGACACACATTGAATTAAACGGTTCTCAATGTAAAAAGCAAAGACTCATAATTAGGGTGTTTGATGTTGAGTGAAAAATTATATGTTTCGATTTCTCAGTATTTATAGCCAATTTGTTTTGCAGAAACCACTGTGAAAGGTTTTGCAAATCACCCATTACACCACTTGAAACAGATGAAAGAGCGTCACCTACTGCGAATAGCACAGTGTCGTCTGCGTACAATAAAACTTCAGAAAAAGAAACGGACTTGGGAAGGTCATTTATGTAAATTGAGAATAAAATGCGGCCCAGCACAAAAGCCTTGAGGTACTCCACAAGTAATGATGTTGGAATTGGAATGACATTTACCAAATACTACTTTTTTGACGAGAGGATAAATAGCTTTGAAAAAACTATTTAGATTCATCAACGATTCCATAAATTTCCAACTTCTTCAACAACACAGTATAGAAAACCGTATCAAATGCTTTCCTAATATTTAAAAAGATTACTATTGCTATTTTGTTTTTATAAAGGGCGGAGTAAATAATTTGAGATAGGTTTAGAACTTCTGTAGATATAGACCTATGTGTAACAACACTCTGCTCTTGGGGACAAATTATGTGGTTGACATGAAGGAACAGATATAGTTGTACTGCAATTACTTTTTCAAAAAGGGTGTTTATTCTGCTTAGTATAGATATCGGCCGGTAGCTACAAGGATCATTTCGATCACCTGACTAAAACACTGTACGATCTTCGCTAGTTTCAGTATATGTGGATGAGTTCGATTCAAATGCATGGTTAAAAATGTGACACAATAGAGCGCAAAGTATCTCGATGTTATATTTCAAAACCTTCGTATGTATGCCGTCATGGCCGATTGCTTTGTTAATCGGCAATGTACTTACAATTGACCAAATTTCATCTTCTGTAATGGCACGAAAATAAAGTATTTATGGACGTTTCTTGACAAACATGAATTTGTGAGTGTGGATGGAAAGAAGCTAATACGGCTATTACTAATATTGGTAAAGTAACTGTTGAAATTATTTGTGACTTCTACAGTGATGTCATTGGAAAAAATACTTTTGACTTGCCCTATACCAGTTACGTCTTTTATAGTTTTTCACATCAGTTTAGAATCGCCCTTTTGCTCATTGATTAGGTTCGTGTAATACTGCTTTTTTCCTCACCTCATCATCACAACCGAAATATTTCTGTAATATTTGAATTGAATATATTAATATGTTTTTGTTTTATCACGCTTCCACATCAAAAAGCAGGTGTATTTTATTTCAGAAGTGATAATAGGTCCTTTGTTACTCAGGGGCATATAGCATTATTGTATTGATGACGCGAGCATTCCCGCCTTGATTTATTTACTACGTTGTGAATTCAGCGGGTGACATTCTCACAGTCTATATCAACGTCGTTATCACAGGCGACGTAGAAGGCATGCAGGCAGCACAGCGACGGCCTGAAAAAATTCGGGGGGGGGGGGAAAGCGGGGTGGCTGAAGGCCAGTCAGCCCCCCGCCCCCCCGCCCCCTGGCTACGCCACTGGGTCTAACCAAGGTAATCCCTAACACACGTTCTGCAGCTTTAGATTCCAGGCAACCTAAAAAACAAGCAGGGTTTCGTAAATGTTATTCAACAATGGACCATATTCACACGATCAATCAGGTGATAGAGCAGTGCGCTGAGTATGCTGAACCCCTATTTATAGCCTTCATAGATTATGAGAATGCATTTGACTCGGTCGAAACCCGAGCAGTCATTCAGGCATTACAGAACCAGGGCTAGATGAACATTATGTAGGAATACTAGAGGATATCTACAATGGGTCCACAGCTAGCATCATCCTCCATAAGGAGAGCAGTAAAATACCTATAAGGAAGGGTGTCAGACAAGGAGACACAATCTCTCCAATGTTATTCACAGCATGTTTACAAGAAGTATTCCGAACGCTGGATTGGGAACAGGTGGGAGTAAGGGTTAATGGAGAATAGCTCAGTAACCTCAGATTTGCTGATGACATTGCCTTGCTAAGTAAATCGGGGGACGAATTGCAAAGCATGCTTTCCGCACTCGACGAACAGAGAAGAACCGTGGGCCTGAAAATTAATATGCAGAAAACTAAAGTAATGATCAATAACCTCGAGACAGCAAAGCGGTTTGAGATAGGTGGCGAGGTAGTGGAAGTGGTAAGCGAATATATCTACTTAGGCCAAGTTGTGACCCCAGATCCCAACCATGAGGCAGAGATAATTAGAAGGATCAGAATGGGGTGGGGTGCGTATGGCACGCATTCTCAGATAATGAATAGCAGCCTACCATTGTCGCTGAAGAACGTGTATGACAGCTGCATCTTACCGGTACTCACCTACGGGGCAGAAACTTGGAGGCTCACTAAGAGGGTTCAACCTAAATTGAGAACGACTCAGCGGGCAATGGAGCGGAAAATGATAGGTGTAACATTAAGGGACAAGAAGAGAGCGGAGTGGGTCAGGGCGCAAACTGGTGTTAAAAACATATTAGTAGAAATTAAGAAGAAGAAATGGACGTGGGCAGGGCATGTAATGCGAAGGCAAGATAACAGCTGGTCATTAAGGGTAACAGAGTGGATCCCAAGAGAAGGCAAGCGTTGCAGGGGGCGGCAGAAAGTTAGATGGGCAGATGAGATCAAGAAGTTTGCGGGGATAAATTAGTCACAGTTGGCACAGGACCGAGGTAATTGGAGAATAATGGGAGAGGCCTTTGCCCTGCAGTGGGCTTAGATTGGCTGGTGATGATGATGATGTGATGATGAAATTCTTTTTAAATTCCGCCATGTTAGTCTTGAACTCCTCAAGTATTGCTTTTATGAAGCCCATTGACTGCTTGACCGCCTTCAGCTCAGATACGAACACGTCGGGCAACTCTTTTTTACTTCTTCGTGTTTCACATCTAGTCAAACAGACGCCAACGCCTTTCTTAGTTCCTTTATCGTTGACATACTGACAACCATTCACGAATCAATCCAGGAAGCACTGTCAAGCTACTACAAAATGTAGCGCGAAGCATTCAGCACATACCTGCATAGAAAGGGACAGGTGCCTAACAGCTGCTCGATCTTACGGTTGCCTAGATTGCTCAGGAATGATGACGTCCCGGCGCCGGTCCGATGCATATATATTCGAGGTGTCCGCCTCCTTTTGGCCAGGACAGCGGAACGCAGTGTCCGTCAGATGAACGAATGCCCAGCGCTGACGCGTTCCTCGATGTAGCACGATGATGCGACGGCGAGTCGTCATCCGAAGCCACAGACCAGCATCACCCGGCTGACGAAATACTGCATGGAAAGAAACAGGTGCTTAACAGCTGCTCGATCTTCCGGTTGCCTAGTTTGTTCTGGAATGATCACGCCCCGGCGCCGACCCGGTGCTTATATAGTCGAGGTGTCCGCCTCATTTTGGCCAGGACAGCGCAGGGGCAGTGTCCATCAGACGAAGGAATGCCCAGCGCTGACGCGTGTCTCGATGGAGCAAGATGATGTGATGGCGAGAGGTCGTCCAAAGCCTCAGACCAGGAGCACTCCACCGACGAAGTACTGCATGGAAAAGAACAGGCGCTTAACAGCTGCTTGATCTTGCGGTTGCCTGGATTGCTCCGGAATGATGCTACAAGATCAGAACTATTCTATTATTTCTATCTCTACAAGATGCGTGCAATTCTATAAACAGAAGAAAAGAGCATGTACGCTGTGCTGACCTATTACTCGGGCCAGAATTCAACTTGTGTTTTTTTCGGAGGCTTTATTGTTATTGGTAAGTCAGCGTAAATTTCAGCCTTCCATCAAAATTGCGTGCGGTGTCACTTATGCGGCTTATCTTGCCGTACTTACAAAAAATTCTGAACTGGAGTGTTGCGGGATTTCGTCTACTTCAAATATTTTTTTTCTTCAGCAAAATACAACAAAAAAGGACCTGGAGCGGCACCTAAGAAATTATTGCAAGGAACTGAATTGTGAGAGGAATTTCACACTTAGGTTTTAAGGGTTGAACGTTCGAAGTGTAACGTTTCAAATATGACCAGTTTTCACGTTACGATGTTTTTTTCTAATCTCGATCTTTTGTTTTTTGTATGTCCACTCTCCACTCCCCAATCGGGTGTCCTGTTTTCCACCTCCAGGGATATGTATGCCTTGTGTATCGACCCCTTAAAGAACTAATTTTTTCAAACCGCACATTCGTGCTGTTATTACGCCGGCTGTACAAGAGGCTAAAGTGACAATTCTGTGGCACCACGCAATGGGTACTCGGGGTACATAGGCAGAAGCTACTGGTTATGAAAGTAATTTTGCATTTGGGCAGAGTAAAGCCAGCGGAGAAGAGGGGGTGTTCATAAATAATTACCCCCAATTGCCTACTGACACCCGAGGCCACGCCCACCTTCTCTTCTTCCCCATAGTTTCCACTTAGAATGCACTTGTGACGTCAAATACACTAATAAATGATGACAAAATGTATCATGCGAGCTGGGAGAGAATGCGGGTACAAAATGTTGCAGCAATTCTAAGTACGTAACACTCATCCATTTATCCGCGTAATCTATTGGAACGATTCTTACCCTGACTTGCTTTTAATGAAGTGTTGCTGGCGCAATTTCACTCGCACAATAGTAACGCGACATACTTGAGATTCTCTGAACGTGGTGCTTCAGAATGCACCAAACCAATAGTTTGTGACGAGACAACCAATTATGTTGACTCGCCAAGTATAGTGACATTGTTTTTCCAGTATTCTCGTATAATTTACACTTCTCAGGGGAAGGTGAGAACTGGGTATTTGGCGCGTAGGGCTATTCCCAGATAAGTGGTTGGAAAGGTACGGAATGCAGCAAGAGTGGTAGATGTGAGTGTCAGCAGATGGGGATATGAATTGGCGTATCGTTGTGTTGTAGTATGTGGATGACCTTCCCCACAATGTTGTTTCAATCACCTGTCCTTCACGTTTTATTAAAAGTGTGTCTAGGCATCTGCAATCTTATCCTGTGACTTTTGTGTATATCTTGTACAACCCATCTCTTATGTAACACCCCCGTTGGGTCTTTACAGAAATAAAGTGAAGTGAAGTGAAGTCCACCCCAAATGTGAGCCACCGCTTGTTGTGCAAGCACTAGCAATGCCCCTACGCTCGTGCCCATGCTGCTGCACTGGCTCGCGGCTTTCTGGACAAAGAAAGCCATGAGTGATTGAGTGAGTGAGTGAGTTATTTATTGAAACAGAAAGTGCAAAAGAAGTGAACTGGGGATATTTTGAACTTATTTTGCAGTTCACCAGCATACCACCCAGTCAGTGGGCAGGGAAAATGGGAGAATAAAAGGGGATACGTGAGAAGAACGGACTACAGAGAAAGATGGAGAGACAGGAATAGATAAGGAATGCGTAAGGGCGGCAGGCATGCATTGGTGTACAGCCATTTGACAAGGTCGGTCTCCTCAAGGAAGGCCAGGTAAAGTCGAAAAGTTCCCGTCCCGGATGGAGATAGGGCCAGTTCGGAAAACCTGGTCGGTGACTTTGTGGCTGGGAGCCCGAAACGCTGGAGGGCGGCCCGAATTTGTGCTCTCGGGTCATGATGTTGGCGGCAGAAGCAGAGGAGGTGATCCAGGGTCACGGGCTCAGGTGTAAAATAAATTAACTTATCGCCTCCTCCGTCTATCCTCCTTCTCGTTCTCCACCACAGCCACTTTTACCTCCCTGCTGTAACCGTAATTCGCCTGCGCATTTCTGGAGTTGTCTAGTTAAATATTCAGTGTTTAGGGCGCTTCAGATGGTTGAATAAAAGGCGTTTAAAATAAAAGTTTCAGGATAAAAGAACCACATTATTAAAGTTAAACGCTAGTCCAGCATCATGTGGCATCACCTTGCCGTTGTTAGAGTGCGAATATCAAGACGTAAGACAAGAAGTAGGTGCTGTTCTCTGTCTAATTCGATAGAAATGGCAATCCGACACGTGAGTAAAATGAACAGAATTCCTAACAGAAACGGCAAGGCAACTCATCCGAGCAAAAAATAGGCCAGAAACAGGCAGACAATTCATCAGAGCAAGAAATATGCCTATATTATCTCGCTATCGGCAAATATCAAAAGACGATACTCATCCGCAGCCTTGGCACGTAACTGCCCTTTCTCTTCCATTCTGGCCGCTAAAGGTGTTCCAATCCTGTTTCTTTCCTCCAATCAAAAACGCACAGACGGTTTGCTGAATCCTAATCAATTTTCCGGTGGTTGCACTGCCGACGAGTAAATCTCGAGCTCCAGCCACGAACTGCAAGATGGAGCGAGCACCCGCTTTCTATTTCAGGTAAGCTAATGTTCTAACGCGTTTTTGTTCGTTTGTCTTCGCAATAAATTTACCCAGGTCCATTGTTTGTAAAAGAACCGTTTTTCGTGCTTCAAATATACCAAATGTTTTGCTTTTGGTAAAGTGTGTAGGTATGTAGTGTGCAAACTCGTTCGGTAGCTAAAAAATGTTTTGCCCGTATAAACGTCTCATTGAAGAATCCTTTTCACGTTAGGCCAACCGGCTGATTCGCGGGACCGACAGAGTTGTCCAGTTGTAGATGCTCATTATGTGCTCTATTTGAGAAATTAAAATACAAACGACGGCCCACCTGGGTTTTAGTACATGCGGCTCTTCCGGCCGACAGGAATTGTATGCACAGCAGACATAAGTTTGTGAATGCCTTCTGGCAACCAATTCATACTGCACAGGCGGAGGCACTCGCTCATTACTAAAAACACGCACCGTTTTCGCTTTTCAATTTATCACGGTACTACACTAGGCTACTTCTTCAGGATGATCCATGTTGTTCCTCTCTACAGGGGGTCCTGATTGTCATTATAAATTCTCTTTATCACAGACAGTTCAAATTTTGCGCGAATAACTTGCCCAAAGAAGAATACTGTATTTATAATCAGTTGGAACACGACGCACTGCCACTGTTGCCCGTAGTAAAACTTGTGCAATTATCTACATGGCTACATGCGCCCGAACCCAAATAACAGAAAAACACACAGGGAAAAACAGGCGCGAACACGAGAAGGCAAAAGGGGAGACTTCCCCGTAAGAAAGACACAGAGAAGCAGCACCACGCGTCGTTATGAGTATTTCGATCAAGAACCCGGTCAAAACCTAGTTTTTCTGACTACAACCGCTAATTTACATATGCATGGGCTAGAGGGGGGAGATGGCAGATCGAATAGGGGGCATCTCTCCCAGTAGAGGGCTGCGGTGCACCATGCTGCTGAAAATGTCTGGCTGCCTTAGCCTGCACTGACGTCACTGTATCTGCCGTGTTGGTGGGCTGTTTGTACGGAGGAAATCTGCAGCTCCTACCTCGAGATGCGCTGAAAAAGCTTAGACTGATGGCCAAATAGCGCGATGGTATCATCATGTGCAACCATTTTATTGTCGCGGGGCCAAAGACGACGCAGTTTTCTTCAAGGAAAACAAGTTTATTGGCGGAAACTTGTGCTCCCCTAACAACACAAAGAAAACACACGCGGAAAAGCAGCAGTCAACAAAGTGACCTGCGGAAGTGAGTATCGGCGAGTCGAATTCCGCGGCATGTAGTCTGCGGGAATTTATTACTCGGTGCGAGTGTTTCTCGAATAGTCGAATTGTATCAAGAACACCATTGATCAACCAGGCAGCCATGCAGGCAACCATTGAATCTCTTCATGACGATATGCATAACTGCATGCGTGGTCTCGTCGCCAAAACCAGCGACAACATTTTGCCTCAAAATACCCACCTTCCGCCTTCTGAGTTTTACGATGAGTAAGCGGGACGCCGTATGTTGTATTTGGCAATGGTATTGCAGAGGCTTTACCTGCAAACACCCTAACCTGCAGTTACTGATCTTTACTGAACAAAAAGCTCCTGTTGCAATAGCACTACAAGAACCTGGACACTACGTCAAGTTGATGGGCTATCAGGCCTTCTAATCTCTGGATAACCCATACACGGAAGTATTGGTGCAACATAATATTCCTGGCGAACGCTCTCGATTTGACAGCATTGATATTCCCCATAATTTGGGTGTCCTCTACCGCCCCCCCCCCAGCGCAAATACTCCTGATTGTATTTTTTCAATGTGTACAGTAGCCTCGTGCGGACTCACACAAATTCAAGCAACTTTTTCACCTTGCGATTTAGGCTTCGCAACCTCACCCTCTGCTCGTATTAGGTGATTTCAATGCCCCCAAATAGCCTGAGGTTGCAAACACAATACTCGCAAAGGCCGTCTTTTATGGGAGCTCGCCCACTGTCAGCGGCTTGCAATGGAGTCCGGCCGCTCCACCCACACAACCATTTGCAAAAGGTGAAAAACATATTTCCCTGGAGCTTCTTTCACACGCCGTATCCCAGAAGTTAAATCGCTCCGCGCACTACATACGGTCGGCAGCGGCAACTTCATTACATGACTTCATGTACGGCTCCAATCAGAATTCTTGCGCGGGCCCCGACAGCAATACCTGACAGATTGGAATGCCTTCAGAAAAACCTGTGCAGTGTCAAAGTCCCCAGAAATATCCCCTAAAATGCATCATATCTGGGTCAGCCAACATCTTCATGACAAACGCACTCACAACAATCCTGTGGACACCGAAATACCTGCGGAATAAGTAGATGCCCACCTGCATCGTCTGTTGGACGCTTATCCCAGCGTACAGAGCATTGCAGTAAGCAGAAACACAATGATCACCTTAAAATTAGGTTAGCCTCTCTCTCTACAACAACAAAGTCTTATACTTCTCAACTTGCTCGCGCTCAACGGGACCAGGTATGTGAACAGATAAAAGGTAATCTCAGTAAAAGGCGTACTTGGGCCCTCCTTAAACCTATGTTGGACCCCAGTCACTCGCAAATAGCTACAAATATTCGGCTGATGAAAATAATCAACAATTTTCTGGTGAAGATACGCAACTTCACCGTCTTCGTATTCTCTACTCAGCTGAAGGGTATACCGTAGAGCTGTCGTTATACACGGGCGATAATATTTCAGACTTACAGAGAAATCTCCCAAATGGAGGCCAGAGCGGCACTCATGCAGACTAGGCCTGAATGAGCAAATGGTCAAGATAGTGTAACCAATAAACTCTTTCATAAATATTTACGACAACTCCATCTACATCCTCATAAAGTACTACAATCTTTATTGGACGACAGGCACTTTGCTGCATTTATGGAATCACACTAAAATATCTCGAATACATAAACTGCAAGAACCATTGAAATTGGAGTATCTCCGACCAATATCCCTCAATCTTTTCGTAGGGAATGTTGTTGAGCACATCATGTATGCCCGCTTTGTTCAACACCTTACCAAAACCAATGCACTTCCCCACACCATGCTAGGCTTCAGGCAGAGCCTTTTGACACAAGATCTACTTTCGGAACTTCAACATTAGAATATTACCCCGGCCTCTATATCAGATTTAGCTGCTGTTCTAGCACTAGATCTCACCAAAGCCTTGGACAGGGTATGACACCGAGCTACACTCCCAAATCTGGAAATGACTAACCCCAGGCAACGGGTTAACACTTATATAAAAGAATTCCCTACCAATTTTACTGCCGTGATTCACGTCGGTGACTTAGTATCGGACACCATTCACATGCCCTCCCTTGGTACCCCTCGATGTGCAGAAGTTTCTCCTCGCCTTTTTAATCTGGCTCTCCTTACTCTCATTAGGATTTTAGCTAAAGGTCTACATCTTAGACATAGTCTCTATGCTGATCACATTACTCTGTGGTGCGCCGGAGATACTGATGCACAAATTGAGGAGAAGCTTAAGTCAGGCACAGACATCGTCATAGCGGAAGCGACACTGGCCGGTACTAAATGCTCCCCTAGTAAGTCGGAGTCTTGAACTTCTCTCCCCCCCGCCGTCCACGCTCCACTCCAGACGTAACACTACGAATACAAAATATTCTTATATCTTGTGTCCCTACTCCTAAAGTCCTCGGTATGATCATACAGCGCAACAGAGCCAATACGCAATATATGTCTCAACTCACCTCATATGTCAAACGAACTATTGGCCTCATTTCGTCGCATAACAGCTAGAAACAAAGGAATGAGGGAAGTTGAGTGCCTCCAGCGATCAAATTTCATCATTTCAAGTAAACCTGCACCAAAGTAAAACAGAGATGTCTAAAATCAATTACCTAATACGAAGTATATACAAAACTCCGCTTTTACTCCCTCAAAGTACTTTCACTGCCAAACTTGAAAGCCTAGGCATTTACCATAGAGCTGAAGAGCTCATTGAAGCCCATTCTGTAAGTCAACTTTCCCGCCTTACTAGCCACTGCTACTGGCAAATACCTCCTAGAGTCGCTCGGGTTTAATGCACGAATAATTGCTTACCCACAGCACACATTCATCCCGACATGCAGAATCTCCTGCTTGTGCCACCGATTCCCCGCAATATCACCCGGAGCACAATATTGAACGTCGTGAACCTCGCGCACGCACCCTAGTCCGCAAATGCCCCATGGGCCAGTGCACCGCCGGTGTGGACGCCGATAGTTCTACCCGTCACCACGCCTACGCAGTGACCGCCATCTTTAATACAAAAGCAACCGCTTAACACTCACTCATTATCCGAACGCATTCCCCTGCCACTGCGTAACAGGCGGATATTGGGCTAGCGCTCACTCATCGACCTACACCAGAACTTTCTCTCTTCGATTCGAAAACGGCCATTCAAAATTTAGCTCAGGGGATAATTTCACGGCAGGCTGTCAGGATTATCCTTTAAATCCTGCCACTTCCCACGCGGAGTGGATTGGGACTCCTTCCCATGCGGGCTTGGAAGGAAACGAAGCAACTAACCGTGCAGCTTGAGAGCCAACCCACCAAGCTGGGGCAGGTCGCACGCCCTCCCATGAAGCCCAATGAACCCTCGACAGCCTTCTAACTTTCCATGAAATTAACTGCCACTACGGCTTCTCTCGCTGGCGCTAACCTCAACCCCATTGGTCACTCTCTATCACCGGGGAAGCGTAGTGGCGCCTTCTCCAAACCAACACCATCCCCTATCGCGCCAGACTACACGCAATTTATTCACCTCTTTTTCCCTGTCTTCAATGCGCCAACTGTGAAACCAATGATACCGTGGCTCATATCATTTGGCAATGCCCTCAAAACTCAATCTCTCTCCTCCCTTGTGTGGAGCACTGGGAGGCGGCGCAATGCAGCTCGGATCCGCGAGCCCTGAGACCACTCGCGGAACGAGCAGCCCAGGTCAGCGGCGCCCTCGAATAGCTGGTCACCAGTAGTCGTTGACGCAACGGTTTCTAAATAAAGTTCTTTCTCTCTCTCAGCCAAATTTATTATAGGCTACTTCGAAGGGTATCCCAAAAGAATGGAGATAACATGTGCGGCCCAAAGAATAGAACATGCTCTTGACTTGGCCGACGCCTAACACCGATAACATACCCTGGCGCGGCCGATCGGCAAAAGCCAATCACAAACAAAAAAAAAAACCTCCAGCATGCTTCGTGCATTACCCCTCCCCCCTCTATGAGTGCATCGATCCTATGCTACAAAAGACAACAACAAAGTGTTCTCTTGCGTACTATGGTTTAAGTGAACCACGCTGACAATTTCGGGCCACGTGCATCGTCGTGATGTTCTGGAATGACCATCTAATAGTACCTTGTAGGTAAGTTGGCATAACGGCTAAAGAATAAAGTTCTTTCGCTCTCTCAACCAAAATTATTCTCGGCTGGTTCGAAGCGTACCCAAAACGAAAGGAGAAAACAAGTGCGGCATGAAGAATGGAACATGCGGTTTACTTTGCCCACGCCTAAAACAATACCATACTCCGGCCCGGCCGCTCGGGAAAAGCAAATCATAAACAAAAAAACTCAAGCATGCTTCGGGGTATTCCCCCACCCCCCTCTATGACGGCATCGACCCGATGCTAAAATAAAAGACAGTCCGACAAACAAAAACAACAAAGTGTCCTCTTGGGTAGTAAGGTTTTAAGTGAATCGCGGTGAAAATTTGAGGCCGCGTGCGTTGTCGCGATGCTCCGTAATCACCATCTGGGATCACCTTGTAGGTAAGTTGGCCAACACCTTGGAGAACCTGGTACGTTCCAAAATACCCTCGCACGAGGTTGTCGCACGAGGTTGTCACTGAAGCCACGTCGTTTGATGGGAGTCCAAACACAAACACGATCCCCTGGATGGTTCTCGGCGGCTCCGTGTCGGAGGTTGTAGCGTCCGGTATCAACCAGCTGCAGATTCGTTGTGCGAACTCTAGCGACCTGGCTGGCCTCTTCTCGACGCTGAAGGTATCCTTGAACGTCGGCAATGAAGTCGTCGCTTTATACGTGCGGACGCATGGCGTCAAACATCGAATTCGGCCGTCTTCAGTAGACAAGCTCGAACGGTGTCATTTTATTGTTTCCTCGGTAGCCCTGTTGTACGCAAACGTGACATACAGAAGGACTTCGTTAGAAGTCTTATGTTCAATGTCGACGTGCAAAAACAGCATATCCGTGATAGTCGTATTCATACGTTCCATTAGTCCGTTCGTTTGTGGTGGTACGCCTTCGTTTTTAGGTGACCCGTGTTGCTGTAGCATAAGATTCCTTGTATCAGCCGCGCAGTGAAGGCCTTTCTGCTGTCCATGACTAGGACTTCGGGGGCTCTATAACGCAGAACAAATTGGTTTAAAAAGAACTCGGCATCTTCTTGTGCAATCCTGCTCGGAAGAAAAGCGGTCTCTGCGTAGCGCGTCATGTAGTCTGTCGCTACGACAATCCACTTCTTTTCGGAGCGGGATGTTGGGAACGGGCCCAGAGGGTTTTCGATGGGACGGCGATCAGCTCGAGAAGCCCGGCAGGTATCCTAGGTGGCGTTTTTCGTCGCTGGCAGTAACGCAGCTCCGCACGTAGTGGGTGACGTCGGAAGTAATGCGGGGTCAGTAGTACTTCGCCTTGGTTTTTCCGAATGCGCGGGCTGTGACGAGATGTCTGGAAAAATTGTCGTCGTGGCACGCTTCCAAAATTTCGTCGCGATGGTCTTCCGGGAGGAAAAGAAGATAATTCTTTCCCGTTGCGGGCTGAAGTTCTCCTTCACGAGTACGGAGTTTTTGAATCTGAATGCTGCTAAGTTCCGTTCGAACGCCCTAAGCGAGGCGTCATTGCGTCCTTCAATGTTATAGGCCATAATGCGTAAGTCGAAATCGAAACACTGCTGGCTGGCTAGATGGTTCTCCCACACGATTCCGAAGAAGCCGCTTTCTTCATCAGTCTTGCCGTGGTTGGTCGACGGTGCCCGAAGTCAAGGTATACGAGACAGGTAGAACGTCGTTATAGTGTACGTCGTCAAGGTATACTTCGTCAGAACGTCGTCAAGGTATACGAGACAAAACGTCGTCAAGGTATACGAGACAGGTGTGCCACTTGAGGCCAGCTATTACGGTGTCCATGACTCTCTAAAATGTTGCAGAATCTGTGCACATCCCGTAAGAAATCACCTTGAACTCGTAGAGGCATTCCGGGTTTATGATGCAGCCTTTTCTCGGTCTCTCTCGTACACGTATATTTGCCAGTAGCCTCTCTTAAGTATATCAATGAGAAATACTTCGCCTGGCCGAGATAGTCGTGGGCGTCGTCGATTCGTTCCAGGGGGTAGACGTCCTCTTTTCTGAATATGTTCAGTCGACTGTACTGTACACAAAACCTTATGATGCCGTCTTTTTTCTCCGCGAGTACGACAGGCGCAGCCCAGGGGCTTCTCGACGGCTCGATTTTGTCGTCGCCGACCATGTCGTCCACTTGTGTCCGGATGGCTTCTCGCTCGTGTATGGACACGCGGTACGGTGACTGTCGGGTAGTTCAGGCTTCATCTTAGATTATAATTTCGTGCTTCCCTAGAGGTGTCTGGCGTAATTTTTAATCAAAACATCCGCTCTAATGACGCAGCAAGCAAATAATTTGTTCCTTTGTTCCTCCGGGAGGACCGTATTCGAAAAGATGCGGAAGATTGAAGGCATCTTCGGAGCGTGCTCCAACTCGGAAACCGCAGGATCACATCACTTGCTTCCTGTGTTTCTTCGATGAACGCAATTGCAGCGTCCTTGTTAAAATGGTGGAGCTCCTCGGAAAAACTAGTAGCCAAAACGTGGGATAGGGGTTGCTGAAAGCGCGCAATGCCTCTTGCGACAGACACACCGCGGTCGAGCATCAACCTAAATTCACTCTCTATGATAGCGTCGACGTCAGGAGCCGCATCTTCACAGTAAACGGGGATCATCAAGCTTGCACGCGAAGGCAGGATGTCGGGATCATTGGCGATCCGTACAGCAGCACGGTGTTCGGTTTTGGCGACATGGATTGATCAGAGCAAAAACGTATGACTTGTTCTGTAGAGAAATTATTGGAGCGTTGTCCATCAAAAAGTCCATTCGAAGAATTACGCCGTAGGAGAAGTTAGGCAAAACGACAAATTTGGCAAGGTAGGTGGGGCCAGTTAGGTTGACGCGAGATGTGCATGTTCCACTTGGGGTTACGAGACGGCCTCCTGCTTTACGCATGTGCGGACCGTCCCATCTGCCCGTAACTTTCTTCAGCTTAAGCGCAAACGATCCGCCCATTACTGAGTAGTAGGCTCCGGTGTATATGAGAGCAAGTATATTAAATTCGTCGATGGACAACTGGAGGTCGGAAGCCGCCTTCCTTGAGATTGGGGTACGCCGGAGCGTCGTATCTCAGCTTGTACGGGTTGTAAGTAGAGAACTGTGCGTCGTTGTTGTCGTTGGCTTCTCACCAGCAGGCCTTAGCATGTCCGGTATGCGTTGCACTTCTGGGCTGTGGAAGTGTTCGGGTGCCACGTCATGGTGAGATCGGGTCCTAGGGATGCGGGTGCGGTGTTCGGCGCGTCTATGCGTCTTTGGAGGGGTTTCATTTTTCTGCCGTTGTGCAACTTCACCTCCCGATGCTGCTGCTTTTACTTTAACCACGAGAGAGTACCTAAGTGCTGTGGCCGGTCGGCGAGTGGTACGGGTAGGGAAATGGCGAATAGTTGAAGCGAACTCCTCCTCGGTTGGTGTTGGATTTGTCGATCTCAGTAGGGCGCTGGCCGGGTCGTGGCCGTGGTGCGCCAAAGGACAACCCTCCCAAACCGAGTCTTTTGTAAGGGCAGTGACGGTAGATGTGGTCGGCCTCTCCGCAGTGGTAGCAAAGCGGGTAGCACAGCAGCTAAATTCGCCGTTTCAGTTATCTGCCTCATTACAGGGCAGGATATACTAACACTGACCGAACACGTAGGAGACATATCGACGTTATTGGAAGGCAAAGCGCTCCTCCGGCGACAAGATCGCACAGCTCTCCTACAATACCAGGAGAAAAGAGGCATCGAAGGTTGCCAGATGGCATTACAGTTTCCGCCCCACAACCTACAGAGATACTTGGGTGTTGAGGAACGTTTCATTTTCATTGCAGCGAGAACTTTACTCGCTGCGGTTGCACGGTTTTGCTATTTGTTCACTTAGAAACGTCATTGCGCGAGAACATAGTCGTTGCGTTTGTCAACTACGTGTTTAAAAACCTCAGCCTTATATATCCAGATGGACGAATATAGGTCAGACAAACTATCCCTTCATGGCGAACATCGGAAGGTAGCTGATCATCTGTGTGGCACAAATCACGCAGCCTATTTGATGCGAAGTATGTAAATAATTTCGCCCGTTTACGAGAATTGTTCCACTCGAAAAATGGCTACATGTTCTAGAAACACTGCTTAAGACGAGAAAGGGCGATATCGGTCGGCGAAGTACATGCATTGTTAGCCGCTTTTCCGTAGCACCCCTGCAACATTTGAATGGAGAAACGCAACATACCCGCCCAGGGTTTTTCAAGCATAGTATTTCCAAACTAAGGACCGCAATGAAGACGTGTCGTAGGAGCAGAGGACCTGCAGTCACGCTGCCTGCCCGGCCATTACCCCTCTTTTTTCTTTTTCACGACGCAACAATGTTGTAGGCAACCGCCCCAAAACGGCAATGCCGCCCAAACAGAGACAGAAAGAGCCGCCGATTTCCTTGTCTGATTTTCTGATCGTTGAGAGTTTTAAGCGCCGCAGCTGCACCACTAAATGTATGCAACTCAACAGGCACATGGAGACTCGAGTTTATGACAAACTTGTTTGCATCGCTTAACTCACGAGTGCATGTACTCACGAGTACACGGCCTCGCGGGTGCTGCATTCGCGATCGCAATAGTAAAGACTACGATACTCCCGAGTAGATCACTTGAGCGTACAATATTCATGTGTACAGTATTCATGAGTACTCCTACTTATGAGCATCAGTGCTCATGTATACTCAAAACATAAGAACAGTACTCATGAGTAAGTACTCATAAGTATGAGTACCGCATCCACAAGTGTGAGTATACAAAAGTATGGTTACTGCTGATACTCGTGAGTACATGAAGGCATGAGTATGGCACTCACGGATACTGTTATCACGTCTATGCTCACTCATTGTATTCTCAACTTAATTATAGGTGTATACTGACTAACCACTGTACTAACTCGTGAGTTAGAAACAAATGAGCAGAAATGAGTGTACTCAAGAGTCTATGCGGACCTATGCAAATATATACGAAATTGGCTCGACTTGTTTGATACAGTTTCTGGAAGAATGGGTAGAGACGTAGTACTGTGCCAACTATAGAACTTTGTTCACACACTGTAGTACTGCAATCTTGTCGGAACACCGCCAAACATTTGCTAGCACGGGTATGGTAACTTGACACCATCAGTATATGCTCGAGCTCTTTCCGTAACCGCAAAAAAACAAGAAAAACGTTTTACAACTTAAAGGAGCCATGAAGAGAAAACCCAAGTTTGGTTCATTCGAAAGATTGACTCGTTAAAACCATAACGACACCACTTATAACGCAAACTTCGCTCAAATAAGCTACATAATTAGAAATAAAAGAAATGACCATCCTACACACCAGCTCATTTTCCGCAACCGAAGCTATGATGACACTCGAGAATGCTCTGCGATCGCCTGAGCAAAAGCCAACGCATGTTAGGCAGGGCTTACAGTTTGCATAGCGAGCTAAATGCCCGTGAAACATACTGCACATTCTTTTTATGACAAAGAACGGTGGAGTAAACGATTGAAGTTCCGAACGAACACGCAAGCGTGCGCGCCAATGCGTACGAAACTACCCCCGTCCGAGCTGGACATCTGGCCGTCGCGCCGACAAATTTTTGGGTTCGAGGCTCTTAGGGGCCGTCCTAGCACGCACAGCCACGACCTTGCTTGGTATCGTATTCCGTTCACAGGAGGTTGGCCGTCATATCGCCAACCAGCAAAGGTAAAAATAGAAACGAGGGTAGTAGGGAACAGCAAGCAGCGACGAGATAGTGACACTCGTCGCAGTTTCGGAATGGTGTTGGCTTGCTGCTATTGTAGGAGCTCGTTTTCAGTTTACAACCACTGAAAACTTCAGTTTGTTCGAGTACTTTACAATGAAATTTTGTTGCTATGTTTTGAAATGCCCATGTAGTACCGGCAAATCGTCGAGGGAGTGCGACATTTCCGCCGGGGAAAAGATCTCCTTTCATGTGCTGCCCAACGACGAACCCCGGCGAAGCAAGTGGCTACGTTTTGTGGACTTTGCAAACGGAGGAGAAAGAGAGCTAAAGGAAGTACGAGTGTGCTTGCTTCATTTCCGAGGAAGTGATTACGGCAGAGACCCTTACGTTAGCTCACTCCTGGGACATGCTGGCGCTCGTCGCCGACTTCGTCGAATCGCCGTATAAGCACTCTGACCTTGGGAGGAAAAATGCCGTAAACACCGCGCATTGACGCTCGTATTTTTCTGGTCGAAGCAGAGAGCTCGCGCGAACGGCTTTCCATACACGACACCGGCCAACAGGCATAAGCGATACTGCTACTGAAATTGAACAATTATTAACCGTAATAAAAATACGGCACATACGTACCAGTCTGTATTCGTCCGTCGCGACGAGGCAGCGGTGCCGACGGCAGGGCTTTCGTCTGTTGTGGCTATCGCGGAATGGTCGCTTTCCCGTCCACCGCGTATCCCACAACTCTTGCCGCTCGTGCACTTAGAAGCTTTGAGTGTTCAAGTGGTGTGAGGTTGTTAAATGCAAGCCCGAGCTCCTCGGCGAGAGTTTTGTTCTCCGGATCAGGCGATTCCATGACTAGGGCTGCGGGTGCACTAGGTTTTACTAGTATTTTTAAAATGGCCACCATCTCGGCCGACTCCCGCGTGTGGGTGCTATATGGAGTCAACATAATAAGTATCTGTTTCATGGACCGGCTCGTATGACGCCATTGTTCACGTCACGAAATGTGCAATTTTATCGGAAGATTTAAAATTTTGGCTTAAATTGCCTTATTTGTCAGTGAATAAAGCATCATTTGCTCCCGGGAAAGTGCTTGGGGTACTATGAAACACCTAATATTTCAAATAAAACAAAATTTTGTTTTCTCTCCATGGCTCCTTTAACAGCGAATAAACAGTCGGTACGATTCACGGCTGCCTTGGACGCTTTCAGTCAGGAGGAAGCAGCGAACGGTTTCGTGCGAGTCATCCTCTCATCTTGAACTACGACAATGGTAATAGGAGGGAGCCTATAGACCACACTGAAAGTCCAGTTTACTATATGCCTCACCACGAAGTCATCGGTGAGAAGCGGACTACAAAGATACAAGCGGACTACAAAGCGGACTACTCACGAGAACCTTGAATCATACTCTTGCTTGGGGGCCTATTAGTCACTATTTACAGTAGTTTGGTTCCGCCGAACTGTCGCTTGTTGCGTTTGTTAGGTGTACGTCTCCTGTTTAGTGTCTGCCCTTGCCGTAACTTTCCATCATGCATAAAGGTTGGTTCTTCTTGTTCGTCCAACCGGTGTCGCGATTTCTTGCTACTGGCATCTACTTCCGCGTCATGAGATCTCCCTAACCTCAGCATCATCACATAGTGACGTCCGCGACTCGACTCTCCTCTAACACCTTGGAGAGTGAGACCGTGACAGGAGGTAAAGGTTTATGCCATGGAGATTGCAACCACGGGAATCGAGGAACTGGAAAAGCCCAATGCCGAAGGACTCAAATTAGGGCTTCAGAGAGAAGCACATCGAAAATGGGTTGAAGCGGAGCGCAATAAACTAAGGGTAAAGTGAGACACTGAAAGGACAGAGCGCGCTAAACTAGGATCTCAAATAGACCATTTAAGAGCAGCAGCACAACAGAAGCAGATTGCTGAGCTTGATGTGAGGGTAACACACTCCAGCGGCAGTGGGTTGAGATATGTGGGCAGGCGGCCTATCCAACCACTCCTAACGGCGGGCCGATTCTAAGCACAGTAAAAGGATAGATAGAAAATTTATGTCAGTGTACTCAGAAAGAGAGTGCTTCTGGAGCAGGAACCCGAACATAAAGATAGATGTACATATAGACACTTCTGTATGTCAAACATACAGAGAAATGGACACGCTTCAGCCCCAGGTGCTGCCGGAAGGTGCTTCGGCTGGTAGTTCATATAGGCCCGAAACAAGCCCTTCGCTGGGCACTGTAGGCATTGTATGCTAAGAGGCATTCAAAAGCGATTGTCCGTAACTGCCATGTATCGGATCGCTAATGGGGTCAGTGCTTCTGGTAAAGATGCAGAACGTCCGAGAACCCAGACGGAAACATGGGAAGGCAAAGATTTTCTTCAGCAGGAGCACGATAAACCTTAGCTCTGCGTTTGTAAAATGTATGATGATGATGGTTTAAGTTTAATGGCGCAAGGCCGACATGGGCAAAGAGCGCCAAATACAAAGTTATTTGATAGGGAGGGAAATCGGATAAAGATGATGATGATGGTTGGTGTTTTATGGCGCAAGGCCAACGAGGGCAAAGAGCGCCAAAGAAGAAGTTATTGAGTTTTCATCACACCGTAAGTACTAAAACATGTAACTAAAAGTAAAGGGGATGCAAAACAAAAGACAATGAAGATGGCTGGTGTATAGGGCCAGGGTGATTACACATGATATGGCAAGAGCTGCAGGAAGTTTACCTCAGCTAAAAACTTAAAAACACGTTGACTAGAAAACATTGGTTCGTCGGCTAAAAAATATGATCTGTGCAAAGGAATGTGTCGTCTGTATAATTCAGGGAAATGTTTGTGTCGTGTTGTGTCAAGTGCTCTGCATGTGATTAGTATGTGGACTACGGATAGGCCCTTTCCACACCTGCTACACGTGGGTCCCGAAGTTCCAGTGAGCAGGTGGGAGTGCGTCGGATGTGTGTGGCCTATCCGCAGCCTAGCCAGGGCAACTTCAGTGTATCTGTTGTGTGAGTCAGTTATGTAGCGTCCCAGTTGTGGTTTTATTACGTGTAGTTTGTTGTCTGTCTGTTGACTCCAATGTAGTTGCCATGTGTTACGAAGCTGTCGTCTGATGTGTGTCTTTAGGTCGGTGTAAGGTACTGTTGTTATGTCAACTGTGGTCATGAGAGCAGCAGCACTAGCCATTTGATCAGCGGTCTCATTGCCAGGGATCCCACAGTGACCTGGTACCCAGCATATGGTTATTTCTAAATCTGAAGCATATGCAGTCATTATGACCTTTAAAAGAACATTGATTACATAGTTTTTTGACGACCTTCCTGATGACAATGCCTGCACAACGCTTAGAGAATCTGTGTAGACGATGGACTTTGGAATCTTATGTTCGAGGATGTGATTTGACACGAGTAAAATGCCATATGCTTCTGCCGTGTAAATACTGCTGTGAAAATTCATTGTTTTGATAACTATAAAATTTGGTCCGTGCGCTGCACAAGAGACAGTAGAATTAGTTTTGGACGCGTCGCTATAGAATTCTGCGCACCTGTACTTGTCCTGCAGGAACAGGAAGTGCTGCAGAATTGCATTCCTGGGTACCCTATTTTTTTCTACATGAATGAATGACAGGTCGCATGTTACAGGACGAAGATGCCATGGTGCGATAAAATTATGAATGGGTGTCTTGTGCGTGTCTGAAAGGGGGACATTGAGTGCAGAAGCACAAGCCTCCTCCCTAACTCTGAGAGAGAACGGTAAGGGAATAGATGGCCTGTTTAAAAAGAGTTGTAAATTTGATGTATCGTTCATGATGGGATTAAAAGGATGGTTGGTCAGTGACACGATCTTGGATGCATACAACAGGTCAACATACTCCCGCTGATGCCCTAGGCACCATTTGTCGCACTCGACATAAAACTTTCAACGGGGCTAGTGCGGAATGCGCCACATGAGAGGCGAAGGCCAAGATGCAGCACTGGGTCGAGCATTCTCAGTGCGGTCTTTGTCGCCGACCCATACACGACACTGCCGTAGTCGAGCCGAGACCCCACCAACGCTGTGTACAGGCGCAGCAGGAGTTGTTTGTCGGCCCCATAAGATTGATGTGAGAGGACCTTAAGAATATTCATTGTTTTTAAGCATTTGCATTTGAGCTGTCTGATATGTGGGATGAATGTAAGTTTTTCGTCGAATATAATACCTAAAAACCTGTGTTCCTTGTTCACAGGAATTGGCACATTCGTGAGAGTGATGTCTGGGTCTGGGGGGACGCCACGCCTCCTGGAGAATAGAACACAAGAGCTCTTCGCGGGATTAAGATTAAAGCCATTCTTGTCAGCCCAGCCGGCAAGCTTCTTGACGCCGAGCTGGACTTGACGTTCGCAGATGGACATATTACATGATTTAAAAGATATCTGCACGTCATCTACATACATGGAGTAAGAAATTGTAGGCGGCAGTGCCTTCCCAAGGGAGTTCATTTTTACTATGAAGAGAGTGCAGCTTAGAACCCCGCCTTGCGGCAGGCCATTTTCTTGCATGTGTACCTTTGACAGTGCAGAACCAACTCTGACGCGAAAGGTTCTCTCCGACAAATAGCTAGCAAGGGTGTTAAACATACTACCAGAAACACCGAATGACTTCAGGTCAGTAAGGATCCCATAACGCCAAGCGGTGTCATAGGCCTTTTCTAGGTCAAAAAACACAGTTAAACAGAACTGTTTATGCACGAAGGCATCCTTAATATACGACTCTAGTGCCACAAGTTGATCATTCGTGGATCGCCCCGCCCTGAAGCCTGCCTGGCAGCTCTCGAGAAGGCCGTTATACTCCAAAAAGTACACGAGCCTCCGGTTTATCATCTTCTCGAGAAGCTTGCACAGGCAGCTGGTCACGGCAATGGGTCTATAGCTAGCGGGAGAAGAAGGGTCCTTCCCTTCTTTCAAGATTGCTACAACAATGGCATCCCTCCAAGACTTTGGAATGTGCCCCGAAAGCCATATATTGTTGAAAAGGTGAAGAAGTGTTACAAGAGTGTCTGTGTGTAAGTTCTGTATCATTGTATATGTAATGTTGTCTGGGCCTGGAGCTGAGGGTTTACACGCGCTCAGAGCAGCCCTCAGCTCATATAGTGAAAACAGGGAGTTGTACGAAGTCTGTGATTTGTTGTTGTCGTGTAGGGACTTCTTTTCACAAGAGGCTTTATGTTTCAGGAAAGTGTTCCTGTAGTGTGCTGAACTGGACACGTGTTGGAAGTGTTGTGCGAGTGTGTCAGCCTGGTCTTCCAGAGTGTCCCCTGTTGTACTGACCAGGGGCAGGCTGTGTGTCTGTTGTCCTTTGAGTTTGCGTATACGTGTCCATACTTTCCGTGTGTCTGTGTAGGAGTTTATTGATGTTATGAATGTACGCCAACTCTCTCGTTTTGCCTCACGGCGCACGCGTTTTCCTAAGGCCTTGGCCCGTTTGAACAAGAGGAGGTTTCCCGACGTGGGGTACCGACGAAGGATACCCCACGCCTTGTTCTGGGCCTCTCGCGCCCGCCTACAGTCCTCATTCCACCACGGCCTCCGCTGGTTGCGCGGGGCACCAGAGACGTGGGGAATGGACTTTTCGGCGGCGTCGAGGATGTGCGCCGTGAGGAGTTTGGTAGCTTCTTCAACGTGTAGGTGTCCTATGGATGTGTGGTGTAGTTTGGATGTCTCTGTAAATGTATTCCAGTTAGCTCGTGCTTCATTGAACCTATTATGGGAAGATGAACTGCTTGGGCCTTTACCTATATATGTAAGTGAGGTGGGGAAGTGGTCACTGCCATATGGGTCAGTTCTCACACCCCACTCGAGAAGAGGAAAGAGAACTGCGGAGCCAATCGCCAAGTCAAGACATGAGTATGTGTTGTGTCCTATGTTATGGTATGTAGGCTGTTTACTGTTGAAAAGGCATGCTCCAGAAGATGTAAGGAATTTTTCTATCAGGCGACCTCGGGCATCCGTTCTGGAAGAGCCCCAAAGAGAGTTGTGAGCATTAAGGTCGCCTGTAAGGATGTATGGTTCGGGCAGCTGGTCAACCAGCGCCTCGAAGTCGGAGCTCGTAAGTGCAACATCAGGAGGAATGTATATGGAGCATACCGTTATCAACCTATTAAATATTATTAAGCGTATTGCTACAGCCTCAAGGACGGTGTTCAAGGTGACAGGGTGGCAGGCTAAGGATTTCCGGGCGACAATTGCCACACCTCCTGAAGAGTGTGTGCAGCCAACCCTGTCCTTTCTGAATACCATGTACCTATTCAAGAAATTTGTTTGTTTAGAATTGAGGTGGGTTTCCTGGAGACACATTAAACTTGGCTGGTTGGCATGCAGAATCTCATGCACGTCGTCAAGATTATTCAGAAGGCCTCTGCAGTTCCATTGAACAATATTTTCTCTTCCCATTATTATGTGTTCAGAGCTACTGGAGTGTGACTATTTATGTAGGGTCTTTCGGGGCTTGGACTCTTGGAAGGGGTTTTCTGGCCTTCTCTACTGACCTGGACGTCGCAGCCCGTTCCTTCCGCTGCGATGAAAGCCGGAAGGGCTCGACGTCCATGTCATCACCTGAAGGCAAGGGGGTGCCCAGCGGACTGGGCCCCCTTGACGTGATACCCTTTCGGGTGTTCTTTGCCTGTGCTGCCAGTGCCGAAGGCGTGGGGAGCACCACAGATGGCACAGGCAGTGAGGCGGGCGAGGGGGTCGCTGCGACTGCCTCCGTCTCCATCTCGTCCGGGCCCTCGCGTGTGCTTCGGGCCGGTAGAGGGGGGGAAACGGTGGGTGCAGCAGCATCCCCACCGGACGTGGATGCCACCACAGCCGCTGCTGGCTCAGCGAGCGGTGCGGAGGCGGGTTGGGCTGCCAGAGGCAACCGAGGTGGGGGCGGGGGCGGGACCAAGTCCGACTCGCGGTACTGGGTCCCCGCCGAAACCAGACGCCGCTCCGCACCCCGGCGAGCTGCGTCGGCGTACCTCCCCAGAGGGAAAGAGGCGAACCTCTTCCGCGCCTCTGGGAAAGTGATGTTTTCAGTGACCTTGATGTTAATGATTTTCTTTTCTAATTGAAACTTTTCGCATTTTCTGGAGTAGGCCGCATGTGGACCCTGGCAGTTTACACAAAGAAGTTGTTGCACGTTGCAGTTTTCGGCCGGGTGATCGTGCTGGGCGCATTTTGCGCAGGTAAGTCGGCCGCGACAGGTGTTTGTGCCGTGCCCGAACCGTTGGCACTTGAAGCAGCGCCGTGGGTTCGGGATGTACGGCCGGACTGAACAACGGATGTAACCTGCGTTGATGAATTCAGGAAGGGTCGCCTTGTCGAAGGTTAGGATGAGGTGCTTTGTCGGTATTTGTTTATCGTCTCTGCGGATGGTTATGCGCCTGACCGCTGTTACGCCCTGACTACGAAGGCCCTCCAGCAGGTCAGCTTCAGATTCATTGATTAGGTCATATTCGGAAATCACGCCCTGGGAGCTGTTTAGGCTGCGGTGGGGCGTGACTCGGATGGCCAGATCGGCGATGCGGGTTTGTGCAAGTAGTTTAACAGCCTGATCCTGGCTACTGACTTCAACAAGGATTTCACCAGTTCTTTGTTTTTTGGCTTTATATGATTCGCCGATGACACCTTCAAGAAATTTGGAGACGAGAAATACTGATTTTGAAGCAAGAGGGTTCAACTGGTCAACTGATTCTATTACTAAGAAGCGAGAGTAGTTGTTCTGTTTCGGAATACTCAAGTTGGGAAGTGGTGGGAACGAAACTTCGGTGCGGCCCCTTTTCGGGGGCCAATCACGTTTGGGGGGGGGGTTTGGAAAATGCCATATGACACATTGGAAAGCAGGGAGACGGGGGTACTTTCTCCTTTGACGTTACCCTGGTAGCCAAAGAGGTCCCGGAGCTCCCTGCCTGGTGAACAGACAGGGAGCCCATCCGCCGGAGCTTGACCTGGGCTCCGACGGCCACCGTTCACGGCTTCTAACCCTCCACCTATAAACACATTGCCACGGTTGGATCCAGCGTATGTTTGGGGGCTCGGGGTCCGCGGTATCGCCAGTACCGTCACCAAGATTGCTCAAGGTGCCCCGTGCGGGGGTTTGTAAAATGTAGCCGAACGAAATGTTTCACCAGGGAGGTTCGGATGCAGGTCAAGAATAAAGCCAGGCTGGTAAAGCTGCGCGAGATTAGCTCCACATAGCCAGTGCCAAAGCTCCTGGCAATACGGGTAAGCTTCGCTAGCCACTATGTAAAAGCTTCCAGACACAGAATCTGCAGTTTTTCTTTGAGCATACCACCTTCAAACACAGACCGCGAGAAGCAAAAATAGACAGTGACGCATACGCGTTCTTGGAAATTAAGAGGGTGCACTAATAGGCTGAAAATAGCTGGATCCTTTACCACCTCTGCGGAAAAACATTCCATGGCCGGTGGTACGGAAAGTATAGGAGAATGGACAAAAAAGTAATGACCAGCAAAAAAAGAAAGCAGTCCTCCCCTTCGCTTGATAAAGTTAATCGACCGCGGACCTTTTTGATTTATACACTGAATGTCGTAGCAATTCAGTGGAAGTGTTTAAAGAAATATATGGACTCACAGCTAGTTATACCTCTGTGCGGGTCATTTACAAGTTCTGTTGCGCGGGAAGAGGTGTATCGTAAAAATTATTCATGATAGTGATTTTTTCCTTTTTATTCCTGGACATTGAAAGAGTGGCTGGTTTCACCCCAGTAACTATCTTGAAGTGGAGGTATTGTGGGTAGGTGCCCAAAATCAAAAGAAAAAAAGCGAGTTCAAGGTGTCACCGTTGGTCACTATCATTGTGGATTGCGAAGCAGCTACCAGGACCAAGAAAACGAAAAGCAGGAGGAAGAAGTGGGCTCGCATGATGAACTGGCTTGCGGGCTTGTTGTTTCCCTAAACCTGTTGTCAGGAAGGCGAAGACTAGGGGTTGTGCGACCATTGGTAAAGAATGTCGAGACACCGCGTCGCCACTGGCAATGCCCTACAGTGGCATTTCCTCAAGTGAAACTTTTCTTTTCTAGACCGTGGCACAGCATGTTCTCTACCTGGCCTTCGCTTCTTCAGCAGTTCCACCTTAATCCTGGCTGTTACTTCTGAAGACGTCTTCATCGATCGTGCCTTCGAGCTCCGCATCGAAATTGCGGGGCAGCGACCACATGACGCTCTCTCCAGTCGCGAGAATCCAGAATAACACTTTTGTGTTGGGGGACTGTGTGGGGGCCTTTTGTGTCGGGGACACTCTTTACCCTAGCTTGGTTCAATCCAACTGTTCTTTGTAGCTTTTCTTAGGTATACGGCTCCTGCTTAGCGTCTGCCTTTGCTCTAACTTGCTTTCCACATAAAAGTTTGTTTTCCTTGTTCATAGAACCGGTGTCACGATATTTTGCTCCTTTTCTCTACTTCCGCGTCATGAGATATCCCTCTCCTAAACAGAATCACGGCGGCAACGTGTGTTTGTGCACTTTGTATCACAATGGAGAATCTTTCTGAACTTTCCCACTAATCATGTCTAGTATCGTTCCTATCCCTGAAGTAAGCATGACAAGTTTGGCGCTGAAGTCTTGTCTCGTGTTAGATCAAGTTCATGCTTACATAAAGAAGCGACCGCGTGACGTATTGAGGCATCTACATTTATTGACTGACTTCATGATGGTGCCTCGTTGGACAAGGTTATGTTCTGGGGAGTGCTAACATTCAGGCCTCCTCTCTACGTGGCCTCTGGAAAAAAACTGCTCGCCCGGTTAACATTTCACCGGCCTCATGGAAGTGGCGTCGACGACATCCGAGAGACCTCGCCAGGCGAACGGGCAGGGCCATTTGTTGTGGAATGAGTAGAGAGGCACGGTGACTCTATAGTTTCGGACTCAGACACAGAGCATTGGTGCGATCTCGTAGATGGGCTGGCGTGGTTAGTGGCCTACCGAATATCTCGCCTGAGCGATGTGAGTAAAGACTTATTTCACACATCCGAAGCGTGCCTCATACCTTGGTATGTCGCAGAGATGGCGTAAACAATGTGAGCAAGTGGAAAAATTGGTGGGAAAGAGACTCTGTATGCATAAATATAAGAAACAAAGCATGCTTTTAACAACACTGCCCAGATAAGGACAGCCCGGCCAACATGGTCACGAGAGAAGTCACGTCTCAATAGGTAGTGTAATCGGGCATACAGGCAAGAACCCTTGTTGGTAAAAATTAATGAAATGAGTTGGATAGAACGACACGAGTACGAGCACAGGCGTTTGAAGTTCCAATGTCGGGAGTCACGTATGGTGGTGTAACTTGATGACGACACTAAATTTATGCGTTATGGATATGCCAAAGACGCTTAAGGAGGGTTGACAGTTTATTATTTTGAGGCGGTTGAGCCTACATTTCTTGAACTTATACTGTAGCCGTCCCGCGGCCGCAATGCAGGTATATGTTCGAGGCGTACCAGATGCAACTGAACTGTTCATGTGAAAGCGGTGACTCTCTGGAAATTTCACAGGTTAGTTTCCCATCACAAGCCCGATCAAAAGAGGCCCGTTATTCGGTCATTTTTGGCAGGTGGCCCAGAAAGGTGAAATAACTGTTCTTTGTATTGATAATGATCATGTATCACCAAGAAATGCTTTTTAGAGAATTTTAATTCATTGGCATCTGCCAGTAGTCAAATTGTAACATTGGGAGCAAGAATGTTCTGCACTGTGCCGACAATGAACTGAATCTATATTTTGAGGTGAAGGTCACTGCTTTATATATTGTTGGTTAGAGATCAGATTTATTATTGGGGTGCTACAGTTCCTTTTTATTCGTGAATAACAATGGACTTTTATTATCATATTGACTTTTAAAAACTGGAATTGGCATTGTTAAAATGCCAGTATTAAAAAACTTACCTTATTCTTCAAGAAAAAAAGAGAAGTTGATTGTTAAATTTTTGTCACTGACGTAAGCCAGATCATTTCAGCGTTAACGAGTTTGTTTAAAATTTTTCTTGCCTGGCACTCAGTACCGACGTATAAAGCGTTTCTTCACATTTATGTTTTTTAGGCGCGTCGTGGAAAAAATATTCCGAAAATAAGAAGCATTGTAGCACGAAGTAGTAAGGACATGTTGCATGCGGTGAGTGGCTTCAAACATGTATATGAAAACATAAGGCCCTAGATGTCGAAAGTACGAAACACGTTCAGTCATTCTCCGTTGTTACAGTATAGACCGGAGATGAAAAGACAGGTGATACAGCGGTACGATCCCCCTACACTTGCATTTATTGCAGGTGAATTTTTTTTCAACATGCGCGCACTTTGCTCTACTGCAGGTGCTTCCAAATGGCGTAGTTTTTTTATTTTTTTGTTTTAATTCCAGGCACATCACCAAAACCTTTACATTCTCTTTGAAAATGTAATTCCAAGGCGAAAACCTGGGCTACATGGTAATTGCTCAAGTTGAATAGTGCTAATGGTTCATTTGCTTAGTGATTAGCGCTGGCTGCGTACTTATTAAATGTGTACGGGTGTTTTATAGGGTCATTAAAAATCATACTCAGTCTTCAGAAACGGCCTGAGATTGGGTGACTGCAACGGCTTGGGTTTAGCGGAACAAGAATTCAGACACGTACACAAAACTCGCGTCTGTGGCAAATCTCTTGGTCTGCTGAGAAACAGAGAAAGAAATTTGTGCTCTACTGCTAAGATAAGATTAGAAGTCCTCACCCCTCTCGTCACCATCATCATTACCGTGCAGAAAAATATCCCCAGGCACAATCTCCTCAGAGAATGTCCAATTCCCGACTTTGCAAACAAACTATAACAAAACACGCGAATTGATGGGCATTCGTGGAGTTCACCCCGACATTCTTCCTATTAGCCTAGGCCCCCCATGGTCTCTTTCTTGCGTGCATATTGTATATTTTGGGATGATCCCTCCAATCGACAACAAAATGTTAAGTTTGTCTTTCACACAAATAGCATCTATATAAATACAGGTGTTCAGTAAATAAACAGAATGTCTATAATAATTTGGGACAATTACCGCTCGACCAAATACACCTGTAGACGTTGTCACAAGAAAGTTCTGTGAGCTATAAATCAAAGAAAGTTTTTTAAAAAGGTAGGAGTTCTACATCTACATTAGCGGGGAAATTTGCCCCCACGCAAGGTTGTTTGTAAGCCTCAAAATATTAGACACCTTTTGTTTAAAACATTTTGTGAGAAACCAAAAAAAATACAAGTGGATACCACGGGGTGGGGTAGCGGTTTGCATGGGCCACGAAGGTTGTGTGTCTATAAACCAATTCTTTTTATGCTGTAAACAACGGCCTAATCAGAAAACCACGCCCCGCGGATACGTTGGACATCGAATACTGACGACTAGTTAGGATTTTAAAGCATTTGAAGGAAAGGCTGGCGAAAGGAGCATGGTACACATCACCAAGAGAATATTTCCCCTCGAAACTCGAGTGAGTTTAACATAAAATTCTTGCCGTCATGTTGGGCAGTTCGGCGCCGGATGTCGTGAGAGTTTAGGGCGACACATTTTGAGCTCAGAATACCCTCAGAAGGCATTCAGGCCAAGGCGTCGAGTGGTGCCAGTGCCTGATATCCCAGAAACGAACGACGCCTTGCCCGAATTTTCAGAGGAGTAGGACTGAACATTGCCCACAAGTCCTCAAAAAGTACAGGCGGCCGAATCCCTCGTCCCAAACACCGCCCGACAATAGAGAAAGCGCACGGGGTTGTTTACCCCATTCCGTGTGCTGAGTGCAATGCCTCATACATCGGTGGAAGCAAAAACGTACGGAGATGATTAGGCCACTCAACAAATTAGCTAGGGAAACACATTAGAAAAGGCAGCGCAGTCGCCGAACACTGTGAAGTGGCCGACCACATAATTGACTTCTCCGGAACGGCCGTCCTCGAAAGAAAACGAATTGGAGTAAGGAGCTCTTCCTTAAGTCGTGGCATACTCAGTGAACACCTGGGAACCTTAATCGCTCACTTGGGACTCTCCTTTCGGGGCAAACACACGGATTACGTGCCGCAGCGAAGGGCTTTGCGCGAGGGCAGCAACAGTGAACGACGCAACAGTAAATGACGCACCTGCAGCGTGGCCCAAGTCACCCCTCATGAAGAATCCCAGCCGGCTTCAAACAGTCGTGTTTTGAAAATGTATTGGTTGGAGCAGAATTAATGTTCAGTTTAGTACTTCCTAACCTGACAGAAGTCTGAAAAAATGTTCACCTTCAAGGAAAAACAAATCATTGACCTAAAAGTAAACCAGAAGATCACCTTCCCAGATGCGCCAAAAAGGTTCGCCTCTCTTCTGCAGTGGAGGTACGCCGGCACGGCTCTCCGAGGGACGAGGGTTGCCCCGGGCAGCCCAACCCGCTACTGCACCGCTCGCTGAGCCAGCAGCGGCTGCGGTGGCAACCACAACGGCTGGTAATGCCGCTGCATCCACTACAACTTTTCCACCGGCATAAAGCACACGTGAGGGCACGGAGGATATAGAGATGGAGTCATCCGTTTCAGTTCCCACCCCCGCTGGACCGCCTCTGCCGCCCGGGGCGCTCCTGATGCTTTTGGCGGTCCCTGCTCCAAGGAAAGGCCAAGTACAAGTAAAGGGGGTCCGGTTCACAGGGCACCCTCATGACGTCGGATGACCACATGGACGTCGAGCCGTTCCTGCTTGCACCAGCGCGAAAGGTATCGGCTGTGGCGTCCAGATCAGCAGAGAGGGTGAAAAAACCTCCTAAGAGTCAAGCCCAGAAAGTCGAGACATAAACACGCATTTATTTAGGTCGCTCTCAACTTAAATAAAAGGAAGAAAAAATATCATGCAATGGAACTGAAGAAGCCATCTTAAGAATCTTGGTGATGTCTATGAGTTCTTGCAGTCCAATGAGCCAAGTTTTATGTGCCTCCAGGAAGCAGAGGCGAAATCCTGTGACACAAATATCTTGAATAGTTAATGGTATTTAGGAAGGGCAGAGATATGTGTTGGCACATCCTCCGGCGGTGTGGCCATATTTGCCCAGAAATCTTTGACGTGCCACACTCTCCAACAACAGACGATCCTGGAGTCTGTTGACATTCGAACGAAAACCTTTCATAGACTGACAACCATAACTTCTCTTTACATCCCTCCTGACTTCTAGCTCTAAAGTTGTGATTTAGAGGGTCTGGTAGATCAGTTACCCAAACCTTTTATTCTGATAGGTGACCCGAATGCACAGAACTCTCTTTGGGGCTCTGCTCACGGGGATGTCTAAAGTTGCCTCATTAAAACTTTTAACGTTGTCGGGAGCATCTATTTTTAACATGAAACAGGCAACACCATATATTATACCACACAACACTAATTCACACCTTTATTTGGCAATTTCATCTGCAGCTCTCTTTCCATGTCTTGAGTGGGGCGTGGGCACTAAACTATATGGTAGTGACCACTTTCCCACTTCACTAACATATACAGGTATATGCCCATGCGGTTCATTTTTCGAGAACGGGTTCAATGAAGCCAGAGGTAACTGGACTACATTTATATAGACATCCAAGCTACAATACACAACCGTAAGACACCTACACAATAAAGAAGCTTCCCAACTACTCACGCCGCACATTTTCGACGCCGCCTAAAAGTCGATTCCTCAAGCCTCACGCAATCAGAGGAAGCCGTTGTTTAATAAGGGCTGTAGACGGGCACCAGAGGCCGAGACCCAGGCGCGGCGCATCCTTTGTCGGTACCCCACGATGTGAAACCTCCTTTTGTGCAAAAGGAAAAGGCCTTCGGAAAACGTGTGCGCCGTGAGGCAAAACGATATATTTGGCGCTCATTCATAACATCAATAAACTCCTACACAGACACACGAAAGTTTTGGACACGAATAGGCAAACTCAAAGGACAACAATTACACAGCCTGCCTCTGGTCAGCGCAACGGAGCAGACATTCGAAATCCACGCTGACACATAGGCACAACTCTTCAAAACGTGTCCAGTTAAGCACACTACACAAACTCTTTTATTAAACATAATCTGCCGACGAGAAGCATAGACTAGATAAACATAGGTCAACATCTTGTTATACCTCAAGGTTTAGACTGGATGAGCTTTGGGCTGCTCTAAGCCCGTGTAAACCCTACGCTCCAAGCCCAGACAACATCACATATACAATGATACAACACCTACATGCTGACACAATTGAAACGCTTCTACATCTAAATATTAAATTATGGATTTCCGTGCCCATTCCACTTTCTTGGATGGAGGCCTTAGTAGTGGCTTTGTTGAAAGACAGAAAGAACATATCGACCCCCTCAAGTTACCGTAACCATAGCATTGGCGAGCTGCCTGTGGAAGCGTGTCCAGAAGATGGTAAATCACATGCTTGTATAGTTCCTTGAGTACCACAGTCTACTCGAGAGCTGCCAAGCAGACTTCAGGGTGGGGGTCGACGAACGATCAACTGGTCGCACTTGTCTCGTGCATCAAGGATGCCTTGGGGCATAAACAGTATTGGGTAACTGTGTTTTTCGACCTCGACCAGGGTTTACGACACCGCTTGGCGCCGAGGGATCGTTAGTAACCTCAAGTCATTCGGTATTTTGGCTAAAATGTTACACACCCTTGTTAATTACTTGTCGGCGAGATTATTTCGAGTTAGAGTTGGTTGTACACTCTCAAAGGTTCACGTGGAAGAAAATGACGTGCCGCAAGGTGGCGTGTGAGCTGCACTCTTTTCGTAGATAAGATGAACGCTCTTGGAAAGGCATTGCCACCTACACTCTCTTATTCCGTGTATGTAGATGACGTCCACATGTCGTCTAAATCTTGTAATATATCAATGTGCGAATGTCCAGTACAGCTTTGCACCAAGACACTGGCCGGCTCGGCAGACAAGAATGGTTTTAAAATTCCTGGAAGTTGTTCTTGTGTTGAATTCTCCAGGAGGCGTGGGGCATATTCGGACCAATACATCACTCTTGACGGCTTGTTTATTCCTGTTTACAAGGAGCACAAGTTTTTAGGTATTTTATTTGACAGAAAGCTTACATTTATTCGGAATATCAAACAGCCTAAACTCAAATGCCTAAAAACAATGAACATTCTTAAGGTCCTCTCAGACCAATCTTAGGGGGCCGTCAGACAACTCCTGCTGCTCTTTTACACAGTCTTGGTGGGGTTTCTGTTTGACTCCGGCAGGGTAGTGTATAGTTCAGCTGCAAAAACCGCACTAAAAATGCTCGGCCAAGTGCTGCATCTTGGCCTAGGGCTCTCATGCTGCGCTTTTCGTTTTCCGCGCTTTCCTCTAGAAACTGTGCATGTCATGTGTGACATATGGTGCCTAGGGCATCCTCGGGGGTATGGTGACTCACTGTATGCATCTAAGATTGTGTCTTTCAAGCAACATCATTTTATTCCCATCAAAAATGGTAAATCCCATTTGCAACTCTTTTAAAACAGGCCATCCATTTTCTTACCTTTCTTTCTCAGAGATAGGGGGGAAAATTCTGCAATCAATGTCTCCTTTTAAACACGCACAAGACACCCATTCAGTTTTTCTCTACAATGGCGTTTTTGTCCTATATTATGCGACCCGTCATTCACGCAACTAGAAAAAATAGAGCAGCCAGGAGTGCAATTTTGCAGCACTTTCTGTTCTTGCAGCCCAAGTACAGGTGCACAGAATTGTTGAGCGATGCGTCTAAAACTGAATATACTATCTCTTGTGCAGCGAACGGACGAAATTCAACCGTTACTAAAAAAATAAATTTTTCTTGCAGTATGTGCGCGGCACACGTTTATGGCAACTTGCTCGTTTTAAATTACATCATCAAACAAAAACTTCCCAAGTCCATCGCTTACAGATATTCTATAAGAGTGGAGCAGGCACTGTCATCATGAAGGTTGCCTAAAATATTTGTTATCAATGTTTTTAAACGTTTATGAATACATATGCTTGAAATATATAGCTAGTTACATGCTGGTTACCAGGTAACGGGGGGATCTCTTGCAACAAGACCGCTGATCAAATGGCTAGTGCTGCTGCTCTCATAACCACAGTTGACATAACAACAGTACCTTAAACTGACCTAAAAACACACATCAGACGACAGCTTTGTAATGCATGGCACCTACACTCAAATCAACAAATATACAACAAACTACACGTAATAGGACCACAAATGGGACGCTACGCAACTGACTCACACAACAGATACACGGAAGTTGCCCTGGCTAGGCTACGGATAGGCCGCACACAAGTGACGCACGCACACCTGCTCACTGGATCTTCGCGACCCATGCGTAGCAGGTGTGGTAGGTACCCATCCGAAGTTCAAATACCAATCACATGTTAGGCACTTGACACAACACGACACAAAAGTTTTCTCTAAATTATACAGAGGACGTATTCTACTGCACGAATCATGCTTTTTTGCTGATGAACCAATGTCAATGCGTTCTTAAGTTTTTAACTAAGCTAAAATTTCTACAGCTGTCTTCATATCAAGTGAAACCATCCTGACCATATACACCAGCCTTCTCATTGTAATTTGTTTTGCGGAACTTTTACTTCCACTCCCAGGTTTTAGTATTTGCAGTCTCATCAACCATTACATAACTTCTTTTCTGGCGCTCTTTGCCCTTGTTGGCCTTGCGTAATGAAATACCAACTATCACCATCAGACTTTCCAGAACATTGAATTGCAGAAATCTAGCAGAGACACTCTGCATTACGTGTGCTTTGAAAGAGCAACAGTTTACAACGACCCCATCAAGAGGAACTGAGTGGCGAATAAAACGGGTGCTTCCTGTCCGTTGCTTCACTAAACCACAGCCTGCTACTACTTGCATAAACTGTCGTTCTACTTTAGAGACACCGGTGCACGTTTACAGGGTACAAATTCGTGGATGACATTTTTCAGTATCCCTCTATAATTACCAGGCACTGAAACACACCACCTAACCTGAAACACTTTTTTTTACTATATAAATAAAATCCCACTAGGGGGCTTGATATAAAAACAACGTGCTCGTAAGTCTTTAATAAATGTAACCCAAGAAATATTACCCTTTTAGAAGCGGTTGTTGTGAACAGGGTCCCTCCCAGGATTGGTGTAGTATGTACACTCTGATGAACTGGCCTGTTCCCAAAAAATGCGACAAATTTCGTGCTGCTTCGCAACGCTACCAGCGTTTCCTGCTTAGGGCAATAAGCAGTTTGTATGACATTCTTAGATTTCTTCCCGGTCAAAGCCAAAATTTGTCTCCGATCAATAAGGGAATGTAAAACGAATTGGGCCGCAAGGTTCAGGCGAGAACAATTGTCGGATCGGGAGAATTGGTGCGCTCCATCGGATATACTGACACAATCCTTTGCAATAATTGAGAAACACAAAATAAATCTTTATATGATTCCAGATGCCAGTACCAAACTTAATGTGGTGCATCTAACTGCGCACTTTCGACCCGCATTAACAATCTTTCTCAAAACTCGTGCTCAACAGGCCATGGATGGCTCCTCTCAAGGAGAACACCTGCCAAGTTTTCAGCTGATGGCGTGTACTGTGACAGCACAACTCCATGCTTACGCAAAAAGCGCTTGCTTGACGCTTTCTTGGATGTAAACTTGTGTACTGACTCCATGATGGCGAGCGGCAGATAAAAGATGACAAGCGGGGAAACATTCTTTTCAAACCGAATCACAGAAATTCACACAAAGACAAAATGAGGATTGGTGGGAGCATTGACCAGGAAAGGGCTGCCCATCTGCTATGGTCACGAGTGGAGACACGTATGAATAGCCAATTTTATTGCCCTGAGAGTACCATGAACCCTGCAGGGTAAGAAGGACGGCAATGGTTTGGATAAAATGACAGAGGCAGAAGTAGAGGTGCGTGAACCTTCATATGTCGTGAGTCGAGTCCGGCTGGGTAAAATTGAGGACATCGCAAATGTTTAAAGAATATAGATATATCAAACATGCTTGAGCAGGTTGCGAAAGTATAATGTTTTGAGAAGGACGTGACAACATTACTTTAATATATGCTGCAGCTGTCCCGCGAACCATTGCCAGTGTTTGTTAAGGGAGCACGTAGTGCGCTTCAAATGTCATGGAAGAGCAATATGTTCATGCAAAAACATATCATAGGTTCCCTCCTAAAGCTTTCCCAAACGGAATTTTTGATTCCCTTTTATTTGGTGGGCGGGCTAGAATAGTCAAGTGCTGTAACTATCAAAATTGTCAAGCCTATCTGCGGCCAGGAAAGCCTTCTTTTGAAGTCATGTAATCAAGCGGCATCGGTGAATACCCATAATATACGACTGTGATCAAGAAATATCTACGCTTTGTGAACAGCATATGCCAATACATGAATCATCCGGATCCAAGAAACCCATTTTTTGCATTCGACTGCATCAACATTGCGAAGTAATGTTTACTGCTATTATTATTGTGGCTGAAATAGAGATAAATTACGCTGCAGTGGTACCTTACCTCTGTATTCCTGACCAACAAGAAGGAACTTTAATATTAAAAGAATTCTTAAAAAAGGCGTTCAGTCAAGCCGACAACAAAGATATACACGTTACTAAAAATTCGCTGCTCGTTTTATAACGAAGAGTCGGTAGTTATAAAAACTTACCTTGCACTGCAAGACAAAAGTAACAGGTGATTGTAAATTCCGGGACGCTGACTCATAGTTCAACCTTTTAATTGCTAATTATTCGGTTCCTAATTTTTCTTGTCTGCCAACAAGTAGCCATAAAAAGCATTGATTCATATTATTGCTGGTTTAGAGTCTAGGGCGAGAAGAATACCCGAAGTATTAGTACCAGCAAAGCACGACATACTAATGAGCTTGCGCGTGCAGAGAGTGCTACAAGAAGTATATAAAACGATCAACCCTTCATGTGAAAACTGAAAAAAAAACGTGTCATTCAAATGCGTATTGGTGATTTACAAGTGAAGCTCTATAGGTGGCACGTTGCTATGATGCCACAATGTTGAATTTTTTTTTTCAACACAGAGGCACAGTTTCCGATAAATGCAGGTGTTCCGAAGCTACGCTGTATTGTGAAGGTTTTATTTTATCTCATGGTAAATCACTACAGGTGTTAGATTGTGGTATAAAACCGACATTTCACCATGAAGATGTGGGGTACTTTGTAATCGTACATGTCGTACGGGGGTAATTGTTTGTTCGTTTAGCTTTTGCCGCTGGATGTTTTCCTTGTACATGTTCGCGAATATTTTATGAGGTATGTAAATACAGTGTTTTTGCGCATAAAGAGCCTTGAAATCTGTGACTGTTAGGGTCAGATTTTTGCGGGATGATAATAGCTACACGTAAACCACAGCCGCGTCTGCGGTACATCTTATTTTCGTCTGCTGAAAAACAGGCCCAGACCCCACCTCAGAGAGAGGGTTTATTTCCCGATTAAGCAAACCAACCACATAAAAAACCACGCCCCTGTCGGGGGTTTTGCCGCGATTGACAACAGCGTTTTTTTTTTGGCGTAGGGTCGCCGCAGGAGGTCTTTTTCGGGCATACGTACTGTATGATTTGTAATGACCCCTCCACTCGCCAATATAACATCACCTTGGGCTTAGCAGAAATTATAAAATAGGAAGATTTAGTAAACAAACAAAATGCCGCTGAGAAATTCAGACAATTTTCGCTAGAGCGAAATCCTGGCTACACGCTCTCAGAACAAAGAACTGTCAGCATTCAAACCTAGCTAACATTTTGAAATGGTCAGAGTGCAAATTCTACATAACTCGCAACTCTTCGCAGAATGGCAATGATGCTTCGAAGCCTTAAAATCTCCCACAAAATTTTCTTGTTTGTTAAATTACTTATGCATAAAAACACACTGGGGTCAGGGAGTGTGGACGTGCTGTGTACGAGTTCGAGAGTTCGGGAATTATTGTAGCAGTTATTTTATTTCTGTGAAAAGACAGGCCACATCGGAAATACCACGCGCAGCGAATACGCTAAGGATCGAGCACTGACGAGCAGTAGGAGTTTCTACGCCATTTGTGAAAAAGGCTTATGGAAAGAGCGTGTTTAACGCTACCAAAAGAATATTGGGCCCCACAACTCGAGCAACCTGGACATAACCTTCTCGTTGGCGGAGTGCAGGGTAAGAGTGGAGGTCGGCAACTCCTAAGGACCACCTTAAGAGGAGAGAAGAAAGTTCACAAACATAATAAAAAGTCCTTAATTTACAAACATCAGGCATAGCTACGATCTGTCACTGCTGTAGCCAAAGTCTCCAAAATAGATCCGGCCTATTACCGTTGCTTTACTGTTATTCCCGGCCGTTAGGAAAGCGACAGTCATTCACCTGTACACTCATCGAAGTGTGGATCTTGCTTTACACGGCAGTGGTGTTTCCAAAAGAATGCCGCAGCTTAGCAACATCAAACATAACTGCTAAAATCTGAGGGGAGGAGGATAAGAATTTACGTAGCTCCACCCACCGGGAATCTTGTCACGTAGGCTTGTTCCACGGATTAAAGCCTCCTATGGACACCGCCTAACATCGCTGCCACTGGCAGCGAGCGAACCAGCATTCTTCGGCGACCGTGAGGATTTAGGTTCACGTGTATTAAACGGTGCTGTAAACTTCGAATGCGGGTCCTCAGCTAGGTTGAAAATCTAAGAGGTTGAAAAACCTGTATAAAATCAGCATAGTTTGGGTAGTGTCAGCGTAGGGGACTGCTCCGAGTTGATGAGGGATTTATATCAGTCTTTTTTGACCATTCACTCTTTTTTCCTGCCAGCCGAAGAAAACACAATGTGATGCGTCGGCTTCGTTGTCTTGAAAAGCCTTGTGCCAATATAAGTAGAGAACACTAATCAGCCACGCTATCCAGAGCACAGAAGAAAAATCAAGCATTTTCAGCCCACCCATAAAGCCCCAGCTAAGCTTTCTAAACACATCGGATGGCAACATCATGACTCAGCTGAAAAGGTAGTAAAAGTCGCATCGTTGTGTAGTAATGAAGCTGATTTCATCACCCGAGGCTGCCTTGGATCGAGACGCGCTAGGTCTTATGGCCTTCCGCAGCTTCGTTTAAATCGTTAGTTCAAACCGACCGCGACATGAACCCTTATTTATGTGCCTGCACAAGGAGCAAGGGTATCTTCTAACCGCAGATCAGCGAAATACCGCCACGTGCTCGTTTAAAAAGCAGAAGCGCATGAACGGGCTGAGAGCGGTAGCCAGCGTTTTCTGGCTGTCTCGAGATAACACACTCTCTGCTTCAAACGACCACTTATCTAGTTACCGATATTTGTACGGCGGTCCGAGAAACTGCAACCTATTGAAGAGCAATTTCAGGTCATGGTTCATACCAACCCGACGCTTACCGACACCGACAAGTTCCTGTACTTCAGGTCATTGCTCATTGGACCTCGGTCAGATCTTATCGCAGATATTACCGTTACGTCTTGAAGCTTCCAAGATGACATGTAAATAATCTTACAGATCTGTGTAGTAGGAGATGAGCGTGCACGATGACAACAAAAACCTTACTGACGAGCAGCCTCTTCGGTCCTCTGCCATTGTGCTTGGTCTGCATCGGCTCTAGAACACACATCACGCACATACTCGTAGAATAAAGGCCGTGCATTTCGGAGACCACAGCCTATACTGTTCTCTGTCCCTTGATTTTAGCGCGCCTACCAAACTATCTATATTTATGTTTATTCTGCGGTTGGCACTTCAGGGAAACGCAGATACTCCTGGCTGTGCACCTGCTTCTTGTCCTGGAGATGTGGTTGAATCCCCTGTTCGTCTATGTGAGAGTTGAAATAGAGTCAATAGAGCGCACGGGTGGTTGCTTGCCTGCGAAGGCACCGAAATATCTGAGACCTAGTGAAGGTCCTCTGTACATGTCGAAGAGTTTTTTCGAAGAAGGTCATCTGAATAAGACAAAGAAGTGTTCTGCATATGTCCAATACTCTAGACTTCGGTTGAGCGACATCAATGAAACGACAGGTGTGACAGGCTCCTTACGATCACCTGAAACAAGTCAATGCTTCAGCAAGATGGTCGATGCTTCTGCTGTAAAGTGAGAAACCACATGACCAGAACACGCAGAAAAAATGGCAACTGCTCCAAGGACCACCGCGGGCTTACTTCGACGAAGCGCTGGTGGGACGCAACTGCCAGGTCATGAGCTCAAGAATAGAAGGCAAGTCTCGTCATCTAAAAGCAGCTGCATCCCACACCGTCACACCAACAAACACCATCTACAAAAACTGCGTTGCACTCGTCTTCACCGAAGAAGATAATTGTGGTGCGAATTTTGTTTGACGGTGGCAGTCTACGAACATTTGTTACAGCTGGGTTAGCCAGAATATTAGCCTGCATCACAGCATAATATAAAAAGCTTTCTGTGGGTTTCTTCAGCACACACAAGAACACACAACAAGAGTTGAAGTTGTCGTAGTTGGAAATAAAAAAGGTCTCTTTTTATTATCGACGCCCTCATTACGAAACAAATCTGCGGCCGTACTGTACCTGGACATAACAAAAGTGGCTTCCCAAGGAGCAGAAAAAGCTGGGGGAGAGTCAACTTGTATAAAGTGGAGTGTATGTTTTAAGACGAGGAACTCAAGCTTGCGGAGCAAAATACGCCATCGTTACAAAAGCAATATGCGAGTGGCCTCGTCTTGAACATAACGAAAGTGCCTTGCCAGAAACTGGAAAAGCAAGGGGAGAGTGAACTTGTATTAAGTTGGGTATTTGCTTGGCGACGAGACTCAAGCTTGCCTAGTCGCCCAGCGAGGGTTGCTTTGTTATGTTTAAAAAGGACATGTATCGCCTCAATGCAGAGGTCGCTATTGCTGACTATTGCTGACAACTTACGCATGTTTGGAGACCGCATCACTGAGAAGGCCAGTGCAAAGGTCATCAAATTGCCTGAGGAGGCTGTAATATGCTACTTAGGAGTTACTTGAAAGCAAGCCTATGACCCTCACTCCATTTTTCACTGCAAGAATTCGCATGACTAACGCTTTTTCTGGGCTATAGTCACTGAGCGTAGGGCCTGAAAGCGGTTCCTATGAGCATAACTACAAAGGTCGTTGTCTCCGCGGTAGTCATCAGACCCTTCACTTGTTTAGAGCACTGTTGATGGGTCGGAGTACCTGAAAACAGCCGAACCAGTAGCGATGAGGGCGTTTCCTAGTATAATGACGTATTTCTTCTACTCTCTGCTCTATGCGGTTTTACTCCCCCATGTAAGAAACAGCATCGAAACTACGGCTCGGTCAGGTTCCAGAACCACTCCAGCACGAGCGTCGATGAAGTACAGGAACTTTTTGCCTTCTATCTTGAGTCTTCTCTGCTGGGGTTTCAAAATACACTGGGGGTGCAGAAGACTGGTGCCTGCATTTGAACACACCCTGCCCCGCTGCTTACTGATATTCTGCTGGTGCAGTTAAACAGCAATCTTAATCTTAAGATCAGTTGAGTACCACAACAGTAGCGAAGTATTTGTGGTATGTCGACAAGGTTTTGGGTTCTTTACGAGTGCCCTAGGGCGTGATGTGTGTGCAAGATGTTGACCACAGCTGCGGCCTTTCCGACTCGACCTTTTGTGACCTGGTTTTTGACCAAAGAACTATCGATCAACTCTGGGATTTAATTTTTACATTTACTACAGCACTTTCACGCACATTACGTCTGTATGCAGTATTCCGCTGTTGCCAGAAGAGTCTAGTGCCATTTTCTTTGCATCACGAAAACGTGGTGAGGCACGGAACTGCCCAAGGTGCCTTGTGGAATGCTCTACACACAGGTGGCCACCACCTTGTCCCAAAGAGCTTCAAAACACAAGACTCACGGCTCATGAGGCAGACTTCTCCTAACGATTGGCGAAGAGTTTCACTGGAGTCTTTCGGGAAAAAAATTCGTGAAGGTAGGCCTCAGAAAAGCCGCAACAGAGAAAAAAATCGTCGCCACACCATAACTGCATAGTACTTTCAAAAAAAGGGTGGCGTAAGGGTTGTTTGTGTTCCGCCCACAACAAGCTATCTAAATTCTGCAGAAAGGTCAGCAGTAACGACCATAGCTTGGGACGTCGCAACGTCAAGCATTAAAACCCCTATAGGGATTGCAGGCTTTCTGCCGTGTCCAAGATGGCACGCGCATGCTGGAAGTCGTACCTACGCAGACGGGGCGTTGCAGGAGCGACTGCCTACACGAGTATGTTAATTCGCTCTCATACGTTCCAGGGGAGCACTCTTGCGGAAACATGGCTGCTGGTCTAACGTCGGGCAGGCCTGAAATATGACCAGGTACCCGGCCCAACGTACGCGTCAAGTTTTGGGAGGGGTTTTTAATCTATAAAATGGGGGACTCCTGCATAACCATGCCTCAAATCGCACTGCATGTCGAAGAAATAAGTTATTTGGGTGGCGCAAGCGTGGTGGTTGACACCAGAGTAGGTAATCTTTTTGTAACCTTTGTTTTCCCTTCTTTTTATGCGTGTACTGTTTCCGTTTCGTAGATATCTTGCTGTTTCTTTAAAATACATTTCGTCGTCCGTCAGCGTCTGTCCTTGTCAGCTTTTTTGTCCTCTCACTTGCGCTGTTTTATTCGTAATTTAATGTCTTTTGGCCGGGTACCTGCCGTTCTCCAGAAACAAGGGCGGTGGAAAAACGGAATTTTTGGTACCCGAATATTTGCTGCTCACCTTGTGATTAGCTGTCACCAGAACCAGAACGCTGGGCAGACATGCCCCAGATTGGCCATAGAGAAGCGACGGTTCGGGCACAGATTTGGTGCTGCTTGTGGTCACTAATAGCGTCTTTGAGATCTTCCCGGTGTTATTTGTGATATATAGCTTCGAAATAAAAGAACTGCCTAGACAGCCTACGTAATAAACAGTAGTTACGGAATTTCAAAGAAAGGGTATTAGAAGGAAAGCGGAACTAACAAATGTAAGATATTCAATTTATTGTTCTTTTCCGGACATCCGCATCCTGATGAGAAATGGGTTTAAACTGACCAACACGGGATACATGTTTGTGGAAACATTGCAACGCCACAACTGAAGTAAAATTCACACCTATTTAAATCCACTCACCAACCACATTCCTTACGAACTGGCTTTCTGTGTAGATTTGTCGTTTTCTCGGAGACTCTAGATGCTCTTTGAGTTAAGGCTGCTCTTCGGAGGAAGGGATTCCGTGCTGATTGGGAATGAGTGACAAAGTGTACGTCTCATGTCTGGTATGCTACCACTGCAGTGGAGCAGGAGTGAACGCGTCAGCGGCATGACAGATGGTCGAAATGCGTGGCGAATCCAGCCTTCGACAGACATCTACGAATGCGTGAATGAACACGGCGTGGTTGTTGTCTAAATCGCGCTTGGGTGCACAGGAGCCGCTTACAGGAAACATGGTAAACGAGGTATATTCAGGATCCACCCTGTGCTTGTGTGGAGCGGGGAGTTAGCGGAGATACCGTGGGCAACAGACTGCTTGGGTATGAGGTGCAATCGCTCGTCGCTTCCATTTGGCATGCGTGCGTGGGGCATAGCATGGATGCAGTAGTTGTCGGGTTGTCACAGAGTGATACCGTCGGTGCCACTATGGTGATATTAAGCAGGTGGTCCTCAACAGGTGTAGTAGGAGGTCCGGTGTCTGGCGCAGGTGGTCTTAGGTATCGAACAAAGCTTGTGAGCAGGACAGTCGTACGACTGAGCTCAATGCTAAGGTAGGGTGGTGGCTAAGCTTGACGGGAGGGGCTCACAGATCAAGGAGTAGCGAACCTTCTGTGCTGTTACACAATACAGGTTGTAAAAGAACTTCATCTGCATAAGGCACACCGCTGGGTTCTTAATGTAAAACGGCGGGCGAGATGGCGAGGCCATTGTATCAATTGGCGAGGTGGAATCACCCGAATTTGTGTCTGTGGGTACAGCCAGATTGGAGTGACGAACCTGGACGAATGACCTTCAACGAAGACAGGTGGTTGCAGAACGTTGCTTCGTTCTAGGGTCGTTAACTCGTCTTTAGAGCAGGAGGGCGGCTGTAAGCCAGACAGCGTGGTTTCCAGTTAATCGTAATTAACACCGTGCCAGGAATCAGCGGCTGGGGCCAATGATGCGTAATTGTGGCTGGAGGAACTCGTTTCAAAACGCTCCAACACGTAGGACTGCAGGGTACCACTCGTCCACTCACCATGATTTAAAAGCTCACAGCGAGGGCCGGTCGGATGCAGGGAGTTGGTGATAAGGTAGCGCTCGGTCAAGCATTCGATGTGGGTATGACAAAATGCGCTTTGATGTTGGACAACAGGCTCGGGGTAGAATCGCTCGATGGCAGGTTAGCGCCACAGTGGGAAAGCAAAGTGGGGCTTCACATTGCCGACGTCCGGGTCACCAGTTAATGTTGGAGCCGATGTGGTTGTGCGGAAGGGCCAACACGTATTTGCAGTGGCCGCACAAGCCATCAAAGCTAGGAGGCCAGTAGTTTGCTGACGAGCAGCGCAGTAGCTGGGTGTTCTCTCTCGCGCGTGGCTCGTCGGGCGTTCCGAAGCCACACGCTGCGGACTATGGTACGGGCCCATGAGAATGGTGGTAGCCGCTTGCTGTCGATCACGAAGCGGCCACTACCATTTTATCCAACATGTGTGACTGCTTTTCCGTCCTTAAAAATAACCTAAGAGACAGCTTAAGACAGTGCGAATTCACAAAGTGTGCTGCCACTGACACATGGTTAGCTCTAATTCGAAGGTGTGGTTGCTGGTCACCGACCATAGGATAGAGAAAGACCTGTTTTGGGGTGGCTGTACACTCCTTTACCATTACATGCGGTTCCAGAGCCAGTATTTCCATCGTGCCCCTATAAGTATGGTAGAGGAGATAACCAATATTTTCTAATAAGCCGAGTGTTTGCAACCTCTTCGCCTTTCGCGCTTCCTTGTGCAGGTGCTCATGAGTTGGGAGTGGCGCCAAATAGAAATGAGCAGGCAAGGCTATCTTGCTGCAGCATCCTCTTTGGATAGCAATTACTTTTATAAGCGCGATCTGTCGAAGTGCGACCGAAGTTCATTTTTAATTATAAAAAATTCCCTAACTCAATTATAACTTATTAATTCCTCACCACCACGAGAAAAAAACTGATGCAAAGATACAGACCAGGAAAAAATTGTAAATTTTATTATACGAAGACATTTCATTTTCACCATCCAAGTGCGCGTTGTACTTCGCATGTAGTGACAACACTTAATTTTTCAGGGTACGCTTGTCAACGGGGACACACGCTTTCTCTCCGGTGACAAGCTGTGTATACCATAAATGATTTGGTGATTATTCTTTTTTTTACATGGGTGCCGGAACAAAATCATAGTACTCCACTGAGACCGGCCATGTGATCGGATCTCGTATGGACTAGACTCGTCGGGGTGTTTCTTCATCACCGGATTCATATGTCACACGACATTTATCACTGCGAAGCAATTCTGTATAGACGATAACCGCAATTCGTAGTAATTAGCCGCGCATTGTTGAATCTATCAACCGTCTAACTATACCCATTAAGACTCTTTAAACAGCGCAAAGGGACGAGAACGAGGCGTAGGCCGCACACAGAGCAGGCTAACAACATTTGTTTAGGCAAGACGCAGGCGAGATACTCAAAAAGAGAGATAATTGAAGAATCACTACTATCTCTTACATTCAAACGCTTAATCATAATGGGAGAAGATTGGCTTAAGCACCAACATCAACGTGCTATTCTTGGCTATATAGGAGCTATGAAATCTTTGCACCAATGTTAATGAGAGCCAAGTCAAGTTTAATACGTGAAGCTCTAATCATTGCACGCCGTTACTGGCTTGGTGAGCATGCGTTTTTTAATGGAGCCTAAGAAGTGCAAGAAAAAGTCCTGGCAACGAGAAATCTGTGTCAGTGGCATATTGCGCGAGGAATAAAATAATGTAAACAAGCGAGATACCTGACCTGTGGGCGCACAGTGTAAGGATTGTGGTCGCAATCGTAACCTCAGAATATGCTCCATCAGTTATGAAGGTAAGAATGAAATGATGTGGGAAATCGTTGTAACGTACTAGATTTATTCTATAAAATACACGTGTGTCAGCTACTTCTAGGTGTTGTCACCAGACAAAACAATTGCTATTTTATTTGGTGACGGTACGTGAGCTGTACTGGCGGCTTGAAATGTCTGTGTTTATTTGTTCTTCTCTATCTCTCATTTGTTGCAACAAAACTTTGTATACAAGTAGTTTTAAGCACTAAACTCAGTGTTAGTCTGAGCTGTGTATCGTCTGCGCCTCGTCGTCGTACCCTTGCGCGGTTCCAATGATTTTATACCAGCACGCCGAAGCTTACACCTCGTAAGAGTTTCGATCTCCTGGTACGCGATAATGTCACGCCGGACCCATAAAGCAAACAATTGTTTGTTTCAATGTCTTAACAAAACACTTGCTCCGGATGTAATGAGCCTGAAATAAATGGCTACCTGGTATATTTTGTAGGTTATGTCTTGGCCTGTTCTGACTGAATCTCAGCATCTGGCTTGTGTTCAGTACTCAGGTTTAGTACGGTTGACAGTAACCTAGTCTCTAGCAAGTTTGGCAAAATTTGACCAAACTCATGTGATGCCTTCAAAGTTTTCGCGTTGTTTATCAAAAAGTGTATCAGTCCTTTCACGGTTGTTTGCAGCAGCACTCTTTTGTTAAACACTGTTCATCTATATCTCAAATACACTGTATAGAAGGTTCAAGTAAATTTCTGAGTGTTCTCGCTATTCTGCCTAAAATGTTGAACAATTAAAATGGTCTAGTTATAAACCCTTGGTTCGGTTGGCATTATTTGATGCGTCTGATATGAAAATGCTGCATGCGTTCACAGATTGCCTGTGGTAAAAAAGTGCCGTGAATAGGTCTTTAACAGCTCTCTTGGGCGTTGTGCCGTCTGGCCGTGATGTGTTAACCAAAGTTTTGTTGATAGCGTCCTGAACCAGCATGAGGTAAAACTTAACACTAATGCTCCTTGGAAGAAGCATGTTGCACTGATCCCTGCATCTACAATTATCCAAGGGACCAATTTTCTCGAGGGTGCAACCTATCGCTCCCCTCCGAGGTGAAACTGTCGCCACTGATTGAAAGCCCACCGTGTCACTCTTAGCGGCGCTGCATAACGTTCTCTAGAAGGGCATTTGTCTTACAGACCTGCAATTGCTTGAGCAGTGACTCGGGTGCCAGTTATCGTGAGCAGGAGGAATTGCCGGCTCGAGGAAAGCAGAAACCCACCACCCTTCACTGGTGTTCTCTTACTGTTCACGTTTTGTGTTTATGACCGAATAAAGGAATTAGGGAAGCGCAGCATTTTAAACGCGTGTCTACAGCTTTCAAAACTTTCAGACATCCTGCAAACACGTTCTTGCAAATTTGCTGTACAAAAAGCAATTGAGTATTTGTAGCAGTCTTGAGTAAGCATGTAGGTGGGTAGATAGGTAGGCTGGTAGGTATGGTGGTTAGGTGGGTGGGTAGGTAAGTAGGTAGCACGGTATGTGCATGAAATGGTAGGCAGGTAGGTGGGCTCTTATGTAGGTTGGTAGGTAGTTATGCATGTAGGTGGGTAGGTTGGGAGGTACGGAGGATAAGTGGGTTGTAGATGGGTAGGTAGCTAGGCAAATAGAGTGGGTAGGTGGGTGGGTATATAGCTAGGTGGGTAGGTAGGTATCTCCGTAGGCAGGCAGGTAGGTAGGTTGGTAGGTAGTAATATATGTAGGCATCAGGTAAGTAAGCAGGTGGCTAGGAGGATAGGTATGTAGGAAGGTGGGTACGTATATATGTGGGCAGGTTGGTTGTTAGGTAGGTGAAATGAAGGGTAGGAATTTTGGGATGTATGTATTTAGGCAGGTTGGTCGGTAGGTACTAGGTGACTGGGTCGGTCGGATAGCTGGAGGGAGACTAGTTAGTTGGATAAATAGGTGGGTAGGTAGGCACATTTGTGGGAATGTAGTTGTGTAGAATGTCGTGTAGGCACGTATGTATAAGGGTAGCCTAAGATGGTGTCCCGTCAGTCCACCACTCATGACGGGCTGTATACATTCGGGTCACGCCCCAAGATTTATCTTCTTCCCCTTTAGTCTGAGTCGCGCTGGCTACCACCCTGAAGTGTCAGCTGATATTCTGGTAAAATGTAAGTACACTAGAAAAAGTACGGCACAGTCGCCAAGATGGCCGAATTGATAGGGCATTACAGACCAAATCGAAAGCCGTTGGTTCGCTACCCCCCGTCTGGGCGCGTGTTTTCCTTTCTTTTTGTCTTACGTAAAAGTTCAAAATGTTAACTTCACACACAGTAAACAGTTTCCAAACGTTCCTGTATGCCTCCTTTGGCATGGCCGACTGCCGTCCTTTCTTTATATATATGTATATATATAAAAATATCAATATAAAAATTTATATATATATATATATATGTATGTATGTATGTATACATGTTGAGTACAATAACTAATAAATAATCAAGAGACCTAATCTCACCGAGAAACATCGACGCAAGATTAGGTTGAAACCCACCTTTTACACTCAAACTCATCTATTTCTCGGCAATGTGGGCTCACATGTTAAAACGTTTCCTCCCTAAATTTTTGTGACGATCTGAACACAAAAACTTGTCAACGCAAGTCCTAAGTAAATAAAATGGCAAAAAACAGCCTTCTTTGGTAGAGTTTACTATTTAAAAATAGTTAACAAATTTGATAACAAAAAATTTAATTGAAAGGTAATTTATTTCACCTTTTCGAAAGTTTGGTTAGCTTTGGAAAACAATGATTTGTCTCATTCATTCCATTCAGAATCTCTCAAAACGTTAAAGGAAATGTGGAGTTTCAATTTTAAAGGGTATTATATATAGGGTGATCCATGTTAAGTCGAAAGGTTTGTCTAAAAATAGGTGCTTACATTTACGCGAAGACGACCTCTACAGTGCGGTTATGCGCCCAGAAGGGACAAATATTTAGTAGGTAATTATTGATGTAAGTGGCCTAAATAAATAAAATTGCTTAAATAACTTTCTAGTGTATGCAGTAACTTGGCATGTTTGTATTTGAGGGTTAGAAGCAATCGTAATTCCACGCAGTTTCAATTGACATATTTCTTCCAGCGCATCCATAGTCCGAGATATCAAATGGCGAAGTTTAATTACGTTCGCATGATTACGAAAGCTGGAAGTCAAGACCGGCACATAGCTCCTCCCTTTTGTTCTGTGGTTTCATAGTGGTTCCGAGTACTGCAGATTGCGATAACTCCAGGGGAAAATTAATGGGTGCCAGTTATCACCCTTTCCTGTGCACCCATGCCTTTTTCGAACTGAATACCGTACACAGCAGACACGTCATATAAAGGTGGAACTTTGCGCCGGTACAGACTGTCTTGCATGCGTAATCATGCGAACGGCAAATAAACTTCGCCGTTTGATATCTCGGACCAGGGATGCGCTAGAAAAATTCTGTCAATTGAAACTGCGTAGAAAGAAGATAGCGTCTAACTTTCTATTACAAACATGCCTGGTTACTGCAGCCACTAAAAAGTAATTGAGTCTATTTATTAAGCCTTCAAAATCAATAATACCTGCCTATTTATGGATCCTCCTGGGCGCCATATCCTCACTCTAGAGGTCGTCTTCGCGTAAACTGATCCGCATATAAAAAAAAAACCTGTCGACTTAACTTTGATCACCCGGTATATGTGAAATCAGTGATATGTTCCTGTTTGGTCAGCGTCGATTAAGATATCACATTGCTTCACCTGTTTAGTAGCCAGCATATATAGGCTCTCTTTGTGATAGTTTTATACTGTCGTCATGCGCAAAAGCCCATTATTTATACCTCTGGCATCGTAGTCTGTCTTTGTTTATTTAACCTTGTTCGAGGGCCTGTTCGCGTACGCCAGCGTCACATGAAACCGGGTGGTTTTAGGGTTTCAACAAAACTTATTCCTGCTACAAATTGATTCCTGCTGGAGTGCCGGCATCAATGTATAAATAAACTGTTCCCTCTAAAACAAAAAAAAATCAACTAACGCATTGATAAAAATATGCGAAAAAAGAAGTTTGCCTCAACGCCGAAGCATGAAGACTCCTAAATTGATGCCTATGAACTGGCTGGTCAGCTTGAAGCAAAACGCATACCTAAAAATTATATTGCCTTTAAGATGCCACAACTTCTTGACTGTTTTGTTGAAAACTGAAAACTTCAACATCTGAAAACTGTGAGCGCCTAGCCGAAGGGAACACCAATTTGCTGCTGGAAAAAAAAATTGCGTAGCAAGAGGCCTTGTACACCTGCAGGACGGTTGCACCCACGTCCTTCTGACGAACTTCGGGAACGAGGTCCAACACGTTGCAAAAGGAACTGCTATTGCTTCTCTGCATGAATTCGATCAGTTGACAGATCTGTGCACCGTGGGGACAGAAGAACCTGAAGCTTCGGATCCCAAGACCGTTTTGGAGTTGGTGCACATCTGTCCAGATTTGCCACCGACCCACAAACAGCAGCTAACAAACCTCCTGGCGAACTTCTGCAATTGTTTTTCCACGTCGTCAAAGGTCCGACAAACACCCGTTGCGAAACATCGCATCATTGTAGAAGAAACCACAAAGCCCGTGCACCAGCACCCATATCGCGTGTCCTACAAAGAAAGGGAAGCCATCCGGAACCAAGTAAAGGAAATGCTTCAAGACGACGTAATTCAGCCGTCGAAAAGTCCGTGGGCGTCCCCTGTGGTGCTGGTAGAAAAGAAGGACAAGACCCTGCGCTTCTGTGTGGATTACAGGAAGCTAAACAGCGTGACAAAACGAGACGTGTACCCTCTTCCGCGCAAAGACGACGCCCTGGATCGGCTGCGCAACGCAAGGTATTTCTCCTCATTAGACCTCAAAAGCGGATACTGGCAGATTGAGGTCGATGGGCGAGACCGGGAGAAAACGGCCTTCGTCACACCTGACGGACTGTATGAATTTAAAGTGCTCCCGTTCGGCCTTTGCTCAGCACCCGCGACATTCCAGCGAATGATGGATACTGTCTTAGCCGGGTTAAAATGGCAGTCATGTCTGGTGTACCTCGACGATGTCGCTGTTTTCTCCGCATCCTTCGAAGAACACCTACATAGACTTCGGCTGGTCCTGGAGGCTATTCATTCAGCTGGTTTACTTATAAAGCCGGAAAATTGCCACTTTGAGTACAAACAGCTGCGTTTTCTTGGCCACGTTATCAGCGCGGAAGGAGTGGCCCCAGACCCTGAGAAGACGGCGGCTGTAGCAGGCTTCCCGAAACCAGCTGACAAAAAAGCTGTTCGGCGTTTCCTGGGACTTTCGGCTTATTACAGACGCTTTGTTGAGAATTTTTCGGACATCGCCGAACCCTTGACCCGCCTGACAAAAGACGATGAACCATTTGTGTGGCAAGAAGAGCAAGAAGTCGCTTTCAACGACCTGAGAAACCGCCTACAAACAGCTCCGGTTCTTGCTCATTTTGACGAACATGCGGATACCGAAGTGCACACAGACGCCAGTAATGTCGGTTTAGGCGCGGTTCTCGTGCAGTGGCAGGACGGTGATGAAAGAGTCCTAGCGTACGCAAGTCGCACACTCTCCAGAGCGGAGGCAAATTACTCCACAACCGAAAAAGAGTGCCTCGCCGCAGTCTGGGCCATCAGCAAGTTCCGGCCATACCTCTACGGTAGGCCGTGTAAGCTCGTCAGCGACCACCACTCGTTGTGCTGGCTGGCAAACTTAAAGGACCCATCTGGGCGCCTTGCTAGATGGAGTCTTCGGCTGCAGGAGTACGACATGAAGGTCGTCTACAAGTCCGGACGCATCCATAACGATGCCGACTGCTTGTCCCGAGCGCCTGTCGACTCACCAGGCCAAGAAACAGAGGAGGATATACCGTTTCTTGGAAGCGTCAGCACGTCCGAAATGGCCCACCTGCAACGAGCTGACCCAGAGCTGCTACTCGTTATCCAGCATCTGGAAGGTCGTGAAGTTCGCATACCGCCAGCTTTTATCCGCAACATCGCCTCCTTCAGGCTCCGGAATAGCGTGCTTTACAAACGGAATTTTGGGAACACGAAGGAGGCGTTTCTTCTCGTTGTGCCGTCGGCCATGCGTGCAGAAATCTTGTATGCCTGTCACGACGAACCTTCAGCCGGCCACTTGGGTGTCAGCCGTACAGTATGCAGGATTCGGCAAAAGTACTTCTGGCCGAAACTTTGGCAAACGGTCCAGCAGTACGTCAGAAGCTGCCGTGAGTGCCAAAGGAGGAAGACTCCACCTTTGAAACCGGCAGGGCTTCTTCAGCCGATAAAACCGCCTACAGCACCATTCGAGCAAGTCGGTATGGACCTTCTTGGTCCGTTTCCGAAGTCAACAAAGGGAAACAGATGGATAGTGGTAGCGACAGACTACCTTACGCGCTATGCGGAGACAGCGTCTGTAGTGCGGGCAACGTCGGGTGAGGTTGCGGATTTCTTTATGAACAGCGTCGTGTTACGGCACGGGGCCCCACAGGTCGTAATAACAGACAGAGGGACAGCCTTTACAGCCAATCTCATGCAGTCTATCATGAGGTTAACTCAGACCACCCAAAGGCGAACGACAGCATACCACCCACAGACCAACGGCTTGACCGAGAGATTGAACAGAACCCTCGCCGACATGCTTTCCATGTATGTCGACGTCGAACACAAAACATGGGATGACATTCTAGCTTACGTCACATTCGCCTACAACACGGCAGTTCAAGAAACTACAGGACTGACCCCCTTCCAATTGGTTTACGGTCGCACGGTCACCACGACACTAGATTCTATGCTACCCGTTCAAGAGGACGAGTACAATGGTGATGTCGACGACTTCGTACAGAAGGCGGAGGAAGCTCGACAGCTGGCACGACAACGAATAGAACATCAGCAGCATGCCGACTCAAGCCATTACAATCAGCGCCGACGTACTGTGTTCTACAACCCCGGAGACGCGGTGTGGGTGTGGATGCCATTACGTCAGCGGGGCCGATCCGAAAAACTGCTTCGCCGGTACTTCGGGCCCTACAAAGTGGTGCGTCGAATTAGTGACGTCAACTATGAAGTCACACCGGATAGTAGGGCGCACTCCTCACGGCGCAAGTCAACTACCGAGGTTGTGCACGTCGTACGAATGAAGCCGTATTACGACAGAGACTGTTCCCGCTCATAACGGCACCCCGTCCACGCCCCAAGCCAAGGCCAGTGTGGCAGCTGAACTCTCCGCTGACGACTCTATGTACTTGGACAGTGAGCCACCACGTCGTCGCCATCCGGATCCCAAGCCATCCTCGCCTCGTAATATACCACGGCATCGGGACGATGCTCGCAGAAGAGGGGGGTAGTGTAGCGGTGTCTATTACAGTGGCGACGCGGTCAATCCCGCTAATGGTAGCGCGAGACTGGACTGAACGAAGAGAACGACGAAGGTCTCTTGCCGGTGCTCTTGCTCCAGCTGTGTCGCCATTTTTCACTCTCCGTGTCCCAGTAATTAAAAGTGCCCCCTTGTTTTATCCACACGCTACAATATAAACCAAACTGAGTATTTTAATGCTCCTAGTACATCAGAATAGAAGCCCCACCACTAGCGTTAGACTACCATGACACTCTTCGTATATTGCTTCTTCCTTTCCCGAATACAAAAACTTGCGTTTCACAATTCACGGTTAGGGAACATTTTCTTTTCGGCAATATACGGGTACTGCTTCATACATGACATAGGTTCTTTATTACGAAATATAAAAGTATTGTTTCAATGCCAGGCGCGATAGTGCTAAGGTGGGGAAGTGGCAGTATTCTTTATCTCTTTATGTACTTTTGTGTTGTAAATGACATTAGAAAGTAATTTAGATTCCTTGAGTTTATCCAGTCATTATAGGAATGTTCTCATTTACGATGCAGATTTCATCGCAGTGCTGTGTCACTAGTGTTTGCGCTTTAGTGATCGTTTGTGTTATATTGTTCTTTGACTTGGCTCAAGTCTTTATATTCTAGAAGTCAAATGGTAAAGTAGAATATTTTTTCATGAATTGCTCTGGCGTTAAGTATATGGGTGGAGTAAATTTAATACTTTTTTTCTTTGCTCATACGAAACCAAATGCGTTTGAAACTTCAACAATAATGTGGAAAAAAATACAAAATGTCTTCTTAATAACATGTATACATATGTTTGTACGAACGTTGTTGTTGCTTATGCATTGTGAAACTAACAAATAGAAATAAAAGTTATACATGCGGAAAAATTCCCAAAAAATATAGCTTACGCAAATCTGAATGAAAAAATACATTTTTACGTAAATACGAATTCTCGTGTACAAAACGATACGATATAGGTGTACACAACTACATTCACTTTCCAGATAATGCGTAGGCGTCTCGAAACAAAAAAATTGGGACTGAAGGCTTCTTTGTGCCATCAACCGCAATATGCACAGTCTACTGATTTGCTTACACTGCTTTTATGTTTCAAGCTGTTGTGGGGAATAAAAATAATATTTAGGATAGATTTTCCTATTGACGATTGGGCTAGCTTTAAGGAAAACGTATGAAGATAAAACACCAAGGAACAGTAGAATAAAATGCTTACAAAACCCACAAAAAGCCCGCAAGGAATGCATTTTAGATGCAAAATTATAGGTGGAGACATCATGCTCTATATAAAGTTCGTTTATTTTATAAATATTTACCCAGTGACAAGGTCTCGGGGCTAGTTATCTTGTTGTTGTTTTTGAGAGTTTTAACCCGCCGACACAACGCAGGCGTCAAAGCGCGCCGTAGTGGAGGGCTCCAGTATAATTTCGACCACTTGGGATTCTTTAACGTGTGCCGAAATCTCGTACACACGGGCATTTTTGCTTTTCGCATCCATCACAAGAGCTTGGGAGCAGGTAATTGAACCCCGAATGTTTTATGCTTTAAGTAGGCGTTGCTGTAAATAAGAAGAAACATTAATGTGTTGGCATGTCCAGCACCTAGATATTAAAAAAATATATTTAAGCTGTTCCAAATGGTATTCCGCGGTGGATTCAGCACAACAAAAATGTCGTCGTACGCGAACGGCTCTTTGTTTGTGGTTATGAAGTCCTTCATAACACACAGGGACCTCCATTTTCTCTCAACCTATTTTCCTGGCCAGTTTTCAAAGCCATTTTGTAAGAGATCCTTGTTTTTGGAAGTCACACTTCTTCCAAGTCTTTTGTTTTATTAGGTTGACATTTATTTCTTGCCCTACTTTGTGCGTCACCTACTCACAGATGTACATATTGGTCGCTATCAATTTTCTTAAAAGATACTGTAAAACAAAAGCACTAATACATATATCGTACTCCATATTTCCTCTGCATCAGTGTCTTTCGATATGACACCCAAGAAATTCTCATCGCTCAAACGGCATTTCGATCACGTCCGTGCTGACCGACTGGCTGGTAAAGGTTACCTATATGAACCACCGCCCAGCAGTTTTAAACTATCCCGAAACAAGTGGGCTGACAGAATGACTGCCGAAAGCATCACAGATACAATTTCCATGAATATAAAGGTGCAACCTGACAATTCGGCAGCATATTACTTTAAAGGACTAGTAGACTCAACACGAACGAAGGAATAAGTTTCTGCAAAAGACGACGACGATAGCAGTACGGCCAAGAGGAGCGCTGGTCTTGTCCTCTCTACCTTGGTCGTCTTTCGCACAAATATATTTTTTTGCAAGTATTACATTGTTTTTAAAGCATACAATACGACGGTACAGCAAACCACAGCATTTATATCGTTAAATACTGTGCAGGAACAAGAACGATAGCAAAATGAAAAATAATGTACAGGTGGTGAAGAACGACAGGGCCAATTGTACTGCGGTGCACTGTGTATACAAAAACAGAAATGACATTAAAACAGGTAGATAAAAAGAACACACTAGAAAAAAAGCATAAAATATGAAAAGAGATACACAACGGTGTAGAGAAGGCTCATATATTGCTGTTGTTGACATACAACATAATGTACTTGAGTTCCACATACACCAGTGCAATAGAGGGCTATCACAGTTTTCATGTCTCTATCACTGTCATGTATGCAAAAAAATCCTGGAATGTGGGAGTCCAAGTAGCACTTGAGACCTTTTTTGCTTTCAAGAAGTGCTGTTGTACAACCAAAGGCCTTGCAGCGATAGACAAAGTGGCAGCTGCCAGTTCTCGCTGGTAATAACACGAGCCCTTTCTTAAGCATCCGTTAGCCTGTCTTCCCATAGGTCCTATGTAAACGGCCATGCATTTGCGGTGACGCTGCTGCGACAAAGAGAAAATCGCGTAAAATATTTCATCCTCTACGGTCCCCGTGTTGTTTTCACTTCATTCACAGCTTTGAAAACTTTCGCTCCTTTTGTAGAAGCTGAAAAGCACTGCTGGTTCTATTTTCCTGTGCGATCTTCTTTAGTCTAGCCGACAGTTTTTGCGCGTGCGAACTGACGTTTAGGCGGTCACGCGTCCTGTCCTGCTTCCATTTTATCAATGCTAACAGACTCCCTGCGACAATCAACACTTCAGTTCCTGTGAAGAAAATAAAATTCGTCCTCACCTCTATGCTGTTTTTCCAAATATGCCATACAACCAACTAGCCTAAACTGATCACTTACGCAAGCCTCCCCCCTTTTCTACATTTTCAGCCATTAGCACACATACTAAACTTTGTGGCTCTTCAAAGGAAAACTGAAGTGCTACCCTAAGTACTTCAGTACGTAAAAAAAGTCCCGCGTTTTTGAAGCCACCGATTTCTATAGGGGCGATTTGCCGTGCAACCCGGGTGATCTTTCCAAGCGTTGTAGTCCCCCACAAGAGATGAGCGCCAGCCCTGTGAGTCGTTCGTGCCTACTTTACCACTAGGTGCCCGGCCACGAAGGCACACGAATGCACATAGTGCCTTCCACAGCCATTGTGGACGCTCAACTCGCAACCACATGTGGCAGGACATGCCACCAGACTCTGTCACCCCAGGCATTGGCGCAACGCGGCATGATGGCCGAGGGCCCCGCCAGATGGACAAGGGTCAGGGACCACTCAGTAGGGTAAAGGCAGCTTTCCAGGGGTGAAATAACCCTTCAAGTGACCAGGGATGCCTCTACCCTACAAAGACACCGATGGGTGTAAGGCTGTACCAGGATTCGAACCCAGTACCTCCCGCATTTGAGGCGAGTGCTGTACCTCTGAGCCATCGCTGCGGATTAAAAGTTAAGACCCCTTCCACTGGGGCGTTTCCCCACGAAGTTGGGTATTATCCCAAGCCCGAGATGCCCTCTGAAGGGGGTGTTTGTACCAATTTTACTGTTTGGTGCCCAGCGATAGCGAGGTACCTCCCACATTCTCGTACCCCGTGGTACAAACCGACGTGGTGGAATGGTTTCCAGTAGACTGGATTCCCGGTACGGGAAGCGCTTGTTCCCATCTTTATTCTGGTGGGTCACCAGCGGCTCCAGAGGAACCTACCACGTCTGCCGCAGTAGTAGTGCGTGACCAGGATCTTCATCCCTCACCGAGACAGGGGGCGCTTGTACCCTTTCAACTGGTGGGTGCCCAGAGGAACCAGGACCTGCCCGAAGGGGATCAAGGACCTACCACATGGCCTCCCATGGCTGCTTGTGGTCAACACCCAAGCGTTTGTTCCATCGTCGGGACAAGCTACGGTAAGGGCACGCTTGTACCCTTTAAAGAAACCGGTGGATATCCGGCGGCCCAGTGTTCGAACGTGAGACCTCCCGCTAACGAGTCGAGTGTTTAACCACTCGACCATCGCCATCGGTTTTAAAAGTTACGACCCCTTCTACCGGGGACTTTCCCGACAAAGTCTGGTAACTACCCAAGCACAAGATCCCCTGTGCAAGGGGGTGCTTGTAGCAATTTTTACTGGTTGGTGCCCAGCGGTACCGAAGTACCTTCCTCATTCTCGTACAACATGGTACAAACCGGACGTGGTGGAACGTTTTCCACTACTCTGGATCCCCCGTACGGGGGGCACCTGTCCCCATTTTTTTCGGGTGGGTGACCAGCGGCTCCATGGGAACCTACCACGTCTGCCGCAGTGGTAGTGCGTGTCCAAGCCCTTCATCCACCGCCTAGACCGGGGGCGCTTGTACCCTTTGAACTGGTGGGGGCCCAGCGGTCCCAGGCCCTACCCGAAGGGGTTCGAGGGACGTTCCACTTGGCCTCCAATTGGTGCTTGTGGTTAGGCTGCAAGTGTTTCATCTACCATCGAGACGAGCTACGGTACGGGGACGCTTGTGCCCTTTAAAGAAACAGGTGGGTATCCGGCGGCCCAGGATTCGAACCTGGTATATCCCTCTTATGAGACGAGTGTTTTACCCCTTCACCATGAACGTAGGTATAACGTTACAACCCCCTTCACTGGGGCATTTCCCCACGAAGTCTGGTAAATCCCCAAGCACTGGATCCTCTGTTCAGGGGGTGCTTGTACCAATTTTTATACTGGTTGGTGCCCAGCGGTACCGAAGTACCAACCACTTTCGTGTAACCAATGATACGGTCTAGCGTTACGGTTTCCAGGAACCCCCCATAGTAGGCGCCTGTTCCCACTTTCAAACTGGTCGGTGGCCAGCGGCTAAAGTCGCAGAGCAGCAGCCTCCCACGTATGCCGCAGTGGTAGAGTGGGTCCAAAGCCCTTTATCCCCTGCCAAGGAAGTACAGGGGGCGATTGTACCCTTTTGATTGGTTGGCAACCAGCGGTTTCTGACCCCGCGCGAAAGGGTTCGAGGGACCTCCCACATCGCCTCCCACGGCTGCTTGTGGTAAAGCTCAAAGCGTTTATTCCACCCTCGATACAAGCTATGGTACTGGGACGATTGTACCTTTTGAAGAAACCGGTGGGTATTCGGTGGCCCGGGATTCGAACCTGGTACCTCCCGCTTACGAGACGAGTGTTCTACCACTCGACCATTGCCTTCAGGTAACTGTTACCACCCCTTCCACTAATGCATTTCCCGACAAAGTCGGTAACTTTTCAAGCACGGGATCTCCTGTTCAGGGAATGCTCGTACCTATTTTTTTAATGATTGGTGCCCAGTGCTACCGAAGTACCTACCACTTTCTTGTAACCAATTATATGGTCCAGCGTGGTATTGTGGTTTCCAGGAACCCCCCCATGATAGGCACCCGTTCCCGCTTTCAAACTGGTGGGTGGCCAGCGGCTCAAGACGCGCAGCAACAGCCTCCAACGTATGCCGCAGTGGTAGAGTGGGTCCAAAGCCCTTTATCCCCTGCCGAGGAAGTAGAGGGGGCGCTTGTACCTTTTTTACTCGTGGATGCCCAACGGTTCCTGAGCCCGCGTGAAGGGCTGTGAAAGACCTCCCACATTGCCTCCCACGGCTGCTTGTGGTCAACCTCTAAGCGTTTATTCTACCGTGTATACCGGCTATGGTACGGGGGGGCTTGTACCCTCTAAAGAAACTGGTGGGTATCCGGCAGCCCAGGTTTCGAACCGGGTACCTCCCGCTGACGAGACGAGTGTTTTACCACTCGACCACCGCAGTCAGTAAACGTTCCTGCAGTTTTGCAGCCGCCCCTCTTCATAGGGGCGATTTCCGTGCATGCCGGGTGAACCGTTCAAGCCGGCTGCAAACCCAGCTGCTTCAGCGCTCCGCCGAAGCAGCTGGGTATCTTGTACAGTGTCGAATACACCTAAAGTGTTTCCACGCATGTCGATATATCAAATGCCACATAAATGTGCGCAACCAATCCGGGGACAAGTTGTGTGTTTTAATCCGGGCACATATCGCCCGATGCAGAAAACATGTGCTTCTTATAGTTGTGCGGTGACTCACAAATATTTCATCAGCAGATCTGCTGTGGCAAATCTACGGCCTTTTCGAAACGCTCTTCCGAAACGTAAGCATTTCAATGGAACGAAGCTGTACTATTCGAGTTGAGCTATAGTAGAGTGATATATAGTAGAGTGGAGATGTTTCACCCAAACTCGCCTCGTGCAAGTGAGTTTGCCAGACTACTAACCCATCAGTGTCTCCGCCCTGTTTTGTGATTGTATGAAATTTTGCTGACTTACCACATTTATTGTTTTTTTTCTAAAACAGCTTTTTTACCCAAATTAACAAGGCTTTTCGACAGTGGGTGGAGTCATTATACAAGTACACAATTACCATAATGGGTATGTGAGAACAGTGGCAGGGGCCTTTAGCAAAACCCAGCCGGTGAAGCCCACCTAGAAGAACAGGTGATTTTGTTGTTTGTCCAACTTTTTTGTGCATATTCTTGCAAATAAACCGATCTTAGTTTGTATAAAGCACTTCGCGTTCATGTGACCTTTTTAGGCGCTTTTAGCTAACGGTTTTCATACAATTACGTGCACTCCAGCGACACTATATCTCGGCTTTCGGCCGTCTTACATAGCTTCGTACAATAAATCAAGAGTTTCTGTAAGAAGGCCACTTTTATTTATCTATAGCCCTCAAGTGACACTGCAAAGTTCGAATAACTTGGCAAACGCTATCCGCACCAAAAAGTAGAACTAGTGCCTGTGACCACCCAAACAAAGGCTACCTGAAAATGTAATCGCCTTTTTTTTGGGAAAGTCCAAAATACAGTTTTAGAACCCCTATCTGGAATGCAAGGCTTCCGGGCTTCAGTGAGCAAAGCGTTGCCTGACTTCCGCGCAGCCCTCTCAGAAGGGCACCATTCTTTGATAAGCAATCGTACGGACTAGAAATGGTGATAAAAAGGCAACGAAGGAGGTTAATGCACCTTCATGGACCTTTTTAGCCAACTGAGCTTCAAACTAGCCTATCATCATAGCTACGCTTGAGCACAGAACAGGCTCGCTTTTCCAAAGTCAATGGATCTCTCATCAGCACGCTAGTGCCTCGTGTTAATCGCGCGCAAAAGAAGCAAACGCAAGCATCGCTGGCCTATTTTCACTGTAGGCCTGCGTGGCTACGTCATCCGCAGTAAACTTTTCTCGCTTTCTCCCTCTTGTTTGCGCGGCTCTGTGCTGTACAAATGCCGGTATAGTGTGCTGCTTGATCGGAATAAACCATCACCCCAGCTTTTTAAAAGGCTAAAGTAGAAATGTTCATCCATGCTAGGAAGGCTCTTAGGGCCACAAGCAGCGTTCCTTTACAAGACGAGGATCTGGCCACCCTGTTGTAGTAGATGTCCGCCATTTCCTATGACTAACAAACTCAACTGTCGGTCGTCAGTCCCCAGCAGCTGTACAGCAGCTGTCCACGGTGGCGTTCACAAGTGCGATATATCTGAGACTGCTTAGAATATCCGAGTCCGGGCAGGCCGCCTTTTGAACCAAACCAAGGCACCGTTCAACACACACACTCCGCCTAGCGGGGAAGGCTTAGATGTATTACTAGAGAAGCTATAGGACATTACGTGGTATATTATAAGTTTTCGAGAAGCTAGGACAGGATAACACTTTGCAGAGCTTACTAGCGAGCACATTCGGTGCTACAGTGGAACCCAATAAAACATTAGACACGGTGTGGGGTTTTATAGCACAGAGAAATTCAAGGTACGTGAAGGAGTTTTTCAGAATAATGAAGAGGGCCGCAGCGGATGTAAGTAAGCTAAACAAACATTCCAGGTGAACGAGAGTATAGGCGTATGTGCTAACAAGCAGGTATGAAGATGAAGCCGTAGACACTTTTTACGAGAATATCGAATCAGAAATGAAGCAGGCAAGAATGCATTTAACGGTTGTATTGAAAGATTTCAGCGCAAAGGTCGCTAAGAAGCAAATGAAAGATAGGTCACTAGGAAATTTGAGAAAAGACAGTCGCAGCAGTTGAAGTGATGTACTGGTGGTTTTGAAGATACACACACCTGTGGTGGGTGAACACATTCTTCCACAAACGATCGAATATAAAGTGGGCGTAGAATGCCGTGATGATAAAACCAAAAACGACATTACTTCATTCCAAGTAACAACCGGGTTTTATGTTAGCTATGTCTGAAACGCAGAACAGTGAAAAAAGAAACTCATGAGAACTAAGAACACAAATTTTCACGCCTGAACGATCAGATTGAGGTCAGTTCAGAGAGGCTAATAGACAACCTGACGTCGGCTTTCAGTGCATCAGCAGGATCGGTGGGAGAAGTAAGATGTGGGGCAACAAAACGAAAATATAAATATGAGATTTAAGGAAATAATTTGCATACGTAGGTACATAAAACTGTCAAGTTCGGCGAATCGAAATGAATTACCTGAGCTGCCGAAACTGATTAACAGAAGTAAACCGAACGACATTCGTGCATGTAACATTACGTTAATCGAACAACTGCTGCAAATAGGGGGAAGCTTGAAAGCATCAAAGAAAAAGCTAGACATCGGCAAAGACAGGATGTGCGCACTAAGTGTGGAGCGGGGTAACAGAGGCACAACTAGAAGGACGTGTTAAACGTGGCAGAGCGATTCTTCAACAGGCTGTATACAACCGACGTTACACGCGGGGAGGCTACTCCTAGTACTTGCGATGTCACACTATTAACTAACGAGAAGGTAGGAAAGGCTGTTAATTGCACGAAAGAGTAATAGGCTGCTACTGATTACGGCAGGCAGACCCGTGAACCTTTTGTAGGAGGGAGGAGATATTGTACTGAAAAAACTAGCTGTACTGTTTAGAAATGCTTGAAGACACAAAAAGTGCCCATAGCCCAAAAAACGACACAGTAATTGTCATTCCTTAGAATGGAGATCAGAAGGTCCTCAACAATTACAGACCCATCTGCTTATTCTCGGTTCTGTAGAACGTTTCTCGAAAGGTTTATACGATAGGTGACAACCTGCCATTTTAAAAATCTAGAGGGCAGGCTGTGCTCAGGAAAGGGTACCTAATCGTGGATCATATCCATGTCGTGATTTAGGTACTATCAAAATTTTTGAATACATAAATTCGTTTGCATACCGTTTTATAGAATATGTGAAAACTTTTGATTTTCTACACATGGCTCCCGTGGTTGAAGCACTAAAAGAACAGAGAATGGAGGTGACCAACATCAGGCTTCCAGAAGACATATATTAGGAATGCAACAGCAGGATAAGCCCCTACAAGCAAACCCACTCCACATCCGACGGCCAGTTCGCCAGGATCATGCCATCTCGCCAAAGTGTTCACCCCACGTCTTGACGGGGTGCCTAGAAAGCTCTACTGGGAAAGCACAAGAGTTAGCATAAACGCAGAATTTTTATGCCGTCTCAGAATTAGGTACAACGTCGTCTGCTGGCTGAGACTGCAGAAGACCTGGAAACAAAGGTTGGGGGAATACTACCAGAAAGCAAGCATATGGGGCGCGAAAAATAAGAATAATTCTAAAGGGCTGAGGAATAAGCATGCCCAAAAACGTCCACTTGAGCTTAGGAAGCGAAGTGCTACAAACGTACACCACTACAACCACCTCGGAAAGTCGGTTAGTGCTGGCCCCGACCAAGTAAGAGAAATCCGGTGCAGAACAGGAATCGGTTTGGTAGCACTCAGCAAGCACTCATGAATAACAAAAGGTAAGGACACCTCTGTTGCTGAAATAAAAAAATCTACAACCAGTGCATACTTCCGGTTATGATATATGGAGCGTAAACTTGGTGCTTTACTAGACAACCAGAAACCAAACTGGTAGGCTCAACCGGCTGTGAAACGTATGTTAGCAGTAACACTCAGAGACAGGAAACGAACTACCAGGATCAGAGAACAAACTATAGAGAACATAGTTTAGTTAAAAAAAACAATATCCACTGTGCTTGCATTCTATTGAGACAACCCGACGACCGTTGGACAATTACGGTAAAAGATGCAATATCAAGAGAAGGGACTGGAGAAAAAGGAAGGCCAATTTTCCAATGAATAGAAGAAATAAGTAAATTTTATCCTTCTTCAATCTACTATGTATGATGGCAGATAAATGATTTGCTTTGATTCTTATTTGGGACTACACTACTCTGAGAGCAGCATAAGGCAGGTGCGGGTCGGGGTCTATGGGAGAGGCCCTTGTTCTGTTTTTCAGCTGGATCAAAAGCTTCGCAGCTATTGCCCTTTTCAGTCATGACATTAACTTTTGTGCGTTGCATTCTTTTTGACTTTGGGAGATAGGAGGCAAATGAGTGTATCTCAGCGTTTTGTAAAGTATACCTGTCGCACTGATGGTACCTTATCTATTCGTATAAGTTTTTGAAGTGCAGGTTTATCAATTGCTCAGGTCTCCCGCCTGCCAGCTTTCGAATGGTAGTAAACTATTCATAGTTGCTTTCGGCTGATAACTGAAGTCTTTTACCCAGGCTGTAGTGGCCGATTGGCAATGTTTGAAAACCCCATCGGTTCCCAATGGCTTCCGAGATATCGGCCTCCCATCGGTACATCAGCAGAAAAATTCATTTGGTGCCAAAAAAACGATGACCGGAAGTAGCTTCACACAATGACCTCATCATGGACAATCTTTGGACAAGCAAAACGTGGGGTTCATAGCCAAGCTCGTGCCCTGTGTGCGGCGCGTGCAAACACAACGGCTAGCTCAGTGAGCAGGCATCGACGCAGGAAAAAGTAGTTACCTTAAGAGCCGTAGCACCGTGTCACGGTACAAGACGTACTCAATTTGGAGTGCGCCGTATTTAAAATAGCTTGCCAGGTATCGTTACACGTTCTGTAGAAGTCGCTGATTTGTGTGTACTAACGGAACGATTTCCGGCGGACTGATCCGATGTGCGCCTGCGCAGGCACCCTTTGTCTCCACGGCCTGGGACCGGACGCACGCATGGCTGTGATCATTGCGTCTGTATCGCGGCATTCAAAACGCCCTATTGCTATTGCTCTAGCAGGTGTCAGGGAGGTGTGTTTTCGCGTGGGTAACAGTGTTTGAAGTATATCTGCCTGGTTGAAGAACACCATTTGCCTAGCGAGAAGAGCAGCTGAAAATGTGAGCCGTGGTTTCATTTCTCAATTTAAGTTACGCGAGAGCTCGCGCTCGTTCCCGCCAAAACATTAGCTGTCATTTATGACAGTTGGCAAACGTGGGGGCTGCTGGGTGTTGTTTTTATGCGAAGAAGTAAATGTTTTGAAATAAACACACACAGCGCGCAAAAAAACACGACGAAAGGCGGAGGGATGTACAACACAAGGGATGTGTTGTACAAGAAGTAAACGGCCACACGTATGTGCTGTGATTTGTGGGACGCCAGTTCTTGCTATCCCCTAACCGGTCTTCTGTGTGGCAGATGCAGCAGAGTCAACAAGCGTTTAAGCTGTACTACTTTATAATCGGGCTGTGTAACTACATATTGGGATCTCGGCAGATAAGCAATTAGGCGAAAAAAAAAAGCATCTTGTTTTCAGATACTTAAATGCTTCGGTTCTGTAGGGATCTCAAGCAGCTAAACGAAGCATGGATCAGTTCACTTTTCCGTCAGTTTTTTCGATTTTTTCTACTATTGTGTTTGTGCTTTGCTTTAGTGTTTATTTTTGGAGAAACTTTCTTTCGTATTGTGGCCATTGTTAAGTCAGGTTTCTTATTGTACCTTTGATGTGCATAGAAAAATGTAAGCAAAGAGGTCTGCTGTGCTACGGTGCTCAATTGTTTTTGGAAAGTCACAAAATTGCTTTCCAAAGTCAATGCAGTTCATTTATTGTGCATTGATTATTTATTTCTGTTTTAAACATGCCATTTGGCAAGAAACTGTATGATTTGCCCCCATTTATTAACTTTCTGTATGATGGCATGTATAAAGCAGAAAAGGGGTCGCGCGACAAGTCATTGAATAAGAATAGGCCATGATAGTTGGCCGGAGGGTCATCAGTCCACGCATAGGCTTTGTCTTTTGATAATGATTTGCCAAGCATTGTCTAATATTTGCCTTCACTAGCTTGGCCAATTTTTGGTTTGTCACCTTTCCCAAACACCTACAAATGATGGTGGTCAAGGCATTTCCAAGCTCGCACAGGTAGACCACTGATATTTGGCATTGCTTGGGCTTGGCAATTTCATCTGCTTGGAAAAGTGCAGCGTCTGCTTTGCTGGGCATTTTCGACATGAAGCATTTGAACTTCGATTCGTTGCTTATTTCCTTGAGTGAATCGCTCATTCATACTGCGTTCAAAATATAGCCCGAACCGGGAAATTTCCTCTAAACCTAATCATTTTTAATTCCATAAGCTTCATTAGATGCGCAATGCTCCTCCTGTGCGGAGCATGACCCCCCATCCTATTATTTGTACTTGCGTTAAGATCGTCAGCTTGCCTTGCGTTTTCTCTTTTAGTTAATCCTCGCTTTTTGACAAAATGTTCGAACTTTGAAGGTCCTAGTTTATCACTGTAGACCACAGGCCACGGTGTCGCTGAAGGAGACGACCACAGTGGGGAGCATAAGCCGATTTATTTCCGAGCGCTATGGCGCCTCCTCAGCGGGTACCAAGGGCGTGCGGGCCTTTCACCGAGTGAGCTCACTCGTTGGCCAATGTCAAACTGAAACCGATGCGGCTGTGGCTTTCCGCTAGAGGGATCCTCAATAGAGTCTTGCTTTGTTGCAAAAGCATACATGACGGTCGCGCTGCGGTGCGTTCACGCTGAAACAACTGGTAAGGTTGCTGTCACCACCGGTAGCATATGCCGGCTTGAGACTCGCATGTTATACAGTGTCGTAAGGGTCCTTGATTGCGAAGAAGTACATCGATAAGGATCTTAATTCTAGAAATTTCGAAATGAAAATTATTCGCAAAGGCCGTCTTGCGTATGTTCTTTCAATGACGTGGATCTTACGGTGAACACGGACAGCATTTATTTTTGAAAATATTGTGGTAGCATGCACACTTGTGAGGAAGTCTGTTAAGTTTAGGGAGGCGTACCCATTGGGGATGCTGGAGATTCAAGAATTGGTGGTCACCAGAATGCCTGCGGTCAGCGTTTTTGTTGAGCCCTATGCATAAGCCTTATGCGTAGAGGCTGGAAGAAGGCCTTATGATACCATGCTTGAGCAAATGCACGAACTCGGCATGAGGGCTCCTGTGTCTGTAGGTAGGTAGGCATGTTGGTAGGTAGGCAGGCAGGCAGGCAGATAGGTAGGTAGGTAGGTAGGTAGGTAGGTAGGTAGGTAGGTAGGTAGGTAGGTAGGTAGGTAGGTAGGTAGGTAGGTAGGTAGGTAGGTAGGTAGGTAGGTAGGTAGGTAGGTAGGTAGGTGGGTAGGTAGGTAGGTAGGTAGGTAGGTTGGTAGGTAAGTAAGTGGGTTGGTAGGTACGTAGGTAGGTTTGTAGGCAGGTAGGTAGGTAGGTAAGTAGGTATGTGTTTGAGTAGGTACGTTTTTAGGTAAGTAGGTAGGTGGGTAGGCATATGTGCTGGTAGGTGGTAGGTAGGTATGTATGTAGGTAGGTAGGTGGGTTGGTAGGTAGGTAGATGGCAGGCACGCAGGCAGGCACGCATGTAGGTAGGTAGGTACGTAGGTAGGTAGGTAGGTAGGCAGGCAGACAGGCAGGCACGCATGCAGGAAGATAGGTAGGTAGGTAGGTAGGTATGTAGGTAGGTAGGTAGGTAGGTAGGTAGGTAGGTAGACAGGCAGGTAGGCAGTTATGTTGGTAGGTAGAAATGTTGGTAGGCAGGTAGGTAGGCAGGTATATAGGTAGACATGTAGGTAGGTATGTACATAGCTAGCTAGCTGGGTACGTAGGTAGAAGGTAGGCAGGCAGGCAGGTGGGTGGGCGGGTGGGTTGGCAGGTAATTGGCAGCGAAGTGTTTGTTTCAGTTAATTTGATTTGCTTGGGTGGGCCGGCAGTTGAGTAGGTGGGTAGGTTGGCAGCAGGTAAGTCTGTAGGTGTTTGGGTCAACTTGCTATGTAGGTAGGAAGAATATATTTATGTAGTCATATTGGTGGGTGGGTATATACGCAGGTAGGTGGATGGCTTTGTGGTTTGTCTGGTGCAGTGGTTAGTATCTGGAGCTTTAGGTGGACAGGATTGTACTGCAGTGGGTAGGTAGGTGTGTAGGTATGTCATGGGTAGGTAGGTAGATTGGTATGTGTATGGATGCGAGACTAGAGAGGGGCATGTATGTGGTAGGTGGTTGTGTTGGAGGTAGCTAGGACATTTAGACGGTTTCTTTAGTAGATAGGTAGGTACGTAGGCGGGAGTGTAGGTGGCGGGCATGAGGTCGGTGGGAGGCACTTAGATAGCTGCGTGGGTAAACGGGTATGTGATATGTAGGCAGGTCCGTAAGCAGGTAAGTTTGTAGGTAGGTAGGTGAGTAAGTGGGATAGGAGGAACGGTAGGTGAGTTTCTGTGTACTTATATGAGGAGGAATGTAGGTAGGTAGGCCGTTGGAAGGTAAGTACGTAGGTATGCGCTTAGGTGGGTGCCTGGCAGATTTGCGGTTACGTAAATTGGTAGGTGGCTTCCCGTCTGGCTGAAAACGTACTACATACTGGTGCGTTTGTGGTATTTTTTTATATCCTATGATACATTGTGCGCATTATGGGCCTTTATTAGTTGTTTTATCACGTTTTTTGTGTTATTTATACTAGTCATGTTCCCATATTGAAGCACCACGCTCTTTAAAAATGGAATCTCTGAGTCCGCTTCTCTGACCATTCGATATTTCTTTCTGGGACAAAAAATTTAACTTTATCAAATTTGCAAAGGACCTCCTAGCGATTTTTTGTGACATGCTACAATTGGCCGTAGCAGTATTCCAGCAGAGTTTCTCTGTTCTTTTCTTGAGCTGCCCTAGCTTTTCAGGGACAGTCCACATGGGCTATAAATTTTCTCACTTTCTGTGGCGATAATTTCATATTCACCAAAAAAGAACGCTTCATACCAGTGTCCCCAAGCACTCACTACCTGAACACAACAAATTTGGAAAGATAGATAACCTGGCTCACTATCTGGCTTTTCCGTAGTTTTCCATCTCCAGCTCCCTAGCCCATCTAGCTCCGTGTCAAACATCCGCGCAACAAAAAACGTCGGTGACGGCTGCCTCAAGCTTAATTGAGGTTCGGCTTGGCGTCTGGTGGTTCCAGCCTATAACCTTGGCATGTACTGTGACGTGGAAGTCCCCGAAAACATGAACAACACCCATAAGAAAGAAGAATTGGAAAAATGCGAATAGTTTGAACAACGAAAATAGAAGGTGATTATAAAGGCACCATACATCAACTGCGATGTCGGAATCTCCAAGCCTGATATAATGCCGACATCATGGTCATAAGTTAACCAACAAAACCGACTCCTTGCCCTACCAAGGGCTGACTATAAAATCAACCTGTGGCCAATCCTTCTTCCAAACGCGCGTAGACCAAATGCAGAACATGGCCATCGTGTGCACTCCGGAGGAAGATGTGGTACTATGCAGACGAGACCTACAACCCGTACTAATATTAGGCATCAACAACCCATCGAAAACCTCCACGCGCCTGGATACTAAAAATAACCGCCCGAATGCTTGGATAGACATCGACAGGCCCAATAATCTTCGACCGCAAGCTGGTATTTAGAGGCGTCATCTTCGACCCGGAGATGCTTTCCTGCAGCCTGCATCGGCCCTGAAGTGCCGTATAGTACGTTTGTAACAAAGGACGGGCGCCGAATCCCGCACTGGTGAAATGTGCAGCATGCGGTCTCTCCAACCTAACGAAGGAACATGTGTGCACACCTCGGTGCGTCCTGTGCAAGAAATGTTTAAACCCCACAGGCGACAAGAGGTGCCCATAACGACTGGTCTATGCTCACCAGTTACATCTCACGCTAGCCAACACCAAAGCCGAAATACACCCCTTCAACAATGGCTAGTTGCGATGTTTAGCCCGAGGACCTCCAGGAGCCGGATGGAGCCAACGGCCCAGTTCCCAATCCAGGCAATCTGCCCAACCGCCACCAGGTACTATGCAGTTGAGAGGATCCCGTCACCGCCACGGGAGCCGCAGCGGGAGCTGGTCAGCATGGTTATCCCTACAAAATAATCACAACCAGCAATCTCAACAGGCCTCTGAGAATAACCAACCTCTAGCCAATATGTTAGGTAAATTAATAAAATTAAAATCCGAAAACTAACAGCTCAGACCGGAAAACTGCCCACGGAAAGCATTGCACAATACCAAAAATTAAGCCCTTCACCACACGCAATTCACAATTGAAACTGTCAATCCTATTAGTGGCCTCTGTTCTCCACCAGCTCCTGCAGAACACGCAACAACACGGGAAAAAAAGAGTAGCTGGCCTCCCCGAAGCCGTGATGGAGGTTGAGCAGGAAATGGATCTAGCGATACAAATAGATTAACTGCAAAAACAAAGCCCCGTAAACCAAGAAAACATAAACTGTAGTAACATATGCAACAAACAAAACTGAAACAAACTACCCATTAGCAAAACGACGACGATCAAGACAACCGTTAAAAATTAGAACTTAACGTTAGCCCAGAAACACTGCATAAAACTCCGTATCAAAAGGACAATTATCAATCGGTCAAATCAGCCAAATAGTAACAACCAACAATCTGGCAAGCAAACGGTTGCATATATAAACAGAAAAGCGGCGCTTTACGGCTTTACCAGAAGTAATAGCCATACAAGAAACTAGATGTATATCATCCCAACCAGGGTATACCACCCACAGAAGTTCCTGAAATAGCAGAATAGCCACGTTTCCCACAAGATATCCTAAATACGTAGAACATACAATAGATTTCAGTGGTATTTTTTACATACCCTTAGAGATGCTCTAAACAAAAGGAGTCAGCCTTGTCTCTTTTTACTGAAATTATGAAGTCCTCCAAGCCGCAGGAAAGAGGACTTCGATTACCTATCAGCCACAACTGTGAAAGTGGTCAACAGAAATGGAGTCGTCATCCTGGGAGATTTTAATGGGCTACACCTGGACAGGCAGTCCGGCAAAGAAATCACAAAAGGAAACAATCTATGAGACCTCAACCCTAAATTAGGCCACACCATTTACATGGACCCCAACTACCCAACAAGAATTGGTAACAGCAAACAAGGGACACTTGTCCCGAAATCACGATGAGCAAAAACCTGAAGAGAGACTTGGGAGTGGCATTTCTAATTTAGTCACCACACCCCTTCTCACGTGCAAAAATGGTCGACAATAGAGAACACGATTCGTCAACTTACACGTGATTTAAAAACAGAGAGAAAGCAACCCTCCTGGGTGAATCGTCAGCATACCAGAGTGGATTTTTGATCTGCACGAAGACGTAACCAGCCACTCCAAGGAGCAATATCCAAAGAACAACCACCTCTCGAGCCTAACTCACTTCACCTCTGTCAAGCAAGAAAAATAATGCTTAGGACATAAAAGCGACAGAAACTTAATAGGAGATTAAAATGTTGAATAGCAACAATTACCGAGGACGCTCACAAGTGCGCAGCGGACCTCGTGCGGCCAAACGTGGACGAGCTCTGCAAGAAACTCCGAGACATGTAAGGTGATGCAAACACATTGGCTCTATTGCGCAATTTTCGGGAACCTGCAAAAAGTAGGTCAGCTGCGCAACGCACCATGAATAAATTCATGCACGAACGCCCAGGAGCAACCAGGACGTCTTTTCTGCTACAGTGAAAAATATATGGTGCAGCAGAAACCCTCTGCTATGCCAGTGGTGTATAGAAGCGGCCCCTATGAAGACCTGACCGACCAACCACCCCCTCGGAAGTCAAACAGGCGGTTCGGGTCCTTACCAATGACACTAAACAGGGAGCAGGTAAAGTCATGAACCACATACTCTGAAACTTTGACTATACCTTCATACAGGCCCTTACAACTTGTTTCAACCACCAGTTGGAAGAGGCCACGCTGCCAAAGGAGTAGACTCACGCTGATATTGTCCTTATTTCTAAGTCAGTCAAGCCACCAAAGCTCAATAACCTACGGCCTATTTCCCTAACCATTTGCATTCGCAAACTGTTCGAGTCCGTTATCCTAAGCAGTCTTTAGCCTTGCACAGAAAGCGAAACAGCCATTAATTATGTTTCGCTTTCGTCCGAACATCACTACACAAGATATCATCTAACTCCAAAAAGAAATTACACAGCAGATCTATCTCCAAAGCACCAAAGCCATCCTGGCATTAGACCTCAAGGGTGGATTTGACAACGTCAGTCACAAAACCACACTCACCAAACTCAGCGACTTAAAACTCGGGCAACGTAGTTTCACACGAATCAGCGCCTCCCTCGGCAACCGTACCGCCACAATCGGCATTGTGAAGCTCAGAACCCGTCGTTTTCGTACTCCAAACAAGGGGACCACGCAAGGAGCTGTACCAACACTCTTTAACGTAGCGAATATGAAACCCCTATTTAAAGCCGCCGCTATAGAGGATGTGCACCACGTATCTATGCCGAGATGTCACCATATGGGCAAGCACTCGCTTGGGCAGAAAGATACAGGAATCCCTGAAAGAAGCGGCCGACATACGCGAACAGCACGTGCTCAACACTGATCTTCAATGTACGCCGGAAAAGTCGGTGTTGCTCTTGATCAAGACAAAATGCAGGAAAATTATTAGGACCATCGTAATCCCCGGGCTCTATCTTGTACAAAAAGGCAATGGGTCGCCCGCTCTTCAACGACTCAAGCACACCACAAACCTACGTAATTCAGATTATGAGCCGCATCGCAAACAGACGCCGTGGCCTCAAGTTAGAAGGCACCACCCGTCTGGTACGAGCAATGCTTATCAGCCGTGTTACGTAGACTGTCCCAACAACGCAATCCGTACCCTATGACACAAAAAGGGCCACCTGTTTTCTGTTGACAACAATCTTTCAAAAGGCAGACTTTAAAGTTTCCTGTAACAGTAAAATTGCTTTGACGATAATATTGGGCGCGGTGGTGCTCCACTGTAATCGGGCTGTCGTTACCTTTATTCCTAGTGCGGAATCTCCACAAAGCTGGAAAATCCTAACACCCCTTTTTTATTTGGTCTGCCCTGTGTAATTACTGAAATAAGGGTCAAGGTAATAACTTTTGAAGAAACCTAGCAGATACCAAGTGTATAAAGTGAAGTCCTGGTGAGCATAGGAAGAGGTCTCATGAAGGCATGAATGCTAATAACTGTTTAGTAGGAACGAAAGCATTAGAATAATTTAAAAGTATCCTCACCAGCCTTGTCAAGGGACATTTATTTTTTGTTGTTTTTACACTTTGATGTTAGCCAAAAGGCCGAGTATACTCCAGGTGTTTTGCACCAAAAAAGAGAGGGTAATTAGAAACTGTCCCTTATTGTATTCAGTTCAAACAGCTTCTTTTTCCCAACTCTGGAATATGGATTCACTTACCTTTTAAAACAGAAATACATTTTTTTTTATTTCCACAGAACCTGCACACGTAAGAAGCTTTTCCTGCAAATCTTATTTTCTGCGTTACTCCACTCAGAACCGAGCCTCGCATGTGCTCGGGTGTGCTTTTGTAAACTTTTCCTCCGTGCATTGCTTTTATGGAGCTGCACTAGCATTACTCATGTATAACGCGTGCAGAATGTCATATTTTATGGAGATAAAGCTTACCTTGTACTGAAAACAACGGAATAGTTTTTTCAGGTTATATATTCCAATTTTAACGCGTTTGACGTCACAATGTCAATTTTCGTTATTAAGATTTGCAGTTAGGCAATCATATGAATGTCACTCATATGTGCAGCTGAGGTGCTATTTTATTCTCTAGCGATTAACCGATAGGTTTCAAATGACAATAACTGTTGTTTTCGACAATGCTATAAATATTCCTTAGGCGCAAAGAACACGCCTTCATCTGAACATAGTTGTACCAATCCTTCACCATTTTGGGTAAATTTTATAATACAAAACCTTTGTTAAAGGCCTTTGCTACGGACGTGGCTACAACTTTTATTTTCATCATTTTCCGCATCTTTGTGCCGTTGTTAGTGAAGTTCGCAGGCAATAAATGTGACGTGCAACGAAGAAGTATAATATAAAAATGGGCGCGCACACGAGGCATAAACAACAACTTAATACCGGTTGTGTATTTATGAAAAAATTACTCATGAGGACTCGTGACCACAAGTAAAAAATAGACAGACAATGCGAATTATTACAACTGGGTTAGGTTATGAGGACGGAACAAAACATTTTAAACCGAATATGGGGCGAAAAAAAGGCCGAGAATAAAAACAGGTAATGCGATTTTATGAACAAGGTATAGTATAACTGCACGTCGTAGGCACAAAAATGAGTCTGCTCTAATAAGGCAGCCTCAATTTCACCCCCCTGCTTTTCCAAACATACGATTTTTCCGCTCAATATATGGCGAAGGCGAAGAGCCGACACGCGTGCCTATAGACTTGAAGATCTCGTATGCTCCAAAGATTTCTCTCCTCTGCACATACTTGCAACGAAGACTAATGTCAGAATAAAAGGACGAGCTGCATTGCTATGTTTGAAAAGAAATGGTGAAATTTTTGCCGCTAAAAATGTATACGCTCCGATCGTGTGCTAAGGCGACTGTCGATGCGTGGGCCACTTTGTTGAGTGTGTGTTTCGACGCATTAACGAAAGGTTTATTTATGGAAGAACAATATGGTAGTTCCCAATGCACATTAGGTGTATTTCCAAAAGCTCCACGGTTGAAGTTGAAGTTGAAGGTTGTTTTACATATTTCAGTGTATGTCTTACCCCCGCAGTTTTCATTCCGGTGTCATCGATTTACTCGGCGCCGCTTTGGGGCTCCTCCTCGCCCCCGCTGACACCTCTTTCACCACTACGTTTTCTCTCGCCTGCACCGATGCCCCTTTGGAAAGTTGCGCAGTAGGCAGCTAAGGTAGTGCGGTTATCAGTTAATTGCGAAAAATAAACACAAGGACGAATGGACGTGCACAATGCGCTGAAGATTAACATGAAATTTGTGCGCAGCGCGTGCTGCAGAATTTTCGGTTACGGCACATTTTTCTGCGTCTCAGGAAGTGTTCGCATGATAAACGAACGTCCGGCGGCGTCGGATGCTCTTCTGCTACCTCGCAGCGCGCCGCTTCCACCGGCCAGGATGTTGCGAATAGTGTGTTAACCTCCCGCGCAAATGTCACATGGCTCCGACAGCTCCGATTTGTGCCGCAGAAGGGAGCAGCGAGCACGTCGTTGCAAATCGCGTTTGAACCTTCCGCGCAAATGCGACGTGGTTTAGATTAGCGGAAAATGAAACAGCGTCTCGGGAGAGTGTAAGGGGGGAGGGGTACTTTTTGGTGGTGCCGCTTGAGAGATGTGAGGGAAAGGCAATGAGAGAGATGCGCCGCAGTCGCAGGTGTCGTATTCCGTTTCTCTCTTCGCTAGAAGCTCCTCTCCGTTTCCTTTCGTCGATGCGGCGTTCGCTCACTCGTTTAGGCGGACATAAACATACGCCGCTTCCGCGAAGACCAGGTAACAGCAGCCAAAGGGCTGCCACCTAAATGTACCGAAACCCGCCATGGCCATTTGCCTTCAAATTCCACTTTGCTGAGTAGCTGCGAATTACTCCCCGTTGAACAGAAACTTGCTTAGTTGGAACGACGGCCATATTTCTTTTTCCGCTTGGAAGGCCACCCGGGCGACATTACCGCCGGTGTCTTTCTCAAGAGCCGCGTATTCGGTACCGAGAATAACTTCCGAAATAAAAAAAAAAACATCCTAAATTTAGCAAAGCGGTGACCCCAGCCCTGTCCCAAGATGGTTACTCCAAGATGCTTCGTGCATTCCATGAACTGTGTCCAGCTTTGCAGGTCATCCATCTTCACAGAGTGGAAGGGCACTAATTGTTTAAAAAGTTCTTACAAGTAGTAATACAGGAGTAGGTCCCGTAGTTATAAAACCATCGGGGGGACCGCCTGTGAGAAGGTGTGCAAAAGAACTGCGTAAATGTCAGAATAAGTCAAAAGTCAAAATAAGATGAAAAGGGGGAGTGATATAATGAAACAACAATGGTTTGTCTGTTTGGCAGGAAAGACTGGTCGATCTCAAGCCAGCCATATTCCCACTTATCAGTACAAAATGTTCAGTCATAGCGGCGAGACCACTTCAGTGAGTTATAAACATTCATGGCACATCCACCATGACGGCTATCTGGACAACGGAAGAATTGAGAGTTATAACCTGCAAAGCCAAACCGTGGGTCACCAGTAGGTGACAGCCAAGTTTCAAAAAGGCAGATAGGAGATAATTTCTTCTCAGCGAGGGTTAGGATATTACCTAATTCTTCATAATGCTTCGAGAGGCTGCGTGTGTAGAAATGAATGAGAAACTCATTTGTTAAACCGGCTCTCTGAAGTACCAGCTTTAGTTGGTAATTTGAGTAATAATCCAGATCTTGCGTGGAACGCGACGCACTATAAAGTTACTGAAGGTGAGTCGATGCACGGTCTCCTGATGATTTTGGACTGCTTGTAATCATGGCCCGTCGAGACTCGCCGACGCAAGCCACAGCCGACGACGATGATACGTCGAAGGCGCAGAGCGCGTGCTCGTCTCGTGCTGGCCCAGGAACACACCGAAAACACTGTCGCTCCAGAACACCTTAAAGGAGGAGCGTGCTCGCTTCGTGCCGGCCCTGGAAGACACCGGCAACACTGTCGCTGCAGGCTCCATAGAAGGGACCGAGCGTTCAGCAAGCCGAGCATGCGCAGTGGGGGTGTGGACGGCGCAACAACAACGACAACTACAAGGGCGGGACATAGCCCCGACAATGAGACGCTTCACATATGAAAATTGCAAAAACGGCTGCTATGCAGCTTGAAAGGCCCCGTAATCGGTGCACCCATGATCCCTTTCAAATTTGTTGGGACCGCAAAACTACGCATTACCATACGCTGAAATGAACTCGTGAACGATTTTTGTGTGCACGTAAGAGAGGCAGAGGTGAACCTTTTTAGCTCTAAAGCCTAGCACAGTCTCTGAATAGCTGAGTATCTTGTATTTCTTAGGGTACAACTGTTATTAGGGTAGCGTCCATGAGTCTTTATGCTGCAGAATGTTGCACAGTGGTATCTTCAGTATACGACTACTGAGAAATGCACAAAAGCACGAAAACCTGTTCTGTATAATTTTAGCTATCTTTAATTTAGTGTCAGCTGGTAAAAAAGTACTTTGTGAAAAATTTGAATGTACATGACAAAATACATAGTTTTCAAGTTATTTCCCAATGTGGAGTCGTTTTTTTTTGTTGAGCTTTTTTATAAGCCTTTTTTCAAAGAAGGATCTCCAGTTCAAGAGTCTCTGACCTAAAGGTGGAACGAAGCTTCACCCGCCATGCATAAATGCCTCACAATACCTGAAAGCCAGGTGTGTTATTAAAATTTGATGCTTCTTTTTGAGCTTACTCAGTTCCAAATGCTTGTGGTCGTTCATTTGATCATGTAGAGACCATAACACAGTGACAATCTCATGCTGCAGGAGACAGAGGCTCTAATTATTTCAGGTACCTCTGAGTACTGAATAAATACGCATTCAAGAATTAATTTAGTGCTCATTTAAAACAAATGTTTCCATTGGAATTCCCTCTGATAACTTTATGCATTGGCTAACATTTATAAAAGGTGATCAGCTAAACGAGCGGTCAGCAAATGATTAGGTGTATTGAGGGAGCATGCAAAAAAAAAACAGTCGAAGTCATTGCAATACTGGTGATGTTTATCAACATAGATGAGAGTGGGCCCACGTGTTTTAAAGCTTAAAATTGAAAGTGGCGTTTTGAAGCTCTTGATTGTCGTGGAATTTATTTTAATCGTTAAAAGACCTTGAATTATTGGGGTCTTCACATCGCCAGGTTGTGTGAGTCATATAATAAAGGTGGTAATTGAGTGTGGTCCTGAGAACCTGATTCCTTATCGCTTAGTGCAGCACCGGCAATGCTTAGTCAAACTTTCTGCACAAGACGCAGGTGAGCATGCATCCACCAAGTGTTTTTTTCTTCTGGCTGGCCTCAACATTGACATTGGCGAAAAGACTTAAGTTGATGGTCACTGTGAGTCTAGCGTATCGCCACCTAGTCCAAGGTCATATTACAATATCTGCGTACTTTAACGAAAATGCAGTTCCATGGATTCAACATGAATCTTAACTGTTCAGTTGTACTTTACTTTCTTTTTCCATGTTCATGTTCAGTCGGAGGCATTATCAACGCATTAAAAATGCGGTCCAGCCTCGTAGCCTGAGCATTGTCGGTTTGCCACATTGAGCTTTGTTACTTGGTGCTGAGGGGCAGCTTATCGCTACCACCTTGGCTGAACTTTTTTAGATGCGGATATCTTATGACCGGGGCTATGTCCCTCCCTCCACGATGCGCCGTCCACACCCCCACTGCGCATGCTCGGCTTCCTGACCGCCTGGTGGTGTCCTACCCGTTAAGGGCTTCTGGAGCGACAGTGTGGTAGGTGTCTTCGTGTGCCGGCAGAAGACGAGCCCGCTTCCCTTTCTAAGCCTCCTGGAGCGTCAGTGTTGCCGGTGTCTTCCTGGGCCGGCACGAGGCCAGTCATTCTGCGCCGTACGCTGTCCGCACCCCCCCTGCTCACGCGCATCCTACTTACCGTCCTCTCCTCTCCTTGTCTCCTCTCCTTCCCGGCATTCCTCCTCTCCTCTCCGAAGCTTCTCTCCTCCTCGGGATTGCGCAACAAACGGCAACACGGGCGGCTTTGCGCGCGATAATGCGAAGCACCCAGGGTTATAGGCGCGACGGTAGGCACTGCATACTCCACTGATTGCTCTGGTTGCACAACTGTAGCTGGTGGTGTAATGACGTGGCGCGCGCTATACTACTCTCGCTCTCCTCCGGAACACCGCGGTGAGTGCCACGGGCAACGCCCCCGGCAACTTAAGCGTCAATGCCAGTGTCAGCGCCACAGACCGCGGCGCGGACAGCACCGCCGAGAAGAGGGCTCCAAAAACTACCCGGAACTTGAATAGATTCCATGGGTGCTTCGCTTCCCCTACAGAAAGATGGTGTAATTTTTTTCTCTTGCGGGGTCCAGGCCTGCGTGAGAAAGTGCTGCACCATTCTTTAGGAAGATTGGCCGAGCCTTTTACCTACACCTCATTACATGTACATGTTGTCGATTGGTGACAGCTCTGATGTGGAGGTGGAAGTAGGTAATGGTGGAGTAGGGGCTGTGTACAGTGTGTGGGGTAGAAGCAGGACTTGGCCAAAATAATTATTGCTTTCCAAAGAACTGAGCTCCCAACACCCCATTGGTGCAATTGAATAGGAGGCGCTAGGGGCTGTTCCACAACTTTTAAACTGTCGGTTATGCGTTATTTTCACATTCTTCACGCACATCACAGAGTAACAAGAAACAAAAGAGAAGTTCACACAGCTATGTGGCGCTGCTATGTTTATGTCGCTTTCTGTGCCTTGTTTGCGTGTTCTGTGCGTGAACAATTACTCAATGCGGCACACACGGATACAAGTGCTGTGCCAACAAGACGGGTAAGCAGTATAAACCCTCAGAATCCAGTTTACATTACGTTGTTTCGACTGGAGTAATGGCGCAAATGAGCTGGCTAGAATAAAAAAGGTCCCAACAACAAAATATTTAACGCTTGGAAACCCTCAAATATCTACCCATCCGAGAGCACTTCATCTGCTACGAAGGGGAAACAGCCAAGCTATCATAATTGAGTAATTTTATCTGGTTTGTGACCACCCTCGTGGCGTTGATGCTTTCTTTCCCTTATTAACATATGTATCGGTTGGTGTGAAATTATGATCAGGTGATTTGCACATCAAATCAAGCCTTGAAGCCATTGCTGCCAATGTAAGGCTTTCCAAGGTTCATTTTCCGATAACGGAGAAACCTAAGGTGGCGTCACACGCTTGAAGACAGACAGTCGGAGAAATCTAAGACCTCAAAATCTAAGACCTCAAAGTGTAACCTAAATGATTTGCCCTGAGCTTCAGAATTTTTTTAAAATCCAATGAAACAGGTGCAATCTTATGAACTTCGTCTGGTTGAATGAAACTTAGCTTAATAAATGAAAGCCGTTTTATTCTTTTTCGGCAATAAATTTATTGTGTGCGATCTCCGTTCGTACTGTTTACCTTTTGTAAAAAAGCCCTTTATATTCCTTGATTTTTTGTATAAAAACTATCTACGGAAGGGTACCCTTCTTATGCTAGATTTCAGAAAATAGACATTTTTTCCTGCACCTAATTTGTAGGGGCCCTATAGGCTTAGACATGCGGTTGTTTTTTTACTGCTGTGTAGTTTTTATAGGTTGTATTATTGCTCTCCGCTTCGAGTGGCTGCCAACGTATTGCCTCCACCTTTGGCCTAATCAGGTGGGGTTGCTTCTGCCACTTCCCATTCTATGGATGGCCATGCTCACCCTAGTACCATGGGTGTTAAGATTTCGTTTTCTTTTCATTTTTATTTCCTTAAGGACCCTACAGGGGGGTATTACATAAGGGGTGGATACAAAGGAAAAGAAGACATTTGAACACATTAATTTTCGCAGCACAGGAGATTTGCAACATTTGCAATGAAGGATGATGGGCAGGTGGTTGAAAAAATGGAGCAGGGAAGGTCGTTCCAATCCTTGACAGCACGGGGAAAAAAAGAAGCGGAAAAAGTGACAGTTCGGCTGCGATAACGGGACACTTGAAGTGGATGGCTTGTGCGGTGTGAGATGTTCGTCGGGGGAGGATGTAAGGAGCTGCATTGAGGGAAGATTGAAAAAAATTATAAAAGAGGGAAAGGGTGGCGATACGACGGTGAACAGAGAAGGGTGATAAACCAAATTGTGCTTTCAAGGATGAAACACTGATGTCGTACGAGTACTGCGAAAGAATGAATCGAACGGCGCGATTTTGGAGAGATTCCGGGTCGTTAATGAGGTATGTTTGAGGCGGGTTTCATATGGGGGAGGCATATTCGAGTTTTGATCTGATGAGGGACTGATATGCCAGCAACTTCCCATGTTTTGGTGCATGACGTAGGTGACGCTTCACGAAGCCCAGAGTTTTATTTGCCGATGAAATGACGTTAGTAATATGCGCATTCCAAGTAAGATCGCAGTGCAGTGTGACACCAAGATACTTGAAGGATGGTTGCGACTGTACTGGGACGTTGGCGATATGATAAGAAAAAAATGAAAGGATTTTTACGGCGGGAAAATGTAAAAAGTTTGCATTTGTTAGGGTTAGGAGACTAAAGCCAATTATCGCACCATTCTTGAATGTGGTTAAGATCTTTCTGGAGAAGAGTTTGGTCGTGAGTGTTAGTTACTGTCCGATAGATTACACAGTCGTCTGCAAACATGCGGATTTTGCAGGATACGCTGAGGGGTAGGTCGTTAATATATATTAGAAACAGCAGGGGGCCACGAACTGAACCTTGAGGTACACCTGATGTGACTTTGAGATACGCGGAAGATTTATTATTGACATGCACGAACTGAGAACGCTTAGTTAGAAATGTTTTGATCCAATTTAGTACACTTGGGTCCAAGTTTAACTGGGATAGTTTTAGCATTAGTCTTTGGTGGGGTACTGTGTCGAATGCCTTTGCGTAATCAAGAAAGATTGCGTCAGTTTGTAAGTTGTTGTCAAGGTTAGCATGCAAATCGTGTAGAAATATTGCTAGTTTTGTTTCGCAGGAGAATCCTTTCCTAAAACCATGCTGGCTGGGGTGAAAAAAGTTGTTAGAATCTAGAAAGTTTACAATCTGAGAGTAGATGACATGTTCCATAATTTTGCACGGGACGCTTGTTAAAGAAATGGGACGGTAGTTCAATGGACAGTTCTTATCACCTGATTTGTAGATGGGAACGACCTTGCCCATGTTCCAGTCATATGAAAGAATGCCTGTGGAGAGCGACTGCGCATACATCAAGCACAGAAATGGGGCGATGGTTTCATGGATGTTTCTTAACACTTTTGAATTATATCGTCGATGCCACCTGATAAGGACAGTTTCGTGTTTTGAATAACACATGAAATACCATCTGCACAAAAAACAATTGAACACATACAGGATGTCATCAGCATCGGGGCAGGAGGGGAAGGTACGTTAGATTCGTTAGTAAATACAGATGAAAACGCGTCGTTAAAAACATCAGCACATTGATTATCTGAAAGCACGTGACCGGAGTCATTAGTAAGGTGGATGGTGCTGGTAGACCAAGGGTTCACGATTTGCCAGAATTCTCGTGTGTTGTCGGTTAGCAGGGCTGGTAAATCATTGTTCAAAAACGTATGCTTCGCGTTAGTAATAGCGGTGGTATATTCTTTTTCGGCTCTGTCGTATTTCGCACAATTGTCAGGCGTTTCTTTTGCTTTTGCTGTGCGAAAAAGGCGCTTTTTTCTATTCGCTAGTCTCTTTAGTTTGTTTGTAAACCACTGTTTCTGTGGCGTGCTGCGGAAGGATTTTGTGGGGATAAATTTGCCAGTTCGTTCATTCATCTTTCTTTTAAAGATCCCCCAGATATTGTTCACCGATCGGGAATGAAGCCATGTTCCAAGACTGGAAAGACGTTTTTGAGCTCGTTGTTTATGGCCTCATAATTACCTTTATTGTACAAGGTAATTGTTTTCTTGAGTTTGTCGCGCCGCTCAAGAGGGAAGGAAAAATCTGCATGTATTACTGTGTGGTCACTAATTTCGGGAAGGTATGAAATTGACGATAAGGAATCCGGACCGTCGGTTAGTATTAAATCTAGGATGTTAGCACAGCCGCCTGCTATGCGAGTGGGCTCTGACACTACTTGAGATAAGTTAAAATTCAAACAAAAGTCTATAAAATCTTTCGTTTCGACATCGTATGCCGACGAGACTTCAGGGTTATGCCAGTCAATTTTCGGAAAATAAAGTCACCAAAAAGTAAGATGTGAGCGTTAGGGTAGGTGGTCGTGAGTGTGCTAAATATATTGTTTAAATCACGTGAAAAACCTGTATTGGTGTTTGGTGGCCTGTAGCACACCCCGAGTAGGAATGTTTGAGGGGAAGCATGGCTAATCAGCCACAAAATTTTCAGGTCAGATTTTATGTCGACAGCAGAACAGGGTATTTCTGGCCAACAGCGATTAGCACACCACCTCCCCGGCCGCGTTTGCGGTTGGTGCGGAATAACAGAGAATCTGGTAACTCCGAGAGCACTTCGGCGCCAGTAACTTCATTGGTTAGCCAAGTTTCTGTTAGTACCAAAATATTGCTGTTGGAAGACGCCACAACGTTAGGCACGAGTTGACACTTCGGCATGAGACAGCGAATATTAGTAAAGATAACAGAAAAAGAAAGTTCATTTTGTGATTGGATTTGGCGGTGGTGCGGTTTAGTCTGCGGGCGCGGTGATCGCTATGCGACTTCTATGACCGATTGTGATGCGTAGTCAAAAATGTACCGTTTGGAGCCCATATGAAAAGTTTTGAAGCGTATCTGGAATTTTTATGATTTCTGCTTGGCGAAAGCAACGAGATGGCGACGGGCAGGACAAACCGAGAAGGAATAATCTTCGCTAATGCTGAAATCTGTTCCTTTCAACTTTTTGGCATTTGAGAGGGTGTTTTCTTTGGTTTTGTAGAATGTGAACCTGACAATTATCGGGCGGCAACGATCAGTGGTGTGGCGGCCGAGGCGATGCGCTCGATCTGTTTCTTTCGGGTCAATTTTTATTTCCAAGTTTTCAAGACAGTGGTTAATAATAGGTTCTTCAGTTTCAATATTTGTTTCTTTGGCGTTAGTATCTGGAAGGGTATAGAAGATTAAGTTATTGCGGCGTGACCGGTTTTCTGCGTCATCCGGCCGTTTTTCAAGTTCGGAAACTAACTGTGTGGTTGCAGTAGTGTCGGCTCGAATTGCGGCGATGTCAGCTCGTATGGGCACAATATTGTGGTAATGGCGTTCTAGCTCGGTCATGCGCTTCCCCAAATCCGACAATGTTTTGTCGGTTGTTAGGAGCTGCTTCTTCACTTCTTCAAAATCGGATATTAGTTTGCTTTGTCCAGCGCTAATTTTTCCGAGTTCTGCGAGGATTTCGTTCATTTCCAGACCAGGGTTAGTTTCAATGTCGCCGGATAACAACAAGAGTACAGAGTAAACAGCATGTAAACACTCGGCAAGGATAGCGACAAGACACTGTGGGTCCGGTAGCTGCACTAGAAAGTAATCACTTGATTTTTTCGCGTAGAGGCTGCTGTGCTTACTAACCTGCATTGTTGGGATGAACGGGTAAGCGAACGGCATTGTGTCACACCTGCCAAGCCTGCAAGCTGACGCCGGTGACCGTTCGCGATATATAGGTGCTCGGAGTGGTGATGTTGACTTCGATGGGGCTGTCCAAGGTGAAGTGGGGGAGGAGTAGTCAAGCCATGGCGCTGGCAACAGCGTCGGAGCGGTAGCGCAGGGGGGAGGGCCAGTGCCTGCTTCGCCATTGCCAGGAAGGAAGGTGCATTTCGACGACGGGTCCAACGGAATGATTTCCAGGCCAGGCAGCCGCAGGCGAAATACGGTTACAAGGAACACCTGCATTGTTGGGATGAACGGGTAAGCGAACTGCATTGTGTCACAGCTGCCAAGCCCAGATCCACTCCCAGATATGCCCTCATGTACAAGGTTTCTAATTTTTTTCTGCAATTGTGAACCTTCTTAACGTATTTTTATGTGCGAGAATTTTTATGCGTGAATTTTTAATGTTGTCACCCTTGGCCATGCTCTCTTGCCTTTGCATATCATATCATGTGTGTATTATACGTGTGTATTATGCGTCATTTTCTCATTTCAAGAAGAGTTGCTTTGGGGTATTACAAGATGACAGATGATTTTATTTGTGGTAGCTAAAATCAGTCTCTTTGGGCTGTCTAAATCCTTTACTGCTAAAGAATATATCCAATCACTTGCTCTGCCATTTCGGAAACGAAGAGTTCCCTTTTGACTTCGGCTGTGTGCCTTTTTGAAGTAAGCAACCATGTGCTCCCAGCACACAATAGTGCCAGATACGGTCTTTTTAAATTTGGTACGTAATTTTTCAATATTACCTTTATTTACACGAATATATATGGTTACGAGTGACATGACAAGACATATGATATGCAAAGGCATGAGATCATGGCCAAGGGTGACAACATTAGACATTCACGCATAAAAATTCTCGCATATAAAAATACGTTAAGAAGGTTCTCAATTGCAGAAAAAAATTAGAAACCTTGTACATGAGGGCATATCTCGGGGTGGATCTGGAAAACAAAGGAAATCAACTTGTGGCAGATCATGAGATATTTAAAGCCTATAAAATAACCTGACAAAGGTTATTACCTTGGTTATAATCTAGACAAAGGTTATAACCTTGAAATAACCTGATAATCAATAGTAATGGAAAAGCAAAAAAATAAGATATGGCGATGAAAGCAAATTACCGCAAGCTTTATTTGGCATTTCCCCCTTCAATGCCTATGCCTTTCGTATAGCATGGCTGCAGCAGCAGATGGCCTCCTTTGCCTTGAAGGAGATCACCGCCTGCCAACCCTGCTCCAATGCCTGACGGCATTCTTCGCCAGATTGGGCACCCTCTAGCGCACTTTTTGTCCAGTTGATTTTATAAACAAAGGGATGCCAGGCCAGCTTTAGTCTTACAGGGAACTCGACTGCATCGACCTAGGCATCCCTGAGGGAGTGAAGGCCCAGGAAGAGTCATCATCATCACCAGCCTATCTACGCCCACTGCAGGGCAAAGGCATCTCCCATTATTCTCCAATTATCTCGGTCCTGTGCCAACTGTGACCAATTTATCTCCGCAAACTTCTTGATCTCATTTGCCCATCTAACTTTCTGCCGCCCCCTGCAACGCTTGCCTTCTCTAGGGATCCACTCTGTTGCCCTTAATGACTAGCGGTTATCTTGCCTTCGCATTACATGCCCTGCCCACGTCCATGTCTTCTTGTTAATTTCTACTAAAATATCTTTAACACCAGTTTGCTCCCTGACCCACTCCGCTCTCTTCTTGTCCCTTAATGGTACACCCATTATTTTCCGCTCCATTGCCCGCTGAGTCGTTCTCAATCTAAGTTGAACCCTCTTAGTGAGCCTCCAAGTTTCTGCCCCGTAGGTGAGTACCGGTAAGATGCAGTTGTCATACACTTTCCTTCAGCGACAATGGTAGGCTGCTATTCATTATCTGAGAATGTCTGCCGTATGCACCCCACCCCATTCTGATCCTTCTAATTATCTCTGCCTCATGGTTGGGATCTAGGACCAGGAAGAGTAGGCAGTCACAAAGAACGGTACATTCCGCTTCTGCACTTAGGTATCGGAGGCTCGACCAGGTTATTTGCCATCTTGTGCCAAAGAAGGTCTGTAATGCATCACAGAAATTGTGGGCAATGTGGGATGCCAGGAAAGCGAGCTCAAGAGTCTCCGGTTTACTGCACAGGATGCCTCTCGTGCTGTAGGGCACAAAGGAGCCCCAACACCCCTGCCATGTCAAAGCACTTTGTCATGAAAGAGAAAGAAGAAATGTTTATAACCGGTTGCCACAGGCAGGGCTCACACACGCTTCAATACATTCTTTCCTGGCGTGCAGTCGGAAGGTTGCCGATGCAGAGGCAGTGGAAAGACAGGGCGGCATAAAAAAAAATCACGCAACAACACCAACAAAAGATGATGATGATGATGTCTACAAAAATTTTGGCACGCACCCACAAGCACGCAATGGCCAGGGCTAAATCATTTGTTCCACTAGCTAGGCACTACGTTCTGGTTGGAACGCACGCAGAGCACGGCCACGCGGTTTCATAAACCTTGAAGTCGGCCACCTCGATTCACACCCCTCACCGAAGGAACGCACGCAGAGCACGGCCACGCGGTTTCATAAACCTTGAAGTCGGCCACCTCGATTCACACCCCTCACCGAAGTACTGCAGCGCCGCCATCGAGAAACCCGGCCTGTAGCAGTAGAACGCGGTAAATTGAAATCGCCTAGAGCAAACTCTTCGTGTGTTTACCTTGGGATGAGCGCGCTGGTACAGAAACAGCATAAGAGGTGAGGGGGAAAGTAAAAGGGGGAATTGCTTGGCAAATGTCTACAAAGCCTATCTTCTTTTGATGACATTCGCAACAAAAGCAGCATACACGGGACCAATGTTTGATCAGTGTAACAAGGACCTGGTTAGCGCCCGTGTTGTATCTTTGATTTGTTCTCCGAACTTACACCTGGCAGCAAGGATTTTCGCAAAGACGAATTGTTTATTTGAGGGAAGGGCAGTAACATGACGAGCATGAAGTGCCAATGCGTCAACAGTGTTCCTTTTTGCAACAAGATCCCGCCGGGGTGGACCGAGTAAAATTTGATGCAGGCTAGTGTGTTAGTATAAACGGTATTTTCCAAGTGGTCCTCGCGTGACTTTAGTTGGTTCTTCGGCAATATTCTTGGCTTGAAGTTTTTTGTCCACAAGAACCACCTATTTTTCCTCAGAGAGGCGTACCATCTTAAAGTCTTAGCCCCAATCATTTAAGAGTATTTCTTCCGAGAAGTTCATACCTCTAGGCCGAAGAAGTAAAAAGTGCCTTCCGCATATAAACAATATAATAGCGATGCCAAACGGGCAATTTGTTTAACTTCGTTTGGTTATCGGGCAATACTCTTGTCGCAATGAAGTTGCCCACAACAAATTATAATTCACCCAAAGGTATAATAACAATCCCGTGGGGTGGCACCAAAGCATGAATATTATCTTCTGCTAGAATATAACGCTGCCTAAGTGGACTGGGTTAAGGTTACCTTCGGAGAAATATTCTGTATTGATGCGACCCCCCTATGTTTGTCCAGCTTGGTTTGTTCTCAGGCAACAATCTCGGTCGGAATAAATTTGCCTGCAAAAATTTTATATTCGCCAAAGACAGAATTCAAATTCTGAAACGGTGCACCACATCCTGAAGTGTACTTTTTAGAGGAGGATGCCTCCGACCTGGTGGACGGAACTAAAAGTATTGTGTACTTATTACTAGCACTACTCATGCCACTACAGTGCGGTCTCAGATGATAATATTGGTTCAAATAAATTTTTGTGCAATGGTTGATCATTCACCTTGGCCGCTTACAGTTTTAAAAGGTTCCGTGGTTGACTGAACAGTTTCATTTCCTAGAAATTTACGCTGCCTAGTTGGACGGTGCAAAGAGCCCATTGTTTTGTATTTCAGATTTAGAAAGACTCACACAATGCTCCTACGGTCATTTCAGTTTATCTTAAGGACCACTCTTCTTCGCCATAAATGTTCTCATATTTACGCACACCAATACATAAAATGTTAAGGTGCTGGTGCCATTGCGGTAATTGTAATGATTCTTGATCATAATTCAACCCAGGTTGACTGTGTAAAAAGTACTCTCTGCTAACTATTAGAGCTCTCGTGTCACCGGTTTGTTCACAGGCAGTACTCTTAGTTGCATAATTTCCTCCACAAGAATTGCTATATCACCCGTGTGGAAACCTACAATATTTTAAACCATAGTGCTCATATTTCACCAGTCATTCTTGCTCGAACACAACGCCGCCATATCGTGATAAGGAAAATCCACCGTCTATTATTATTGAATATAATCGTTTACTGTACATTTAATGGTTTGTTTGGAGACAATACTGTTGACCGTAATGAGCCGGTATGCAAGAATTCCTTATTGAAGCGCGAGCGACATCTATCGAAACGCGGTTGCACCAATCAGTAAGCCCTAGTTTCTGCTTAAAGAACATGGCACCCTAGTGAATTGAATAAAAGTCCGTCATGATTATTGTTCAGCACAGGAGTGATTCCGTTAGCGCTCTTTGTGCATTTCGATTTGTTCTCTGGCCAGGTACGTGGCGCGCATATATTTGTCTGGAAGTTATATGTGTTCATCCGCAGGAACACGTAGTCATACAGGAGTGGCGCCAATGCTTGGACAGTATCTCTTGTTGGAACATGACGCCCTTTGGTGGATGGGGTGAAAAGAAGTCTGGTAATTATTTCGTTAAGGAGCGATCTTGCTAGTTCTCTTCGTGTCCCTTCGGTTTGTCCTGTGGGTTTATTCTTCGGCTCGACACATTGAACTTTTCCGCAAGAATTGCTGATCCCAGAGGGCCTTATTTCTGCGCAGTAATATCTTATTTGCGGGAAGACACACCAACAGTCTCTTAGCTGTAGAGTGAATGCATCAACTGTATTTATGTAGGAACTTGACGCCTCAAGAGACGAGGGTGTAAAAGCATCATCGGTTTAAATACTTGTTATGATTGATCACCGTTGCACTGTTTGTAAAATTTCAGTCCAGTCCACTGTTGCGGAATGGGCGTCCCCATTCCATTCCAATTCCATTTCCGGGGAATGTCAATTCGCCTCAATTCCATTCCTTTCAATTCCTCGGATTGCCAAAAGATCGCCCATTCCCATTCCGGGAATGGACGGCCAGTTCAATTCCATTCCTCTAATTCCTCCCCGTTTTATCGGGTGAATATCAAGTTACCAATGGACACACCATTGAGCTGATGTTATTACACTCGTTAAGAACTGCTAAAACACGCAAAACACGTCCCCAAGGTCAAGGGATAGGGGCTTTGTGGCTGATCTCGTGCAGTGCGATCACCCCACTAATTCCCACAGGGGCAGTTCTCCCGTTAGTTATTATAGTATTCCCATGGACAGCATGTCTTTACGAGTAGTGGTGTTTTTTATTTATTTTTTATTTATTTTCAATACTGCCAGTCTCGGGCGAGACCATAGCAGGTGGGCATTCATACAATTTCAGCAGGAACAACAGCGATGGGCCTAACATTGGCCAACAAGCAAAAACAACAATAAACCGTACAATAAAAGGGTATCACACACTTTCACTTCACGTGCAGAACCGCTGAGTTGTGCAGCGTCGTCAATGTTTACATAAGGGGAAGGTAAAAACAATGGTATAGAGGCAACAATGATGTAGACACAAGAATACAGACAACAATACGGACGTACAGACATGTAAACAATGTAAAGACATAGACATACAAAGTCTTCGCGCACTGTAGACCACCGAAGTTTAGTTACGAAAAGCATCAAATTCCTTCCACCCCGACATCCAGTTCACGCTTCAAAGCGAACGCGATGGCTCCCTTCCCCCCCCCCCCCTCCTTCTTATTTGATGTCCAAGTGACGAGTAGACCGAAAGGCCTCAGGTGTGTCCTCCCTATTCCCAGAGCGGCGACTGTGTGTTTCCCGTTTTATACCCGCAAAGAGAGCAGAATCGGGTAATTTCGGACCCAACAACAAGAAAGAAGAAAAAGAGAACCACTCTAAAGGTTTATCTTTTCCGTGTCCGCCGCCGTAAGCAAGAGAGGGCGGCTAACTGCGAGAGGGCATCGACCGTCGGGGCCCTGGAACGCCGAAGCCGGTGCCCGGCGTGCCATGAGCAAGCGAGACGCCAGACGGCTTATTCAGAAAAGAGGGGTGCAAATCGTCCATAACCATCAACGGCGACGGGCTACCCGATCCCGGCCCCAAAGAGAGCGCCCGGAAGGCAGAAACGAAGTCGGCGGACAGAAGAAAGGACGCAGCGCCGTCGACGAACAATGCGGGACAGGATACCAGGAAGTTGACCTTGCCGGGACGGCCGTCCTCGAAAGGGGAACGAACTGGGGGAAGCAGCCCCTCCCTTTGTTGCCCCACCGGGCCTGAATCATTCGGCTTAGCCCTGCCGACAGGCGCCCGTCCGTGTAGGAAAAAGGGCTACGTTGTTCAGCGAAGATCCCCGAGAGAGGTCAACCGCGCTGAAAGAATGCAAGACGGCGCTAGAGAATGCAAGACGGCGCTAGAGTGGGGGCGCCGCATCCACGAAGCCTCAAGGCCGTGCCGGCCTCGGAACGTCGGGTTTCTATTCCCTGCGCTATTGGTTGGGCTGGGGTGCAACCATATCCAAAGGACATGTAGAGGAAACCGCAAAGTGAGCTCATCGCGTGGACAACAGATGTGCTTTACAAAAAGAAAAACAAAACCAAACAAAGGTGGCATTGACCGGAATATCACTTTGAAAGGAGGGCACTTTGTACTTAAAGCAGGTGGCTATGGGAATGAGTACAAAAGAGTGGTCTTAACATGTTTAAAGTTCGCCATTGTGATCGGTTGAGTCGTTATCCAGTAATTTGCAGAAAGTTGAAAAGCATACTGTATTTGATATAGTTGGATCCAGTTCGTTCCATTCTTTCACTGCAAGCGGAAAAAGCGAGTATTGAAATGTATCATTATGGAAAGAGTACTCTTTTAGTGTGTACGAGTGTTTGCGGCGTGAGAGGCGTGAAGTCGAGAGTGATATATATTTGGAGGCATCTATTTTCAGCCGATGGTGTAGTACCTGGTGTAGGAATTTCAAGCGCGCTACTCTTGCTCTGTCTGATAGTGTTGAAAGACCCGCAAGAAGTAGCAAGTTTGTGGGCGAGTCGTTACGGGTGTACCTGTTGTAGATGAACCTGATGGCTTTTCTCTGTACCCTTTCTATTTTATTTCTGCTGGAAATTGTGTGCGGAAACCAAACAACGTTGGCATACTCGAGAATTGGCCGTACGAACGTGGTGTAGGCCAGAAGCTTGGTACGCCATGGTGCTAGTCGCAAGCGGCGTCTAAGAAAAAATAACTTGCGCAGAGCAGTTGAAGTGATGATGTCGATGTGTGAATCCCACTGAAGGGTTGATGTTAGAGTGACACCTAAATATTTGTGCTGGTTGACTTTGGTAAGGACGGTTCCTTCAAGAACGTAGGAGAAGTTAGAGGGATTCTTTTTCGCTGTAATGGTCATACACAGTGATTTGTTTTTGTTGATGGACATTTGCCACGTGTTACACCATTCGGCAATTTTTTGGAGTGAACTATTCAGAGTGCAGTGGTCTTTCGGGCCCTTAATTTCTTTGTATATGATGCAGTCGTCTGCAAAAAGTTTAATGTGACAGTCTAAGTTGCAGGTGATGTCGTTAATGAAAATGAGGAATAACAGAGGTCCTAACACTGATCCCTGGGGGACGCCTGAGGTGACGGGAACTGTATCGGATGGTGCTTGGTCGCAAACAGTGTATTGCAATCGCTGGGACAGAAAACTTGTGATCCATGCTGTGATCGGTCCTTCCCCGATAATGGCCCTCAGTTTCGAGATTAACTTGGCGTGGGATACACAGTCGAATGCTTTTTTGAAGTCTAAAAGAATTATGTCTGTTTGACCGCGGTTGTTGATCGTTAGCGCGAGATCATGTACTACCTCGGCTAACTGGGTGGTGGTTGATAGGTTCCTTCGGAAGCCGTGCTGGTGAGGCGTAAGAATGTTATTGTTTTCTAGAAAGGTGGTTAAGTGTTTCAGTATGATGTGTTCCATGATTTTGCAACATGTGCTAATGAGGGAAATTGGTCGGTAATTACACGGTGTGTCATCGCCGGATTTGTGAATTGGTACAACTTTGGCTATTTTCCAGTCATCTGGTAACTGCGCAGTCTCAAGAGATTTTCTGAACACAATTCCAAGGTAATGGCTACACAACTCCGCGTATCGTTTCAGAAATTCGTTCGGGATATTGTCGGGGCCATTTGCTTTTTTGTGGTCAAGGTTGAGTAGAAGATTAAAGATACCGGCGTCCGCTATGTTTAGGGGATCGATAGGTGGATCCGCGGTAGAACTTAGTGTCGGGAGCGCGCCGTTATCGGATATAAACACGGAGTGAAAGTAGTCGTTGAACTGGTTAGCCTTTGCTGTTTTTTCTTCCGACGATACCACTGGAGCTGTGGTTGGGGGTGTGCGAAAATAGTTCCAAAACCTCTGCGGGTTGTTTGTAATGAATTGTGGCAGTGTTTCGTTAAAGTAGTATTGTTTTGCGTTAGTCACTTGCGTTTTGAATTCTTTTGTGGCACTTTTTAGTCTACTATTTACCAAAGGGCTGCCACCCTTTGTTTTGCGGGTACGCCGTAGTCTTTTTACTTTACGCTTAGCGTGAATTACATCTCGGGTAATCCAGGGGTTGTGTTTTCGCGTTTTTAGAGTTTTCAGGGGAATGAAATTTTCTATGCTGTTTACAATGATGGATTTAAACCGAAGCCAGAGATCGTTTACATTAATTAATGGATCGGAAGCCATTTGGGAGAAGCTTTGGAATTCGTGGGCCAGGTAGGTTGTCACGCTGGCGTCGTCCGCCCTATTGAAATTGACGACTTCCCTTTGAGTATGTATTTTTTGAACAGCAGTGCCAAGTGGTAAGGTACATTTGGGTATATCATGGTCGGAGAAACCATCGATTACGACTGTTTGGCTTTCCTGCAGAGGAAACAGATCACTTAAAAGTATTAGGTCGAGAATGTTGTGCGCGGTACCCTGAGTGCGTGTGGGATGACGTACCACTTGATGAAGATTAAAGTTTAACATTAGGTCTGTCAGTGCGCTTGAACCAGGGGATGTGTAACGCATGGACAACCAATCAAAATCCGGGAGGTTGAAGTCGCCGAGCAGAATAAGGCGTGAGTTCTGGACGTAGTTTTGCATGAAGCTCTGCAGTGCTATTATGGGTTCGGGTCCAGACTGAGGGCTTCGGTAAAAGCAGCCGATGAATATGGGGAAGTCGTTGCAAATAATTTGGGTGAAGACGGCCTCGGTGTCTGCGATGGCAGGAAGGGGAGTGAATGGTATTGTGTTTTTAATCAGCAGGGCTACGCCCCCGCCCCGGCTGGGTCTGTCTTTGCGGATAACAGAATAATTGGGCGGCGCGAATTCGTGGTTGAAAATATCGGAGGTGAGCCATGTTTCGGTGATGCCGACGATGTCGGGAGAATGCTCAAGAAGCAGGCTTTCAAAATCTTCTGATTTGTTGAGTATGCTTCTGGCGTTCACGTTTAGTATTGTTAGTGCATTTCTTTTGTTCGGCTGCGGGTTTGTGGGCGGCCTCTTTCTGACATCGACTTTTTTTGCAAGGACACTCTTTCGTTCTTATCTTCGTCCCAAATGAACGCGCAGTCATTGATGAAGAGCCTATCGAAGGAGAGAGAGACCTTGTCGTTGTTTTCTCGGTTTGGTTTAGCACTGTCCCATAACTTTTTCCTAACATCTCGGATTCTTTGGCTGAAGTCTTCCCCGATTGAAATGTTTGTTCCTTTAAGTTTTTTGCAGCTTCTCAGTATGGGCATTTTCTTACTTGAATCCAAAAGTTTCAGGATTACCGGTCGTGTTTTGTCTGTCCCCGGTTGTCCTATGCGGTGGATGCGCTCGATGGCGACCGGTTCTAGTTCGAGTTTATCTTTAATTATGTTGTCGTTAACAGCTGACTCGAGATCTTTGCTGGTCTCTCCTTCTCTTTCTGTTAAGCCGTACACAATGAGGTTCGACCTTCGGCTACGATTCTCAAGGTCATCCACGCGTTTTTCTAGTCTCTTTATGACCTCGTTTGTCGCCGCGATTTCATGCACGCATCGCTCGAGCTTTTGCTCGAGATTGGCAATCGCGTCCAGTTTTCTGTCGATGTCTGCTAGTCTTGTTTCTTTTATGTCGTTAATATCTTGTGCTATGGCTTTAAGTTGGTCAAGGATTTGTTTCATTTCAGGGCCTGGGTTGGTCTCGACGTCCCCGCATAATAAGAGCAGCTTTCTGATTAACATGCAAACACCCGCACTCGAGAAAAGCCGTGGGCACGGCAGCACCAACAGAAATGGGTCACTAGATCGGTAGCACAGGCCGTAACGCCGTCTTACCTGTACAATGAGAGTGAACGGGTAAGCGACCGTCATCGCTGCGGTGCGACCGTGCCCAGTGGTCTCTGGGAGGGGCGGAAGGCCTTTTGTACTCTCGTAGGAGAGCGGCGCTGTCGACGTCGAGTGACTCGTCCAGGCTTCCCAGGGGGCTCCGTTGAACCGGTCCGGGGCGTCGAGGGTGGCAGTCTCGAGCCGATGCAGCGGTTGGGTCAGCGCAGGGGATCCCGCGCGCACGCTCTCCGGGTGTTGAAGCAGGCCGAGGCAAATCTGTACAATGAGAGTGAACGGGTAAGCGACCGTCATCGCTGCGGTGCGACCGTGCCCAGTGGTCTCTGGGAGGGGCGGAAGGCCTTTTGTACTCTCGTAGGAGAGCGGCGCTGTCGACGTCGAGTGACTCGTCCAGGCTTCCCAGGGGGCTCCGTTGAACCGGTCCGGGGCGTCGAGGGTGGCAGTCTCGAGCCGATGCAGCGGTTGGGTCAGCGCAGGGGATCCCGCGCGCACGCTCTCCGGGTGTTGAAGCAGGCCGAGGCAAATCTGTACAATGAGAGTGAACGGGTAAGCGACCGTCATCGCTGCGGTGCGACCGTGCCCAGTGTTTAAGCCTGAATGTGTTAATGCTAAAGTGACATGTTCTTTTTGTACTGACAAAAGTATGGTTGAAGAAGACATATTCCTTAAACGCGTATTACACGCGTAGTAGTTACACGAGTTTGGAGCGCTCGTGAGTATGGTTAGAACTATAATTTTGTTAACGGGGAACATAACCTCTGGATCTGGTGGTATCAATCGGAAGAGTTACCGCTCCAGCCACTTTTCCTGCCTGTGCCCCAAATACGGATCACGGGCCGCAGAGGTCGTCAGCTCTCACGGATGTCAAGCGCGCGTTGAAAGCATGGATAGGTTGATAACTTTCTGTGTTTGCGTGTGTGTAGGCTTGCAATGTCGCCCTAGCCGAAAAGCTTAGTTACGTGCTTCAGGTATCATCCACTGCACACGACCGAAGGTTCAGGCTGTACTTAGAGTATGTGCTACCTTCGAATGGGTGTCTCGGTGGGAACTAATACGCCGGGATAATTTTTCTCTCTCGTTAGTGTATACTGGGATAGTGCACTTGTTCGTATACTAATTTGCGTCTTGATTTTTCTTTTACAAATTGGGAGATCGTTCACACTTTTACACCACGCAACCTTTGAATCTAGCTAAATAAAAAAAGACTTAGAGAATGCGTTTCGACCTCGGGCTCAGCAAAAACTGAGTCCAAGGCCTGTATAACTCATTGTATAACTGAGGCCTGTATAACTAATTTCATGAGTTGCATGCAGTGGAGTAGCAATGTGAGTTCCCCCAACTGTCCTCTGGTCTGGGTGATCAACCGAAAAAAAAGCAAAGAAAAATGACAACGATAATAATAGAAGGACACGTTCGGCAGTCGGCCAGTCTAGTGTTGCGGAAATCCCTACACCAGAAAAAGTGCTCAGGTGCCCTCGTTGATTGATTGTAGGGTTTAACGCGCCGACGCAACGCAGGCGATGAGGCGCTCCGTAGTGGAGGGCTCCGGATTAATTTTGACCAGCTAAGGATCTTCAACGGGCACAGAAACCTCGTACACACAGGCGTTTTTGCTTTTATGCTCCATCATAAAAGCGGCCACCGTGGCCTGGAATCGAACCCGTGAACTCGTGCTCAGCATCGCAATTAGATGTCCTCGTGAATTTTATATCCTGCATTAAAGGTCTCAAGCTGCAGTGAAAGGTCGAAAAAAAGCTTTATTTTGGTTTCATTCATCAAATTACGTAACCAAACGATATCAGCTAAATGGGTGCTTCGCCATACAGTTCTGAAAACACGAAGTGTAAATAACGGCTGCTTCAACGATCAGTTCTAAAAAAAGCAAAAAAAAAACATTTCCCTTTTGCCTATACGTGGCGCTTGACAAACATGAGCTGCTCGAAAGACGTGTTGGAGAGCCGGTTTCGCTTTGCTGTCATTATCAGGGATGCCGTGGAAAACACGTGTTCCACGCCAGCTGACGTCGCATTTACACTGAAAACTGCCCTTGAGAACCGGGAAAGCAAGGAAAAGCGGCTAGCGTTTGATTTGCAATAGGTCGGAACCGTTTCGGAGCAAAGCGTGCAACGTGCAGCTTGTTTTTTTTTTCTTAACGGGTAATACAAAAAAAAAACTGTTTCCAATGTGCCATGTTGGCGGACGTATTGTTTGTACGTGAGCCGCTGGGCGCAGTAGCAAGTGTGCGATAGTGCGCTATAAAATCGGTGTTTATTTCCCATAAAAAGCTAGAAGGAAGATTGGACGAGTACCACAGAAAGTTAAGGGGGAAGCATCGCCCAGCTTGTACAGTATGAGCGTGCACCTAAATCAATTATTGGGCTTCTTTTGTCGCCTACAGGCGCCAGCGCGGCGGCAGTGTCAATAAGAGACTCCCCTGTTCCTCCTCTCCTTTCAGGCGCCAGGTGTGCGGTTACTTAAGTCTTACATCCAGCATGGGGAAGCAGACGTCGTCACCAAAGCTGTACTTGCTGTCTCGAGAATTATTTATTATATTGTTGTCGGTTGCAGTAGCGACTGTTTAGGTGACGGACAGCTTCTTCTTTGTTGCTTTCCTCTGTAGCCGTAAGGATGCATTCAGGTGTACGTCAAACTTTCCTTCATAGAAATTTTCTCCACCTTGAGGATTTCCCCTAAATATGGCCGAGTAAGACCTTCTTCTATCAAGTGAGAGGTTCATTTGTGCCACGAGCTGTTTGCTGATTTTGCAGACGCTCCCTAGAAACGAGCGAACACGGCCTTTATTCGGCCGCTAATTGCCGCGTCGGAGCTGGGAGGCGCAGCCGTGGCCGCAGTTTCTATTTCATGGGCTCTCCTGTTTCGAGTAGATCCTCAAACCAATATTTTAGGCCTTCGTCGACACTTCTTCGGGCAAAGGTGTCCAAGTGTCTAGACAGGAGGGAAAGTATTGCAAACGCACCTGGGGGAGAACTGGGGAGCGCTAGGTGAGATGGGGCGTAAGCTGATATGTTTAAGTTTGCAGTGAACACAAGCACCGCGCCAGCGTCCCGCTGACGGTTAGGTTGGATGCGAGTCACCGAAGGTTTCAGAAGCAAACAACAAAGTTAAGGGAAGGGGGGGGGGGCGGCGGAGCGGAGACAGCTCGCAGCAGGGGCGGATGCGCCGCCAAGGTAAAAAAATCACAAGGCCCAGTTAGTGGGAGAGAAGGGGGTAGGGGGATGCCTTCGCGGTAGTTCCTCACCACGCATACCAACGGCTTAGAACCGCGGTTATTACGCGGAGAATGGGAACGAATGTCGTAGCAGCGCCGTATATAAGGGCAGAATTGTAGTAGGGTCGCTCTTGATACATATACCATAATTGAAACCAGCCAATCGACTTTACCAGTACTGTGTTGTTGTTAAACTTAAGGCTCCGGCTTGCTGATGTTCGAACTTGGGCTGGTGGGTTCTTTTGAGTGGTTATGCATATTTTGAGAAAAACCGTGCGTGTTTTTGACATATGCTTTATTTTGGGAAAATACATGTAATTCCATTCCCATTACATTCCGGGCAAAGGACAATGAATTCAATTCCCATTCCATTCCTTCAAGTATTGTCGCCATTCTATTCCCATTCTATTCCGGGACCGCGAAAATGTGGAATGATTCCGGATTCATTCCGATTCCGGACTGGTAACTCCGCAACACTGGTCCAGTCGCAGAATTCTTCGTACAATTAATTTGTTCCCAAGTATTGCTCACTCAGCAGAGGTAACATTTGAAACCTTATGGGATTAACTCCCAAGCGTGAACAGTATTTGTTGCTATAGGCTTATTTCGTGGGGGTCTTTCGGAGCTGAAAGCGGGGCCTGCTAAATATTAGCGTTATTTCAGTTTTTATTTGGTTTGTAGTCGGGCAATCATTTCGGGCAGAAAAGATGCGTCCGTAACGACTGCATATTCGCCCACCAGGACAATTAAAATCTTAATACTGTTGTGCCAATGCATAAACACTACCTGTTGCTGCAACCAGACGTCACCCGGGAGGCCAGAGTGATAATCACAATCTTCACGTAATAGCACCCTTCTTGTCAGGTTAGTTTGATATCACACATTTATCTCGTTCACAGTATATTTGGCCGCTATATTTGCTTACTTTTGGGGAATTCCACTGTCATAAATAGGTAACCTCATTCTTTCGACGGTAATTCCGGAAAGTACTTTACACGCACCTGGTGGGAGCTTTCAAAACCATCATCATTTAGGTATTCAGTTCATTATTGAACTCCTTACCTCTCATCATGTCCCTTGCATTAGTTCTCAGACAACTGAGGCTACCACAACAAAATCACATATAGCGATATTGACACACTGAAATTTAAAGCCCACGAGGGCCTTTTCAGCATAGGAAAAGAACCAGTAGGGCAGCGGCCAGGCTAGAAATATGTTTTTCAGCGTGCCAATGCTGTTTCTGATTTCGGCCATTATTGCGGCTCTATAAACCTCACATCATTAACCGGCGACGTGAAAACTCTGCACTAATAAGGAGCAGCAGGATGCCTACGTATCAAAGATACCCTTTACAACCATAAACGCATACAAAAAAAAAACACTCCTTTTTAACATTCGCATCGAGATACATGAAGCATGGTAAATAAAAATCTTAAGAAATAGTGATCAAAGAGCTTTAAAGTACAAAAACATTCACGCCTATACTCGAACGTCTTTTTTCTCAGCCTAGGCTTCGTCTTTACCTCCACATTTTCTTCAATTAGGATCATCACATTCCAAGCTTCTTGTTTTAGTAGCAGTCTATTACTGTACATACAACTCCTGCTCCATGTCCGCATTTACACGGCTCGCAAGGCCTTTTACTCTACCTAAAATCTTGTTTACAGCCACCAACTCACTCGACAATTGATCGGCGTTTACCGGCTTTGTTCGGTGTCGTGAAAATTTGCCGTCTACACCGCTAGCAACAGCCGAATCGTTCCAAAGAATATTTCTCGCACCGCGAATCTGCTCCCACAGAAATAAGATGTGTGGTTCACACCGTTATAAACGAACAGATATCAAACAATCGTATAAGTCATTTTGGCGCGTGCTGATTTATTTATTATGTGTAGGGGCAAAATACAAATAACCGGTGGACTAAACCAGCCTTTAGGGTTTAAATTTATCCTAAAAAAAATAGTCCAACAAACGAAATGGTCACTCGATATATTTTACAAACATTCTTCCACGAGTTCACCCACCACAAATGCTCCCAATAAAAAAAACACGTAGCTGCTATTGTGGCGCGACGGCTTGCTGAAGCAGATGACGCGCGAATGATGCAGCGGCAACAATAGTTAACACAAATGAGTGAAAAAGAATGAAGGGGACTAGTGTTGCTTTGTAAGTTTTACTTCTCTCAGGAGCATACTGGCTGCAGAGCTCACATTGAAGTGTTTGCCGAAAATGCCATTTTATTCTCTCCACCAAGATAAAATTTTTCTCCAAGCGTGGCATAATTAGCAATCATTTATTTTACTGGTTGCAATGCAACACCGTAAATCAATATTTTATTTCAGAAATTTAGTACACCTATACACAACTAATCGTGATAAAAAAAGCTGCGTGCAGCCTTCCATTGTCAGGGCACTGTGGTAAATTCGCTGGTAAGGTTACCCATGGCAACTATACATTATTGAATAAGTATGTTGCAAACGATTATGATTTGCAGTACGTAAATTCGACAATGGGGTTATGGCCTTTTACCACCAATTCATTCAAGAGCTTCGGTTTCGGCACGTTCTAATTGCTTGTTGGTACTTACCTCGCTGAAGCTACCCTGGGCATTTAGTTGTGCGTCGTGCAGGCCTTCGGTTCCATTTTAGCCATTGGGGATTCTTCGAGTGACTAGAAATCTGGACACCCGCGTGTTTCCTCTTTTCCCGTTTATTTGACTGATATGTTAGCACGAATAATACTATTTGTTTTACAAAAACATTGTTGCGACATACACCACTGTCGCTCGACAGATATTCTAATCTTCATTCAATGCGCCACAAGCAGGCTTGTATAATACAAGGATACTACTTGTTAATTTCTTGTATATTACTTCTAAAAAGTGTACTCAGAGGAAAAAAGTTGTGCGCTTCATTGGCAGCAGCAAGAACGCACTCAGCGTAGCGCGTTCAGACTCGACAGCATCTTGACGGCCGAGACTATAATCTGATATGCTGAACTATGTCCGATTATACGATGCACGAGCCTCGTACGGCAATGGTATAAACGTTTGGCAGTGAAAACGAGGTGACAGTGGCAGCAGCGACAACCAATTGATAATATGCATTTTATTTCATTTATTGTTTTAAAGATTCAATTTTTTCACGTTTATTTGTACACGAGAAGCGGGAGAAAAAGTCACCCAACGGCAGCGAGAGGAGCCCCTGCCTCCTGTCACATGGACAACATTAAGCACAGTGCAGACTAGAGCATTTTGTTTTGAACCCGACAAATGCATGTTTTCAATTTTTCATTTGTTATCATTACATAGTTACGCACAGATACATCACATACATACGTATGCAACAGGCGACGTTTGAGACAATTCTTAGTATTCTCTTTTGTAATCTAGTAAGTTTATGTATATTTGTTGAAGTAGTGGTACCCTATACAAGAAAACAGTATTCCATGTATGATAACAACAGCGATTTATAAAGTAAGAGTCTAATTTTCATTGGAAGCAAGACTCGGTTATGGTAAAATGGACCTGCGACACGTGATAGTATAGTAACTCCTTGATCTGTATGTAAGTCCCGTAGCATATTTTGGGAAAATGTTGCTCCTAGAGTACTAAAACAACTTACTGTTTGAATGGGATTGCAGCTAGGAAAAAGAGTTTGACTTTGGTGCAGCTGTTTTTTTTTTCGCTCAGCATACAACAGCATTGGTCTTGTCAGTGGCTTTAGCTAGTCCATTATACGAGGCCTATTCACCACGTTTAGGGAAAATTTTATTTCGTCGTTTAAACAAAAGTTTGCTCTTAGTATCCTAAATGAATAGACTTGTATCATCTGCGCAAATTACAACTTTAAATAAACGATCGATTTGAACAATTCAGTTGATATGGATGTTGAATGGATAAGGTCCTAATTTATTCCCCTGGCAGACTCCGAACATAGGAGTGGTGAGTAATTAATAAAGCATATTGCGAACGAATAATTATTTATGACTCGATGATATTGCGCGCTATACAAAGTGTGCCGTAGGATTCATTTTTGCAACAATGAAATCAAATGCCTTGAAGAAATCTACAAAAATTCCAAGAAATTTTTTATCTTCTCATAACAATCAATCAATCAACCTCTATTTTCGGTGCCCAGGAAGAATCCTAGGGTGTTGGTAATGGTACACCATATACAAACATTCATAAAAACAAACTAAAATCAAGACGACAATACACAGAAATCCTAATATATGACAGAAACACTATTGTAAAAAGAGTTAGAAAGAACCCAGAAGTCATAAGAGCAAAAAAAGGAAGCGTAGTGTTAGAAGCCATGACACTCGGCCAGCAAAAGGTTGAAGGCACGTGGAAAATTGAAAACACACAAGCAAATACTCAATGAACATGACGGAGATAGATTATACACATCATACGAAGGTTTTGCAACAAAATGTTAGGAAGTTTCAAAATGGAAAAAAGAAATTACACTCAAATGTACTGAAATTCAATCAACACAATAACAGGAAAAGTAAAAAACAAAAAACAAGAAGATGATTAGCAAAAAATAAATACGGCACATAAATTTGGAATAAAATAAAATATTATTAATAATATTCAATCAATCAATCAATGAAGCTTGATTTTCGGCACCCAGGAACAGCCCTTGGGTAGTGTTGTTTGTACACCACACAAAACAAAAAAACACTAAAAAAGACGACCCAACACACGAAAACAATATGGGTGACAGAAACAATAAAGTGAAAAGTAGAAACAGAAATCTAAAAAGCTAAAAAAGGAAAAAAAGAACAAAAAGTCAAAAAACAAAAGACAGGCCAAGTGTTGCAAACATGACAGTCACACAGTGAAAAGTTCAAGAGACGTGAAAAATTGGAACTATACAAGGAAACACTTAAAGAACATGACTTAGAGCATACATATAAAACGAAGATTTCTAACACGTTAGGAAGTTAAAAAAACATAGAATGTTTCAGCGTCACCAACACTGACACTAAAACGTACAGATATTCAAGCAACACAAAACAAGAAAAAGTGAAAAACAAGCAAGACAAGCAGCTTGCTGAATACGCTTTGCATGGACCGATAACAGAGGGAAGTGAGAGGGCAGGTTCTGTGTCACCCCGAGCCCTAAATATCAATCCAAAGAAATTAATGGCACCGTTTGACGAGAGCCGGGACGATGTAGACGCATACCTTCAACAATTTGAAAGGATAGCCGCATGCCAGGGATTGGAAAGGTCAGAATTGGCCAAGGCGTTGAGCTTGCTCTTGGAAGGGGGGGCATTGAGTATCTTTGAACGAATGCCATCGTCAGACTCTAACGACTACGATGAAGTAAAGATTGCTCTCCTCCAAAGATTTCGGCTAGGTGCCGAAGAGTTCAGACAAAAGTTCAGACAGTGCAAGCCAGAAGATGCAGAGACAGGCCGACAATTTGCTGCCCGGCTTAGCAACTACTTCGACAGCTGGATTGAGCTTTCTGGCACCGAAAGAACCTACGAGGCAATCCGAAATAGGATCATCGGGGAGCAATTTCTAAATTGCTGTAATGCCGATTTAGTGGACTTCTTAAAAGAGAGACGGCTTCAGGCTCTCGACGACCTGGCCGAGTCGACAGACGCATACATCGAAGAGCAGGGTTTGGAAAATTTGGGTGAAATGAAAGTCAAGCCGGACAAGAAGCCGGAACTCAATGCAAACACTCCAGAAACAAGAGATTGTCCAACAGGTTCCCGCCTGCCTAGAACATGTTTCTCGTGTGATGGCGTTGGGCATCTGCCAGAAGATTGCCGCACTAATAATTCAGGTGGCAAAGCAGACCTAGTGTGCAACGTTTGCTACAAGAGGGGACACGAGACTGAAGACTGCCGGTTTAGGACCAAAGACAAGGCGGGGAGTGTTTTGTGCCCACAGATCCGGACGCCAGGTCATCAGCAAGATAATGAGGGAAGAGAACAAGATAAAGCTGAAGCAGTAGTAGTTTGCTCAGCGATTGACCCATTGGACTAGGAAAAGTCAATGCGGCGGGTTCCGTCCTTTCAACCATTGGCACTAACTCCTAGTGAACTAGAAGAACGACAGAAACAAGACCCATCTCTACAGGGCTGCTATCTGCAAGTAGGAACTGAGTGGAAACGGAATCGTACAGGGTACGAGTTCCAAGTAGTAAATAGACTCCTTTACAGAAGGTGCCAATACAATTCTGGTAGACAAGCAATGCAGCTGGTCGTACCTCAAGAGCTACGAGATGCAATTTTGGCAAGAACGCATCAAAACGTGGTGGCGGAGCACCGACAAGTAAATGAAACCCTGAGGAGAATCACCGAAGAGTTCTTTTGGCCTAACATGCAGAGTGACACAAGGCGCTATGTGAAATCCTGCCAAGTTTGCAGGCCAGCTTTACATAAGAGCAATCCGCCCCTTAATGAAGAGCCAAAGGTTATGCCACTCTTCAAAAAAATGATTGCAGAAACTGTTCAACGGCAACGGGTTAACGAAGGACGAGAGGTGTTCCCCAGAAGGCCATCCAACTACAGCCGGTGTTACAGTAGTGGAGGATGCACACCGCAAAGGACACTAGTATACGAGAACAGGAACTACGACAGAAAACAGTTAAGGAGAGTGACAATGCTGCAGGAAAGATTGCTGCAGAGAACATCAAATCAAAAGTTAGTACAGGTGCAGTATTGCCCGGATGGTAGATGTCGTAAAGTGGAATTATGAGTGGGATGACTTGTGGTATTTGACGTGTTGTATCTGTTAATTGAGTATTGAGCTGCATTATTTTTAAGGCCTCAGAATTGTGGACACGTGCAAACTTTAGAGCGCTGCGGTGAACTGTGATGGTGAACTGTGTTTCTTAGTTTATTAGGACTTTGTGGTGCAACCATGAGTGTAGGAAGGCAGTCTGCCAGTCGAGCGCAGGGATTCGTCACGATCAACCAGGTGCACAGTCTTTGCGGAGTGACAGAGCCGTTTGTTAGGAAAAAAACGCTTAAAAGGGGGAGGTAATGTCATGAGCAACCTCCCGAAGGGGTATGTGTCAAAACCCCCGAAGGGGCATCTGCCCAATAGACGGGCGTGAAATGTGCCAGCGTTGAAGTGAATTTAGAGACGTGAGTAAGAAGAGGAGTGAGGCAAGCGCTGGGAGAAGGAAGAAGAGGAGAAGACCAGGCTACGCTCCTGGTGCCGACCCCAGCGTCATCGGGGCTTGACGACGCCTCAGGCCTACCGACCGGAGTTCCAGGCGACGATCCTGGAGGGAGACCTCGCGGCAGCGCACCGTCGGCGGCTCCAGGCTACCAACTAGGATACAGGCGGGGACGCTCGGGCTACGCTGCGACACATCACAACTTGGGCTACGCTCCCTTGGCGGTTGGCAGCGTCGGCTGAACCCACTTCGTGCAAGCACTACGAGACATGACTGTCGGTTGTCTGGGCCCACACGCCAGATAGGAAGACATCACCCGTAACGTGAGCGACACAATACCTAGACCTTTGTGCAAACTCAAACCGTGAGAACACTTCTGTGACTGTTAACTGTTACTTTATGTGTGCTGCGAGACACCGTCCTCGTCAATTAAACGTTTTTCTTTGTATCCTGTCTACTTGGTAAATTGACGTGACAATTTTGGCGAGCCTGCCGGGATCCATAACTTTGCATTGTCACTGTCAATTCATCCAGGTGGACTATGGATCCAGAGAAACTGTTAGCCCTTACCGAGGCACTGGGGTTGACCAAAGAGGAGGCATTGGCTATATCGGAAAGAGCAGCCCGAGAGAAGCAGAAGAGATATGAACGTGAACGGCAGAAGGAAGAGAGAGAACGGAAAATACAAGAACTTAAGGAGCAGCTGCTGAATACGCTTTGCATGGACCGATAACAGAGGGAAGTGAGAGGGCAGGTTCTGTGTCACCCCGAGCCCTAAATATCAATCCAAAGAAAGTAAAATATTAATGTCACGCGTCTCGACCGGCAAAGAAGAAGGAAATGGGAAACAAGGCCAGGTTAACAAAAGACATTTATGACACTGCAAAGCTCAAAGCAAGCAAAACCAGTTAATAAACCATACACGAGACAAAGCTATCGAACTGTCGACGATGAAATATACACAATGTCCTAAGACACTTCTCCCTAACAGCCACAACTATGTCCCGGAACGCTGCACCAGGTGAGGCTTACATATTTCGGGGGTGTTGACTTGTGGATCTGGTGGTTGACGTAGGCAGCCACGAAGAGCTGGTACCCGCGTGCCGTCGTCGCGATGTTGGGTGGCTAGCGTGGAGAGGCTGGTACTCCAGAGGACCTTGCCGTTATCGGGACCGTCGTAGCACAGGACGATACGATGCTGACCGCAGACACGCGCCCGTCGCCGCTGGAGCCGCCAATACGTGGGTTGGCAGACCGTCGGGAGACCGGAGCCGAAGCGTCGTCGGCCCGCTCCCGCCCAGGCTTGTATGGCGACGTCGGTGCCTTGGGTCTAGGTCACCCCAGGCTTCGCTCTTCGGGAGCCCAGTGTCTTCCTCTGCCCCTGCTTCGATCTCTCTCCCTCCTCCTTCTCTTCCTCGATCTTCTTCGGCGTTGTTGCGGGGATTGTCCTTTACTCATGACACTACCCCCCTCTTCAAGAGTTTTTTTCAAAAAAAAAACTTCTCCCCAACCTCTCTCAGGGAGGTAAAGATTAACTTTAAGCCCAGAGCCTCTGTTAATTCTTCGCGCACGTATTGTTCACCATCACATTGTTCACGCTGTCATTGTTCACTATCATGCACTCATTGTTCCCCACAGTCGTCACCCATTGTTCGCTCTCAGCTCATCACCGTACACTTCACTGCTGACCGCGCACCATACCCGTTCTGTTCACACACTCTTCACCAATTGCACAACCATAACCGTCTCTAACACCACGTTACTCATTGTCCGCACACAGCAGATCCCCAAACCAAACATTTCTCTAACTATACTACCATTCACAACTACACACCTCTGAATACATATACACGGCGGGGTTTTTCGTCGTGCAACTACAATTCCGACTTAACCTTTACACACAATGAAATTGTCCTCCATCTGTATGAGTCCTATTTGTCGCCGTATCCAGTCCGTGCTGCTTGCCGTAAGGTCTTTAAGCCGAATATTTCATTTTTACCCTCTTCCAGCGAGCACATTTAACATCCTTCTCTAAGCAACCGCTTCGGTTTCTCCAAAAAGCTGCCTTTCCACCTTTTCCACAGCTGTCACATGAGCTTTCTCTCAACGGTATCTTAAGGTAACGACATAATCTGATCATCCCCTTTTTACGATCACGCGGAATTCTCTGGACAGTTCTTTCAGCTTGTGACGCAACTGATTTCCCTTGACGTGGCCGACCTTGCTGTTGCTCAATTTCGAACCTGCTTTTGCTGTGTCCCATTGTGGTCAGTCGTTTAGATGTCCGCCTGGTTGCGTGCGGTAGCTTGTGCAGTTTTCCAGTTTGCCGGTCATTTTCGAGAGGACTACGCTGGCGCTCCAGAACTTGTCTACGTGTCCAGCTCTCCTCTTCTCGTTGCTCCGAGCTCTTTCTTGAGGATGCATGTTCTTGTTTTCTGGTGGTCGCCCGAGACTGCTTATGTGGGCCTCGCCAAACATATTTGCCAGCGGCTACTAGCTCGTGCATGACATCCCTGTACAAGTCCTTCCTTCGCGTCTCTGTATCGACAGTAGACCCTTCATTTTTAGAGTGCGGTCCTAGTTGATTTGCAAACTCTGCGAATGGCTCAGCTTCTGTGATTGCCGTAACGAGGCCAATATTTTCCCAGACCTTTTCAGAAGCAACACTGGCCTCCGTACTGGTAGCTTTCTCAATATCAAGGGAAACTCCGCATTTCAACGTGGTCTTACTACTACAAGCGCTCATTTCAGAAAAGACCTTGTCTGTCATCACTCGCTGTTCGAGGGCCTGTCTGTCTTTATAGGAACCGCCAAAAGCATCTGTGGACAGCAAACTGTCCTTTGCTGGCACCCTCGCAATGCGCCCATCTTCTTGTGGCTTGCCTGCCACCGTGCCACACGCCCCACGTTTCCCGTCTCGGACTTGGAACGCTACTTCTTCCTCCTGGGTCTGCCACGAGACATTTGTACCTTTTCCATCTCTCGTACTCTCCACATTATCGCTTCCTGCAGTACGCGTGCATTCCATCTCACGTGCGGCGGGTTCAATGATCTCTGCTTTTCCGACGCTATTCTGCACGAGGCGCAGCTGTGACTCCGCCTGTTGTATCTGTTCTTCCAATTCTCGTTTTTCTCCCTCAAACTTTTCCTGCTGTTTCTGACTCTCTTCTTCAATTATTCGAAATGCCTGCTCTTTATTCAACCCGAGCATTTGAACTAACGATAGCACTTTTTCCCAATCCATTCTTCTAAGCAGGCGGGACACGTGACACAGGGCCTATCCTGGCAGTTGATATGCCAAGAATCCTGGCAGGCTCGCCAAATATTAATGTCACGCGTCTCGACCGGCAAAGAAGAAGGAAATGGGAAACAAGGCCAGGTTAACAAAAGACATTTATGACACTGCAAAGCTCGAAGCAAACAAAACCAGTTAATAAAACCATACACGAGACAAAGCTATCGAACTGTCGACGATGAAATATACACAATGTCCTAAGACACTTCTCCCTAACAGCCACAACTATATCCCGGAACGCTGCACCAGGTGAGGCTTACATATTTCGGGGGTGTTGACTTGTGGATCTGGTGGTTGACATAGGCAGCCACGAAGAGCTGGTACCCGCGTGCCGTCGTCGCGATGTTGGGTGGCTAGCGTGAAGAGGCTGGTACTCCAGAGGACCTTGCCGTTATCGGGACCGTCGTAGCACAGGACGATGCGATGCTGACCGCAGACACGCGCCCGTCGCCGCTGGAGCCGCCAAGACGTGGGTTGGCAGACCGTCGGGAGACCGGAGCCGAAGCGTCGTCGGCCCGCTCCCGCCCAGGCTTGTATGGCGACGTCGGTGCCTTGGGTCTAGGTCACCCCAGGCTTCGCTCTTCGGGAGCCCAGTGTCTTCCTCCGCCCCTGCTTCGATCTCTCTCCCTCCTCCTCCTCTTCCTCGATCTTCTTCGGCGTTGTTGCGGGGATTGTCCTTTACTCATGACAGGGCACCCAATTTAGAGCCTCGGGGCACATCACTTTTTGCTTGGTACCTAATTGATGTTTGACCGTTAACACTTACATAGCAATATCGCTCCTTGAGATAGCAACGTATAAGACCCATCAAAGAAGCGTGTACGTCTAACAGAGTGAACTTGGCAATGACGAGTGGTTGATAACATTAAAGGCTTTGCGCATGTCCCAGTAGACCTCATCAACCTGGCTTCTACCAACGATTGCTGGGTCAGCCGCGTCCATGAAGCATGGAAGGCTCGTGGAAGTTGTAGGGCGACGCATAAACCTAAGTTAATTAGGATTGGGGACGTTTTTAAATGAAAACGACAAGACCGTATGAAGAGGTAACTCAAACATTTTAGAGGCAGAACAAAGGGGCAAGACAGACCTATAGTTTATAGCGTCAGTTTTTAAGCCTGACTTGAAAACATCGAATACGCGAGAGATTTGCTATGAGCGAGGGAACGTGCCAGAACGTAGACAGTTTTTAAATATTGAAGTAAACACAGCAACGAATGTATTTGCGTATGTTATTAAAATTGCAGCAGGAATTCCATCTGGCCCACAAGAAAGCGAACGCTTTAGCCGCTTGATGCTGGTCCGAATGATGTTCTCGCACAGTTGCAAATAACTGGAGTTCCCGCCCTGGTGACAAGGGGCGCTGCTGTTATCACTACCACCACTAATCCCAAAAAAGAAGAAAATTGACGAGCAAAGCAGTCGGCCACCTCGGCAACCTCATCGCCATTGGAGTCTAGCAGACGAACAGAATCATTTGTTGTGATAGATCTAGAGTTGATGTACTTCTACAAGGCTCCCGGTTGATGATTTGCTTTGGTTTCTACCGACGCCAGTTACAAAGTATGATCACGTTTGTGCAATATGTTACATAGGGCACGTATGCGCCGGAATGTCCGAGCAAACTGGTTGGCACCAGAGCGCTTCTTCTTTCTGTGCGCACGTTCTTTGAGTTTCAGGACATCCCTCAATTAAGAAGAAAACCGGTGTGAAAACTTGAACTTCTTCGGTTAATATTGCGGGAAATATTCCTTCATACCCAAAAGCACAATGTCAGTGAGACGGTCAACTTGTTCATTGACATACGTGTGGTCAATGACTGTCGACCAAAGGGCAGCAGAAAAGTATTCATACAGCCCAACATAATCTCCCCGGGCGAAAGGCTAATGAGGTTGCGTGTTGTTGGAATTTACGGAACAGTGGAGCAATGAAGGAAGCAAGAGGAAATAGAGGAGGATAAAATTTGTCGAGTGTTACTAAAGACCAATCAGAGCGCGACGCACTAATGCCATCAAAGTTCAAAAAGCACACGTCGGGAATATTTCCACTGCAATTTTTATGCGATTACACTGTGCCATAGAAGTGAAATCCAAAAATTCTAGTAACCTATTACCCTTCTGTTCAATAGGGTGGGTATAGTGGGACCAGGTTAGCTGGCTCCACGGAACGCCAGGAGCATTAAAATCTCCAAGGAGGAGGACCTTGCGGTTGCCATGAGTGATAAGCACCTCTTCAATAGAGGAGATTACCTTTTTGAACGCGTCAGAACTTTATCAGAAGGAATGTAAAATACACAAACCAGAAGTTGTCCAGTTTTAGAGAGATGACTTTCAAGCCAGAGAGAGTGATTTACGTTTTCAATATCGCTACGTAGCACACACGGGGGAGATTTGTCAACGGCAAGAAGCATGCCACTCCCTATCTGTTTGCCTCCCGTTAAGGTGTCATCATAACGACATACATGGTAATTCTGAGCAAAATAATCAGTGGACAAGATATCATGGCACAATAAAGTTTCGGAGATAGCTATTAGAGGAAAACACGAAGTAAAAACATTATCAAAAATTTCAGTTCCCCTTGTAAAGAGACCTCACACATTCTGATAAAACACATTTTAACTAGTCATCATTGTATATCTTAAGTGATTCGCTCCGAAATGGGAAGCATGCCTTCACGAAACATGCTTGGAAACTCCTTAAAGAGGCAGTCTTTCGGCCAAACAGCGGGGTCATTTAGGCGCTCAAAACACTCTTCATTCAAGGAAATATAAAAGGAGGCATACGTGTCAAATTTAGTGTTCAGTCCTCCGCAGCTCAAGGGCAAAACACCTAAAGTTGACAGATGGGCATTGACAGAATAATAATAACAATATAATAATAATATTAATCAATCAATAAATCAATCAATCAATCAATCAACCTTTATTTTCGGTGCCCAGGAACAACCCTAGGGTCTTGGTACTGGTACACCCTATACAAGGATTCATAAAAACAAACTAAAATAAACACAACACAACCCAGAAAACCATATATATGAAAGAAACAATAAAGTAAAAATAGTTACAGAGGTCCCAGAAAGCAAAAACAAAAAAAGGAAGCCTAGTGTTAGAAGCCATGACACCCGGCCAGCAAAACGTTGAAGGCACGTGAAAAATTGAACATACACAAGCAAATACTCAATGAACATGACGGAGATAGATTATACACATAAAACAAAGGTTTTGTAACAAAATGTTAGGAAGTTTCAAAATGGAAAACGAAGCTCAGTGTTACAAGCACTGACACTTAAACCGACAGAAATTCAAGTAACACTAAATAGGGAAAAAAGAAAAAACGAACAAGCAAGATGATGATTTGCATAAAATAAATACGGAACAGAAATACGGCACATAAATGACATCAAGGCACTTAAGCTACAACAGTTTTCGATTCATCAGAGAACAAAGACAAAGAGCTCTGCAATATATCAAAACGATCGGAATATTCATTATATGCACATTGTATTCTGCAGATGGACGAGCGTCGTCTACTTAAAGCATCTGCTCTAAAAGTTCGAAATCTTCGGAAACGCTTGTTCGGCAAGTTAACATTAATAAGTGCAACCAAGTCATCACACAAAATATCACCATCAAGAAGTTTATAAAGAAAGATAATGTCAGCTCTCATTCGTCGACACCAAAGGGAAGGAATACTTTTGAGACAAGTAATGCTACCTTTTGCGTCTTCTTGTATATGACGGAAACGGTGCCTAAAGATAGAAAGGAACTTATTTTGAACCCTTTCGATGCGGTCACTATCGGACTTGCAAGTTCCATTCCAAACAAAAGACCCGTATTCGAAAGAGGTAAGCAGAGAGCCGAATACAACTTTAAGAAAGGGAGAGAACTTTTAAACTCTCTAGAATACCTGCAAACAGCACCCAGACATCGAAGAGAGCGTCCGGTAATTTGTGTAACGTGGGAAGAGAAAGTCAGAGAAGAATCAAATAGTACTCCCAAGTCCCGAATTTCGGTCACCGTCGGCAGTGCAGTGCTTGCTATTTTATAGAAGTATCGCAGCTGTTGAGTTTTCCTACTATAGGAAAGAACTTTCGTTTTTGAGGGGTTCAAAATTAAGTCGTTTTTTGTGCACCAACGATGGAATGACACGATATCAGCCTGAAGAGAATTACAGTCCTGAACATTACGCACTTCTCTGAAGATTTTCATATCATCAGCATACAACAAAAAAGAATTTTGAATGGCAGAAGAAACATCGTTAATGAAAATGGAAAAAATAAGGGGGCCCAGAACGGAGCCCTGGGGTACACCACTGGTTGCTTTTGCCTAAATGATGTTTGCCCGTTAACACTTACATAGCAATATCGCTCCTGTAGATTGCAACGTATAAGAACCACTAAAGAAGCGTGAACATCTAACAGAATGAGCTCGGCAAGCAATAACGAGTGGTTGACAACATCAAAGGCCTTGCTTATGTCACAGTAGACCGCATCAAGCTGGCTTCTACCAACGACTGCTGGGACAGCCTGCTCCATGAAGCATGCGAGGTTTGTGGAAGTTGAGCGACCACGCATTAAGCCATGGTGATTAGGAATGAGGACGTGTTTAAGTGAGAAAGACAAGACCGTATGAAGATATAACTCGAATATTTTAGAGGCAGAACAAAGGAGCGACACTGGCCTATAGTTCATAGGGTCAGTATTTGGGCCTGACTTGAAAACAGGGAATACACGAGAGATATTCTATGAGCGAGGGTACGTGCCAGATCGGAGACAGTTATTAAATATTGAGGTGAACAGAGGAACGAATATATTTGCATACGTTTTTAAAATTGCAGCAGGAATACCATCAGGCCCAGAAGAAAACGAGGGCTTTAGCCGCTTGATACTGGTCCACACGATCTTCTCATCCGATCGGAAACAAGCGGAGTTACCGTCCGGTGACAAGAGACGCTGCCGTCATCGCTACCACCGCTAAGCCCAAACAAAGAAGAAAACTGACGAGCAAAGCAGTCGGCTGCATCTGCAACCTCATCACCGTTGGAATCCAGTAGACGAATAGATTCTTTCGTTGAACTAGATCTAGAATGAATGTACTTCCAGAAGGCTCCCGGCTGATGAGTTGGTTTAGCTTCAACTGACGCCACGTACAAAGCATGATCACGCTTGTGCAATATTTTGCATAGGGCACGTAGGCGCCAGAACTCCTGAGCGAACTGATTCGCACGAGAGCGCTTCATCTTTCTGTGCGCACGTTCTTTGAGTTTCAGGGCATCCCGCAATTCAGAAGAAAACCAGTGTGGCAACTTGAACTTCTTTGGTAAATATTGCTGGATGTATTTCTTCATACCCTAAAGCACAATCTCAGTAAAACGGTCAACTTGATCATTGACAATAATATTATTAATAATATTATTAACAATAATAATAATAATAATAATATTATTATTATTTATTGTCCTTCTATTTACAATGCAAAATGGTAAAATAATATAGTAATCAATCAATCAATCAATCAATCATGTTTATTTACGTGCCCAGGAACAGCCAAAGGCCTGATTGCTGGCGCAGGGATAGTTACATAAAAATACAAGAAACATATTCTAAGAAACAAACAAGCGACAAGACACGCACAAATTGAAGTAGTAAAAATGACATAAATAGAACACAGCTGGAGTGAAAGGTGGGTACAGGTAAAAAAAAGACGCCTTTGTGACTTTGCTTGTTGTAAAGACAGCACAACAAGCACAGCAACAAAGTTCGACAGTAATACGACAATAATAATAATAATATTAATAATAATCAATCAATCAATCAATCAATCTCTTTATTATAGTGCCCAGGTACAGCCGTAGCCTTTGTGCTGGCGCACTTAAGAAAAAGACAGACGACGACACAAATACATCCACGCGTGAGAAGAACAACAAAATACAAGCGAAGAAAAAAACTATAATGAAGAATAAAGGTCATTTAACAAAATCAATGATTTCGGCACACTAAAGTTTGAACAATCGCGAAACGATAAAACACAGTGTCATAAAAATTTGACAATACAGACGGGCAGATATAGATATATATGAGTAGGAACAGTAACAAAGGCGAGCAACATAAACGAAAATAGGGCAATGAAAATAGAATTAAAACTTGTCGGAACCAAGTCGGGGAGAGACAGAAGTCAGAAGGTCGCACATGTAAGACCGAAGGGGTGTATGAAACAGGTCAATATTATGGGAGTAGAGATTGTATGTTTCTTGAAGGCGGTACAATGGGCAGTGTCTATTGCATGTCTTACGGGTACGAAGTATAGGAGACTTACGGGTAAGTTTCGACGGTACTCTAAGATTTACATTTGCAAGCAACTCCGAACAAGAAATAATCCCGTGTACAAGTTTAAATAAAAAAATTAGGTCAGCATTGGTTCGTCTGGACTTCAAACTTTGGAGAGGATTAGAAGTAAAAAAGTCTGAACCATTGCCTCTGTGGCGGGAGAAACGATGTTTGTGGATAGATATGAACTTATTTTGCACTTTGTCAAGTATATTACTGTTCGACTGGCACGTGCCGTTCCAAACAACAGAGGCATATTCTAAAATAGGGCGGACAACAGACAAATAAAGCTTTAGTAGTGAGACAGGGTTGCTGAATTCTCTTGATATTCGACAGACAAACCCCAAGCGGCGAAGGGCGCGCTTAGAAATAGAATCCACATGAGCAGAAAAGTTTAGCGCACTGTCAAATACCACTCCAAGGTCAGATATTTTACACACACGTGGTAGTGGCACACTTTTCACAACGTACGGATAAAGTATGGGGTTTGTTTTACGAGTGTAGGACATAACCTTCGTTTTAGTGCCACTAAGAGCAAGTTTGTTCGCAGAGCACCAGTTGCTAAAAGCATCCACATCAGATTGAAGAGCTATGCAATCTTCAGCGCTAGTAACTTCTTTAAATATTTTGATGTCATCAGCATATAACAGAAAACAAGAGTGATTTATAGAGGCTGAGACGTCATTAACAAACAAAGAAAACAAAAGGGGCCCCAGAACAGATCCCTGAGGCACACCACTGGAAGCATAGTAGGCAGCAGATTCTTTATCATTAACAGAGACAAAACATGACCTATTATTAAGATAGCTGCTGAGTAACTGCACGAAGCAAACAGGAATGTTATAAGTAGACATTTTATGCAGAAGCAAGGAATGGTCAACTACGTCAAACGCTTTGCTGAGGTCACAGTACACGGTATCGAGCTGACCCCGCCCATGCACAGCTTCCGAGGCAAAGGACATAAAAGACACAAGGTTTGTAGTAGTTGAACGGCCAGATAAAAAACCGTGTTGTTCTGGAAGAAGGATGTTTTTGACACTACTAGACAAAATTACGTGCAAAATTGATTCGAACAGTTTGCTTGCCGAGCAGAGGATAGAAATTGGCCTGTAGTTTTCTGCCTTTGTTTTCACACCAGACTTAAACACAGGAAAAATACGCGCGACTTTCCAAAGGCGCGGAAAGGTAGATGATTTTATACAGTTGTTAAAAATAGAAGCGAGAATCGGAGCTAGTATGACCCCGTAAGCTTTTAGTAGTGCGGAGGGAATTCCATCCAGACCAGAAGAAAGAGATGGCTTTAGCTGTTTGAGTGCCTTGAGAACGTCTTCTTCGGATATAAGGGTGATACAGAAATTCGAAGAAGACAGTTCGCGGGCGCGGGAGAGGGTATTGGGTCCAAATACTGAACTGAAGTGCTCAGCAAATGCATCGGCAACAGAAGCGATATCATTTCCCTTTTCATCGAGAAGGCTGATGTGTTCTCGGCTCTTCGTGCCGGAGCGAAAACGGACGTACTGCCAGAAGCATCTGGAACTCCGCGTAGCATCATTTTCAACAGCAGAGATGTACAGTAACCGATCCCGCTTATAGAGCACTTTGCACAAAGACCTGTAATAGACAAATTGCTGTTGCCATGACTCACTATTTGTCGGCAGTGCCTTCCGATGGGCACGCTTCTTATGTTTCAAGGCCACGCGGAGCTCACTTGAAAACCAAGCGGGGAATTTAGAGTTCCTGGGCCGCTTACGCGGGATGAATCTGAGCATACCTTCTTGCATAATAGAAGAAAATTGCTCGACTTGCTCGTCAACTTTTCGAGCGTTCAAAACCTCAGACCAGTCAAACTCCGACAGATAATTATAAAAACCTACGTAGTCCCCAGCGGCAAAGTTAAAGGCAGGACGGGCAGATGGACAGGAGCGAATGAACTGAGGGGAACACGGCAAAGAAAGATGCAAAGGGGGATGATACTTGTCAGGACACACAAGATGAAAGTCGGACTTGGAAACACTGAGAGAATGAAGATTGGAAAAGCAGAGGTCAAGCGTGTTTCCGTTGACGTTTTTTACACCATTTTTTTGCTGGAGGTCAGTAAAAGAAATGAAGTCAAGAAGGCAGGTGCCTTTCCGTATGGCATAGTGGTATTGATGCTGGACGGTACCATCCAACCAGTCGATACCAGGTGCGTTAAAATCGCCAGCGATACAGAAGTCATGACGGGGATTTGAGGTGACGACGTTTTCGATGGCCGAAATGCCTGACTCATACTCATGTGGATGAAGATTTGGAGAAAAGTAAAATGTAGAAAGTAATATATTCCGCTTACCTGGGCAGCATAATTCAACCCAGACAGATTCATCCACAGTTTCGATATCACTGCGCCTCACGGAAGTAATAGAACGATCCACAGCTATGAGAACACCCCCACCAAAACTTTTACCTTTTGTACAGTCCCGGTCACTGCGGTAAACGTTAAAATTTTCGGTAAAATAGTCCCCCGAGGCAATATCTGGTTCAAGCCATGTTTCCGTAAGAATAATAATATGAAAATTGGATGAAGATACAGAATAAAAAAACTCACTAGCCTTTGTCCGTAGGCCACGAACGTTTTGATAGAGAATGTTCAGGCGCATCCGGGTGGATTATTATTAGATGTTTCAGACGTGTGTAGCATGGATTCATGAAGAGGGCCTAGAAACCGTTTAAAGAGGCACCCGTTCGGCCACAACGATGGGTCTTGTAAGCGTTCGAAGTACTCATCGGAGAACACGACATGAAACGACGCGTAGTTGGTGAACCTTGTTTTTAGACGTTTGCAGGTCACAGGAGGGGCGTTCAAACTGGTAAGGTGGGAGGACAAGGCTTCACTAGTAGTCTCCGGTGACAGCCTAGAAACGAACATAGCGGGTAATAATAATAATAATAATAATAATAATAATAATAAGAATAATAATAATAATAATCAATCAATCAATCAATCAATCAATCATGTTTATTTACGTGCCCAGGAACAGCCAGAGGCCTGAGTGCTGGCGCGCGGGTAGTTACATGAAAACAAAATACAAGAAACATATAGCAAGAAAAATAATAATAATAATAATAATAATAATAATAATAATAATAATAATAATAATAATAATAATAAAATAATATTATAACATTGATGATATTGATGATGATGATGTTGATGCTTTATTGCACAAAAAGCCGCATTGTGCTTGTGCGTCGGCGCCGGCAGGCAAGAGAAACCGCAAATGATAAACACTGACAAAAGCACAAAGTCTAGTATAGCAGAAGACTTAGGTATACATACAAAAAAAGGGAAAACAAATCGACTTACGACAGATAGATTGTACCAAACAGAAAAACAGCACTCGAGAAATAAAATATCAGCTTGTTTCATAAAAGGGTCACAGCTGATAAGAAATTTGTCTGCAAGTGCTCGAACGCTATACAACTCACAAACAGCATTGAGCACACACCACCTGATATGGTTTGGCAGAACGTGAGGCGCTCATTAAAAAACAGAATTGTAAAAGGTCAATATTACGTGGACAGAAAAGTATATCACATCGCTTTCAAGGCAGAAGGCATTTGAACCGATAAACACAGTTTTAGCAAGACTAGACCACAAAATGCTAATGGTATGTTTAAAGGACGTAATACTTTTACGAATGAGCGGTTCGTTTTTACAGAAAACAAAACTGGGCGGCAATTTGTTGAAGCTGAAAGGGACATAGTTATGAAGCATTCTTCTACCGTACCTAGTTGAGAAACGAGGAATGCGGTATAGGTCTTTTGGTCGTAAACAACGAACTGGTGTATGTGGTTGCTAGAATTTGCTGGTCCAGAAATGTTTTCTGATGACAGTTTTCACTATTAATTGATCAAAACTGGGTAGAGAGAATAAATTAAAGCCGTTAATCTTATCTTCATAAAAGAATATATCGATTCCTCACTCTTTAAAATACATGTCAGAATTCCGTCAAATATAGTTTTCAACGAAGTGAACAGTGACGGTACACTGTTACACCGTTGCGTAAGGTCCTGTGAGCTACGGCATGCGTGACAGCTTTCCGTACAGCTTTCCATACAGATATAGGCATGTAGTATTTATTATTATAAAGTGGAGATAATACAGCCCTAAGTTGTATGCACAAATGCGAAAGGTGCGAATTCCAGAAGAGGTGAATATTGATATGTAGACCGAGGTACTTTACAGTGGGTACATATTTGATAAGTTTACACATGCAACGGCAACAATCAGCTGTATGTAGCCAGAACAAAAAATAAAGATTCACTTTTTAATAAATTATGAAAGCAAAAAATTGTGCTTTGCAGCGCTTACTTGAATTGATTTATCTCTCAACCAATCCATTATATTAATTGCGGCCTTTCGTAGTAACACCACCGCTGCCTTATAATCTTTAGTGGAAGCTAACAGTATTATCAGCATACTGAAACAAAAAAAACCGACACAGCGTTCACAATACCTTTCAATAAATATTAAACAGCAACGGGCTCAGAATGAAACTTCAGGAACTCAAGCTCTTATTATGAAGCTACACTTCGACATTCTTTTATTTTAATTGACTGGCATCGGCCCTGAAAGAAATTATTAAGCAACAAAGCGAGACACCGCGGAAGCCAAGTAAGGAAATTTTCTCTAACAACAGCTGATGGCAAACACTGTCGAAAGCCTTGCTGATGTCAAAGAAGAGGTGGCAAATCACATTATTACGTTGGAAAGAAGTGTTTAAAAGATCAGAAGAATCTTCCAGTAACGTCTGCGTTCCCTTACCTTAAAAAAAACCATACTGTGCAGGCGATAAGATGTCCTGTTTGTCTAGACAACATCGCATAGTATTAGCTAGTGTTTTTCTATCTGGGCCATGCTCGATAACACGGAATTACGCCAGTAATTTTCTTGATTAAGACGGGAGCCGGATTTATAGAGTGGAAAGACAGTTGAAGTTTTCAATTGCACAGGTATGTCAGCCGTTTCAATCTTGTTGTTCAAGAGGTGCAAGGGAACGTTTTTTAAGAATTCAAAATTTCTTGGCAATTCATAATGTCAATATTTTCCACACCAGGCAATCTATTGGCTGTAAGGGTATAAATTATCATTCCCTAATTGTTTTCACCTAAAAATGTAAGCCTGACTCCAAAACGCTGGAATACAGGGTGCACACTCCTGTACTGAAAGGCAAGCTATCAGACATTCGTAAAAATGGGCATTGAATAGCTTCAAAAATGGATTCTTCTTGGTTCAGAAGTGCAAGTTCGGCAGAACCGTTTTTTTTTTCGAAATCCCTACTGGGATTTTGTTTTTGTTATTGAATGCTGTCTATCTGTAAATAGGTAGGTCCAGAATGGTCAAGTTTTTCTATTCCCTTATAAAACATAGGCAAAATAAAAATAGGTCTGTAATTGGCAATATTGCTCTAGTCACCTTTTTCATAAATGACGACAACATTTGCTACCTGCGGAGATGAGGGCAGATTTCCGCTAGAAAAAGAAATAATAAATATAAGCGTTATTGGAGTGGTAATCACGTCCACAACATGTTTGAAGGGAGGCGTTTGCTTATGAAATGGATCCCAAGAACTACAATTATTTCGTTTCACATTTGTCAAGAAAACGCTTTGGTCGGTTACAGGAGTAATATATATCGTAACTAGGCAAAGAGAATTAATGTACTTAGAACTGTCTCCGGCAATTCTTGCAAAAGTCATATTCACAAGATGGTCATTGAAGGCATTCGCAAGAGCACTTCCTTTACTCGCTTGCCATACACCATAACTTCGGTTACTACTGCGAGGAATATAGAAACGTTCAATGTTGAATGGTGGTTCCTCCAAGTAGCAGCAGAATGACCACTGGATTTCTCAAAAAGGAATTTGCAGTAATTATTCCAAGCCTTCGCTAATTCTTTGTTAAGTGTTTTGCGATATTTGTAAACTTCTTTAGTAGATTAGGGTCACGATCGATGAAACATTCATTATACATGTAGCATTTTACTTTATTTGGCCGAAGAGATTAGGTGTCATCCGAGGTTTTCAAATTTTGCAATTCTTCTTTAACCACTTATATGGGGTGTTTCCATCATAAAGAGATTTTAATTTGCCTAGAATGTATTCAAACGCTAACAAGACACTTTCTTTTGAAAGAACGTCTGCCCAAGCGGTTGTGACCAATTGCTCTCAAAATCTATTGAAATTGTTAAACGAAATGTTTCTTAGGAAAGACGCCGATTTTTAAACATTTAGATAAATTGACAGCCATAAAATTGGAAGGAGATCACTCAACCCACCGGCTATAACTCATTCTCTAATATTTTTAACGTGAAAAGCCAGAAATAAAATCAAGCAGAGTCGAAGAATTAGTGCTTGGGTTGGGTGTTCATTGGCACTAGTTAAAAAAAAGCTTTCGTACAACCAGGTTGGTTCATTTTGCATAGGACTATTACATATCCAGTCTATATGAAAGTCACCACCACAGATTGTCTCAAGCTTATTCTGAGCGGGAAACCGGAATGTATTTTCTAAATACGAAAGGAAAGATGTACGTGATCCAGAGGGAGGGCGATATACAACACAAATGACGTACTTGTTTATGTTCAGTGACAAAACTTCATAGCCGGTATGTTTGGAAGTAAAGGTTTAAGAAGTTTCCAGCGGTACCCGTTTTTAACTAGTATTCTATGCCACCGCCACGCCGAGTTTAGCGGTTTAGCGCTCGTCCCGTCGTCTTTCTGTGTCCGTGTTTTAATTGGCGCTGTTGCACCGTTTACAATAAACTACCGACTCGCCCAACAGTACACCTTGTTAAGGTTTAGAAAAAATGCGTTATAAACTGCCATTGTGAAAACATCACCACCATCAGCGAACCATGTTTCTAAAAGCATAAATATGTAAAATTCAAAAGCAATTTCATTGAAAAATATTTTGAAGGACTCCTGTTTATATTTACCAGATTGAGCATTGAAGTGAAAAAATTTTAAACCTGATAAGTAATCATTACCAAGGTGCGCTCATAACTCTTTGGGGGTGACGAACATAAATTTTATATCAACGCCTTATCTTATTCGTGTCGTGGTCGAGCACTTATACTATTTTTTCCAGAGACCTTTGGGAGTTGACACAATTGCTTTGTCGCCCTTTGTTCGCCAACAAGAACCATTCCATTGCTTTGCCACCCAAACTGGAAGTGTCTGTCACGTGCCTGCAGCTTAGATTCTCACAGCCGCTTTCTAGTCGGCTTCATGAGCGCTGCCTGGATGTACTCTTCGGTGTCCGCTGTTTTCATGCTTTTTCTAGCTTGAAACCAGTCGTCCGCACTGCCGCCCGAGTAAAGCCAACTATAAAACAAGGTGTTTTGTCTGGCTTCGAAGGCAGGCGGTGAGCGTCCGTGATATCATTTATCTCAAACTGGGGAAGCTGCAGCGTTGCAGCTATTTTGTTCACCGTTTAGAAAACGTCTTCTTTATCAGTCTTTGGGATTAGGTTTCCTTTTGTGCCTCTCCATTTCATTGATGTCTTTTTAAACTCACTGATGCCCTCACCACATTGTTCCCCTGAACTCGATCAACTCGCCACTTCCCTTCTGCTACATCCCTTTCGTTTTCGATTAACTTCGCTAGAATGGAGTCGTACTTCTCGGACAGCATCTTTACGCTTGCTTCGATAGCAGTGACGGCTTCGTTAACTTCTTCACCTTTCATTGCATCTCTACAATTGATGGTGATGTAACGCTATCAACTGCCTTTTGTTTCGCATGTATAGAAAAAGGGCAATGTCACTGCTTTCGAGCGGCACCACCCCGTGACTTGTACGGTTTGTCTGACAGGTCAGAACAAATTCCGAAGTTACAGGCGCATACACATTCCTTACACGCACCCCAAGCATCCCCACAACTAATAGGCAAGTCACGGTCGAAGCAAAAGTTGGTATCATCCATTTTGACACTCTCTAAGGTAACATCTCCGCAGCTCAAAATACAATCAACAGCTTAAAGTGTGCAGTTAAAATAATCACACATTTGTAACCATGCAGAAGAATTGAGTGCAGAGCTGACTGTGCCGCCACTGCTGCCCAAATGCCGGGGATGTCAAGCGCGGTCTCTTTTGTACGGCCGGGCTCGCTGAAGTGGTAGTGAAGTCCGCACTTCGCAGTCGCAGCAGTCCTAACAGATCACATGCTCTTGTCTTCAGCAGCCGGGTCGTGAGGCGCAGTATCTTGATTTTGCCGTGTCGACCAGAAGCATTGAATACGGCGTTTGTAACAACACAGAAGAATTTAGTGCCGAGCTGACTGTGCCGCTGCTGCTGCCCAGGAAAAAAATGTGATTATTTGCAGTTACTTCGTCAGTAGCCGGTCATTCCTGGTTGTCACGTGAGCTGCTGTTCCATCGCTGGATGCGCTGATTGCTGCCAAGGTCCACCTTGCTCGTGGCCTGTTCTGGGACTGCTCAGATGTGCCCACCACTACGTGCTGGCGTAAACATCATTGGACTGAACCAGAAACTTTGAGCAAGATGACAGAGGACCAGTATTGTCTACGGTGTGCAATTGGCAACATCGATTGCACACCGAGATATTGACCGAGCCTATCATCGATTTACAGCTTGTACTTCGTGAACTGGCACGGTCGCCCATGGTTGGGCTAAAAAATGGTGCTCAATATTAGGATGGGCTGATTTCTATCATGGTGCAAATTAAGCGTCTTTACACATGGGTGCGTTATTACAACAAACTAATCGAGTCAAGCTCATCTGTTCTCATCTATAGCCCTCCAGCATGGCGTCATTGAACCTAACGTAGCTGACGAGTTTCACGCCAAGGTTACAATTCCCCGGAGCTCTTCAGTGATTTCAAAGTTCCTGAATAATTGGCTGTCCACTATAGATTGTACGCTCAAGGATGAAATATTCACTGAGCATGAGCTAATCAAAGCGTTAGGTTCCGTTAACCTGCCTTCTTCGCCAGGCGCCGATGGCACAACGTACTCAGTTTTGCGACATCTCGGCGTTACTGCCCTCCGGCAACTACTTACCTTCTACACAAAGTCGTGCTAGACAGGCCGCGTGGAGGCAAGCTGGAAAGTTGGTCGCATAGTAGCGGTCCTTAAAACAGGAAAATAGCCAACTGACATCAACTCTTACCACCCTATTTTTTGCTAAGCTGCATAAAAAAAAGGTAATACAGGAAATGGTGCTGCAGCGAATCGTTTGGGAATCTTCAGAACGGAGAAGTGTATCCCCTAGAGATGTCAGGGTTCAGAGAAGGAAGAAGCAGCATAACAAACGTCATCGCTTCGGTGAGGGACATTCATCGGCAAAACGCTTCAAAAAGATCACAGTGGTTCACTTCCTACACACAAAGTCCGCTGTCAATAGCGTTTGTAATGAAGCTATTCGAAGGAAATGACGTTTGTAGGGCAACGAGAGCGGATGCACACTTTTGTTCTGTAAGTATTTGCACAATCGGTATATCTATACGACCGCCAATGAAGGCGACAGAAGATTAAACAGGGCCTCCCTCAAGGCGGAGTCCGACGTACTGTGTTGTTTAGCATCTGTCTCATCCGCATCACGAAAGTGCCACCCTAAGGTGTCAACATATATCTCTATGCTCATAATATTTGTGCGTGGGCTTCTGGCAAAAACCAACGAAATCTAGGTTTCAAACTGCAGGAAGCTCTTCTTGCAATTCAAAAGTACCTTAGTACCGGCAGCTTGCTAATTTCGACAGAAAAGTGTGCCACCATTGCCTTTACGAGGCGGGATGCATCCCGCTATTCTCTGGTCATAAATTGCACAGAAATACCGTAGGTTCACAATAATAAATTCCTTGGAGGTACATTATAACGGTCAGTATCTTGCCCCCCCCCCCCCCCCCCCCCCGCTATCAGTAACTTTAACAAACGCCTTAACTCATTTATACTGATTTTCCGGGTGCTGACAGGAAAAACATGGGTCTGCTCAGTGCCTTCACTATTTCCACTTTATAAGGTACTATTTTTTGGCGTTCTGCCGTACAGCCTCCCACCTCTGATCGGTTTGTCGAAGACAAACTTCAGCGTTCTACAGTGTGCTCAGACTTATCTTCTGCGCATCTGCCTGGGCCTTTCAAGGTACACATCCACGAAAGGAACTCTCTGCGAAGCAAGGTGTGTATCCGCCCATACACTGCAAGCTCCGCCCAGACACGCATTCATCATATACGGAGCCTTGTGCCGGCCGACTGGAACTTTTCACCACGGGATAGGTGCCTCGCAATACCAGGTATAGGCAAGAACTTATCTCTGCTTGAGCCAGCCTTTCGATACTATACGCTGGAGCATATCAGTTCGCGTTATCTTGGCCACGTTCAGGCATATAGAGACGAATTTGTGAAGTCTGACTCGCGCAGACATTTCAGTGTTGATCGCGTCAGTGGGACTAACTGTTAAAGAGAAACTCAGTGACAAGACGTCGTATACCTTCACTATTAAAGCGGCACTCCCTCAAACCCCCAGTAGTCCCGCTCGACAATAGATGATTTTTACCGACTCGCGGTTTGTCTTTCAAGCACTGCCGGAACCATCCCACCGCTGTCAACGTCTGCGTGAGCTGCACGCATTGCACACACGAGGCCCAAAAGACGGGCACCGCATCTCGCTTCAATGGCTGCCAGGTCATTCCGGCATCCAGAGGAACGTCGTCTTAGAGGCAGCAGCGAAAGAGGCGCACAATCTGCTTGTGTCTTTTGGAATCCGTGTTCCAGACAAGACGGAAGTGGGGCCATGAACGCGCTAGGATTAAAACTGCAGTTATCAGCTTGGCATGACCCTCTTTAAATAGCCTTGGCTCTGCACTCGATTGACCCTAAGTGCAATTTTCAGTTTCTATGAGGTCTACAAAAGCCAACTGAAGGTGTCCTTCACCGACTATGCCTGAATATTGCCTTCAATGGTAGTTTTCCTTTTAAGATAGGCTGGGTAGACTCGCCATTGTGCTCTGTGAGAGAAGATATAATGCATGTATTGTGTTCCTTCCCACAACATACAACTCAACACGAAACAGCTAAAAGAAATCTAGTGCGAATGGTACGCGGAAACTACGCAAAAACTACGTGGAGCTCATCACTTTCTTGGTCCATGGCGAAACCACGCTGACGCAGCACGAGGGACAAACGCTCTATTACTTTTCTGTGTGACACGGGTTTAGTCGATGTTTACCTATAGGATCCTCAGATTTTTTTCTCCAAGCACTCTAAATTTTTTCTACACTCCGAACTGATTTTATTTTCTTGTCCATCTTATTCATTGTTCCTGCCCAAGTCTTCCCCTTTTCTTTTCTTTTTCAGCCTCACTATGTTCACCAACATCTGAAGTAGCAACCCCCACCGTTTATGGGGCCACCCTCTTCAATAGTCATAAACTTTTTCTATCTCGCTCTCTCAAACTAACACTGCACGCCATGAGCCTTATTGAGTAATGCTATAGAGAATCCGCGCTCACCAAGTATGCCATTTGCTACATAAACAGCACCCTGAGCATAAGACCGTGTCTATGATCCCATTGACTGCAGTTACATCGTCCGCTTGCCCTATCGGCGTCGATTGCCCCTTGAGGTGCCGCTCCATGAACGGATGCACTGATGGCTGCCACGGTCCACCTTGCCCGTGGTTTGTTGTTAGATTGTTTAGCGGTCCCACGGCGGTGTTTGTGAGGGAAATACTATTCGGAGGCACACCATCATCGAACAACGCGATAAAAAACATGCACTGTCCCCGGAGTGGCGCTGGCAACAGCAATAGTGCACTGCAATTACGGCAGTTACAACTGCAGTTACTACTTCAACCGGTCGCACGATCTTCCACGCTTGCATTGTAAGGTGCTGCTTCATGGCCGGATGCCCTGATTTCTGACGCGGTTCACCTGGCTCCTGGTACCCTCGGGGCAGCTGTACTCACGGCTTCGTTTTCGGCGTGAAGACATCTGGCCGGAAACAGCATTGTTGAAAAAAAAAATAACAAAAGAACGGCACCGTTGACGTGTATCATTTTCGACTTCAATACAGCGCTGAGCACATGATTGAGGCTCGCAACAAATTTGGTTCAGTTACTTCGTCATGTACTTTAATCGTCCAGGATTGCCGTGTGAGGTGCGGCTTCATTGCGGATGCCTTAATTTCGGCCACGTTAACCTAGCTGGTGGCATCTGCAGAGACTGCGCAGCTATATGCACGAATGCGTATTCACCTAAGTACCACTGGGCAGCACCAGAATCATTCACCAAAGCTATAAAAATCGGCAGTTTTAGCAGGCTGCCACTGGTATCAGCGACAACCCACTCGGCAAAACACCGAGACAATATTCTGATTTACTGCAGGTTGCTCCTCACACCGTGGCATGGCCGAATATTGCTTTGCCTATATTTGGTTGGGCAGCCCGAGTTCGTAGTTTGAGCGTTTTTACAATGATTTGTTAGTGTGCGCGTCATGCCTAGAAACGCTGAACTAGCTTATATAATAAAAACATCTGAAACTTGATAGACTGGGTGTTCGCAAAGCAAAATGTTCGTGTTTTCGGTGGTGTATTTTGATTGATTGATTGAACAACTTTTTATTTGCCCAGATTTGTCGCTTAACCGTCGGTCAAGAGTCCTTGGTTCCGGGCGGCGGTGTGGCCATCTGGACGAGCATGGTCTTGATACCCGAGTCGGAGCTGAGTAGCGCGGTCTCCCACTGCTTTTTCGAGCTTATGCTGAGTGCAGGCGGCCCTGCCCTACAGTTTAAGGGGTCATTTCTCCGGAGAGGGCAAGACCATATCATGTGAAGTATGTCAGCCCTGTCACCGCACGCATTTGCATTTATCTGAGTAGAGCACTGGGCAAGAGCGGCTGAAAGCCACTGCATTGAGGAAACAATCTCTCTGCAGCCTTCGCCACTCTACTGACTGCCATTTGCTCAGTAACTTGTCTTGGGCTGTGTATTTGGCCCTTTCTAGCATATAGTGGTCAACTATATCTCCGTAGAAACCACACTGTTCCTTCGTGACCGTCGTATCGAAAGCGCGTGGAAATAAAAAAGTTGATGGCTTTGATGGGAGCGCGATATTCACGGGAAAACGCGTTTGTATACTAAGGCAACAAAATGATTCCTTGTTGTCGAAAACCAAGTTACTGAAGTTTGAAAGCGGCATAATGGCCGAGAAAATAGCTGTGACGGTTAATCTAGGACCCGTGATTTTTACTCTATAAAAGCCATTTGCCGAATTGCCTATTTCCCCCAATTGTATCGTATACGTAGTTGACACCATATTTTAAACTGCGACAGTTGTAATACTTCCTCATTTTAAATATTTATTTTAGGCATTTTCAACTTTCTCTTCGCTCCAGTTGGTTACAATACAATTTCAGTTCCCAAAGCCAAAATTTTTTGTCTTGAACTCTCTGCAAAAACATTCGATTTTATATTTCCCACCGAAAATTGCTCACAAGACATTCTTGCACCGACTGGTATAGATTCCTCGGCGTTTAACATGTGGGTACCCTTAAATACCACTGATACACTGCCTAAAATAGAAAAAAAAAGAATGACTAAGAATGCTTATTTATTCTCAGTAACGCTTGTTGTTGGGCTAGTTGGTATCGGCAGTTGTACATGGTTGATAAAACACTTTTTTGTAGCACAAGAGACAAACGTAGAGCGAAAAAAACCAGACAGAACGAATGTGGCGCTACTAACAACTGAAGTTTATTCAACAAAGAAGAAGGAAATATATAGATGATCTGCCACTTATGCCAACACTGGGCGCATGCGTCAAATTTGTTTATTTATACCGGAAATACTCCATTTATTTCTCTAGCGAGGTAATGGCAAGGGAGCTCACGCACTCTCCTTCTACTCCCAATGTCATGCAAAATGCTTCCGAAATTTCTCTGGTTATTTTATCATTTGATTTGAACAGCACCTCGGTATCATTGAATGGCGGAGCGCATTTGACTGCCGGAGCGCTTTTACAATCAAAGCAGTGCAATGAGAGATTACCCGAAATGGTCTTCTGCTCACATAGCGTGCGGTGCTTCTTGAGCCGCTCATTAAGGCAACGTCCTGTTTACCCTATATATGCCCCCGTGCACGAAAGCGCGATTTTGTAGACAGCACCCATAAAACAGTCACCAAACTTGCGCATTTGCGCTACACCGCAGCTGCGCTCCCCAGTCATTCCTCTGCTTTGGCTCTCTATCTTTTTATCGACCAAATTGCACAACTTCCAAAGTTTCTGCGGAGCGGAAAAAAACCACCGGAACCTCGTGTCTCGCGGCAACTTTTTTAACCGATGACACAATCCATGAATGTACTGGATCACCACAGGACCTTTGTCCTGTTTTTTCTGCTTGACCTGCCTTCCTTTAATATCTACCGAAAGGATCCTTCCCCCTACAGAAGCTATCCAAGAATGTGGGTAGCCGCTATTTCTGAGCCTCGCAGCTTGGTTATCTAGGCTTTCCGCAATAGAAAGGAAACAAGACTTCTTTATCCCCTGCGCTAGACACGCTTTGGCAATACCACGCTTTACCAGCTTGCTGTGTGCCGAATCAAAAGGCAAAAGCTGCTCCTCACCACTGGGTTGAAAGCACCAACACTTGTGTCTTAGTTCAATATTTAACTTCGAATCTTCGGTACTTCAATACTTAGATTGCTGCCGGTTGCTGACGGTTTGATTGCTGCCGGTTTGCTGCAGGTTCACGATTGCTGCCGGTTTGATCATTCTTTGCTGCCGGAACACCTTTCACTCATTTATTGTTGCAATGATTGAGAGCATTCTTCAAATTTAGGAGTAATAATATATTGGAGGTCTCCTTGGAGAGGCGTATGCTATGATGTTTTGTTGTTCCGAGCAAGTGTTGCCCCGATCACGACAAATGATGGAGTTTTTATTTGCTAATCTGGGCCAAACTACATAAGGACCTATGCTTGACTTGACAACCGTGCGCTGTAGACACTTTGTGGTCACTGCGAGGCAGGCAAACGCGAATGCTTGGAGGTAGCCACAATGTTGGCCGATATCTTCAAGTGGGTATGCTGGCTTGAAAAAATTCCCCGCATTTCCCCGAGGGGAATAATGTGAAAGTGCGAATGCACTAGTTGAATTTGCGCGGTTCGGTAATGTTCGCGAAAGAGAGATCACACACACACACACACACACAACTACAAAGAAAGAAAGATGCATTTATTCACAGACACCTATTTGTGTTGTCGTTGTACTTGATTCCTAGAGCGGATCTCAGCTTTGAAATTTCGTGTCAGTACTCCTTTAAGCAGGTGCATTAGCCCTTCTCACGCCCGATTCTTGGCCAATCCTCAACGTGGGTATGTGCCATGTCAGCGGCCAGGCAGCGCGCGCCCATCTCCCCCCGTTGCCAAGGAAGACGAGGAGATTCCTGGCCAATCCCCCACGTGGGTATGTGCTATGTCAGCGGCCAGGCTGCGCGCGCCCATCTCCACGTGCGCGGACATCGCCCGTGGACGCATGTTCAGGGTCGCTTAAGAAGTGCATTACACTTAAAACTTGGGCCATCGATGATCGGGAGAAACATGAGTGCTCGGCATTTCGTGTTTTTTACGACGGGATGTTTGCTGCGAGCAATCCGCCCTAATGCGAGGGCTGACGTGCGTTGGGAATGTTCTTGCAACTTTTAACAGCGGACACGCAAAATGATGAACTGGTGCACAGCTTCTTGATTGCAAAAAAAATGGTAATTCGGATTTATTCAAACCTTTTTTCACATGAGAAAGGTGACATATATAAGCGAATTATATGGATATAATACGGAAATCAGGTCTGTTCGTTACTCTTTTTCGCACTAGCTTCCGCACTCTAAGCACATATGTTTTTGGGAAAGCAGTGGTACTACTAACAACCCCAGTAATCGGAGTTGAGCGTCATCGATATGTCGTGTGTTCTTGTATACTTGTTTGCCCCTTAGCGCAATAGTACCATTCTGTGGAACGTTTATTGTAGATACTAGGCTTTTCATTCACCCTAATTTAACTCTTAAGCATATGACCTTGAATAATATACCATGTGAACACGTTGTTACCTTGTTTTTGAACCTTGCTTGTATATAGGCGAATAGGAATTCTTTGTTTTTAGGTTGCCATTATGGGGTGTAAAGCTTATGTGGTTTTGTGAGTTTGTACCAAACATTCAAACGCAATGTATTGTCGGACGCTGGAGTTTTACTAGTAAGTCGCATGAACGTCGTTGGACGTACAAAAAATGTACATCTCTGAAGCGGACGTCCAGTGGCCGTCCGGTAGAATCAAAATTCAGGTCCGTATGACAGCAAAATGATGTTTTGTAGCTGCTCGGATTTATTTAAGTGCGTCCACCCACATAAACCTGTCCCAGGTACGATTGATGAAAGGGGGATCCTGGCAGCCAAGCATAATAGAGGGCTACAAATACACGATGTAACACCTATAGGTACTCCTGGTCAGTAGTGGCTGCGCTTCGAAAGCTTAACATCAATTAGACAAGGTGTTACGTTGATTGTAACGCTGTCCCCTATGAAATAACCCGATGAAATGGCAGGCAAGGTAAAGATACCAGTCTTTGCAACAAGAGCCACGCAAAAAAAGCTTCTTATTGTGGAAAGCATTTCCGATAGTAAGCGTTATTGTAATATAGCAAGCCACTATCGTGACGTACGCAGATACGAAAATAGCAATTTATGTTTGATATGGACTGCTGCCTTCGCAATGGCGGCTGGCTCATTTCACTACAAAGCTTATGCTCATTGTACGAATAAAATCTATAGCTTACCTCCCGCTGAAAAAAAAAACAATTACGTCAGTCTATGGATACTGGTTATGAAAAGAGTAACGTAAATATTTTATAAACTCTTGTCCGCAAAATATGACGACATTGGGGCAGTGTCGCCAAATGGTTGCATTAAACCCAGTCAGAGTTTATTTCAATGCTCTTTGTTATACGTTTTTTCCCTATTGCGCCCCGTAGGCATTACCAAAATTTTGATGTATTGTGCTGTGCTAGACACCTTTACACCCACAATATCTTCAAGTAGAGGAAGCGCCACAAACTATTTTTGTTTTAAGGGAGGTCTGAACCGGAACATTAAACAGAAAACCATAAAACACAAGGGTTCATAAATCGGCAGCAAAATAGATTGAATCAGACACCGCCCATTCGAGCAAATAAGAAATAAAAACAGAGCACTACTAAAGTAAGCTGATGTAGCACACGTGAACTGTTGAAGGAATTTTATATCCTGTAGCCCCAGAATGTGTGGCCAGTCCGAATATTTGGTGCGCTACTCCTTCTGAAAAAAAATAACAATGGATGTTCCCGCTCACGCAAAATCCCGTAAATGCGACGGGGCTATAAAGGCTGCTTGTACATGAAGGTCACGCCCTGATCTGAGAAGTATACGTCTTTCTTCGTGCAGTTTCTTACAGCAAATCTTCTAGGAACTGTTGAAATATTACAAGGCCATCATGGAGACAGTGCTGTATAAAACTAAAAATGAGGTGGTTATAAAGTTTGGGAAGAAGGCCCTGTAAAAATGACCATGCACCTGATCCCTCCACTAATTGTGATGTCAGAAGACGATAATATTCTGGAGCCCCTGTGAGTAAATGCATATGTTTTCCCGTTTGCCTTCCAGGCTGCTTCCCCCTCGTTTCGCTTACCCCACGAGGAACACGGAAAACCTTATGCACAACGCATTGCAATTTTGTTGTTTTCTGAGTTGATGATGACGAACATTAATTATTGATATTCGCTTCCCCTTTGTAGCGGGGGATGACATCTTACCAAAAAGGGCTAATATACCTATATTTTATACTCGCAGTTTAATACTAGCGTGGCGTATGCCGCCACATAAAGCTCATTCGGCAGAAACTTCTTTTTTTTCTTTTACAGCTGTTAACTGTGCTAGGCGATATTCCCTACAACTACTATATTTTTGGCACAAGGGCGTCTGGGGCCAAAGAGCGCCAAGACAATGTTTGTTTTGACACATTTGGTGTTAAAATGCCATGATGATGATTGTGATGTACTTGATCAAAAAGCGAATATGAATCAGAAGAGATGTAACTATGACAATGCTAAGGAGCGTGCTGGGGGTGCCATAAAACAGGGATGGCAGTGACATCCCTGGCACGTTATAAAACACTCAGAACCACCTTCACTACTTGCATCGGGTGGCCCTGATGTCACACATGTTATGAGATGAGTGCCAAAAGTCCAATGCCAGCTAGGTAGGCTAGAAGGCGTTGACTTCTGATGAGGGGTTGATCAGAGAAAAACCATGATGGGTGTAAAGGTATCGTCTAGGTGCATATTTTGAGGAAATGTCGTTTTCTTGCTTCAGGGTATGCCAAGCATTCAATCAGTGCGTGGAGTACTGTAAGTCTTGATCTGCATTTCTCACCAACTGGTGTTGGGGTTTCCTTTAAAAGACATGAGTGTGTAGCATGTGTGCGACGTATTCTTACTCTGGATATTGATATTACTGCAAACCTGTTCCGTTTCTCTGTGTTGTATTTCCCTAAGTGTGATTTCACAATGTGCAGTTTGTTTTAGATTTGTGTGTCCCACTGTACCTGCCAGCGCCTCCGAACCATACTCCGAATTAGTGGCTTAATGTGTAGGTAGCTAACATGAGGGATATCTACAACACTACGGAGAGCCGCCACAGCGGCATTCTGGTCAGGAATTTCATTGCCCAAAATTCCGCTGTGGCCAGGTACCCAGAACCCTACTACAGTAAATTTTAGAGCATAGGCAGATATTATAAATTTATAAGACGGTTCAAAATAAATGTTCTGGTTGGTTTACCAGAATGAAGAGCTACTACTACGCTCAGGGAGTGTCCAAAATCATGGAATTGTGTATTCTGGTTTCTGTAATGTGTTCCACAGTGGTTAAAATGATGTGTGCCTCAGCTGTAAAACTACTGGTATTTTTGTTCATTGTCTCAGTGATAGCAAAGTGTGGGTGACGTGCCGCGCATGACACAGAATGGGCAGACTTGGAGGCATCTGAGTAAAACGTTGTGTAAAGATATTTGTGTCGTAGGTGTTGGAAGTGCTGCGAGATGAGTTCTCTTGGTGCAGTGCTTTTAATTATGGATTTAAGCAATAAATCGCAAGAAACCAGGGACATTTCTCTAGGAGCAACAAGGACTGTTATCGAAGATTTGTAGGTTTCGCTAAAAGAAATCCCAAGCTCCTCAGCTAGAACTTTCACTCTGAACGAAAAAGGCATAGATATAAAGGGCCAAATGAGAAACGAGTGCATGGCAGAGATGTCATAAACAATAAACGAAGAAAGGTGATTTTTTACGGTTGCTGTCTTCACAGCATACAATAGGTCAGTATATGCGCTGGTCTTTCAGGCACCACTGGTCACATTCCAAATATAGGCCTTATGCAGGACTCGTTTGGAAGACTCCTGGCGACAGGCGAAGCCCCAAGTGCAAAACAGGGTCAAGCATTTTTAGAGCAGCTTTAGAAGCTTACCATGTGTACTGCACTCTCATAGTCCAACCACGAATTCACTAAGCTGTTGTACAGATGTGGCAGGCACATTTTAACTGTGCCGTAGGAGTGGTGGAATATTTTAGAGCGTAGGCAGATATCACAAATTTTATAAGACAGTTCAAAATAAATGTTCTGGTTGGTTTACCAGAATGAAGAGCTACTACTACACTTAGGGAGTGTCTAAAAATAATGGAACTGTGTATTCTGGTTATTGTAATGTGTTCCACGATGGTTAAAATGATGTGTACCTTAGCTGTAAAATTACTGGTATTTTTGTTCATTGTCTTTGTGATAGCAAACTGTGTTCATCTTACCTATAAAAGTGTGAAACTAAGTGTGCAACCTGAGGAACACTTTTCTTGCATATACAGTGCGGATACTGCAGGATATTCATTGCCTTTATACATTTTATTTTTGGTAGTTTTATATGCGGAATAAATGACAGCTTTTCATCTAGCATAATGCCTAAAACTTGTGTTCCTTTTTTACAGGCACAGCTACTTCATCGGGCTGGACGGTGGGCTGGGGGTGAAAACCACGCCTCCTAGAAAATGAGACACATGTGCTTTTTTTTTCAAAGGTATTTTCTTCTGGCTATTTTACAAGCCTGTTTGTGGCAAGTTGTACTTGCCGCTCATACATAGATAGTTTACAGGACCAGAAACTGATATCAACACCGTCCACATAAATGGACTAAAAAATGTTATGGGGCAGACCTTTTTAAGTGTGTTCATCTTACCTATAAAAAGTGTGAAACTAAGTGTGCAACCTGAGGAACACGGTTTTCTTGCATATACAGTGCGGATACTGCAGCCCCGACCATCACTCTGAATGCTGGTTTATGCAGACAGGTTTCCAGGGTTAAGCATATTCTCAGATATACAAGAAGAGTTTAGTTCCCGCAGAATGCCGTAGAGGCAGGCAGTGTCATATGCTTATTCTAGATCAAAACATATGCACATACAAAACTGTTTGTTAAGAAAGGAATTTTTCAAATAGGATTTAAAGGCGAAAAGATGGTCTGTTGTTGATCTGCCTGACCGAAAACCTGCGTTGCAGCTGTCAAGAATACCATTGTATTCCAGGAAGTATAGTAATCTTCTGTTGAGGATTTTTTAGAACAGCCTGCACAAGCAGCTGGCCAGGCCAATTGGACGATAACTTGAAACCCAGGAGGCATCTTTTCTTTGTTTCAGGAGTGGCACGACGATAGCCACTTTCCCTGCCTTTCGAAAGTGCCCAGCCCACCATATTCTGTTAAATAAGAAACAAGAGAGTATTTATTGTGTCTGTATGAAGGTGTTTTAACATGCTGTACGGTATGTGATCTGCACCTGGCGCCGAAGACGGGTGTCACGTGTCTCACCCGGCAGAGAAATGGGCTCGGTTTGAAGCATTGAATTTCAACGTCATATATTTAAAAAACAAAACTCAAACGAACGGAATCATAACGACTGAACAAACATATATCACACTAACCAGAAAAAACCGACACGACCTCAAACTCCAAAAATGTAGCCAAAACGTCACTATAACACATGAGCTGTCTACGCCGAAGTCAAACAAGTCCTACCCTGTAGCACGTCGAAGCTGCTGCGATGCCGATGGCGTGGCCCGGCGGGTAGGCTTTCGCGTTGCTGAACGTCGCAGCACGTCGCGATGGCCCGTGCTGGTCGTCAGTGGTCAGGATTACCGTGGTGCGATGCCCCGCCTTCACTGAGCAGCGCGGCTCGGCAAGAGGCCAGCAGTGAGAAGCTGCTGGTAACAAGTTGTCCCGAGCTGCCCGCTGCCAGACGGTGCGATGCCGCTGGTGCGTCGTGGGGCACGGCCTGACGGGTCGCCGGGGGTGCGATGCCGCCGGTCAGCAGGAGGCCAGCAGGGCGAAGCCGCTGGTAATCGGTGAATCCGAGCTGCCCGCTGCCAAACGGTGCAATGCTGCTGGAGCGTTGTGGGCCATGGCCCGAACTTGCCACTGTTCCTCCAAGACCTCGTTCCACTCTGTCCACTCGAACTTCGTCGCCCTCCTCTTCGCCTCGCATTCTATCCTGTCAGGCCCCCATTTGCTGGTGGTCAGATAACCTCCTTCTCCTCCTAATCACTCCGTGTATGTTCTTCATTGGCCCCTTCCAAATCCTTCTCGCATCTCGTAATGTGATTCTTCATTTTCTTTGTCTTTTCTTCCATAATCTTCGTCTCGGGCCCATCCCCCTTCGGGTATGGCTTCTTTTTACCACATGACAACGGGCAACCAGCCAACGCAGCCACGAGGTCGTGAAGGGAGATAAAGAGTTATAGGAGTCATTTGATTGCTTGGGGTCACGTATGAACTTCATCTCACCTCACTTTTTGTAGTGTATAAATGTATTTGTTTAACATCAAGACCTTGAGACGTGTTAAAATTGTTTTTCCCACGCGTTTGCCTGGTTCTTTTGGGTGCTCCCAGTGGTGTCTACAAGGAATAAGCCACGTGTGCTTTGTCAATTAGGTCTTCTTATCCCGTTCCAAACCATTCGTGTATCGGTGAAAGAATCGGCGATTGTCTGCGGCCGGACTGCGAATGCGCCTTCCCATGGCTTTTGTGGGCTTGAACGCTACAAGGTGGTCCGTGGTGGGGTACATGCGAAGAATGCTCTACGCCTTGTTCTGTGCCCCCCGCACGGGGCACCTTGAGTATTCATGGTGACGGTACTGGCGATACCGCGGACCCCGAGCCCCCCAACATAAGCTGTAACCTACCGTGTTGATGTGTTTTTAAGGTGAAGGGTAGAAACCTCAAACGGTGGCAGTAGGAGCCAAGATGAAGCTCCGGCGGATGGGCTCTCTGTCTGTTTACCAGGCAGGGAGTTCCGGGGCCTCTCTCAGGGTAACCCGAGCGAAGGAAGTACCCCCGTCCCCTGCTTTTTCCTTTGCCATATGGCAAATCGATAAACCCCCTCCAAACCTGATAGAGCCCTGAAAAGGGTCAGCACCGAAGAATCTTTTACACCTCTTCCTGCCATCAACTCCCCGAAACCCGACAACTACCCACGTTTTTTTTATAGTTGAATCTGTTGACAAATCTAAGCCTCTTTCTTCACAATCCATATTCTTTGTATTGAAGTTTCTTGAAGCCATCCTTGGCAAGAGGTTTAATGCTAAAAAACTAGGAACCGGTGAAGTCTTAGTTGAGGTCAACACGCAGCAGCAAGCCACAACTCTCATCAGCCAAACCCGCATGACAGACCTTGATATCAGAGTCACACCCCACCGCAGCCTCAACAGCTACCAGGGTGTGATATCTGAGTCAGATCACCTAACCGAGACCGAGACTGATCTGCTCGAAGGCCTAAAAGACCAAGGCGTGACAGCAGTAAGGCGAATCGTCATTAGGAGAGACTACAAACAAATAGCCACCAAAAATCTGATTCTTACTTTCGACTGCTGCACACTGCCCGAGCATGTCAACGCAGGTTTCATCCGTTGTTCTGTCCGGCCGTACATCCCGAACACGCGGCGCTGTTTCAAGAGCCAGAGGTTGGGGCATGGTACCAACTCCTCTCGCGACAGAACAACACGTGCCGAATGCCCCCAGCACGATCATCTCTCCGACAACTGCACTTCAACTGCAACTGCACGTTCATTATCATCACCAGCCTATCTACGCCCACTGCAGGGCAAAGGCCTCTCCCATTATTCTCCAATTACCTCGGTGCTGTGCCAACTGTGACCAATTTATCCCCGCAAACGTCTTGATCTCATCTGCCCATCTATCTTTCTGCCGCGCTCTGCAACGCTTGCCTTCTCCAGGGATCCACTCTGTTCCCCTAATGACCAGCGGTTATCTTGCCTTCGCTTTACATGCCCTGCCCACGTCCATTTCTTCTTCATAATGTCTACTTATATGTCTTTAACCCCAGTTTTCTCCCTGAACCACTCCGCTCTCTTCTTGTCCCTTAATGTTACACCTACCATTTTCCGCTCCATTGCCCGCTGAGTCGTTCTCAATGTAAGTTGAACCCTCTTAGTGAGCCTCCAAGTTTCTGCCCCGTAGGTGAGTACCGGTAAGATGCAGTTGTCATACACTTTCCTTCAGCGACAATGGTAGGCTGCTATTCATTATCTGCGAATGTCTGCCATATGCACCCCACCCCATTCTGATCCTTCTATTTATCTCTACCTGGTGGTTGGAATCTGGGGTCACAACTTGGCCTAAGTAGATATATTCGCTCACCACTTCCACTGCCTTGCCACCTATCTCAAACTGCTGTGCTGTCCCGAGGTTATTGATCATTACATTAGTTTTCTGCATAATAATTTTCAGGCCAACGGTTGTACTCTGTTCGCCCAGTGCGGAAAGCATGCTTTGCATTCGTCCCCCGAGTTACTTAGCAAGGCAACGTCATCAGCAAATCTGAGGTTACTGAGGTACTCTCCATTAACCCTTACTCCCACCTTTTCCCAATCCAACGTTCTGAATACTTTTTGTAAGCATGCTGTGAACAACATTGGAGAGATTGTGTCTCCTTGTCTGACACCCTTCCTTATAGGTATTTTACTGCTCTCCTTATGAGATGATGGTGGCTGTACACCCATTGTAGATATATTCTAGTATTCTTACATAATGCTCATCTACCCCATGGTTCCGTAATTCCTGAATGACTGCTAGGGTTTCGACCGAGTCAAATGCTTTCTCATAATCTATGAAGTCTATATATAGGGGTTCAGTATACTCAGCGCACTTCTCTTTCACCTGATTGATCGTGTGAATATGGTCTATTGTTGAATAATCTTTACGGAACCCTGCTTGTTCTTTAGGTTAACTGAGATCTAAGGTTGCAGAAATTCTGTGAGTGATTACCTCGGTAAATACATTGTAGACGACTGACAGTAAGCTGATCAGCCTGTAATTTTTCAAGTCCTTCATGTCACCTTTCTTATAAATTAGGATGGTGTTCACGTTCTTCCAAGATTCCGGTACCATCGCGGTCATTAGGCATTGCGTACACAGGTTTGCCAGTTTTTCAAGTACAATTTCTCCACCATCCTTTAAGAGGTCTGCTGTTACCTGATCCCCACCAGGTGCTTTGCCCCCTTTCATTTCTTTCAAAGCCTTCCTTACTTCTTCGGTCGTTACTGGTGGGATGTGTATCTCCTCTGAACTACTGTCTCGTTCGGCATTATCCTGTATGTCCCGGCTACTGTACAGATCCCTATAGAAATCCTCGGCCACTGTGACTATTTTATCCCTATTTGTGATGACTTTGGCTTGCTTATCCTTAAGTGCATACATGTGATTTTTCCCCACGCCAAGACGCCTTTTCACTGCTTTCAGGATACCTCCATTCTGTGCAGCGTATTCGATCCTCTCCATATTATACTTCCGTATGTCAGCTGTCTTACGCTTATTGATTAACTTTGAGAGCTCGGCTAGTTCTATTCTGTCAGCTGCGGTAGAGATTCTCATGGTTTGCCGTTTCCGGATTAGATCTTAAGTCTCCTGTGAAAGTTTACCAGTATCCTGTCTATCCATGGTGCCCCCGACTTCTACTGCACACTCCGTGATGATGCGTGTAAGGTTGTCGCTGGATTCCTGTGTCGTAAGCTCTGCGTCCTCGTTAAGGGCGGATTATCGGTTCTGCGGTGCGATCCTGAATTCTTCTACTTTGCGTCTTACTGTTAGCTCAATTATCGGCTTCTTTCGTACAATCTTGTTGCGGTCCCTCCTCAAATCTAGCCTAATTCGAGATCTTACCATACGGTGGTCACTACACCTTACCCTTCCGAGCACTTCCACATCCTGCACGACGCCATGGTTATTGCATATTATGAAGTCTATTTCATTTTTGTGCTCCCCATTCGGGCTCCTCCTGATCGACTTCCGACTCTCCCGTTTACAGAAGAAGGTATTCATTATGCGTAGGTTATTCCGTTCTGCCAACTCAACTAATAGGTCCCCCCTGCTTTTTCTGCAGTCCAGACCATAGTTTCCAACTGCCTTGTCTCCAGCCTGATTCTTGCCTACTTTAGCATTGAAGTCCCCCATAACTACGGTATACCGTGGTTTTGCTTTAGCCATTGCCGATTAAAGCGTTCCACTACTTTCCAGCGTACTTTCCACTACTTTCGTGGCTGGATGTGGGCGCGTAGCCCTCCACCACCTTGAGCTTGTACCTCTTATTGAGCCTAATTACAAGACGTCCTGCCTTTTCATTATTGCTATAGTATTCGTCTATGTTGCCAGCAATGCTTTTATTGACTAGAAATCCCACTCCCAGTTCCCTTCTGTCCTGTAGACCACGGTAACATAGGACGTGTTCATTTTTCAGCACCGTAAAGGCTTCGCCTGCCCTCCTAACATCGCTAAGCCCTAATATATCCCATTTAATGCCTTCTAATTCCTCGAACAACACCTTGAGACTTGCTTCGCTAGATAAGGTTCGCGCGTTAAGCGTTGCCAGGTTCAGATTCCATTGGCGGCCTGTCTGGATTCAGGGATTCTTAGCACCCTTTGCTGCGTCACAGGTCTGACCGCCGCCGTGGTCAGTTGCTTTGCAGCCGCTGGGGACTGAGGGTCGAGCGTTAATTAGCGTACTCATGGGAGGTTGTGGCCGTTACTACACCAGGGTGGCCTAACCTGCTCTGGTGAGGGAGTGCATTACTGGCAATGGTCGCCAAGGTCCGGTATTAACTTTAAGGTAACCGAAAACATCACCTTCCCAGAGGCGCGAAAGAGGTTCGCCTCTTTCCCCCTGGGGAGGTACGCCGACGCAGCTCGCCGGGGGTGGAGCGGCGTTTTCTTTCGACAGGGACCCAGTACCGAGAGTCGGACTTGGTCTCGCCGTCACCCCCTCCCCTGGGCTACCTCTTGCAGCCCAACCAGCATTCACACCGCTCGCTCACCCAGCAGCGGCTGTGGTGGCAACAACGTCTGTTGGGGATGCCGCTGCACCCACTGCTTCCTCTCCACCGGCCCAAAGCACACGCAAGGGCACGGAGATGGAGACGGAAGCAGTCGCAGCGACTTCCTGCTCCGCCTCACTGCCTGTGCCATCTGTGGTGCTCCCCACGCCTTCGGCACTGGCAGCGCTGGCGAAGAACACCCGAAAGGGTACCACGTCAAGGGGGCCCAGTCAGCTGTGCACCCCCTTGCCTTCAGATGACGACTTGCACGTCGAGCCCTTCCGGCTTTCATCGCAGCAGAAGGAACGGACTGCGTCGTCCAGGTCACTAGAGAAGGTCAGAAAACCCCTTCCAAGAGTGGGAGCACCGAAAGACCCTACATAAATAGTCACACTCCAGCAGCTCTAACACATCATAATGGGAAGAGAAAGCATAGTTCAGTGGAACTGCAGAGGCCTTCTGAATAATCTTGATGACGTGCATGAGAGTCTGCATGCCAACCAGCCAAGTTTAATGTGTGTCCAGGAAACACATCTGAATTCCAAACACACAAATTTTTTGAATACTTACCCGGTATACAGGAAAGACAGGGGGGCTGCACACACTGTTTTGGCAGTGTGGCCATATTCGCCCGCAAATTCTTAGCATGCCACCCTGTCACCTTGAGCGATTTATTTTCCCGTAAGGCCATTGGATCATGAGGAGGGACACCTTTCGTTTTATCCTGCAATTTTTACATGTCACAAGCCTTAGCGAGTCATGGTGAACTCCCGCGCATAGCGGTAAAAATGTGCTGATCGGGTGAGCAATTGCTGGCATACAAAGCAAGGCTGTGTCCACCCATCAATAAACATCACCACCACCACCACCACCACCTTGAACACCCTCCTTGAGGCTGTAGCCTTCCGCACAATAATATTTATTAAGTTGATAACGGTTCTCCATCTACATCTCTCCTGATCTTGCACTTCTGAGCTCTGACTTTGAGGCGCTAGTCGACCAGCTTCCGGAACCATACATCCTAACAGGCGACTTCAATGCACACAATTCTCTTTGGGGCTCTTCTCGCACGGATGCCCGAAGTCCCCTGATAGAGAAGTTTTTAACATCCTCTGGAACATGCCTTTTCAACAAGAAACAGCCTACATACCATAACATAGGACACAATACATACTCAAATCTTGACTTGGCTATAGATTCGGCAAGTTTCTTTCCATGTCTTGAGTGGGGTGTGGGCACTGACTCATGTGGCAGTGACCTCTTCCCCACCTAACTAACATATATGGGTAAAGGCCAATGCAGTCCATCTTTCCACAACTGGTTCAACGAAGCAAGAGATAACTGGAATACATTTACAGAAACATCCAAACTACTCCACACATCCATAGTACACCTACACTTTGAAGAAGTTACCCAACTGCTCACGCCACACATCCTCGACGCAGCCGAAAAGTCCATTCCGCTCGCCTCTGGTACCCCGCGCAACGAGAGGAGGCCGTGGTAGAATGAGGACTGTAGGCGGGCGCGAGAGGCCCAGAACAAGGCGTGGGGTATCCTCCGTTGGTACCCCACGTCGGGTAACCTTATTTTGTTGAAACGGGCCAAGGCTTTAGGAAAACGTGTGCGCCCTGAGGCAAAACGAGATAGTTGGCAGACCTTCTTGACATCCATAAACTCTTACACAGACACACACAGTCTGGACACGAATACGAAAACTAAAAGGACAACAGACACCCAGCCTGGCCCTGGTTAGTACAACAGGGGACACACTGGAAGATCATGCTAACACACTTGCACAACACTTCGAACACATGTCCAGTTCAGCACACTACACAAACACTTTCATAAAACACAAAACATCTGTAGAAAAAAAAGTTCCTGCGTGATAACAACAAGTCGCACACTTCTTACAATTCTCCCTTTTCAATTTATGAGCTGAAGGTTGCTCTCAGCACATGTAAGCCTTTAGCTCCAGATGCAGACAAAATCACATACACCATAATACAACACCTACACCCAGACACTCTTGAAACACTCCTCCATATATACAACAACATATGGCTTTCGGGGCACATTCCTCGCTCTTGGAGGGAGGCCATAGTGGTGGCTTTCCTGAAGGAAGGAAAGGACCCTTCCTCCCCCACTAGCTATCGGCCCATCGCCCTCACAAGGTGCCTGTGCAAGCTCCTCGAGAAGATGAAATACAGGAGACTCGTGTACTTTCTTGAGTATAATCGTCTTCTCGAGAGCTGCCAGGCAGGCTTCAGGGCGGTGCGGTCCACCAACGACCAATTCATTGCGCTCGAGTCAATATTGTATGACAATATTGTATGACGGTATTCTTTGATCTGGAAAAAGCGTACCATACCGCGTGTCGCTATGGCATCCTAAGCGACCTCAAGTCCTTCGGCATAACAAGTAACATGATCAACACACTTGCCAGCTACTTCTCTCAAAGAACCTTTCGTGTGTTATTGGGAACTGCACTCTATAGGGTTCATGTGCAGGAAAACGTCGTGCCGCAAGGTGGAGTTATAAGTTGCACCCTTTTTATTGTGAAAATGGATTCTCTTCGGAAGGCGCTACGACCATCGATTTATTGTTAAATTTACGTAGACGACGTTCAACTCTCTTTGAAATCATGTAACTTCTCTATCTGCGAGCGGCAAGTCCAGCTTGGTGTGAACAAGCTTGCCGGCTGGGCAGATAGCAACGGTTTTAAATTTATACCAGGAAAGTGCACTTGTGTTTTGTTTTCCAAGAGACGTGGCCTTCGGCGGATCCAGACATTCAACTCCACGGTGTCTCTATTCCTCTAAAAAAGGAACACAAGTTCTTAGGTATTATTTTTGACGAAAAGCTCACATTCATCCCACACAAAAAACAAATAAACATAAGTGCTTAAAAACACTGACTATCCCGAAGGTTCTCTCGCACATTTCTTTTGGTGCTGACAAACAACTTCTTTTACGTGTTTTTACCAGCCTAATAGGTTCACGATTAGGCTCTGGTAGCATTGTCTATGGGTCAGCCACTAAAACATCCCTCAGAATGGTGGACCCTGTACTTCACCTAGGGCTCCGCTTGGCGTGTGTCCCCTTCCGAATTATTCCGGTCGAAAGACTCTATGTAGAGTGTAACAAATAGAACCTACATCGTCAGCGAACATCCACAGACCTATTTTATGCCTTTAAAATTTCATCCATGCCACACTATCCTTTTAAATCAGTTTTTCATGATACATCCATGACTGAACTCCTTTTAAATCGATCATGGTTATCTGCGCCCTTCTCTTACAGAGTTAGAGAGGAAGCGTCAGAGCTTGCAGTCTCCTTTTTAGATACCATCCAAAGTTCTGTAACAGATTTCATAGCAGCATGGCATCTCCGCCCTGTGTCATGCGACACATCATTCACACATCTAGATAAAAACTGAGCTCCCACATGTGCAATTCTGCAGCACTTCTTGTATTTGCAGCAGAAGTACCAATGTTCTGAATTTTATACGGACGCCTCTAAAACTCCCACCTCGGTGTCCTGCGCGGCGCATGGGCCCGGCCTTAGGGTCACTAGAACTCTTAACAGTAATACAAGTATCTTTACTGCAGAGGCTTGTGGTGTACTTCTGGTTGCTAACCACATCCTGCAAAGCCAATTCCCACAATCCATTATATATACAGATTCTCTCAGTGTTGTGCGGGCGTTGTCGTAAACAAAGTATTCTAAAAATCACGTTATAAATTTAATAGTCAAGGGTATTATGTCTGTGTATGTCCATAAATTTGAACTAGTCCTTTGCTGGGTCCCTGGCCACTTTGGTATAGCCGGGAACGATGCAGCGGATCGAAAAGCTGCTGCTGCTACAGTCTCGAATACAGTAGACATAACCTCATTACCCTACACAGACGTGGAACCACACATCAGAAAACAACTTCGCGAAACATGGCAAACACACTGGAGTGAACAAATAGACAAGTTACACGTAATAAAACCTCACTTGGGACCATACACCACCGACACACGCAATAGATACACTGAAGTCGCCTTGGCTAGATTACGGATACGAAACACACATGCAACCCACTCGCACCTTCTCACTGGATCTCCAAGACCTCTGTGCAGCAGGTTTTGAGAGGCCCGATCCGTGATCCACATTCTCATACAATGTAAGGCACTCGACATTACACGATGGAAACACTTCCCACAATTACACTCACGACATATTCCACCACACCCGTCATACTTCTTAGGAGACGATGCCATGTTTTCTGTTCAGCGCACCTTTAAGTTCCTATCTGAAGTTCACTTTTTAAAACTCATCACATACCACCCATAGTTTTATCCCTGGTCCTATACAGCAGCCACCTTATTTACCTGTTAACCACTCTTGTTCTTCACCCTGGCCCTTTACACGAGCTGTGCTCATAGTTTTTAACTGATTTTATTTCGTGTTCTCTCCTCATCAAATAACTTTGTGTATGGCGCTCTTTGGCCACTTCAGCCTAGCGCCAATAAAATCAAACCATCAGCATCATTGTTCTGTTCCTGACGTGCTTGCCGACACTCTTCATTCCACCAGGCCCGCCTTAGGTTACTTGTGTTGCCAGAATTCTGAGGAATGAAGTTATCTGCAGCGTCAAGGATATGTGCTTTGATAAAGCTACTAACTTCATCAATACCGAAGTGTTTTATATAAGTGTGTGTGAGTTGAGATTTCTGCTTAAATTTCTCCCAGGCTGCCCCGTTTTCTTTAAACGTTTTAGTTGCAATTGTACTTTAGGGGTCTCTGTCCAGGCATCTTAGGAATACTGGGAAATGGTCAGTTCCAAGCGGGTTTCTCTCTATCTGCCACTCTACGTGCGAGAATGAACCGCTGAACCGATGGCCAAGTCTATGCGTGAGTAAGTGTTGTGTGTGATAATATAATATGTAGGCTGTTTTTGGTTACACAAGCACCCACCAGAGGATACCTGGAAATGTACAATCAAGCGGCCACGAGTGTCAGTTCGACGAGAACCCCACAGTGTTTCGTGTGGATTTAGATCTCACACTAATATAAATGGTACAGGAAGCTCATCCACCAAGAACTCAAATTCAAAGGTAGACAATTGATTATCCGGGGGAACGTATATTACACATACCATAATCATCCGATCAAAAATTATCACGCGGACAGAAATGCCTCAAGGCTGGTGACTAGTCTAATAGACATTGAAGGAAGAGATTTCGGTGTCACAATGCCCACCCCGCCAGATGAATGAGCAAAAGCATCGCTATCTTTTCTGAAGACAGTGTATTGTTTCAGAAAGTTATATTGCTTTGGAGTCAGGTGTGTCTCTTGGAGGCAAACAATACTGGATTGATGTTTATAAAGAAGTTTGTATACAAGATCTGTGTTTATGATACCCCTACAGTTCCATTGAAGTGTGTTTTCAACAGCAATTATGGATGAAAGATTGGAAAAATGTAGTTGTGAAGTTGCATATTCTGTTTTATATCTGTGAGTCTTGTTCAGGTGCTGTGATACGAAGAGGTGGTTTTTTTTCCCTCGGCCAAAAGTGCTGCGGCCCTCATTTTGCGCCTGCTTGGCAGGTTGAGAAAGCGAAGTACCGTTGTCCTCGTCAGGCAATTCAGGCGGCACCGAAAAGGTGTCCTTCCGACATCCACCTCGTGAACTGGTTCGTGTGGTCGCCGCAGGCTTTTTGGCGGGAACCTGTGGTGCGCGAAGGGAAGAAGTATGTGTAGGGCCCCTTGTGTTCATGCTCCCAAAGCCCTCCAGTGTCGTGTGGGCCAATGAAGCTCCACTGGAAGAGGCCGGACCAGTCGCAAAGTCACCACGTCCTCAACGAACTCCACAGGAGTTGCGGTGGGGTGCTCGGCTGTGGATGGCAGCCAACCAAGAGGAGGAACCACCAGGGCCTCTGCTTTAGAGGGAGGAGCTGGTGGCTGCTAAGATGGAGTTAATGACAGCGACATATCAGCTAAGCTGCATTGGGTCGCAGTACTGACCAAACGTCACCCCAACCTCCGGCGGGCGGTGTCTGCATGGGCTGCAGCCGCAAACATCTTGTGCTTTTTGCGTGCTTCAAGGAAACTTATATTTTAAGTTATTTTGAAATGAATGATCTCTTTTTCTCTCTTGAAGGATGGGCAATATCGTGAGTATGCACCGTGTGAGCCACTGCAGTTAGCACATTTAATGATTGTGTTTTTGCAGTCATCAGAGGAGTGATCATTTTCGTCACATTTCGCGCAGGTGAGCTGGTCGGGGCAAGGTAGAGTTCTATGACCATAGTGTTGAAATTTAAAGCATCGCCTCAGGTTTGGAATGTATGCGCGTATACGACAGCTAATAAAATGTGCCTTATCTGTCCCGGGCAAGGTAGAGCTAGCAAATGTTCGGATGATGTGTCGGATCTCTGCTCCATCTCTTCTCATAATAATTCTACGAATGCCAACAACACCTAGGTAATGCAGTCCATCAAGGAGGTTATCATCTGTCTCATGCAGAAGTTCTTTGTCAGAGATAACACCTTGGACAGCGCTTAGCGTGCTGTGTGACGTAACGGTGACGGTCAAGTTGGCACTTTTTTCTAGCTTTAGGAGGTTCTCGCTTAAGTTTTTTCGCATAACTTCAACAAGAAGGCTCGAGAGGGCATCGTTTTTGCGTTGTAGTCTTTATCAACAATGTTTTCAGTACACTTGGCAATGAAGAAGACCGACAGGTCAGTGATAGATTTTTCGTAGTTCGGGTGTCCAACTAGGTACTTGCTGAAAGCGGCCTGTGTTGTTTGAGTGCGGAGTACTTCGGTGCGACCCTTTTAGGAGGTCGATCAGTGTGTTTGCGGGAGTTGAAAAGATAGCCATACGACATGGAATCAATTCGATGGCAAGACCAGTCGCCCACCACCAAGCCCAACAAAGAAACGTGGCTTTGAACCACATGCTCTGTACCTCGCCACTATAACACTAAGGTGCGATTCTAGGGTGATATCCTCGCAAACGATTAACCATCGCTGCTTAGAGAAAAAAAATGAAGAGAAAACATGACAGGATAGAGTTAGAAATGAACATAGGAAACGGAAAGAATGCAGAGGAGGACAGAAAAAGGCGACTTGCTCTTTCCCCCAGGTTGGGTTTCACAGGGGGCACTGGCTACGGGAAGGGGTGGCTGAAGTGGTGTGTTGGCTCTGCCAGGGGGCCATGAGCGGTTAAAACAACCCTGGCTTTGGCTCAATCACCAGGATGCCATTTTCCCGGACACGGAAAAGCCACGGACATCCGAGGACGTGGCGGGTCTAACACACATGAGCTTGGGGTCCGCAGTGTCGCGACTACCGTCACCTTGAATAGAAAAGGCGCCCCGCGGGGAGGCATTATTCACCTCTCTGCTTATCGTCAACCAGCATTCTAATCTTTTTTCGTCGCCGGACTGCCTTGAAGTGAACTTGCTCTGTATTACCCTTAAAACCTATGGCTTTTGGAAGCCGAATATTTTCCTCATGTTGATTTGGATCGATACCTCTACATTTTAACACTATGTGCCGCATTGTTTCTGTTTCTTTTCTGCAGACAACGCATACCCCGTCATTTTGCAGATACTTCCCCACAAAGTTCTTAGTTCGCCAGCAACCTGCTCTAGCCGAAAAAAGAAAAGCACTGCCCTAGGAATTAGCGTAGATATTTTTCTGATTTTGAATTTCTGGTTCGTGTACATCGATAACGACGTTTTGGCTTCCAATTCTTCATGCCAGTTTTTGTTCCAATCCTCCTTGCCTCTGTTCTGGATACCTTGGCGGTTGTAGATTATCCTCTGTACTTTCCGTATTTTATTTTTAGCCTTCTACTCTCCCTTACCACTGCGTGTCCGCGCTTTTTAAGTATAGATACCTAAAACCTTAGCTGCCCACCTTCGGTGATCCATTGTTCTCAACCTCATCTCAAAACATATTTTACTCTGCGCTTCTGGAACTTCACACGACGGCCAGTTCATATCTCCCGGTACTACTTCGTGAGTTCTTTTTTATGCACTCCTAAGCCGGAACGGATTACCGTTCTATGGTTGACTTCAAGATGTGATAGAACGTCTGATTTTAGGCAGAGTACAGTATTCGAAAATGTTAGACTGGGCCGAAACCATTACTCGTTTCCACATTCCTCTCACTAATTCATATTTCTTGTACCCCTACACAGCTCTATGCTTCATTATAGCTGCGTTTTGCTTTCCCTTACCCTTAATTTGCTCCTTGTGAATTCTTAAGTAGTTATCCCCTTTGTTTATTCACATTCCCAAATATTCAACTTTCTTCACTCTTGGTAATTCGCCTTGGTGTCCTTGGTGTCCTTGGTGTCCTTGGTGGATGATATTTCCGGAATACGCTGTTGTACCACTTCGCCTTGCTGCTAATGGGTTAAGCTGAATCCTATTTGATTTTCCTCCTGTTTCTGTTCTAACTTTGCCATGTAAAGCATAAACAGTATTGGGCTTAAAGGGCGTCCCTGTTTCAGTCCCCGGTGCGCATTGACCTAGTGGGCGCATTACTGCCCTTCTATGTAAGGTTCATTCTATTGTGTTTACAGATTGCTATAAGAAACTATATTAACTGGTCATCTAATCCCTGGAGTTTAACTATTCTCCACAGCAGGTGTCTGGTTACGTTGTCATATGCCCTTTTTATATCCAAGAACGTAATTCATAATGGTCTATTCTGCTCTTTCGCAAGTGCAGAGCATTGCGTTATCACGAACGAATTATAATCCAATCGCCTGTCATCCCTAAATCTTTTCTGTAGTTCTCCAAGTATCTCATTTTCTGCCATCCATGCTTGAAGTTCTGATTTTATTCCCTCATTACGAAACTATAAACCACTGACGTTACGGTGAGTGGTCAATATGAATCAATACTGGTTTTGTTTTCTCTGCCTCTATATGTTAATTTCACCCTACTTTCTAGCCAGTCCTCTGGTATTTGTTTGGTTTGTAACTCCTTATCCATTACCCTCATTAACGATTCCTTACTTTTAGGTCCAAGCAGGTATATCAGTTGCATTAGTGTTATGTCTAGGCCCACTGCTGCGGGGGCGAAATCTTTCGCTCTGCTGTTTTACAATCAAGATAGCTCAAACGTATTTCTGTTTTAGCAGTCTTCTGTGCCACTGATGTTATCGGTGCAGCCTTTCCTACCACTATTGCCCTAAAATTATCACTAATCACTTGATGAATATGCGCCCACGCGTCATCACCAGTATATCTACGCTTACTGCAGGGCAAAGTCCTCTCCCATTATTCTAAAAAAACCCGGTCCTTTGCCAACTGTGACCAATTTATCCCCGCAAACGTCTTCATCTCATCTGCCCATCTAACTTTCGGTCGCCCCCTGCAACGCTTGGGTTCTCTAGGGATCCACTCTGTTACCCTTAATGACCAATGGTTATCTTGCCTTCGCATTACATGCCGTGCCCACGTCCATTTTTTCTTCTTGATTTCTACTACTATGTCCTTAACATGCGTTTTTCCCTGACCCACTCCACTCTCTTCTTGTCTCTTAATGTTACACCTACCATTTCCCGCTTCATTGCCCGCTGAGTCGTTCTCAATTTAGGTTAACACTTTAAGTGAGCCTCCAAGTTTCAGTCCCGTCGGTGAGTACCGGCAATATACAGTTGTCATACACTTTCTTCTTCAGGGACAATGGTAGACTGCTATTAATTATCTGAGAATGTCTGCCGTATGCACTCCACCCCATTCTGATTCTTCTAATTATCTCTGGCTCATGGTTCGGATCCGGGGTCACAACTTGGCCTAAGCTTATATATATTTGCTTATCACTACCACTACCTCGCCCTCTGTCGAAACTGCTGCGCTGTCCCAAAGTTATTTATAATTACTTTGATTTTATGTGTAATAATTTTCATTCCCGCGGTTCTACTCTCTTCGTCCAGTGCGGAAAGCATGCTTTGGAATTAGTCCCCTGAGTTATTAGGAAGGCAACGTCATCAGCAAATCTGAGGTTAGTGAGGTATTCTCCATTAAACCTTACTCCCACCTATTCCCAATGTAGCGTTCTGTATAGTTCTTGTAAATACGCTGTGAATAACACTGGAGAGATTGTGTCTCCTTGTCTGACGCCATTTCTCATAGGTATTTTACTACTCTGCTTATGAAGGATGATGGTAGCTGTGGACCCATTGTATCTATCCTCTAGTATTCTTACATAATGCTTATAATGCTTATATTACAAAACCCCATGGTTTCGTAATGCCTGAATTACTAGTAGGGTTTCGACCGAAAAAAATGTTGTCTAATCACCTATGAATGCAATATATATAGGTTGAGTATGCTCAGGGCACTTCTCTACCACCTGATACATCGTGTGAATATTATCCATTGTTGTATAAATTTAAGGAACCCTGTTTGTTCTTTTGGTTGACTGAAACCTAAGGTTGATGATGATGATGCTTGACGTTTATGGCGCAAGGCCAACGAGAGCAAAGAACGCCAGAGAAGAAGTTATTTAATGAAGAGAAGTGATTACCTCAAAAAGGTAGTTATAAAAACGTGTAAACCGAACATAGTCAAATCAAATAAAGATACTAGTGATGGCTGATGCATAGGACCAGATTTGATTATGCGTAATAGGAAATAAGGTTTAAAAACTTAACGTCTGACAAATACTCAATCACACGTTTCACGGAAACCGTTGCATCGTCACCCAGAAACAACCATGACTGTAGGGGAATATGTTGTATGTAGAGTTATCTGAAGTGAAAGGTTTGTGTCGTGCTGTGTGAAGGGCTGTGCATTGAATGAGTATGTGAACTACAGACAGGGCCCCTCAGCATCTGCTGCACTGGGGTCTAGAAGTCATGTGAGCAGATATGAGTGCGTTGAATGGGTCTGCCCTATCCGCAGCCTAGCCAAGGCGCCTTCCGTGTGTCTGTTGCGTGCGTCAGTGGTGTATGATCCCAAGCGTGGTTTGATAACGCGTATCTTGTTATCGTCTGTTCACTCCATTCTGTTTTCCATGTTCTACGCAAGCGTTGTCTTATGTGTGGCTTGAGGTCTGTACATAGTACTGTTGTTATATATCTAGAGTTCTCCCGAGTGCAGCGGCAGCGGCCCTCTCATCTGCCAACTCGTTACCAGCGATCCAAGCGTATCCTGGAACCCAGCAGAGGAGCAGCTCATGTTTTTATGCATACACAGCTATGATAGTGTTAAATACAAGATTAACTATGTTGTTTTGGGGGGCGTTTGGGATGACAATGCACGAACCACACTCAAGGAATCTATATAGATGATGGAATTGGGAATTTGATTTTCAGGAATGTGTCTTACATTCAGAAAAACCCTATACGCTTCTGCTGAAAAAAAATTGTTGTGTGCACGCTCATAGTTCTGACTGCATTGAAATTCGGACCATGAGCAGTGCACGACACCATAGTGGAGGTTTTGGAAGCGTCGCTGTAAAATACTGCACATGTTTATTTAAACTGTGAGGACAGGAAATGCTACTGTATTGCAGCTATTTTTGTTAAGTGTCATAAAAGAAGGGTCGGAAGACACAGGAGGAACTTTCCAAGGAGGTAAAATGTCTGAAAAGAATGATCTGTAAACATCTAAAAGCGAAGCGCTGAGATCCGCGGCGCCCTCTCTCACCTTAAGTGAATAGGGCAGAGTGGAGCATGCAATTACGGGCAGCATGCAATTACGCGCGTCTGCATAGAACAGCAAATTTTACAAGTAGTATGGTATTTTTTCCCACCAATGAGGCTAAGATTATAAATGCTTTAAGCGGATTTAAAAATTGCAAATCAAAAGATTATAACGATATGTAGATGGGCCCAGTTAAGTATGTTTTAGATCTTCTAGCTCCGATTCTGAAAATATTGTACAATTTACCTCTAGAAACTGGCTGTTTTGCTTCTGAAATATAAATAGCAAAAGTTATAGCATAATATAATGGAGGTGATATAAATACAACTACTAACTTGTAAAATATCACCATCGTGAAAACTGAAGACGAAGAGCAAGAAGATTTGCTCCTCGTGGCTCGAGCGCGCGATCAGAATTCTGGCAGCTATTAAAGAAAAGATGCAGATAGTTCCCCGGTCTCTCTCGTTTTTACAAGTGGTGCCATAACCAGGGTATCTACCTCCACGCCACGAAAGCAAGCAGACTGCCTTGGAGCAGTGGAGAAGACGGCGGCGTCCGAGCAGCTGATCGTCCTGGTCCAGACAACGAGCAGACCCCCGCGGAATCAACGGGATCCGCCGAGCTGACTAAAACGTAAGAGGGCTTCCGACAACCCTCTTCCAAGATGAGCAGAGATAGTAACAAATAAGAGGAGGGCGATACTTGCGCAAATTACGCAGAATATCAACGCAGCCGAACAGCAAATAGCAAATAGAGCCGAAAGGACAACGTTATGCTTCCCGCAAGCACAGATCAGAGGAATGGAAGCGCGACTTAAAGAAGCAAATAACCAAATGGAGCATTATTTACCAGACGAAGTGGCGGTCAGCGAATTTGAAAAAATCCTTGAATACGACATGAAAATATTGGCTATACTATGGAAGCTTGAAATGAGCATTGAGGAGGCCATCCCAAGCAACATAAATAGCCCGCCGATAGCACCACTCCTACAGTGCAGTGCAGGGACATATGAATCGGAGTTGGTCAAATTGCCAAAGCTAGAGCTTATAAAATTCGACGGGAATATCCTTAAGTGGAACAGATTTTGGATACAATACCAGTCATCAGTTCACGACAGGCCTAACATGACCAAAGCTCAGAAGTTCAACTATTTGATAGCGTCATAGAGGGAAAGGCAGCTGCTGAAAAAGAAGGCGCACAGTTTTGCGCGGGAAAGAACTACGATCATGAAGTTCAATTGCTTTGGAAGCTTATGAAACACACGACAAATCGGTGGATCATCACATGAATGAGCTGTTAAACATTCGAAAAGCGAAATCAATGAAGGATATTGAAGATCTTCCACAGCTGTTCCAGGCGGTAAAAGTGAACATGGTCGCCCTTAACTCCGTAGATGTAAAACTCGAGTGCTATGCACCATTGCTAATACCAGTGTTGAAGAGCACTATTCCAGCAGAACTGTCAGTAGAGTTCAAGTTGAAGGAATTGTCGCAGAACACACGGAACAGGGAAGGGGAAGAAAGACAGCAAAACGAGTCAACAGGAAAAAAAGCGTCGAAGCACTAACCCGATTGCTTGAATTCCTTCGGGATTAAGTAAACCTACCAGAGAAGACAGAAAAGGAGCAATCAACGGTTTCTCAAAAACACTCAAAAGAAAGTACGAGACAGTTTCGAACGACAGAAAATTTTTACAGCTCATCCGAAAGAGTGTGCGTATTTTGCCACCAGAATAACCACACGACTGAGGATTGTCGGCACAATATGCAAATGGAAAAGAAAAATGCAGCACTAACAGCTAACCGGGCATGTTTCAGGTGCACGCGGCCAAATCACACTGCGCGTGTCTGCAGAGCCATCGTGTGATGCAAACAGTGCAAAGGAAGGCACGCGACATCAATGTGCAGGACAAAAAGAGAAAAGAAAGCAGAACAACAAGCCGCGATGGTGCAGCCACAAGAATCGACGGCCTGCACCATTCATGCGATTGAACGGCAGGAAAGGCAGTGCGTACTGCTACAAACTGTGGTATCTTGGATTGAAGGAGACTCCTCAGGCAACTACGCACGAATCTTATTTGACAGCGGCAGCCAAAGGTCATTCATCGCAGATGGATTAGCAGAAGCAATTGGTGCAAAGATCATCAAACAAGAAAAGTTGGCGATTGGCTCGTTCGGCAGTAATGAAACGATGAAGACCATGGATGTGGTGCAAGTAACAGTAGGGCTGGAAACGAAGAGCTCGACCACCACAATCGAACCACTGAAAGTAGACGTGATATCCCGTAATTGTCTGCCAGGACCCAGTAAAGAAATCAGTGAGGAGATGAAGAAACTAGATTTGGCAATTGCCGACGACACCAGTGAAACAAGAACGCAAAAGTCGATAGGTTTGCTAATTGGCTCACATTTTTATTGGGAATTCTTCACAGGAAAGATAAAACGAATAAGCGACAAATAATGGTGGCGGAAACAACGCTCGGATGAGTAGTGCAAAGATCATACCGTCAAAACAAACAGTAAGTGACAAAAGACCAGGCAGTCATGGTACTTCATGTCGAAGCTACTGATAAAGGAATGCAGGACGAATCACAGAAATTCTGGAATTTGGAGTCAATTGGCATCACAATGAAACATGGTCCACCAAGTAACGACGATAAGGTGTTAGAGGGTTAAGAGGAGAAAATAACGATAGAAAATGGCCCCTACGCAGTAGGTCTGGCGTGAAAAGAGAATGATAAACCTCGACACGAACAGAGAAATTGCAGTGAAAGGCTACGGCAATTAACAACGAGGCTGAAGAAGAGTGGTGCTCTCAGAAGGTCTGACGAGGCAATCTCAAAATATTTCACCTCTGTTGTGGCGGAAGAGGTACCAGAGGGAGCAGGAAAACTAAATACCCTTTGCTACTATATGCCCCACCACGCAGTCATACGAGACGACCGAGCAACTACGAAAGTAGAGTAGTTTTCGACGCGTCGTCAAGCTCGATGGAAAACAGATCGCTAAACGACAATTAAGAAGCCGGTCCAAACTTTAACGAGGACATACTGTCCATGCGTATAAACTTCAGAAAAGAAAAGATTGCACTGATCGGAGACGTGGAAAGGGCATTTTTGCAGATCGGCATCCACGAAGAAGACCAAGATTCTTTGCGGTTTCTGTGGTGGAAACACGACGACCAGGGAAAAAATAACTGACGATATTCAGGCGTGAAGGATGACAAGAGTGACATTTGGCACTACACCGAGCACGTTTCTACTGGCAGCCACAATTAGGCACCATCTAAAAGGAAGGAGTTCTGAATTTCCAGAAACAACAAAACGGCTACAGAGGGCAATTTACGTCGACGACGTGATGCTCAGAGCGGACACAGTCGATGAAGGCATCAAACTGTACAACGACACAAAATTGGTGTTCGACAGAGCCTCGATGAACGTGAGGAAATGAACGTCAAACGACAATCGAGTAAATGAAGTGTTCGACGCAACCGAAAAGGACGAGGGTGTGCACAAGGAGCTTCGGTCAAGCAGCCGAACGAAGTTGTTTGGAATGATATGGAAGCACCACGAGGACGTTCTGTGCTTTCCAGTGGAGAAATGGGTGTCAGACCTAACAATGCTCCCACTGGCTAAAAGAACGATGCTGAGGCAACTGCTAAAATATTTGATATACTTGGACTATTATTGCCATTCACCATACGAGTGAGAATAGGTTTCCAGAGCCTATGGAAACTGGACACAACATGGGATGATCCGTTACCTGCTGAAGAAAACAAAACGTGGAGAGTTTTAATTGAAAAGGCATTAGCGATGAAGCATCTCCAAGTGCCCAGTTGGTATGCTGAATATCAAGGTATGATACTAGACTCAACGCTGCGCGTTTTTGCCGACGCAAGCCCACTAGCATATGGAGCAGCAGCGTACCTCGTGAACTCAAACAGCAATGTAACAACGGCGGCAACATTGATGGTGGCGGAAAAGTCGTGTGGCTCCGAATAAATAACTCACGTTGGCTCGATTGGAACTGATGGCAGCAGTGCTAGCCGCAATATTAGGAGATTACGTACAAAAACACTACGTGGGAAACCTGGGAAGCAGTCACTTTTGGACTGACTCTATGATAGTGTTGCACTGGATCAACGAAAGCAGCTAGAGAGAAGCATTCGTAGAGAATAGAGTCGCGGAAATAAGGGCGAAAACGAGGGCAGGAAACTGGTCATTTGTACAAGGAGAAGATACTTCAGCAGACCTAATAACGCGAGGAATCAAAGCACGTGTCTTGATTGAGTCACAACTGTGGTGGCGCGGACCCAGTTGGCTAGGGTCACAAGAAATTGATCGCTACAAAAACTGCGGAGGAGACGACGTCATAATGATTGAAGAACAGAGGATCGAATGCAACAAGTGCACAGACGGAACAGAGAGACCGGCATCATCGATATTGAACATCGAGAACTATGGATCATACAATCGCCTTCTGAGACAACTGCTTGGGTATTTAGATTCGTCAAGAACTTTAAAAAGAAAATTGAAAGGGGCCATTGGAAACGCAAGAAATAACCTCAGCGGAAAAAAACTAGATTAAGAAAGCTCAAAAAACATCTACAGGGTACAGCCATTCGCACCGAAAAGGAAAAAAAAAACGTGTTGAAATGCAAGAACAAGACGTATTTATTGACGATGGGGGGCTTATACCGCAAAAAGGACGCTTTCAATATAGCAATACGATAAACAAGCACGTCATCGTGTTACCGAAGCAAGGATATTTCATGGAGTTGCTTGTGAATCAAGTTCACCGTCTGACGTAGCATGCTGGAGTTGAAGCAACGCTTGCTCAGCTGCGAACACGATTTTGGATCTTGCAAGGCCGTCAGACGGTCAAAGAGTAATAAACAAATGCATCATTTGCAAAAGACACAATGCCAGACCACTGAGCCAAGTGACACCTACCTTACCAGCGGACCGAGTCACGCAAACCATGCCATTTCAAGTCAGCGGATTAGACTTTACAGGACCGCTCTACGCACCAGACAAGGGCCAGTGCGTGAAACAGTATGTCGTGATTTTTACCTGCGCTGTCTCAAGAGCAGTTCATCTGGAAGTGGTCAACAACATGTCAACTCTCAACTTCTTGCAAGCATTCCGCAGATTCACAACGCGGCGAGGAATGCTAGCAATAGTGTATTCAGATAATGCGAAAACCTTCACGAAGGCGGCGAAAGACATCAATGATGTACTCGTCAACATTCAACGAGATAACTTGGATAATTACTGCAGCTCACGTATTATCAAGTGGAAGCTGAAAGCGCAGGGCGCACCGTGGTGGGGAGGGTTTTATGTACGTCTTATACGCAGTCCTAAAAACTCCCTGATGAAAATCATAGCGAGGATGACTATTACAGTAGAAGAGCTGCGAACCATCATAACAGAAGTGGAAGGAGCTTTAAATAACCGACCGTTGACCTACGTGTACGGCGAGCCTGGCGAGCCTATGCCAATAAACCCTGCGGACATCATCGGAGAGAGACAGCAACTTAACAATTCACAACGTCTCCTCCTCGGAAATATCGAAGAGGCCTGGAGAAGTAGGTGTCGGATCGTGCCGACTTGGTGGGAAAGATGGCATCGAGAATTTCTGAAAGAAATCGGAGTGACAGCGCGCACAAAAGCAACGGCCAGTAAAGCGTTGGATGAAGGCGACGTAGTTCTTCTGGGAGGAACCGGCCCGAGGACATTCTGGGAAATGTGTAGAATAGAGAAGACGTATACAGGACGTGACGGTGTGACTAGGGCGTGTCTTCTGCGGAGAAGCAACAAGGAGCTTATACGGCGGTCTACCAAGCACGTTTACCCGCTCGAGGACAGTTTCAAATAAGCGCGTCACTGATCCTTCAAGCGCACTTCCGGCGGCCGGGACTCTGTAAAATATCACCATCGTAAAAACTGAAGACGAAGAGCAAGAAGCTCTGCTAATCGTGGCGCGAGCACGCGATCAGAATTCTGGCAGCCATTAAATAAAAAATGCAGATGGTTCCCGGCCACTGTCGTATTTACAATAATTTAGACCAATATCTATTTTGCCAATACCGTGCAAAGTCTCCGAAAAAATAATACATTCTCGTTTCAGCGAGTTTTTGGCGAAGCATTCAATTCGCTCCACTGATCAAGACGGTTTTCAACAAGGTAAATCTACCGAACTAGCACTGCTAACAAAAAAAGTACATTTTAGATGCATTTGAACGAAAGGCTGTCGTACTGGGGTTGTATATTGATTTCTTTAAAGCATTCCATTGCGTGAATCATAAATTACTACTATACAAATTAGGCCACTATGGCGTACGTGGAAAGGCAAACGAAATTTTTGAGTCCTATTTAAACTTTCGATTCCAGTATGTAAGCCACCAAGGTGTACAATCAGACAAAAAACGAGTAACCACTAGTGTACCTCAGGGGAGAGCTCTTGGCCCTCTTCTGTTCCTTATATATCTAAACGACATTTTTCAAAATTTAGATTACACCCTTTCGATAGGGTATGCCGATGATACTTGAATACTGTTGCGTAGGGTACATCAAGGTAGCTTAATATACAGGGCAAATAAAATCCTAGAGCGGATCTCTAAATGGTGTGAAGAAAACTTTTTAAAAATAAATACAAAAAAACGCAGGCAATATTGTACCGAGCAAAGAATACAGCCCTAAACATAAGGTCACAGACATATTTTATTAGAAAGTATATTGAAATTATTGATCATATAAATTCCTTGGCGTTATATTTTCGGAAAATGTAACATGGGATTTGCACGTTGAACACGTATGCAGCAAATAAAATATAGTTACGGGAATCTTAAATCGGAATAGCCACGCTTTTCCTTTGGCCGTAAAACGAGTTTTATACAATGGACTTTTTTTACCCATGCTCACTTACTGTCATCTAGTCTGGGCATCTACATCCAAAACAAATATAACTAAACTAACAGTGTGTCAAAAACAAGTGATACGAATTATTGTAATGCTCCCTACAATTCTCATACTCTAATTATTTATTCCGCTCACGCAATATTGACAAAATAATATTTTTACCAATGTCGTCTCGCCTGTACGTACCGGACATGTATTCCTACGCGAAACATGCAGTTCACGAATTTATTTACTCTTGTCGAACGCCATTGTGAATACAATACTTTTTTGTCGCACATTCTACGGATTGCAGTTATTTTCTACTATTGCACTGCTTCTAAATAACCTTTCGTCATTGGATATTGATATTTCCACGCTGTGGATATTGATATGGGATATTGATATTTCCACACTTACGCATTTTCTTTCTATTTACTTATCTCAGGATAGGTAATGCACTGTATTTCCTTGTTGGAGTTTTGTTCTACTTTTTTCTTGTATTTTGTCTTCTTATGCCTCTTCAATTTATATTCAATAAAACATGTGAAGTGATGATACATTATGTGCATTCAATTCCCAAGATTTTCTACCTAACATATATGCTCACCTAATGTTTTGAGCTATGGTAAACATACTTTTCCCCTTAATTATATTTTGTAATTACACATATGTATGTGTATATGCATGTATAGATTTAGATATGTTTATGCATGCCTGTTTTTATTGCATTACGCATAGTTTCTTCGAAAATCTCTCATTTACCCTTTGTTTTACTTCATATTCGTCAAACTTACACTTTTTGAGTTCTTATTCCAAGTTGGAAAATACTTGCTTCTGTAAAATTGTGTGTACTCGTGACGCTACGTGATAACTATTGTATAGTACAAAACCGTACCGGAGAAAATAAAATGGGTGTCTTGGGCTCCAGCAAGCTGCAAATGTGCAGCTTTTTCTCTCTTTCTCCCTCTTTTTCTCAAAAGATAAATAAACATTTGAATTTATTTGATTTTATTTGTAACGGATGGGCGATTTACAAACAGCACAGACAAGGAAGTATGGTAAAAGACAGAATAAAAAAGATTTTTTTTGGGATGAAATGTTAAAAGCATAAAGCAAGACCATCTGTGTTCTTTGGTACTCAAGGCTCCATAAATTACACTCGACATACAGACTCTCGGCATGGCTAGTTCGAAAAGCAGCCGATGCGAGACGAAGCCTCGAGTGTAGCACTGGGTCAAGCATTTGCACCGCTGTTTTAGTCGTGGACCCATACACCACAATGCCATAGTCTAAACGAGACCCAACCAAAGCAGTATACAATCGCAGCAGGAGTTCTTTGTCAGCACCATGATATGGGTGGGAGAGAACCATAAAGATATTCATTGTTTTCAGACATTTATGTCTAGGTTCCTTGATGCGTGAAGGAGATTTTTTGGTCAAACACAACACCTCAAATTTTGTAATCCTGGTTCACAAAAACTGACACGCCATTAAGAGGAATGTCTGGGTCCGGATGGACCCCGCACTTCCTGGAGAACACAACGAAGGAGCTTTTTCCAGGATTCAATTTAAAACCATTCTTGTCTGCCCAGCCAGCAACCTTCTTGACATCAAGCTGGGCTTGACGTTCGCATATGGACATAATAAATTCTTTAAAACATATCTGCACATCGTCTACATAAATGGAATTAGAGAGTGTTGGTGGCGTTGCCTTTCCAAGAGAGTTCATCTTTTGTATGAAAAGAGTGGAACTCTACACGCCACCTTGTGGCACGCCATTTTCTTCGACGCGAACCTTTGAGAGTGCGCAACCAACTCTTACTCGAAATGTTCTCTATGTTAAATAACTAACAAGGGTGTTCAACATGTTACCCGAAACACCGAGCGACGTGAGGTCACTAAGTATCCCATACCGCAAAGCGGTGTCGTAGGCCTTCTCGAGGTCGAAAAAAACAGTTAAGCAGTACTGCTTATGCACGAAGGCATCCTTGGTGTATGAGTCAAGTGCTACCAGTTGATCGTTCGTCGATCGTCCCACCCTTAAGCGTGCCTGGCAGCTCTCGAGAAGACCACTGTACTGAAGGAAGTACACAAGCCTGCAAATTATGATCTTCCCGAAGAGCTTGCACAGGCAGCTTGTCAGGGCTTTTGGATGGTAACTTGAGGGGGACGACGGGTTCTTTCGCTCTTTCAAGAAATTACCTACTATGGCCTCCCTCCAAGAGTGTGCAATGTGCCCCAAAAGCCAACTTTTATTATATAGATATTGAAGTGCTTCAAGTGTGTCGGCGTGCAGGTGTTGTATAAATGTATATGCGATGTTGTCTGGGCCTGGAGCTGAGTGTATACACGAGCTCAGAGCAGTCCTCAGCTCATGCAGTGAGAACTCTAACTTGATGATGTTTAGAGTTTATTGGCGCAAGGCCTACTAAGGGCAAAGAGCGCCGAACAAAAGTGATTACATGAAACTGACATGGAAGTAAAAGAACACTTTAGTAAAAATAAACAAAGTATATAAACAAAAATAAACAAAGATGACTGGTGTAAAGGGCCAGGTTGTCAACATGCATGATAAGAAATGAGATGTACAAATTTTACGTCGGTGAGAAACTAGAAAACGCGTTTGATTGAAAACAGGGCTTCGTCTCCTAAGAAGTATGACGGGTGTGGTGGAATATGTCGTGTGTGTAGTTGAGGGAAGTGTTTGCGTCGTGTAGTGTCGAGTGCCTTACATTGTATGAGGATCTGCATCACGGATAGGGTCTCTCCGCACCTGCTGCACAGAGGTCTTGGAGACCCAGTGAGAAGGTGCGAGTGTGTTGCATGAGTGTGCCCTATCCGTAATCTGGCCAAGGCGACTTCAGTGTATCTATTGCGTGTGTCGGTGGTGTATGGTCCCAAGTGTGGTTTTATTATGTGTAACTTCTTGTCTGTCTGTTCACTCCAGTGTGTTTGCCATGTTTTGCGAAGTTGTTGTCTGATGTGTGGTTTCACGTCAGTGTAGGGTAATGTGGTTATGTCTACTGCATTCGAGAGTGTAGCAGCAGCAGCCATTCGATCCGCTGCTTCGTTCCCGGCTATACCACAGTGGCCAGGGACCCAGCAAAGGACTAGTTCAAATTTATGGACATACACAGACATAATACCCTTGACTATTAAATTTATAACGTGATTTTTAGAATACTTTGTTGACGACAACGCCCGCACAACACTGAGAGAATCTGTATATATAATGGATTGTGGGATGTGGCTTTGAAGGATATGATTAACAACCAGAAGTACACCATAAGCCTCTGCCGTAAAGATACTTGTATTACTGTTAAGAGTTCTAGTGACACTAAGGCCGGGCCCATGCGCCGCGCAGGACACCGAGGTGGAAGTTTTAGAGGCGTCCGTATAAAATTCAGAACATTGGTACTTCTGCTGCAAACACAAGAAGTGCTGCAGAATTGCACATGTGGGAGCTCGGTTTTTATCTACATGTGTGAATGAAGTGTCGCATGAGACAGGGCGGAGATGCCATGGTGCTATGAAATCTGTTACAGAACTTTGGATGGTATCTAAAAAGGAGACAGCAAGCTCTGACGCTTCCTCTCTAACTCTGTAAGAGAAGGGCGCAGAGAACGATGGTGGATTTAAAAGGAGTTCAGTCATGGAGGTATCATGAAAAACTGATTTAAAAGGATGGTGAGGCATGGATGAAATGTTAAAAGCATAAAGAAGGTCTGTGTATGCTCGCTGACATTGTAGGTTCCATTTGTTGCACTCTACATACAGACTTTCGACTGGACTAGACCGAAAGGCACCACATGACAAGCGGAGCCCTAGATGAAGCACAGGGTCCAGCATTCTGAGGGATGTTTTAGTGGCTGACCCATAAACAACGCTACCATAGTCCAGTCGTGAGCCTATCAAGCTGTTAAAAACACGTAAAAGAAGTTGTTTGTCACCACCAAAAGAGATGTGCGACAGAACTTTCAGGATATTCATTGTTTTTAAGCATTTATGTTTTAATTGTTTTACGTGTGGGATAAATGTGAGCTTTTCGTCAAAGATTATACCTAAAAACTTGTGTTCTTTCTTGACAGGAATCGAGACACCATTGAGATGAATGGCTGGATCCGGCCGGATGCCACGCCTCTTGGAAAACAAGACACAAGTGCACTTCCCCGGAATAAATTTAAAACCGTTGCTGTCTGCCCAACCAGCTAGCTTGTTAACACCAAGCTGGACTTGGCGCTCGCAGACAGACAGGTTACAAGACTTAAAGGATAATTGAACGTCGTCTACGTAAATGGAGGAGGAAATCGATGGTGGTAGCGCCTTACGAAGAGAATTCATTTTACAATAAAAAGGGTGCAACTTAAAACTCCACCTTGCGGCACGCCGTTTTCCTGCACATGAACCCTAGAAAGTGCAGTTCCAACTCGCACGCGAAACGTTCTTTCAGACAGGTAACTGGCAAGCGTGTTCATCATGTTACCCGACATGCCAAAGGTCTTCAAGTCGCTAAGGATGCCGTACCACCAAGCAGTATCGTACGCCTTTTCAAGATCAAAGAAGACCGTCATGCAGTACTGCTTGTGGAGGAAAGCATCTTTGATATAAGACTCTAACGCAACGAGTTGATCGTTGGTAGATCGCCCCGCCCTGAAGCCCGCCTGGCAGCTCTCGAGAAGACCATTGTACTCTAAGAAGTACACAAGTCTCCTGTTTATCATCTTCTCGAAGAGCTTACACAGGCAGCTTGTCAGGGCAATGGGGCGATAACTGGCAGCAGAGGAAGGGTCCTTCCCTTCCTTTAGGACAGCCACTACTATGGCCTCCCTCCACGAGCGAGGAATGTGCCCCGAAAGCCATATTTTATTGTATAGGTGTAAGAGTGTTTCAAGAGTGTCTGGGTGTAGGTGTTGTATCATGGTGTATGTGATTTTGTCTGCATCTGGAGCTGACGTCTTACATGTGCTCAGAGCAACCTTCAGCTCATGAATTGAAAAACAAGAATTGTAAGAAGTGTGCGACTTGTTGTTATCACGCAGGGACTTCTTTTCTACAGATGTTTTGTGTTTCATGAAAGTGTTTGTGTAGTGTGCTGAACTAGACACGTGTTCGAAGTGTTGTGCAAGTGTGTTAGCCTGGTTTTCCAGTGTGTCCCCTGTTGTACTAACCAGGGGCAGGCTGTGTGTCTGTTGTCCTTTTAGTTTTCGTATTCGTGTCCAGACTTTGTGTGTATCAGTGTATGAATTGATGGAAGTGAGGAAGGTGCGCCAACTCTCCCTTTTCGCCTCACGACGCACTCGCTTCCCAAAAGCCTTTGCCCGTTAAAAAGAAATGAGGTTATGTGACGTGGGGTACCGGCGAAGGACACCCCACGCCTTGTTCTGGGCCTCTCGCGCCCGCCTACAGTCCTCATTCCACCACGGCCTCCTCTGGTTGCGCGGGGCACCACAGGCGTGGGGAATAGACTTTTCGGCGGCGTCGAGGATGTGCGCCGTGAGGAGTTGTGCGGCTTCATCTACGTGCAGGTGTGCTATGGATGTGTGGTGTAGTTTGGATGTCTCTGTAAATGTATTCCAGTTAGCTCGTGCTTCATTGAACCTATTATGGGAAGATGGACTGCATGGGCCTTTCCCTATGTATGTGAGTGAGGTGGGGAAGTGGTCACTACCGTATGGGTCAGTGCCCACAGCCCACTCGAGGAGAGGAAAGAGAACTGCGGAGCCAATCGCCAAGTCAAGACATGAGTATGTGTTGTGTCCTATGCTATGGTATGTAGGCTGTTTATTGTTGAAAAGGCATGCTCCTGAAGATGTAAGGAATTTCTCTATAAGGCGACCTCGGGCATCCGTGCGAGAAGAGCCCCAAAGAGTGTTGTGAGCATTAAGGTCGCCTGTCAGGATGTATGGTTCGGGCAGCTGGTCAACCAGCGCCTCGAAGTCAGAGCTTAAAAGTGAAACATCAGGAGGAATGTATATGGAGCATACCGTTATCAACCTATTATATATTATCAAGCGTATTGCTACAGCCTCAAGGATAGTGTTCAGAGTGACAGGGTGGCAGGCTAAGGATTTCCGGGCAATTATGGCCACACCGCCAGAAGAGTGTGTGCAGCCATCCCTGTCCTTTCTGAAGACCATGTAACTATTCAAGAAATTTGTGTGCTTGGAATTCAAATGTGTTTCCTGAACACACATTACACTTGGCTGATTAGCATGCAGTAGTTCGTATACATCGTCAAGATTTTTAAGAAGGCCTCTACAGTTCCATTGAATTATGTTTTCTCTTCCCATTATTTAGTGTGAGAGCAACTGGAGTGTGTGTGTTTGTTTATGTGTCGTCTTTCGGGGCTGTGACTCTCGCCTTTTTTGGCTTGTCGGGAGGCTTTGGCGTCGGGACGCGTTCCTTGCGCTGCGTTGCAAGCAGGAACGGCCCGACATCCATGTCGTCGTCGGATGTCCGAGGGGTGCCCGACGGACCGGGCCCCCCGGACTTGGCCCCCCCTCGGGAGCCCTTCGTTTGAGCCGCCACCGCCGAGGGCGTCCGGGGCGCCAGAGGTGGCACGGGCGGTGCGGTGGCGGTGGGAACCGGTGCGGGCCCCGTGGTGTCTATCACCTCGGTACCCTCCAACGCACTGGAGGATGGGGAGACAGGGGCGGGAGCGGCACCGGTCCCGACGGAAGAGGTTGCCACCACAACCGCTGCTGCCTCAGCAAGCGGCGTGATGGCTGGTTGGGCTGCCAGAGGCAACCCAGGGGGGGCGGGGCAGGGACCAGGTCAAACTCGCTGAACTGGGTCCCTGTGGAAACGAGACGCCGCTCCGCCCCCCGGCGAGCTGCGTCGGCGTACCTCCCCAGGGGGAAAGAGGCGAACCTCTTTCGCGCCTCTGGGAAGGTGATGTTCTCAGTTACCTTTATGTTGATTATCTTTTTTTCCAGTTGAAATTTTTTACACTTGCGGGAGTACGCTTCATGCGGACCGCCGCAGTTCACACAACAGAGGGTGTCGGATGGACAGTTGTCAGTCGGGTGATCGTGCGCCGCGCATTTTGCACACGTCGTTCGGATAGTGATGCGTCTCACGGCAGTGACGCCCTGATCCTTCAAGCCGGCAAGGAGATCCGCATCGGTTTCGTTCAGGAGGTCTGTCTCGGATATGACACCCTGCGAGCTGTTGAGGCTCCGATGGGGTGTGACCCGGATGTCAAGATCAGCCAGTCTAGTCTGAGCTAGAAGCTTTGCAGACTGCTGCTTGTCGTTTATTTCAATTAAGAGTTCACCAGACCTTTGGTTTTTGCATTTATACGATTTTCCTACTATGGCTTCAAGATACTTGGCGATCAAGAAGACTGACTGAGATGCAAGAGGGTGGGTTGGATTGAGCGATTCTATCACAAGAAATCGAGAAAAATTATGTGGTTCAGGAAATGTCAAAGATGGCAATGGGGGAAACGATACTTCGGTGCGGCACCTTTTAGGGGGCCGATCACGGTTGGAGAGGGTTTTAGACAATACCATAAAGCATAGTATAAAAGCAGGGAGACGGGGGTACTTTCTTTTTTGACCTTACCCTGGTAGCCAAAGAGGTCCCGGAGCTCCCTGCCTGATGAACAGACAGGGAGCCCATCCGCCGGAGCTTGACCTGGGCTCCGACGGCCACCGTTCGTGGTTTCTAACCCTCCACCTATAAACACATCGCCACGGTTGGATCCAGCTTATGTTTGGGGGCTCGGGGTCCGCAGTATCGCCAGTACCGGCACCAAGATTGCTCAAGGTGCCCCGTGCGTGGGAGAACTCTAACTTATAAGACGATGTTGACGTATTGTTATCTATTATAGGCTTGTTTTCGGCAATTTGTTTGTGTTTCGTGAAAGTGTTTGTGTAGTGTGCTGAACTGGAAACGTGCTGGAAGTGTTGTGCAAGTGTGTCAGCCTGGTATTCGAGTGGGTGCCCGGGTGTGCTGACCAGAGGCAGCCTATGTGATTGTTCTCCTTTGAGTTTTCGTATTCGTGTACATACTTTCCGTGTGTCTGTGTAGGAGTTATTTGATGTTATCAATGTACGCAAACGATCGCGTTTTGACTCACGGCACTCACGTTTTCCAAACGCCTCGGCCCGTTTGAACAAGAGGAGTTTTCCAGCCGAGGGGTACCAACGAAGGATACCCCACGCCTTGTTCTGGGTCTCTCGCGCCCGCCTCACGTCCTCATTCCACCATGCCCTCCGCTGGTTGCGTGGGGCACAATGAGCATGGGGAGTGGACTTTTGGCGGTGTCGATGATGTCCGCCGTGAGTAGTTGGGAATCTTGTTCAATGTGTAGGCGTCTAATGGTTGTGTGGTGTAGTCTCTGTAAATGTTTTCCAGTTTGATTTTGATTTAATAAACCTTTCATGGGAAGATGAACTGCTGGCGCCTGTACCTATATAAGTTAGTGAAGTGGGAAAATGGTCACTACCATATGGGTCCGTAACCTCACCCCACTGAAGACATTGAAAAAGAATTTTCAGAACGAATAGCCATGTCAAGAAGTGAGTATGTTTTGTGTCCTATGTTATGGTATGTAGGCTGTTTCTTGTTGAAAAGGCATGCTCCTGAATATGTAACAAATTTTTCTACCAGGCGATCTAGGGCATCCGTGTAAGAACCCCATTGGGAGTTGTGGGCATTAAGGTCGCCTGTAAGGATGTAGGGTTCAGGCAGCTGGTCAACCAGAGCCTCGAAGTAAGAGTTCGAAAGTGCAACACCAGGAGGAATGTATATGAAGCATACTGTTATAATCCTATTAAATATTATTATGCGTATTGCTACAGCCTTAATTACAGTGTGCAAAGTGACAGGATGGCATGATAAGGATTTGCAGGCGATTGTGGCCACACCACGAAAAGAGTGTGTGCAGCCATCCCTGTCCTTTCTGTATACCAGGTAACTATTCAAGACGTTTTTGTGTTTGGAATTCAAATGCGTTTGTTGGACACACCTTGCACTTGGCTGATTAGCATACACGTCGCCAAGATTAATCAGAAGGCCTCTAGAGTTTCGACTGACCGATATTTTGTCTTCCCATTATGATGTGTTAGAGCTACTTGAGTGTGACTATTTATAAAGAATCTTTCGGGGCGTGGACTCTTGGAAGGGGTTTTTATTCTTCTCTGGAGATTTCGATGTTGGGACCCGCTCCTTCCTCTGCAAGGCAGAAAAGAAAGCTCCCACGTTCAAGTCGTCATTAGATTTGGAAGGGGTACCCGGAAGACCGGAACCCCCGGACTTGGCACACTTCCCGGTGCCCTTCGCTGCAGTCGCGACCGCTGAGGTCGTCAGGAGTGCCCCGGGTGGTACAGGCGGTTCGGCGGGGGTGGGAAATACTGCGGTTTCCTCCGCCTCCATCTCCTCTGGGCCCTCGCGTGTGCTTCGGGCCAATGGAGACGAGGAAAGAGTGGATGCAGTAGCACCCCCACCGGACGTGGAAGCCACCACAGCCCCTGCTGGCTCAGCGAGCGGCGTGGTGCTGAATTGGGCCGCCGGAGGCCACCCAGGGGGCGGTGGCGGGACCCAGGCCGACTCGTGGTACTGGGTTCCAGCCAAAACAAGACGCCCCTCCGCCCCCTGGCGAGCTGCGTCGGCGTACCTCACCAGAGGTAAAGATGCGAACCTCTTCCGCGCCGCTGGGAAGGTAATGTTCTGTGCTACCATACCATTATTAATCTGCTTCTCCTGCTTAAACTTTTCACCTTTCGCGAGTACGCTGCATGGGGTCCCTGGTAGTTCGCACATGTGAAGGCTTCGCATTCAGAATTTTCTGAGGGATGCTCATGCTGACCGCAGGTTAGTCGGCCATGGCAGGAGTTTGTGCCATGCCTAAACCGTTGGCACTTGAAACAGCGCCGTGGTTAGGGGATGTACGTGCGGACATTGAAATGTATATACCCGGCATTTATAGATTCTGGGAGGGTGGATCGATGGAAGGTCAGAATAATGGGTGTAGTGGCTATTTGTTTATCATTGCGTCGTATAGATATGTGCTTTGCAGCCGTTACTCCCTGATCTCTTAAGCCTTCCAAAAGGTAGGCATCGTTTAGGAAATGAGATCTGCCTCAGATTTGACACCCTGAGAGCTGTTGAGGCTGCAGTGGGGTGTGACCCTGATCTCCAGATCTGTCATGCGGGTTTGTTTCGGGAGGATTGCGGATTGCTTCTGAGTATTTACTTCAACGAGAAGTTCGCCTGTTGGTAGTTTTTTTGCCTCGAAAGATTTGCCAATGATTCCTTCAAGGAACTTGGAGAGAAAGAATACAGACTGGGAGGAGAGGGGTTTCAATTTACCTACTTATTCAAGAACCAAAAAACGACGATAGTTGTCAGGTTTTGGAACGTTGATGGTTACTAGGGATGTGAACTAAACTTCGGTGCGGGCCCTTTTCGAGGGCCGATCACGTTGGAGGGGGGGTTGAATTATTCATATGGCATAGGGAAAAGCAGGGAGACCAGGGTTCTTTCTTTGTAAGCTTTACCTTGATAGCTGAAAAGGTCCCGGAGCTCTCTGCCTGGTAAACAGAGAGGGAGCCCATTCGCCGGAGCTTGACCTGGGCTCTGACAGCCACCGTTTGAGTTTTCTACCCTTCACCTTAAAACTCATTACCACGGTCGATTACAGCGTGAGTGTGGGGGCTCGGTGTCCGCGGTGTCGCCAACACCATCACCAAGATTGATCAATGTGCCCCGGGCGGGGTTAAATCTAACGTTGCAGAAATTCAGTTAGCGATTACCTTGGTAAGTACTTTGTAGAATACTGACAGAAAGGTAATCGGCCTGTAATTTTTCAAGTCCTTGACGTGACCTTTCTTTAGGATTAGGACAATGTTCACGCTCTTTCAAGATTCCGGTACACTTGCGGTCATTAGGCATTGCATAGACCGGTCTCCCACTTTTTCAAGTACAAGCACGCGCCAACGCCTGCTCCCTTTAAATATTTTCCCTTCTCTTCAATAAGGAGTAGTTAATGGATATCGTTTTTTGAGGTTAGTAATTTTCACGGTTCCAAAACTTCTTGGATGCGCTTTTGTCCTTCCGTATTTCTGTAATCCACTGTTCGTTCTTCTGCTTGATCTTTGCCTGCCCCTTTTTCTGAACTTCCCGTTTGTTCCTGGTAGATATCCAATTTTTTCTTCACTACCTCCGGGTCCACTACCTCCGGGTCCGGGTCGTTTGCTTCTGTATGCTCTCTCGATGCCCTTCTTCGCTGGTCAATAGCCCCGTTTATCATAATCATCATCATCATCTATCATCATTTTGCCGCAACATTTTGTAGTCTCGGACTCTAAACTATAGTTGATACTGGACTGTCTGTAACCGATTTCCCACGTTATTTGTCTGTTACACCTGCTTTTTGTGTTTACTATTCAAGGCCAATTTTTGTGACAGATCTCTCACAAGAGAACCGTTATGGTCTGTGTATCCATCAAAACCTTCTATCTGGGCATTCATATCTGTAACTAAGAATATTTCACGGAAATCTTTGAGCTCGTTTATATCTTCTCGAACAGTATACCATTTCCTCATTTTTCTCCATTGCACTACTTGCGGTCCACACATACACCTCTCGTAACCGTGTATTTTGAAATACACCTCTCGTATTTTGAAATACACCTCTCGTAACCGTGTATTTTGAGTGAAATTATTCCGCCGCTTATAATGAAGCGCTTTCCATATTCAGTGTGCTCCGCCAATGCTTCTTCGATTTTCGAGGATGCGGACTCGAACTTGTGCAAACAATGTTTCGTGTAGAGAACGCTATGCTAGTTTTAAGCCTCCAAAACAAAAGTGAAAAAAAATCAACGCTTTTTTTTTGCAAAGTAGGCAGTTATGTAGAAATTAGCTTTTGAACTTGCAATAAACGGAATATTTTGGTTATGGTAATGTCTACTTTACTGTGTTCGTTTCTGCATACGGGGTTGGCGGAGTTGGGCAGGAAGGTGGACTCCCGGGGATTGCGAACTCATAACAATGAGCTCGTTATAGGCGGGTTCGGCTATATCGAACTATTGGATATATCGAACTAATCGCGGTGCATATTGCAGTCCGCTATAAACGGGTTTGACTCTATTGATCAGTAGGTGTAAAATCTATTCTCGCCATCCTCTCTGAAACTTTGGTTTCTTTTATTATTTTATACTCTCTCGCACCATATCTCCCGGCAGCAATGCTTACATTCCCAGAGACCTCTTTTTATTCTACAACAGTACATCAAAAGAATCTGCCATTTTTTATGTTGAACACAAAACCACAGGCCTACATGCAGTATATTTCACAATCTGGCAGTTATTTTTGTAGTAGTAGGGCCTGCAGCTGTCCTTGTTACACTTCGCTGTTGTCGCGGATGTCACTCTCTCTGAGAAGTAATGTGCCTTCTAGTCTGCTTATTGGCCCTGTGAAACCACTTTTAACTAAGAAACCTTACACTAATGCACACGCAACCTTCTTCCTGGAACACAAATACGCGGTGCTGCAGGAAGTGCAAACGCACCATCTCCAGAATAGGTTTTACAGGACTCGACATTTGGACGATTGGTACAGCTTATGCATCTTCAACCGCAAAAATACAAAAAAAAAACGCATGGAAAGACAACAGGTCGATGCTGAGAGACGGCAGCGTAGTCCAGACCTCTCCCTTTTCTTGTGTCTTTGTCGATAAGTAGTCTTGTGTCTTTGTCTATAACTATTCAAAATGCATGTTGTATAAGGGGGTTGTGTTCACCAAATTTTATGTCGTTTCGGGTTGTAATTAGTTATTTGGAATTTGGCTACTAAGGCCAACTCCACTGGCCGGCGCTTGTCTTCGCACCCGGAAAAAGAGTTTGTAGTTTTCTTACGTTTTTGCTCTACAACCGACCATAAAACAGTCTTAACATAACCTGCAGGTCATTGGATATAAATCTCATCGAGCACGGCCTGGAAGAACCCCTCAAAACGAAAAAACGGATTCTATCTTGATACCTTTGCGAATCCAAAAAAAGACACAGCAGTCGCTGTGCATGTGAGTGGGGGAAATATTTGGTGCCGCGATTACCACTGCCACTCAAGGCAGAACCGCTGGAAAATAACCGCTCAAAGTGTCTCCCTTTTCGACAGCTGGATGCAGCCAGATCAAATACCTGAGTCTCTCAAAGCTAAAATATTGGGTAAAAACTGAATACCGCAGACGCAATGTAGACGACTCTACTTTAAAAGCTATTCATCTGGATTGAAACACTTTCACTTAACACTTGGAAAACTACAGCTCTGTCGCCGCTTATTTTAATTCCAAATCGAACAAGGAAACACGTGAAAACCACGTTGGAACTCAGCCGCTGTATGGAGGCGGCCAGTTTTTATGAAGGAGAATAGCTCAGTGTTCATGGATAAAAAATCGAAGGCACTAATTTTGGCTGGTTTTGGCAAAAACGTTTTAAAACGTCAGTTATATTACCGTTTATAAACAAAAGCCAAACCTATGTAACAACTAAAGTTGCACTAAAAAAAGAGCGAATTTCGGCTGTCAACTTATAACCGACTTAAACTTGGGGTTGGACCTAGTAAGTCCGATAATATATAAAATCAATGAAGGAAAGCCTCAAAGAAAGCAAGGAGCAATGAGCGAAGAACCTTCATTTCCGGCTTCGGATACTGTAGAGGCTACTGTGGAAGTCTTTCTTTCCATGATAGGTGGAACACGAAACTTCGGACAAGTAAAGTGATAGAAAGAAGAGAGAACACTTCCGTTTACATACCCTAGTGCAGCAGACGACTCAGTGTCGGAATTCGGCTCCCCAGAATAGTAGACAATAGGTTAAACTACTGAGGTCTTTGAGAGGCAAGAGGTATTGCCAGTATCCAGCACAACGAGCCTCGTGTACCAGTCAAGCGTCGATTGACGAATTATTAACCATCACACAGCACGCTCACGATGTGGCCTTGTTGCTGCATACTGCTGTCAGGTCAAGTAGATGGTCATTATTGAAAAGCAGATCCTCGCTAATGGTGAAGTCCCCACGATGCTCCCAGTAGTGCGCGATGGTGAGTGGCAACCAGTCCCGTCTAGGGTACTGTTTCCGGCTGTACGCTTTGAGCATTTAGCACACGACGTCTCCCGTTTGGTTAGAGCAGAAAATTTCTAGACCTACAGCCATCATTGAAAGAAGGGCTGCTACTGACTGAGACCCAAAAGGTTTTATACTTTTTAGTACAGTGGAGCCTTCAGGATCTCTAGACCACGTGTCTGCCGTAGACAGTTAATCTCTTAAAATATTCCTTACGCTTAAGTGATAGCGCGCAACCTTTATGCAAGATCTTTCGATTTTAGGCCGCATGACGTCAAGATCAGTGAAGAGAATAAATCCGTCGCGTGGCTGATGGTCTCTTCCAACCAAAAAGGTAAGACCCCGAAAGAATACCTCAAGCCTTTCACTGATCCAACACACACTATTCGCTTCCTTCCCAATCTCACTGTGCTGCTTCTCGGTGGTAGTCAGTTCTGTTGACGCAGACGCGACAGACCATCTCGCACCCTTCGGTTGATCGTGCAGCCAGAGAGCGCCCTGCGGCAATGAACTCGGGCGCCTTGGATTGTAGGTAGCCATGCAGGCATTAGATGCCACTATTCTATTTGATGTTGTTTTGCGCTTGGTTGCTGACTCTGGGTCTCAGATTGTTTGCGCTTTGACCTCGTACATACCGTATTCTGGCCTTAGGGCCCAGTTGGTGACGTAATTGCAGACATGTTCGGCAAAAATCTTCCAAAGTAGTTTAGCATGCCTAGAAAACGGCGGTCCTGTAGCAGCATCAACAATCACGAAGACGACAATGCACCACTCTGGGGCTCACTGCGGGAGCCTCATTGCGCGACCCGTAGATTCTCGAGAGAACCCCAGGCGTTCGGCCAAGCATATCTGCCGGTGGCCCATCAGCTCCTGATGTATTCTAAATATAAGCGTTGTTCTGTGGCTCGACGTTTTTATTGCCTCGTGTTGCCACAGAATTGATGACCACGAACATCGGACACGGCAGCCGACAATCAAACCGCTTTGAATGCCTAGCTCGGAGCCACCGCTGCAGATGACGGCGATCGAACACCCTCCGGCGCTCAGGGGGACGGGAGTGCAATTTTGCTGAAACTTCCCCAGTACGGTCCTGAGGACCCACAGCTTATGCTCTCCCAGTTAAACAGCCGGTTCGACATTGCTCTCAAGACGTCGCCAAGCCTTAAATTCCATCGCGTCGTGTCTGCGCTGCCTTCCGAGATCGCAACCGAGCTTCGCGACCTGATCGTTTCACCGCAGGCGACTGCCCCGTTTGACACCCTTACGAGTGAACTCGCGAAGCGGTGGACAATGTCGGAACAGCGAAGGTTGCAGCTTCTACAATCTGAAGAACTCGGTGATCTTAAACCCTCGCAGCTACTGCGTCACCGTAACCCGAGGACTACCTTTCTACTTCGCTTATATCGATGGTTTGCTTGTGTTCAGTTGTGACGCAGAACAACACATCGAGCACCTTCGCCAACTCGGCAGTTGCCTTGCCGAATACGGCCTTATTGTTATAAAGAGCCAAGTGCGGCTTCGGTGCTCATGAGCTGGACTTCATCGGCCACCATGTAGACAAGAATGGCATTCCCCCCTTGCCTTAAAATATACAGGTCATCCAAGACTTTCCACAGCCATCTTCCATACGCAAACACCACGAGTTTCTTGGCCTCCTAAATTTTTCACAGCCGTTTCATCCCGATTTGCACCGCCCTCCTCCGCCCACTGACGGACATGCTCACGGGAAAGAAACCAAAAGCATCTCCACTCACTTAGTCTCCAGAAGCACTAACCGCTTTCAAGAATGTCGAGACCAAGCTGTCCCAGACAACCCTTCTCGTTTATCCGAGACCGGAAGTTCCGCTTTGCCTAATGACCGATGCATCTTACGTGGCTATCAGAGCTGTCCTGCAGACGTTTGAGGACAATGCCTGGAAACGCCTTGGTTTCTTTTCCTGAAAGTTGGTACTCGCTGAGTCATGCTACAGGACTTTCGGAAGAGAACTCTTTGCCATGTACATGGCTGTACGCCACATCAGGCATTTCTTGGAGGGTCGGGAGTTTCATATTCAGATGGACCACAAACCTCTGACCTTCACCATCCGGTCGAACTCCACATATTTTTTTCCTCTTGAAACCCGCCAACTGTCTTTCGTCGCGGAATTTACAACGGACATACGGCACATGCAAAGGCAGGACAACGCTGCCGCGGATACACTCACACGTGTACCGCACTCTCCAGTTCTCACAATTCGGCTGACATCAACTTTACCGCACGCGCATCAGCGCAACAAGATGACGCGGAAATGATAGCCCTTCGGAAAATCTCTTGGCGCTGCACGTATGGCAAGTTACGATTCCATCGTGTGCTCTCCCGGTGCTTTGCGATGTTTTCGCGCACACCCCGCGTTACTCGTCCCCGCAAATTTCGGAGAAATTTTCTTAATGCCTTCCAATACGGGCTACGTAACATCGGCTGACGCCGAGTTTCGTTTGGCCGCGCATCAAAAAGATCGTACGCGAGTGGACAGCTGCTGTCTCGAATGCCAGCACTCAAACGTGAACCGGCACACCAAGGCCCCTCTCGGCTAGTTTACGGCACCAACTGAGCGTTTCGACAAGGTGCACGTAGATATTTTGGGGCCCTGGCCCCCTTCAAAAGGCATCACTTACTTACTAACTTGCGTGAACCGGTTCGCGCGTTAACCCGAGGCGCTCCCTCTTCCCGACTTACGTAGTGGGACCATCGCCAACGCCTTCGTTGCCGGCTGGGTATCCCGCTATGGTGTGCCATCAACTATCAGTCGGCACTCTTTAGTCGGAGTGCCAGCAGTCGGCACTCTTCAACAACCCTCTGACCCCTCTTGGAACTTTTCGCATTCCGACCCCAGTGTACCACCCCATTGCGAACTGGATTGTTGAGCGTTTTCACCGCTTCCTCAAGGCTGCACTCAGAGCACAGCTGGACGTTACCCATGGGTCCACCAACCTTCTGTTGGTTCTGCCGAGTCTTCGGGCTACTTTGAAGCAGAAACTGCGCTGCACGCCCGCAGAGATGGTCTTTGGTGCGCCGCTACGCCTGCTGAGAGAGTTTATCACTAATTCTGAATCATCACCGTGCCCTAATCCCACTGACTACGTCACCGAACTACGAGGTTCATTTCGCTGATTTTGTGACCCGCACAACGCTACCGACATCGTGCGGTTGCCCATGTTACCAGCGAACTGACAACGTGCCCCTACGGTTTTGTCCGCCGGGACGCCGTGCGCAAACCACTTCAGCTCCCGTATGATGGACCCTACCACGTCATACACCGTGCTGATAAGCATTTCTCTGTGGATTTGGATGGCACACAGGACACTGTTTCACTTGATCGTCTCAAACCAGCGTTCATTGTAGAGCCGCTCTCTGTACAACAGGACTAATTCACAATAATAATTGCGGATCACACTCCCCAGACACCCCAGTGGCAACAGAGAACAAAACCAACTCGACGACCTCCAAAAGGATCCTTCTGTCTTACTGCACGGCTCCGCCACTAGAGTAGGAGCTCCCTTAGCAGCATCAACAAAGACCAAGAAGACGAAGCACCACTCTGGGGCTCACTGCGCGAGCCTCGTGGCGCGAGCAGTGGGTGCTCCCACGAACTCCGGGTGTTTGGCCAGGCATAGCTGCCGCTGGCCCGTCAGCTGCTGACCTGTTCTAAATATGTGTTGTTTAGTGACTCGCCGTTTTTATCGCCTCGTGGTCCCAAAGTCCGCTTGCGTACCTGTCGGGGAGTACATGTTCAGAAAAGTAGAGACCTTGTACCGGTTCACACATATGCCTCTGCTGCTAACCACTACAAGCAGAAACTTAAAATAAAATACTAAGAAAGAGCATTGCGTGCCATTTGTCGCAATGCGCGCTGTATCTAACTTGTGAACGAATCCTTGGAGTCAACTGTTGTGCAGGAATCTGTTTTTGCCAAACGTCCTAATGCTATCTACTATGTATACACAGTCTTTCACGCATTTTATAATCCGAGATATTTGGCTCTAACATACATTGGAAGCGGAGGTGATGCCTGAGGGCAGGCCACGGTAGGAGTTGCGTCCAAATATTTTATCAAGGTAGTTTGATCTTGACAGCCTTCCGACAGCTTCACTTGATGAAACCCAGATATCACACCAGGTATCAATGGCATTGCGTATATTCCCACATCCCCACATACCAAGTCCAATGTGGGTAGCAGATGTCTTTCCCGGAAGACTACTTAGATGAAATTTGCAAGGTCGACACAAATTCTGTGTCGTACATCGGCTTTGGGTACCGCCACAACAACAGCACACCGTGTTGTGGGCACAGTGATTGTGCCGATGACTCCGTCCTTTTCTATCACTTTTAAGCCCCTCTTTACTATGAATTCTAGGTTAATAGAGATGCGGCTTAGAATACTCAGATAAAACCGCGCGCATCAAGCTAGATGCGATGTGGTATTCTTCAGCACATCCGTCTAGGCCACAGAACCGCGTGGGTGCTGTCTTGGCTGATTTGGGGGCCTTTTGGGAGCGGCCGTGTTCTTCTCATTGTCAATTAACTGAACGAATACAACTTACACTAAACCCGAGTTGCCAAAAAGAGGAGAAAGTTTATCTCCATGTACAGCGTACGATTTTGTGTGCCCCATCCGGTACCGTTACGACCGGAAAGTAGGAAGTGGTCTGAGCAACTTGAGACGGCCACGGCCAGTATCTATCATCTGTTTGTTCATGGGTTTTTCCATGTACAGCAAAGCTCATAGTTATCGCAAAAACATCCAATTCAGTGTCCGCATTTAGGTGAAGGCAAGCGCCATTGATGTGAATGACGATGCGCGGGCGTCCTCTTTACGACCGATTCACGGCATACAGCTCAATGTAGATTAAGCACCCAGTACTCTTAAAGGGGTACCTTGAGAAATGTCGTTCTTTCGGCAATAGTTGCATGTCGCCCACATCACGGGGCACTTGGACCATAAGAGAGGGATTTCAGTAAAATTCGAAATTTCGCATTAGGTCTTTGGCTCAGCGGTGTACTGGGGAGATTATGAGAAGTTGTTTTTCTTTGGTCCGCAGGGCGGCGACTACACTGTTTGCTTGCGCAAAACTGCGCCGACGTTTAGGGCGACCCGCGCCAAGGTCATTCCTTGTTTCCGTTTTTTATGTTCGGCACTTTCGTACTGATGCTTTTTATTGAGCCCCTTGTCAAGCGTAAGCTTTTGATTGTCGGAGAGCTCGTCGGTCTAAAAGTGTCCCGCACATCTACGATGTACCTGTCATGAACACGCCTGTTGTTGATTTTCTGCGAAGAGTGCGCACATTTCTACGCCAGATTTCCGTGTTACATAAAAACGTGTCGACTGACTAGCCTTCCATTCCCATGCGCTCCTCGAACCAGCTCCAATTCTGGCAAGTAAAACAAAAGACTCGTCACGCGGGAATACGAGGCCTAGTCTCGGCTTCCGACATGAGACAAACTACCTCGCCGGCTTTTATACCTATAGAGTGGACAATTGTGCGTATCATGGCTCCTACGAGGGCGGAGTATAATAGCGTGGAGACCAAGGAGTAATCTTCCAATTGTCGAAGCCAAGGGGTTCATTGTGCTGGATCATGTGATGCTGGGGGTCACACCGGATGCAATGGTCTGGTATTCTTTGTGTTGTGCGGAATTCCACTCCTCGCGTTATGTCGAGCCCCGACAGGCGGCTAGCCGTCACTGAAAGCTGACAGCATGCCATCCAGTTCCCAAAACATCGCCGGCCTGTTTACTGCGCACTCCTTTCTTTTATAGCGAGTGAGGCGCCACCACTCAGCCGCTCCAAACGTCAGGTGACGTCCTCTACAGTTTATAAGTGAATAATACGTACAGCTCTCTTCATGTCACTTTGGTTTTTAAATCAAACCTTTTTATACCTCCACCCCAGCAACGTTCTTTTTGCGAACGTTGGCGTCAACATAAAACTGCCACTAAGGAAAAAAAACAAGTTACTGGCACAGCCAGAAATCGAACGTGGAAAGAGTAGAGAAACGTAGAGAGAGCCCATTGTCTTACCGATTGAGCTACGAGTCCAAGCGGTGACGGGGAAGACCGGAAGTGCGCTCACCGAGCACGTCTGCACGTTTACCAACTGCGTTGTCGCTGAATGTCACGTGATAGCGTCACTGCGCCACTCGGCAAGCCGCCGATGGCATGTGTACCGGCTGTGTGCGCCTACTGCGCATTCGCTAGGGGCAGAGTCCTTCAATGCTTTACTGGTCACGAAACTGCCCCGTAACTCAATGGGACAGCTTCATATGATGCGTTTGGCCGCCGCGCGGTGGCGCCACCCTCTCACTGAGGTCACTCCTCGGGCGGCGTTGCGCTGGCTCGAACGGCGGAGCGCGGCGAGTTGTGTGTGCTTTGTGCGCGAAAAAAATGTATCGTGGATATAGCGCTCTTCAGATGCAACTCAAGTAGTGCAACGACGATGCTGAACATCTGTTGCGTCCCGGGATGTCGTTCCTTGTACAACGATACCACAGAAAATGTTTCCTTGTTCTGTTGACCGAGCGACGGGCAGCTGCGTGAGGCGCGCCATTCCAAGGCAATCAACGGGAGATTTCAGCTTTGATTATAAGTGTGCGAAAGTGTGTGGAAATGCACTCCGTGTGAGAAGGGAAAAAGCAATGTACCATTTTCAGAGCATCTTGGACCTAGAATTGTATAAGGCTAACTTAAAGCCGGATTTTTGTCATATCACTCAGGTTGTAGCGGTGCTCCATTACCTGTTAGCAAGCTTTTATTACCTTGTGCTCAGGCTCGCGTGTAAAAAATCTTTGGGACGTCCTTGTGCTTTTACCTTGCATATTTCCGCGAATTATCCCTTAGAGTTCGTTTTGCTTGTTTTTTACCCGCGCGTGGCTGATTCCGGTTTCTTATCTGGCGTTTCAACCGGAGCGCCCATTTGCTCTGTTTGTTGTACGTCCCTTCAGGCAATGTTGTTTGATATGATGGAAAGGGTGCCGCCTTGTCGCTAACTTGATTTTTTGTATCTTCGACAATGTTCTCGATCCTATTTCCATGGATCTGATATTGATAACGTTCCAAGAGTAATGCGTGCATACCAAATGCCGCGCAACTCACTTTATCGACGTTCATCTGTGCATGTCACACTGCGGACTGCTTCTTTGACGTCTGTGTTTCATTCTAGTCTTTTGCAGTGCAGGAGATTGCTAGCTCACTGCGTTCAAAAAGCTTTGCTTCGTTCTTGGCTACGTAGAAATATTCTGTTTTTTCCGTGTGCTGCACATCGCAGTGCGAAAAAATAAATTTTTGTACGCTGGACCACGCTCTTTTGTCTCCCTTCGTAACATTAAAATTTTTTTATTGCGTGGGATAAAATAGGTTTTATTGTTCTTTTTTCGCTTCCTGTTTTTTCAAGTAAAGCAAACCGTGGATGCAGAAAGACAGATGGTGCAACATATATCTCTTTGTATTTTGATCCTTCGCTTTTCTGCAGCGTTTTTAGATGTTCTCAAGTATGCACCCACTCATCGAAACGACAATACTATTTGGCTATCTCTTTTACTGTTCTGTGCATTCCAGAGCAATCAACGGATTCATTTGGCGGTAGTATGAACTAGGCGTACTTGGTTTCTTTCAGTTTTTTTTTTATTGTAATATGGATAGGCCCGCCGCAGTACGTGACTACACAGCTACCGTATAGTATGTGGTAATTACAACTTTGCTTTAGGAAAAGAAGCGATGTATATTTAAAAATTCGTAAACACGACGGCGCAGCGCTTGTGCCAGAGCACACAGAAGCAATTGCCGTTCGCGGCCGAAGTGTACGGTAATTTACTTCGAAAACTAAAACCCCATTGAAGGCAGGTGGTATACACAATGACTGGATTATTCACCGTTAACTACTACGAAAAAAACACACTTATTCAGCGCGCAGACACCAAAAGCAGCAAGCGTTTGCACGCCAAGAGCTGGCCAATACGCCGCACGCGCGGCGGCTGGATAACCTTAGTGCGGCAGTGGCGCCTGCAGTGGCGGGCGCGGTCCCTATGTGAACTGAGCGCCGAAACTTTGTGACCAGTAAAGCCTTGAAGGACTCTGCTAGCGGTTACAAAAATTGATGGAAGGTTACAACAACGCGTGAAATCTCCCTCTCTGTGCATGCCGCCGATCTTGTCGCCTTCGTGGTCGGTGGTACAGACTGAGAAGTGAGATCGTTTGACAGAGGCGTAGAGGTTTCTTTTTTTTATATAAAAAAAGGTTTTCACTCATGTGCTTCACCAATACAACTGCACGAAGTACCGTTCACGAATCATGCATTCCTTTACCTCAGCAAACATTATCTCTTTGAAGATATGAAGAGTGTGGTTAAGTGCATTTCACGTGTCTCTGGTTTCGCTATTTGTTAAGCCACGTTAGTTAATCGAAGTGACGTCGCATGGGTAAGCGCGGCAGGTGTTGAAGCCCACCCCTAACTCAAAGTGGTACTATAATACCTCCGCGATGTTTTTGATAGAACGTGATTACAACGTGAACTGGTACATGGAGTTACAACCACGTCTATACCGGGACATACTTGTCTGAACTTGTTTATTAGAATAACATTGTGCGCCGCTCCGTTTCAATCATTTCATTTTTCGCGGAGAAAGCTATCACACTTTACGTGTGATCGAACACTCCTAATTCCAAAGTGGGGACCATATATAACGGAAAACCAGTACCGCGAATGCGACTGCACCGCTCTTGCAAGAACGCGAAGCCGCCTTAGGGCAAACAATGCAAACTACCATGATTTGTCACTTAAATATAACACCAACATTACTGTCTTTCTTAACATCTATTTGTTGGCGAATTTTACCCTCGGTTGTAGCGTTTGTGTTCTTTACGTATTCCTATTCACTCAGGAATATAATTTCAAATCTACAACACCACAGCTAATATCCCGGCGTCTTTTATAGGCAACAGTCTCTTGGGGGCTGAACCTGTCAGTCTTATGTTGTATGATGTCATCGTCGATTTAGTCACGGTAGTAAAACACTTGGAAACTCATTTACGGCTCCCTCCGGAAGGTCGTCCGCCTCGTACTAGAACATTTCGTGCTTCAAGAATAGATGTATGGCTCTGAAACACAAAGGTTTCGTCTCCGTTGTCAAAAACGACAAGAGGTCAACAATAAATACACTTACACCCTGCATGATTCGTCACTCCCCAGCTGTTTTGTTAGTGGAGATGGCCCGGGATTTTTGGCTAGAACTGCAAGCTCGTGGGGTACAAAAGGTTAGAGAACCGTCTTTTATTTTATTTGTGCAAGCGCAATGCGGGAAGCTCTATTGATGTCACTTCTCTTTGCTGTAGGATATGACTTGGTGTTGCACATTCCGTGCTTGCGAGGACTGCTCATACACACAAGCAGACCATTTATTACCCAAAAATACAGCCAATCTGTCTGTATATTTCTTCCGGGAAAGCGATGCCATTTTAATACACGAAGTACACAATGATGTAGTGTAGTTACTTGCATAAGAGAGATGCCCTCAGCTCTCTTAGTGTGACTTCGAAATAAGCGCGGAGAACACTTGAAAGCGTAAAGCATTACAGCCTTTGAACTTCAGTCTTGTAGTTAGAGCAGAAATACGCTTTTGTACATGCAGCTAAAGCTTCGTGTCTGATTATTTGGAATCAGAGAAATGCTCGCTTATCTGTACGCGGCATTTTGTTTTCGTTGATACAACAGTCTTTTGCAGCATATGTTCGTGGTACCACTGGTAATTGCTTACGGAGACAAATGTTAGCCTTAAAGTGGAACAAACAATGCGTCTGAAGCAATATTGCTAGAGATCAAATTCGCTGGTTATGTTCAGTTAAAGACATCGTGTGAAAGTTTGTATACCAGGAACTAAGAAAGCCATTGTCATTCTCTGATGGCCTCTTTTGCCAATATTATCCTCTTTCGCACCTTATGAACGCCACTTTTATCCCTCAAGCATTGAATCCATTACGTGAGCAGCTTCCTTGCAAGAACGCACGGCCACTTTGTTACATATAGAAAGAGCGCCGTTTGTACACATTTGGTATAACATCACTTTACGCAGCTTTGTTCATGTCACTTACCTTTGATCGTAAGTTTTACTGTCCCGCTACTTATGTGCTTTTAGTGCTGGTTATTCATGTACAAGGACAACTTTATTGGAAAGCGGTAGAAAAAATGGACGTGCAGTTTTCTTGCAGAAACTTGAAGCCGCCTGGGTGCCGTCTGTCAATTATTTATTTATAAAGCAATTCCCGCATTTCTGTTTGTGTCACTTTGCTTTGTTCGCAAATATTACTCTCGTGCACCTTATGTGCCAGCTAATACTCCCCATTTACGCCCTGATAATACTTCTAACAATGAAGTTGCAGAACAAGGGCATCTTCAAGCCGTCCGTGTACAGGGACAAAACAGTACCATATAATAGTAATAATAAGGCAAGCAATGCGTGCCACTCTCTTTGCGTCAGTTAACTTTGTTCGGTATTTCACCCTTTGTTGCAACTTAAGTGCTTCCGTGCTCTGCTTGTTCACGAGCTGCGCCAACATTGAACCTAGCGCAGTAGCACCAGTGCATTTTCGCATTTCTTGCTGGAACACAAGTAAAAGTTGGTACATGCACTAAAAAGCACCATCTGAAATATTTTGCACACGAGCAAACGGGGCAGTTTTCTTTGGGGTCGCATCAGTTTGTGTCTCGGTGTGCTCTCAGTCGCACCTTAAGCACCTGCTAGAACTGCTCATTTACCAACATACACAACTTTGATCTCTGAAGCACTGTCTTTTTCCTTCTGACAAGCCGTACGTCTTATGCAATCTTAATAAAGCATGATTCGTAGTAGGTACTGTGAGCACAAAACAACTGCCTGTAATTATTTTGGTATAAGAGCAGTGGGCCCAACGATGATCGTGTCACGTCGCTTTGTTGTCATTATTACGTCTGCCCGCACTGTGTGGGAAGCGAGAACGGCTTACTTACGACTTGAGTGACATTTTACTCAAAGTGGTACAGTCAGTGCGTGCGAACCACTGTCTGTTTTATTCAGTCCAAAAGCAATGGGCCCAACTTCGTGCAACTTCGTTTTCTTCGTGCAACTGCTTTTTATTCACGAGTACAACCCTTTATCGAACCTATGTGACAGCTAGGGTGGACTATTCACGTTCCAATATAACGTGTAACCCAAAACCGGAACAACCGATGGGTCTGCAGTCATCTGGTCTTAGTGCAATCAGCATAGGTATAGCGACTAAAATGCACCATGGGGTAAATATTTAGCAGTAGAGCAAATGGCACAGATTTATTCTTGGCACTTCCTCTGTGTTCGGGGACAAAACTTTCTCTGGCCTACTGTGCGCCTGCTAGAATTTTTTTATTCACAGCAGACAGGAAGTTTTCTCCTAAAGCAGTACAGCTAATGCGTGTGGAGCCTACTTCGTTGAGGGTCATCGCCATTGCTACATTTATTTTAAAGCACAGTATCTTTATATATAGACAAAAAGTATGTATGAACACATTGGGGCAGCTGTCGTCCTGACCTTTCGATTTGTTCTCCCACATCGCACTTTCTTTTGCGCCATATCTGCACCCTAGCGGGGATAAATAACTCTGTAAGGTCCCTTTACACAACAGAGCAATGCACCCAATGTATGCTTCTGCGGTTTTGTGCTCTAAAGCGATCGCGTACGTCGGAATAATGTAAAAAGCACCATGCGTCATTATATAATATCAGAGAACGGTTTGCAGGCGTCTTGATTTCAATTCGTTTTTTGCAAAAGTGTACTCTCAGTTCCACATTTTTATCGCTTTGGGAGTGCTTATTCAAGCTTGAGGTTAGTTTATAACTCCAAAGCAGCAGAGCCAAGCCGTTTGCAGGCTTCTTTCTGGAGCGTATGTTTCTCTGCAGAAAGAAAAAGCGTGGCAAATAAATAACATGAGCCAGCAACAAGTTACCGGGGGAGATCTCCACACAAGATTTATTCTTCAGGAACATCATGTTCCCTCTATCCCTTGTTATTCCGCCGCGGAGATAACTTATACCCCTAAAACTTGAAGGAATCTTCTTCCTGACGGCAGGGTTCGCGAGCCTGATCCCGCACGACGAAGCGAAGCGGACACGCACTAAACAGAAATCACTGGGTTATTTCGAGACAACATGAAAGATGGCGTGTTAACAAATATCCGCTTTGAAGACAACGGTCATTTGAACAACGCGCCAATGACAAGCAATATGCCCTCGTGCGCAAAAATAGAAAGCGCTCTCCGACGCTCACAAAGATGTCTTAGTCGATGGACCCAAGTCCCATGGTCCCCTCCCGCCACATGTGCTGGTTTTTCTGGGCTGGGCAAGTGCACTGTTTGCGGTTGACTGGCTGTTTCCATTCCCGTTGTGGCGATCGTCTGCGGCCGGGCTGTCACACTCAACTCAGCCCTGCTGCCCTCTTTACCGCCGCTTGGAAGCCACACTTGATTGTGCGGATGTTCCCTGTTTTCTGTGCACTAACGTGTTCGTTGTGGGCGCATTGTTCGAGCTAATACAGGGCAGAGGACACGTGGTGGTTTACATCCTTACATTTGTAATCCTTTGGAATCCCTAATGGAATTGTTATCACAATGCTTGGACACACCATATGCAGGGACGCAGGCCCTACTTATTATGTTCCCATGAATTGTGATCACAATTGTGATCACTCCCCCTATAGGAATTCCAGGCAGCTCGCAAGTTGACCGGGGAGCGCTAGGGGACTGCGAAGTTCCTTCGGCATGGAGACGAATACAGTTTTTGCGGTTTTACCGCTGGATTCATTTTGCTTTGACATTGAGCCGATAGTGCATTCTGGAAGGACATGAACGAGATTACATTTCTTCTTCAGAAGGCCATTAACAATATACCTAAAGTTCATCAGTGCCTAGAGAAGCCGTTTGGAGTCCTCCGTTAGGGTTACAAAGGCGATTAGTCAGCCAATGTAGCAGCTTTCGTGCCTCGTAAGGACCTTCCCCTTGGTCAGCCAGGGACGCCGCCAACCCTTTTGCTGCATCGCTTAAGAGATGTGCCCGGCATACTACAGGTGTCCGACGGAAAACTCAGCATAGGCCGGCCCTTGTCATACCCACTGCGTTGTTGAGGGCGTGGCTGATTCATGTGTTGCTTTGCCTAATTCAGGCTGCTGTGATGATCCTGCGCATACTTAACGTAATTGCGATTGTGCCACTCGACCAGATTATTGAAGGAAGGTTCAATATAAAAACATGGGAAGCGCCTAACCAGGAGGGCTGTTATTTTAAAGCTGGCCGATCGATTGACTGTAGTCCCAGTTGAAAACGCCATTTCCAAGAGGCGAGCATCCCACAGTCTTTTTGGCGCTCCTTGAAGGCTACCAGCATATTAATCGGATTTCTGTTGTCACGTTAAAAAAAATTTGCTTATGGCTGCTATGGAGTAGTGTTCTAGTGTGCTACGCCAGTGCCAAGCGAAGGTACATCAATTACTTGAGGGGAGAAGTAAGTCACATTGTCTAGTATAAGTTCTGCCTCGGAATCCAAAGCGAGAAATCCTATCCTACAAGTGGTATCAGATAACCTTAGAATCAAGCTACGGAACGCATATCACCCCGCCCACATGAAGAAATGGTTTGTGATAAGTTAGAGGTAGTCATTGCTCTACACTGATTTTGGGTACGAGCCCATCACTGCGCCCGAAGCGATTTTCCTTGGAAAGCGTATCTTGACTGACTTCATGAGGCCAAGTGCTTTGTGTTTTATAGTTTTTACGGACCGGAAATTGGGGCATGCTTGTGAATTCTACATAAACCTTTCCCATTAAAGCCTAATTGGCAATTTGGCATACCGTTTCGTACGTTTTCTGTACGTCACAATGTCCTAATAGGGTAATTTTGTTTTAACAATGGAGAAAACATTTTCCTATGCGGTTTCGTTTGGGTGCACGCTTTCGTACGGATAACCAGGAGGCATACACAACACAGTTTTTGTCAGGGCTTGGAATGTACTGTAGTACCAAGCCACCCTGTCTTCCTACGTAGCAGACGCAATCCGGTGCCCATGCCGCTGTAGCATCGTCGTTCTCGCAGGTCGTTACTGACTCCCGAATGCCCATGCACTGCGTGTCGGGCTGCTGGGCTTCCAGCGTTTGCTTTTACAGGCAGGCTTCTTCAGCCGTTCTTACCGCGATGTACTTGAACTGTGGGTTGCGCTCATGAGTGTAGGGATGCTGGACACAGGGCGTCCGCGGCTTTGTTGCTGCTGCTCTTCTTGTATTCCACATTTTAGTGATTTTTCTGCAGGTTTAGCGCCCAGCGTGCGACGGCAACTTTAGGTTTCTGAAGCCGCCACAACCATACATTGCTTGGTAGTAGGTTTTTATCATACAATCTGCGCCATCTAGATACACGCTAAAGTTTTTAACGACAAACGCAACCACAGGACACAATTTTCCCGTCACTGAATGGTTTTCTTCGGCAGCTGAGACCTTGCCGCTGGTGAATTTTGGAGGGTGCAGTTGGCCGTTATACTCCTCCTAGAAAACGGCCCATAGGCCGCTATCACTTACATTGGTTTGAAAAACAAAAGTGCTTTTGTGATCTGGCAAGGCATGCTTTTGGTGTTGGCGCTGTGTGTTGATAGCGCCTGAAATTTCAGCTCCTCCGAAGCCGTCCAAGACCACCTGGTCGCCCTTCTAAGCGGCTGATTAAGGGCCTGTGGGAAGTCTGTCAAGTTTGTAATGAAGCGCATGCAGAAGCACGTCATACCCAGGAAGAGCTGCAGGCTTTTTATGTTCTCTGGTTTTGCGAACTGCAACATCGTCTCTGCTGGTTCCTTGCTCCAGAACATTGCTACATAACGAGGACCAGGAAGTCAGTCGTGCAGGAAAGCAGTTGCACCTGACGAGTGTTCACTTTGTGGCCTCTGCTCTGCATGCGCTGCACCACAGTCTGTAAATAAAAATACGTGATTCTCGAGGTTGTCTGAAAATACGACCACATCATTCATGTACGCCATCGCGTAGATAAATTTCGTGTCGCTAGCTCGATATTCATATTGCACTACAAAGTTGCCGGCGTATGTGATAAACCGCATGGCAGCCAGAAAAATTCTAACAGCCCTCTCCTAGAAGTGAAAGCTGTGTTCTTGATATCCTTTATAGCTACAGAGATATCCAGGAAACCTCTATTGCAATGTCTTTGCTGAGACCATCACCTACATAACCGCATCGATGGGTCGAAAAGGAGAGACGTATGTAGTGTTTATCGAGTTTAGGCGTTTGTAGTATACGCAGATAGCAGCATGGCGGGTAAATTGTAGTAGTAAGTACTACTAAAACTGACCTATCGGAACATGCAAAGCCTAATGACCGCGAGTGTGCCAGAATTTTGAAAGAACCCGAACATTACCCTAATCCATCAGACAGGTGAATTGAAGTACATAAAAAATTACAGGCCTATGAGCTTACTGTCAAGCGGATCGCAAGGAGAATATGTGCCACCTTTTATTTAGGTCACCCTAAAGAACAACCAGAGTTCCGGAAATACTGTTCAAACATGCACCATATTCACAGACCAATCAAGTGATAGAGAAGTGTTAGATTGGTAGGTGATAGATTACTCCTATATATAGCCGTCGTTAGATTGAGAAGTGATATGTTACTCCTATATATAGCCGTCGTAGAGTATGAGAAAGCATTGGACTTTGTCGTCACATTAGCAGACATTAAGCCGTTACGGAACAATTGCGTAGACGAGCATTATGTACCAATACCATAGGATATATATAGTGGAGCTACAGCTACCATCATCCCCTTAAGGAGAGCAGTAAAATAAATATCAGGAAGGGCGTCAGAAAAGGAGACACAATCTCTCTGATGTTATCCACCGCAAGATTTACAAGCATTCAGAACATTAGATTCAGAACAGGTCGCAATAAGGGTTGATTAAGAATACCACACTAACCTCAGATTCGCTGATGCTGATGCGTTGCTAATTAACTCGTGGGACAAAATACAAAGCATGCTTACCAAACTGGAGAACCCGAGTAGAACAGTGGGCGTAAAACCTCATATTCGGAAAAATAAAGTAATTATCAATGACCGTGAGTTAGCACCGTTAGGTGGCTAGGCAGGGGAAGTGGTAAGCGAAATATTTACATAGGATAAGTTGCAACCCCGGATCCCAAACATGATGCGGTAATATTTCAAAGGATAAGAATGGGGTGGAGTGCATTCGGGAGGCATTCTCAGATAATAAAAGGCCGCCTACCCCGGTCCGTAAATAAGAAACTTGGAACCATACTCAGAGGGTTCAACTTAACTTGAGGACCACTCAGAGGGGCAACAGAACAGCAGATGATAGATGCAATATTAAGGGACCAGAAGAGAGGGGAATGGTGAGGGAACAAAAGCCGTGTTAAGGAAATAATATTGGAAATCATGAAGGAAAAATGCACGTGAAAAGGGCATGTATTGCGAAGGCAAGATAACTGTTGGTCATAAAAGGAAATACAATGGATCCGTACAGAAGGCAAGCGTAGCAGAAGTTGGGAGAAAGATGGACAGATGAGATGAAGACGTTTGCAGGGATAAATGGGTCGCAGTTAGATCACGACCGGGGTACTTGGAGAATAATGGGAGAGGCTTTTTCTCCACAGTAGGCGTAGATAGGCTGATGATTATGATAATGAGTCTACGCACATGCGCACACTGCCATTTTATTGATCCGCCAATAGAATCAGAAATGTCCCATGACTTTTTGATGTCCTAACAGCTCACGTATTTCATATTTCCCGCAAGTATTCGTCCCGTTGTGTGTGTGTTTTTTTTTCAGACTCAGGGGCCCGTGGTTGAACTGAAGTAGACGTGTATCTCCAGTCTCGATGTGGTCTTCCAAAATGTTCGGTGTTCTGCTTGCAAACGGCTGTAGTTTTGCTCGCAGCCGTTATTCTTCATCCGCTAGTCTGTCGAAGTACAGCAAGATTCCTTGGAAACCATTTTTAACCTTACTGCTGGAACTTCTGCTTAAGTCAACCTAACCGCTATAGGGATGATCTTGTTGAAAACCAGTTCCGTGGTATTCCAGGGCGAAAGTGGTAGTTTCCGGCCTTCACGTCCACCCCTATTCCCGTCCCTGCCAAAACTCCGCCCTAGGATGGCTGGGAAGGGTAACCAGTTAGTGCAAAAACCGCCGCTTGTGTTTGGGGCCATCAAACATTACCGTTAGCCTTGCAGCTCTTATCGGCCATACTTTAGCAGAAGCTGGCATGATACTTGTGCTGAGATGGCAGAATTTTATCATAGTGGCGGATCACCGTTCTCTGACGAGGTCATCGAGCACAGAAACGGTCGTGCCAGTATCCTGTAGGGCGAAGATCCTCATGCCGGCTGCCTTCACACTAATCAATAATGCATTGTCTAGGCCAATAGCTTTCTCTCGAAGAGCCAACGGCCATCTGTTCGCCATGCACTGATCATTGTTCACTGGTAGGCAGTGGTGCGCCTTCCGCACCATCCCATATTTTAAGTGCGAATGCACTTCTTAAGCGAGCCTGAAGCGTCCGCCGCCGTCCGCATAGCAACAGCTGCGGGTGCGCGCGCTCCTCGTCTTCCTTGGCAACGGGGGGAGATGGGCGCGCGCTGCCTGGCCGCTGACATGGCACATACCCACGTGGGGCATTGGCCAGGAATCTTCTCGTCTTCCTTGGCAACGGGGGGAGATGGGCGCGCGCTGCCTGGCCGCTGACATGGCACATACCCACGTGGAGGATTGGCCAAGAATCGGGCGTGAGAAGGGCTAATGCACCCGCTTAAAGGAGTACTGACACGAAATTTCAAAGCTGAGATCCGCTCTAGCAATCAAGTACAACGACAACACAAATAGGTGTCTGTGAATAAATGCATCTTTCTTTCTTTGTAGTTGTGTGTGTGTGTGTGTGATCTCTCTTTTGCGAACATTACCGAACCGCGCAAATTCAACTCGTGCATTCGCACTTTCACATTCTTCCCCTCGGGGAAATGCGGGGAATTTATAAACGACGTTCTTCTACCAAACGGCCTTCTCTATGGTATCTGGTGTGAAGTACTCGCTTTACTTCAGCCTCCGAAGCTTTCGCACTTTTGTGAGAGGAGTTTTGCACCTTTGCCGGCAGAGGGTCAGTACATTGCTACGACTCCGAAAACGCGCACTGCTGCAATGTCGAGCAGGGTCTCTTCTGTTTAACCCTTTCATCCCTCATCGTGTCAATTAACGCCAATACATGAATGTTCCTCTAGGGCACCGAGAAAGAAAACAAACTGCTAGTTTGCTGGGGAATTATTCTTCGATGATGCTCATTGCTATACACATCACGTTTGCTTCGTTTTACTGAAGCTACTCGCTACAAAAAAATTTACGATGAAGAATAAATTACGACCTTGACGCTGAAAAAATGGTGGTATGAGATTTATTCCCAAGTTTGTAAATGTCTAAATACGTGCACTACGAAGTTCGCTTTTTTTGCCGGTTCGTCTAGTCATAGGGTTTAGGAAAGTATAGAATAGTCAAGTCTCGGCTCAGCCCAAAGTTTCTAATTGCCAAATGTCCTAATTAATTCCTCATTATATATCTGTTATTATTTGCACTTCCAGATTTATCTCTGTTTTTGCGCTTACGGGACCCTATAAGTTAAGAAAATACACAGAAATCTTTGTTTTACTTGTAATAAAATAATCAGGGATGAAAGGGTTAAATTAGGCCAGAGTTTACGCTCAGCGTGACCTTGGGTGTTGAGATAACCTGAAGACAAGCGCAATGTGGTATCCGCCCGCAGGCTGTGTTGTAACAGGGTTGGAGTGTTTTTCGGCCTCCCCAAGCTGAATTTAGTTGAATCCTCAGACTGCAGGATCAAATTTTCCCTCATCGAGGGTGGCCATACTCGGCGGATGTGGCCACAAAGTTGTTGCTTCCGCCTGCACGGATTGAGGGTCACTGGTTAGGCAACGTATCTGCTCATGGCGCTATTTTGCTGTGGTATGAGATTCCCAAAGCGCACTCCCCGGTGGCTCCTGACCACGCCGGTGAATTACAGCTGCAAAATCCCCTCTCACGGTGGCGCGGCACCGCCGAGGTACCAGTGCTGCAACCGCTCCCCAAGGGTGACGCCGCACCACTAGGGTGAGTCAGAGCTGCAACCACTTCCTATGGTGGCAACTGACCGCGAAGGTGAGTAAGCGCTGCAAATATTTTTGTGCGGCATTTTTTATGTAGTTGCCAGTTTTATGAACCCACGCCTATGAACTGCGCGGCCTTCCTGTCTCACTGGGTTGCTCACCACCAGCGGGGCATCATCTGGTCTTGCCGGGGTTGTCGGGAGGCCGCACGCACACAAAGTCTCTAGGCAGGCCTCCTAAGGCGGATGCGGGTGATAGTATTTCGCGGCCAGAAGCAAAGCATGTATGGCGGTGAAATGTAGGTGCGGCAGGTACCTCGGGTCGCACTGTCAGACGACCGGGAAACCTTTTCTCCCTCTGGTACCCCGGTGTCGCTCGCTGATGCAGGTCCTGCATAGAACGCACATATAGGTGAAGCCTTTCATATTTGCTTTTGCCCTCGAGTGAAGTTCTGCTTTGATCTGGTACTCATACCCAGGAGGCAGAACCTCCAGCATAAAGCATTCTTCGATGTAATTTATGTTCTTAATTGGTTTCTGTTGACGTCTCAAAACAAGGGTTGCCTTTCGCAAAGCCTCTGACGGTATCTGGTTTACCAGCACGCTATCTGAAATTGCCACGGCTTGTTGGTGGTAAGACAATTCCCCAAAAAAGCAATACACCGATTTCTTGTTGACGGAAACCGTGTACGCGTGTACGGCCAAGTGTACGTGCAAAGATTTGCTTCAGTGGTAGTTGCATACAGTAGCTTGTGGTACCAAATTGCCCAATAAATCCCACAGCTAAGCTTGCTAGCCTCTAGAGTCACCAACTACTATTTAAACTCCGCCTTTTCGCCCATTATTCGAGCCTTCAGGTCAAGAAGTAACTGTGTGTTGTGTGACAGCGGGTCAGTCTGTGCAATACTCCGCACGGGGCGCCTTCAATAATCTTGTTGACTCTACTGGCATCGCCGCGGATCCCGAGCCCCCAAACATAAGCTGTAGAAAACAGCGGCAATTCGTCTATAGGTGAAGGGGGAGAAACTACAAACGGTGGCTGTTAGAGTCGTAGTCAAGCTCTGGTGGATGGGCAGCCTGCCTGTCTACCAGGAGCTCCGCGACTTCTCTCGGTATCAGGGTAACGCGAGGAAAGAAAGTTCCACCATCTCCTTTTTATAACATAGCGTATGGTATTTTCTATACCCAAACATGATGGGTACCTGACAAGGAGCAGCACCGAAGTAGCAATCCCTCCTCTTCTTAGTAGCTCTGTTAATGAACCTGACATCTACTTCCCTTCCCTAGTTATTGAGTCGCTTGGAAATGAAAAGCCTGTCACCACACAGTCTGTGTTCCTTATTTCGAAATTTCGGGAAAAACAAATCGGGCCGTTTTACAAAGCGAAAAAAAAACAAATAATAAAATTCTTGTGGAAGTCAGCCCCGAACTTCAGGTAGCCAAACTCCTCAGCCACGATCCAATTGCCGATCTTTACATCAAGGCCACGCTCCAACGTAGCATCAACAGCTCTCAGGGCGTGATCTCGGAGGCAGATCTGGCAAAGAAGACAGATGCTGATCTCCTTGAAAGCCTGCGAAACCAAGGTGTTGTGGCCGTTCAGTGCATTATCATCATAAGAGATTACAAGGAAATACCCACTAGGCACATGATCCTCACCTTTGACTGGCCTACTATTCCAGATGACACAACGCAGGCTTCACCCAGTTCCCCGTTCAAGCGTACAACCTGAATCCGGGGAGCTGTTCCAAGTGCCAGCCATTAGGGCATGGTACTAACTCGTGTCGGGGCCAAGTGCACGCAACACGATTATCCAACCGATAACCATACTTTAAATCAATTCCTCTGCATCGATTATCACGGACTTCACGCCGCATATTGGCGAACCTGCGAGAAATTTAAACTGGATAAAAAAGGCATAAACATCAATGTCACCAAAAACATAACCTACCCGGAGGTGTGTAAGAGGTTCACCTCTTTCCCCTTGAGAGGTATGCCGACGAAGCTCGCCGGTGGGCGCAGCTGCGTCTGGTTTTGACGGGGACAGAGTACCGCGAGTCACACTTGGTCCAGCCTCCTCCCCCCAGAGTTGTCACAGGCAGCCCAACCCGCCTCTGCACCGCTCGCTGAGCCAGCAGCGGCTGTGGTGGCAATCAGGTTGGTTGGGGATGCCGCTGCATCGACGGTTTCCTCTCCACCGGCCCAAAGCACACATGAGGGCACCGAAAAGACGGAGGCAGCCGCTGCGACGCCCTCCCTCGCTTCACTGCCTGTTCCGTCTCTGGTGTCCCACGCCCTGAACAGTGGCAGTGCAGGCAAACAACACACGAAAGGGTTCAAAGACTAGGGGCCCAGTCCGCTGCGCAATCCCTTCCCTTCCAATGACGACGTGAACATCGAGCCACTCCGGCTTGCATCACAGAGAAAGTAACGGGCTCCGGCGTTCAGGTCAGTAGAGAAGATGAAAAACCCCTCCCGATGCGTTCAATCCCCAAACGTGGACACATAAACACGCACATAGTCCAGTCTCTCTAAATCCAAATATTGGAGGGAAAATATCATGCAACGGAACTGCATAAGACTTCTTAAAAATCTGGATGATGTCTATGAGTTATTGCATTCCAATCAGCAAAGTGTGATATGTCTCTTAGTAACCCATTTAAATTTTGGGCACACACATTTCTTCAATAGTTACATGGTATTTAGGAAGAAGAAAGATGGCGGTGGCACATCCTGAGATGGTCCTACTACACAGTCCTACTACTGACCATTGTAGAGGCTGTTGCCATTCAACACAAATCTTCAATATGCTTATAATACTATGTTCTCATTACATCTCTCCTGATTTTCAGCTCTCGAGCTCTGTTTTCAAAGGCCCGGTAGGTCATTTACTTTCATTCAATAGGTGACCTGAATGCACTTCACTGTGTTTGGGGCTCTGCTTGCATGGTTGCCCGAGATCGCCTCATTGACATAATTTTAACATCGTTGGGAGCATTTCTTGTGAACCAGAAACAGCCAACATATAATAATATAGGACGCCACACTTATTGACATCTTGACTTTGCTATTGAATGTGCACTGGTCTTTACATGTCTTCAGAAGGGTGTGGGCACTGCCCCTAAAGTAGTGACCAATTCACCTCACTAACATACATAGGTAAAGGCCAAAGCCGTCGATCTTCACAGAACAGGTCAATGAAGCAAGAGCACACTGGAACACATTTTCAGAGGCATCCAAACTACACCACACATCAACGGGGCACCTACACTTTGAAGAAGTTGCCCAACATCTCACAGCAGACATCCTAGACGCCGCCGACAAGTCGATACCCCACGCCACTGGTGCCCTGGCAACCAGTGGGAGCCGTGGTAGAATGAAGGCTTTTCGCGAGCGCAAGATTCTAAAAACAAGGCGTGTATGGTCCTTCCTTTGCACCCCACGTCAGGAAACCTCTTTTTGTTTAAAAGCGCAAAGGTTGTCGGATAACGTGTGCGCCCAAAGGCAAAATACGATAGTTGGCGTTCATTTATAACATCGAATAACTACTACACAGACACACGAAAAGTATAGACACGAATACGCAAACCTAAAGGACAACAAACACACAGCCTGCCTCCGGTCAGCATAACAGGGGACAATCCCCAAAGACCAGGCTCAAACACTCTCACAACACTTAAAACACGCATATAGTTCAGCTCACTACAAAATCACTTTTATAAAACAGAAACAATCAGCCGAAAAGAAGCATTTACTAGATAAAAAAGGGTCAACATCTTCTTTTAATCAGGTGTTTTCACTGCGTTACCTGAGGGCTGCTTTGGGCACGAGTAAAACCTCAGCTCCAGGCCAGACAACATCACATACACATTGATACAACACCTACACGTAGACGCACTTGAAACACTTCTACATCTATATAAAAAATATGGCTTTCAGAGCACAATGCACACTTTTGGAAAGGCCAGAATAGGGGCCTTCTTGAAGGAGGGAAATCATCCGTCTGCATCTCAAGGTACAATTCCATAGCACTGATCAGTTGCTTGTACAAGTTTCTCGAGCAGACGATAAATCGAAGGCTCGTGTAAATGAGTACAACGTGCTTTTTGAGAACGGCCAGGAAGGCTTCAGGGTGGGGCGTTTACGAACGATCCCCTTGTCGCCCTTGACTTGTACATCAAGGTTACCTTCGTGAATAACAGTATTATGTAACTGTGTTTTTCGACCTCCAAAAGGCCTGCGGCTCCGCTTGGCAATACGGGATCCTTAGTGAACTCAAGTCATTCGGTGTTTCGCGTAACAAGTTAAACACACTTGTCAATTACTTGCCGGAGGTTACATTTGGCGAGAGAGTTGGATTACCACTCTCAATGTTTACGTGCAAGAAACACCGTGCCACAAGGAGGCCTCTTCAGCTGCACTCTTTTCATAGTCAAGGTAAACGCTCTTAAGAAGGCATTGCCTTCTACAATTTCCGATTCCATGTATGTAGATGACATGCCGAAAGTTTTAAGTCGTGTATTAGGTCAATCTGTGAGCATCAAGTCAGTTGGGCGTCCAGAAACTTGCCCGCTGGGCAGACAAGCATGGTTTTAATCTTAACCCTGCAAAAAGCTCTTGCGTTGTGTTCTCCAGGAAGCCGAGGTCCAGCCGGACCGATGGTGTGTCCATTCCTGTGAGCAAGGAGCACAAGTTTTTGGGTGTAGTCTTGGACCACAAACTCACATTCATTCGCTACAGCAAGGAATTTAGGCATAAATGTCCGAAAACAATGAATATTCTTAATGTTGTCTCCCACCAATCCTACCGGATTAACAAAGAACTGCTGCGCTTGTGTACTACTTTAGTTGGGTCTTGTTTGGACTATCGCAGTGTGGTGTATAAGTTGGGAATTAAAACTGCATTGCAAATGCTTTACCCAGTGCTACTCTTGGGGCTTCGTCTTGCATCTTGGGGCTTGGTCACTAGCCCGGTCCAAAGTTGGTATGTCGAGTGTAAAAAGTGGTACGTTGAGAACCAATGGACGCACCTGGATTTGCTTTATGTTTTTAAATTTTTTCACTGAATAGCCATCATTCTTTACCTGTCTTTATCAATACATTCACATCTCTGCTATTTGTAAATCGCCAATCCGGTCATCTGCTGTTTTCTCTTTGAGTAAAACAGCGAGCCTCTCATACCAGTGTTTCCGTTTTAGATGTTTACAGATCATCCTTATCATACATGTTGTCGCTTTTGCAAGTACGCATTTGGCAAGTATCAGGAACCCAATCGGCGCTTGGGCATCGCATAGATTGACCTAGTAGATGTATCTGGGCTCGCCGGAGCCCACTCATTGGTTAGATGTTCCAAAGACGGCCGGCTGCCGGTGTGCATTGTAGACACCATGCTTAAGGAAGTAAAATTACCTCGCAACAAAGCGGTTGGGCTCCTCGTTCCGGCCGTCGTGACCGAACAGCCGGAGGAAAAGGCTGTTTGCAGGCTTTTCAGCGCGGCCGACCGTTGCAAAAGGTTTGACCTTTCCCACGGCGGCGAACCCGAGAAATCCCGAATTTAGGATCTGATCCCTGAGTTTATCTCTGGCTCTTCCACGGGAAACAAAGATATCGGCCACTGCGAGGTGATAAAGCACCAGATTCAACTAACGACGCAGCGCCTGTCTATCGTGCGGCATACCAAATTCCTTATGCCAAGAGAGACGATATGGACAAGCAGGTTAAGGATTTGCTGTACCAGGGGATCATTGAGCAGTCTACGTGTCCTTGGGGTGCGCGGGCACTTCTAGTCAAGAAACCTGACAGGTGATATGGTTTTAACGTTGACTACCGCCATTTAAAGCGTGTGACTCGCGTGGACCCGTACCCGCTACCAAACTTTTCTGAGACGCTGTCAGAGCTAGGCTCCCCCAAGTTTATCACAGTCGTGGATATGGCTTCCGGCTATTGGCAGATTGAAATGCACGAGAATAATACAAAAAAGCTCGCTTTCAACACGCCGTCGGGGCAATACGAGTTGCGACGGAAGCCAATGGGGTTAGTTAACAGCGCCGCCGTTTGGCAACGCACGGCCGACGTCATCTTGGCATGACTGTTCGGTAAGGTCTGTCAGGTGTAATTTGATGACATTAAGGTATTGAGCAGCTCATTTGAGGACCACCTCACCGACCTGCGGAACGTATTACGTAGAATACAGGTGGCGGGCCTTAAACTCAAACATTCCAAATGCCAGTTCCTTAGGCCCGAAGTCAAATACCACGAACATACTGTATTGGAATAAGGCTTGCGTCCCGACCCGGGTGAAATACAGTGCTTGCGTGACTTCCCTGAGCCCAAGACAAAGACCGAGGTGCGGCAATTCCTGGGCAATTTGTCCTACTATCGGCGACACATTCCCAACTTCGCAGCACAGTCTCTTTCGTTGACACAACATACCACCAAAAACCCGTTCCACTGGGGTGAAGTAGAGCAGACGGCCTTTTCTTCTATCAAAATGAAGTTGACGGAGGCTCCAGTGTGAAGGTTCCTCGATTTCAGTAAACCATTCACACTCGCGACAGACGCGTCGAAATTGGCTGTAGGAGCTGTGCTGTCACAGGATTTTGAGAGAAATTAACATCCAATAGCATACACGCGTCGTCAGGTAAACTCCACGGAGCAGAGTATGGTGCCACAGACCAGAAATGCCTCGCTGGAGTATGGGCCATCCACCATTTCCGGTGTTTTCTCTATGGGCGGCAATTCCGCATTGCCACTGACTGCCAGGCCTTAAAATGGCTGATAAGCGCACGCAAACCGAACTCGAGGCTAGCGAGATGGAACCTACTCTTGCAGGAGTACGACTTCGAAGTCATTCACAAGGCAGGGACAACGAATCAGCGCGCCGATACATTGAGTAGGGCAGCAGTCCGGCTAGTCAAGGGTTTTGCGCCGGTAGCTGAAGAGGCCCGTATTAACCGGGAACAGCACGACAACCTGCAGCTGCAGCCCATACTCAAGTCACTTCAGATCGGCGGTCGTGATACGCAGTACTATGGGGATGACAGAGGATTAACCCGGCTCAGAGACAAAGCAGACGATACTAAAGGGCGCCTGGTGTATTGGCCTCCATAAGAGGTGAGCTGTTACGACTTCAGCACGAAGCTCCGTACGCGGGTCACCAAGGGGCCCATAAGACGCGTCAAAGATTAGCAGGCGTATTTTTGGCCCGAGATGCGACGAGACGTTTAGGAGCGCTGTCGCGAATTCGTCTCCTGCGCCGTTCACAACATCCCCATGAATCACAAGCGTGCTTCTTTAAAGGTGTTTGAGAGTCTTAGCACACCGTTTCAGCGCACGGTGACGGACATAGTGGGTCCACTGCCGACTACCTCAGCAGGGAGCAAGTACATATTGGTCATCAAGGACCATTTCAGCTGCTACGCGGTACTTGTTCCTTTAGTTGACCACAAAGCAGAAAGGGTGCCGAGAGCCTTTGTAGAAATGGTGGTACTGCGACGCGGTGTGCTTGAAAAGCTGCTGATCGATCAGGGTAAAACTTGTCTCCGGCTCATAAAAGAGGTCTACAATCTCATAGGTATAAAGAAGCTACAACCGACCGCGTGTCATCCTGAATAGAACGGCGCCATCAACAGGCTGAACCGAACGTTGGTGGGCATGTTCTCTCATTTTGTCGCTCATAACCAACGTGATTTGGATCAGTGGCTTGCTTTCGCAATGTTCGCTTACAACAGCGCGGTTCATGAAGGCACCAACAAAACCCCCTTTTTTCTCCTAAGCGGCCGCGATGCAACGACGCCAAGCGTCGACGATGAGGCGGCTGAGAATCATTACAACCTCATAGAGGAGAACCGCGCCGAACTGGCTCTACGCGTCTTGATATCACGCCAGCTAGCGACCGAGGCTCTCATCAAAAAAGCAGAAAAGAAAAGGCGCGCTCCAATTTAAAAGGCCAAGCCAGCTGTTTCGAGGTAGGCGACAAAGTTTTCGTGAAGGTAGTAATCAAGGCACCCGGACTGACCAGAACATTCTCACCGAAACGGAAGGGCCCATTCCGCGTGATCGAGAAGCTCTCTGACGTCACGTGCAGAATCCGTGGGTTCCAAACGAAACAGGAAAAAATTGTGAATGGAAAAAAACTCATAATGGCTGTGTGCGATACCGGAAATGAGCAACAGCCGGCAACGGTGGCTGACAGAGAGAGGCAACGAACCCGTCCCCTGAATGCAATAGCCCAACAGCGAGCCCGTTCGGGGACATGCCGCACGAAGCTGTGATCGATTTAATTACTCGTTATTCCATTAAATCGTTCCTTCCAGCCGCAGGTGGCGGCCACCCTCAGCCATTGCATGGTTACGCCTTGCGAAGTGGTGGCGCTGCACTGTACCCTCCTTAACACGCGATGGTAGGTGATTCTTCTAAGGCACAATGCCGAGCTTCTGCAACCCGTATTTTTGTTTATTTTTTCTTTTATAGTTAATGTGTTCGCCGCGATCGCCATGGTCAAATTTATAGAGGCGACAATGCGCCTGGTTATGTTGGTGCCTATTCCCCTGTTTCTGTAAGGCCGAACCTGCAAACCTTGCCGTGCTCCAAGACTGAACTTTGCGGTTCGCGTCATGTGTATGCCTACACGGGTGCAATTCAAGACTTTCCCGGTGGCAAAACTCTTCGCCTAGAGTGGTCGGATGTGACGGTCGTGTGTGAGCCCCGACTATACCGAACCAGATGGAAGAATTTTGTCTGTAGGAAGTTTTCCCGTGGGAAATTGCGGCCGCCTTGCTGAGGACACCTGGTTCTTTTTTGCCTCGGGGCGAGCCAGATTTGCCTGCCCTTGACCCGCACTTGGCAGGACCACAGACAGTCGCGTCGTCCACCGCCGCTTGAAGCCGTCCCTTCTTCCACTTTTCTCCGCCGCTGCTCGGACATATGAGGAGGAGGAGATAAAGAGGAGCAAACGGAGAGGTTCTGGGGAGACTGGGGAAGACCGTCTTGGGATTCGGAGGCAGCCGTAGGAACAATCCGAAAGCGCGTCCCACTCAGGAGCCAGCGTTTCCTGCCCCAGTCCACACCTCGAGCCCGCCAAGCTACCAGTACTGCCTAACCTCCCATTCGTGACCGCGGCCTACAGCTCGTGCTCGCCGAACTATCAGTCCGGTACTGCCTCCCGTTCCTGCCCTCGGGTTTACCGCCAAGACCTTTGGAGCCACCGGCGCCACACTGCATCCATCTCGTGGCCCCGAGATCCACTTGGCCTGTCGGCGTCCCGTCGACGTTTTACCCCCTGAAACATGAATAACTCCGCCCTACCTCGTGAAAGCCGGCACCACTGAGGCACCCCATTAAACTAATGGTAATGTTTATCACCCGACGCAGTGGTTCTCATTTCCTTCAAGCTCTGCGTGGACCCACGTTATTATGACTTTTTGACTAATCCATTTAATGAGAATCACCCTATCATGTTCTTCGAGAATGTTCTATCATGTTCTTCGCCACGCTATCAACTGTACAGCTAAAGAGCTTGAGCTAGAAAACCCCTCAACCTGCATTCGTCTGAAACCTGCCGGAGGTGGCTCCCTCCGCTGGACTTCCCAGCGCTTCTCCGTGAACTCAGAAGCTGTCCAGCCTTGGAGGAGGGTGAGGATATGAACGCATTCCCTACGTAAGATGTACATGGTCATGTTATTCACAGTGCAGTGCGCACGAGTCGAACACAGATAAGGATGTCAGCGCCAAATTATTATGTGCCAGTGCGTGCGTTTGCCGTAAACAGTGCGCGAGCAACAAACACGTGTAGTGTTTGTCAAAGCCGTAACATGCACACAAACGCCAAGTCTGGCTCAAAAGCGGCGCTCAGACGTGCCCCAGGAGTGAGTTTGATGTCGCCGCCCGGCACAGAGGATCGCCAGGATGGGAGAGGGAAGATACAGTCAGCCGCAACTATGATGATTATCTAGCCTGGACTAACCATCACACGTGGCACAGGGAACTGTTTAGCTTGGGACCAAGCACTCGGAATTCTTAGTGTGTCGAAGAAGCGCCTTCTTACGTTTCACACAACCAGAGCAAATTGCTTTTGAATGTCGCCTTGCTCCCACGAGCTTTCTGTTGGAAGCAGCTGTGTTTCCGGAATAAAGCGGTGGTTTCTACTTTTGCATGGTGTGGCTTCGTCGCTATTGGTCGGGATGAATAACCCCTACAAAGGAATGGAGGTTTCTTCCCAATTAACACACACATTGACTGCTGTGCGCAAGCCTTCAATAGTGTGATGGTAGCTCCAGATGCCAAGTGCGGTGACAATTACTCGCAGTGCACAGCTGGAGGAAAACCCAAACAGGAAACCTCATAGCTGAGTAAAGCAACAACCAATGACCGGCCAACCACTCCCCGTGCAAGCGCTAGACAAATGATTCGTGTTCATACAGCGCAGTGGTTTTAAAATGTTTCACCCAAATTGTAAACACTACCGACATTGCAGAAGAATGACGAGAGTCCGAAATAGCCTCTAAATCCTATTTCAAACACGGAATATACACCGCTACTCCCGTAGAGCTTCTACTCAAAAGACGATTTGCGTGAGGCCACCGTTGGTTCGACCACTCCGCCGTTACACGTAATTAAATCATAACCGGATTTCATAAATAACACCCGCATTTTCTTATCTTAAATCGAACAATTATGTTTTAATGCTTCCCGACTCTTATATCCGAAGGTTACAGTTCTAGGCTTAAATTTGTACAGCGCCATGCTCGCTAAAAACTTAACCACCCGAAAAGTCACTATGGCGTTTGTTCTAACTGGGAAACAAGCGCAGACGGTGTGACATTGCAGTGTAATATATTCCTAAGTGTTTTTGATTTTTGGGGTAATTGGTTTAACCTCAAATCATTCTTTGTGTGTGAAATCGAGTCATCGAGAAACGCCTCCCCACAAGCCTGCTTTGAGTCGTCATAAACCCCCCCCTTTCTCGACGAATATCTCTAGAAAGGAGGCGGTTACCCGGATGCAAGGGTGAGCTTCGAGCACAGCATGAGCACACAGGATGCCATGTTATATTTCAAGGAATTCATTCTGGGCAAGTGAAACACGTATCACAACAGAGTGATCATTTGCCCGGACGAAAAGAGTGCGCGCAATACACAACTACAACTGAGGCCTTCGTTGCTTCTTGGCATACACTACCCCTGACAAACATACGAATTGTCACTACTCTCACCAGCACGTTCCAGATTACTTTGGAAAGCGCGGGCCTGCAGTACCACCCCCTCTGCTGCATACGAATCACCTGTGGTTTGTTGATAGTCCTGTGAACGTGAATTGAGAACACTATCGTCACAGCTTCTCAAAGAGGCAATTACTGGGGTTTTAGCATACAGGTCTTCAGGTAATCAAAATATTGAGGAGCCTACCCATACGCAAGCGAATGTTAGTTAAGTTCATCAGTATCATCAGTTCTTCTTCAAGTAAACTTTGCTAATTTGTGTGTAAATGAGATAGTACTTTGGCCGTAGAAATTACCCATGTCCGAACCAGACATTTTGTCGTGAATTCATGCCATCATCTTCATCAGAGCAACTTTAGGTTGGCTTTTCTCTATATCATTTATCATTCAGTTCTTCTGCTGTACAAATTTTCCATGGCTTATACATAAACCTTCAAATGTTAGCTGACGCCATCATTATCTGAGGACCTGCTTAAGGTGAGCTTCACTATATTGTGTTTACCCTAAACATTTTTGAACAAAGGCATGAGCCCTGGCCTAACCAGAGACCTCTCAAGGTGAATTCCTGCATTCATCGTCATAGGATCAGCTTAAGGCGGGCTTTACATTATTGAGAATAAAATGCAGCTTAAAGTTTAACGAATCACATGTACTCCACAAACAGATTTGCCATTATAAATTTACGTCATCACCAAATCGTCAAAACATGGGCTTTAAGGTGTATCTTCTAGCATACAACCGTTGCTCGTTCAAGCAAGTTATTAAAGCTTTGCTTGAACACGTGTTTATTTGTTTTGAGTAAAAAAAGTAAAACTGGCCATCGTCTATGACATATACTGATCTTAATCATTTTGACGGGTGAATTTATTCTGCCCTAATATGAAATGCATTGGCTCGAACTGTCGCCTCTATCCCCCCGTTGGAAATTCACGGAGGTTTTACACAAATTCCCTTTGAGCTGAAATTGTCACAGAAAATTGGGGTCAACCATTCTCAAGAGGGTTCATCAAGTCTCATTTAAAATCAAACTCGCTCGGGCTGATGCTCACTTGGGTTAAATAATATTGGGAATCACTCGGATTCAAATTTTCCCTGACCAAGACGTACTCTTACTACCAAAGACTTAACATACGTCGGGTAAAACACATGAAGCCACACCAGTCTCACCTGTACTCAAGCTCAACCCGTGCGAACATTTGAGAATAATTAGGTGCAGTAAATGGAGTATCGCTCACCATTTCGACCTCCGTACCTTACCGACCGAAATCAATAAGTTAAAACAGAAGCGCTAAGATCGTCCTTTTGGGTATTTATTGGTGTTTTCTAATGTTACATTTTATTACGTGGTAGTACAGGACATTGCCAATGACTCGAAGTATGAAGTACGCCTATACGTGGGTGATTTCTCATTTTACTGTCTCACTACGAATGCTCAGAAATGAATGTGTTAAACAAGTGCTTGCAAAGTATACATGACTAATCTATGACATTGTATGTTGAAATAATTATTCATAAACCTAGACACACTACAGAATTTACCTAAGCACATTCCTGCTCTTTAATTAGGAAATAATTACCCCGCTTTAGCGCACTAGAAACGAAGCATTAACCAATGTATATCAGCGCATCAAAATTTACGCGTACCCGATAAAACATTTGCGACCCTTCCATAAGTAAACGCTGTTGTACAGCTAACACTTGAAAGATGATACACCCTACGTAATGCGCATGAAGTACAAAATATTTGCACGGCCCACGCTGGATTACGCCAGTAAAATCTCCGATCTGCACCGAGTCAGCCTCGATAAAATCTTGAAACAATGTGAAAACGTAGTAGCGTCGACTAACTTTACAGCTTATCAGAGGACGCTGTATGTAACTTCTGTATTATCTACTGCCCGTAGGCCCTGAATCGTGACAGAAAGAAATATAGCCTCGTTGAAATTCTGGCAATAATGCCTAGCCAGAAATTTGATTGGGACAGCAGCTTGTATTTGCGAACCCAGGACGAGTGTCCCCACACTGAGCTCGTCCACAAGCTGTGTCATCTATATAGGTAGTGTTGATACCTTCGAATGTTCTCTTCTCGCGAAACCCACATTTAAGGACCTATCATGACGTGAGCCACCATGCGCCCCGGCCATGCGACCCGGCCATGCGACCCGGCCATGCGACTTGGCCATTCTCCTCGGGCCTTGCGCCCTGACCGAGATCCCCGCCGCTCGGTCTAAAGCCATTGCACAGCCAACACTACGCTGTGGTCACCGCCAATCACACCGGCGCATTTGGGAGAAGGCTTGTCTGGACGGAGGATTGCCGCGGGGACAACCCCTATTAAGAATGCACACGACCCCGCCAGTTCCCAGAATTGTTGACATAGCGGACAACGGAAGGGTGGTGATTGTCGTCTGACAGCCTGGTGCGGCGCAGCGAGACACCATTTTTAAGCGCCCTGGTCGGCACAGCGTATAACCGCCGCTTTTTTTCCCAAACCCCTCACCACAGCGTGCTTTCTCGCCTGCGGGCCAGCTTTTGACCCGAACATGTTGGCGCCCTTATGAATATTCCGAAGATGGTGGAGTGGCAGTTTCTACGTGAATTTAGGCCCACCTTTACGCGTGTAGGGAAGCTAGGGGGGCGTTCCTGAGAGAGAGTATTACCGAAGTGTTATAAGGCCGAAAATGGCCGTTAAAAAGCGTTCTTTTGTCACCTCACAGCGTAAGTGTTGCTGGCGAGTCAAGGAGTCTCCACCGCTCAAGGTAGGCTAGGATTTCTGAGCCCCCTAAACGAGACGATCAGGTCACGTCGGGATCACGTCGGGATCACTACAGGATCACGTCAGAAGTTTAGGGTACCGCGGTGTACTGAGCAACCAGACGGGTCCTGCGGCAGGTACAGACATAGCTCGGCAAAATTGAATGCCACTCACTCGCAGACACTAAAAAAAAATATAATTATACTAAAGCACTCACTGGCACTCACGCTCGCCACTCCGCCCTCATCACGCGCTCTCACTCGCACTCACGCTCGCACCTCCGCTCTCACTACTCGCACTCACTCGTGCTCACGCTCTCCACTCGTGCCCAGCACTCGCACTCCCTCGCGCTCACGCTCGCCCCTCCACCCTCAGCACTCGCACTCACTCCTGCTCAAGCTCACAACTCGTCACCACTCGCACTCACTCGCACTCACGCTCACCACGCCAGTCTCACTACTCGCACTCACGCTAACGCTCACCACTCCGTCCTCACCGCTCGTACTCACTCGCACTCACGCTCACCACTCGTCGTCACCACTGTCACTCACGCTCACCACTCACGATTACGAGTTCCACTCGCGGTGAGCCCCATTCACCACTCACGAGTGCGAGTACACTCACCACTCACGTGTGCGAGTGCTCTCACCACTCACGAGTGCGAGTGCACTCACCCCTCGCAAGTAGTGAGCCCCGCTTGCCACTCCCGAGCGGCGGGTGCACTCGCGCGATGTGTGGCGCTTACCGCTGTGAGCGCGGACCCTCGAGCTATACTTCGCAGGAGCCGCTCGCTGTGGTGGACCACCACAGCGAGCGGCTTCGGCGAGGAATAGCCAACTTGATTAAAAGATCAAGGGTCGGCGCTCACAGCGGTAAGTACCGCACATCGCGCGAGTGGCGAGCGGGGCTCACTACTTGCGAGTAGTGAGTGCACTCGCACTTGTGAGTGGTAAGAGCACTCGCACTCGTAAGTGGTGAGAGCACCCGCGCTCGTGGGTGGTGAGAACACTGGCGCTCACGAATGGTGAGTGGAGCTCATCGCGAGTGGCACTCGCACTCGCTAGTGGTGAGCGGGGCTCGCCGAGAGTAGTACTCGCACTCACGAGTGGCGATTGGGGCTCACCGCGAGTGGCACTAGCAGTCACTCGCACTCACACTCACCAGCCCACAACGATGGCGAGGCTCACTCACCACTCACTCATGATTGGGGAGTGGGGAGTGTGTGTGAGTGCACTCGTGAGTGAGTTTGCCGACCTATGGGTACAGAGTCCCCGCTGTCGTTTCTCGAGCGGTTGGTGTACGCTCCGAGATTGGGAGAGTAAGACGGACTTGGAAATCTCGAGTGGCTTGTACAGACTTAGAGCTAGCGTCTAACTGCAGTTTGAAGTTTTTATAGTTTTTTATTACTCATTTACCCAGTTATCCTAATATAAATATTCGTACATAAACTCTTCGTTTCTTTTGAGCAACTACAAACGGCTCGAATTAACAAATTCGGTCGCCATCCCCGAGAACTTCTGCACCATGGCACTGCCAGACTCCTGCCAAATCAACTGGCGCCTGGGCGATTGTGTTGCTGATCGCCACCAGACTTCGGGAAAACGAACAATAATCTTTACACTATACTCTACTGGAATCAACTAGACCAAAATACATTGCTTGACACAGACACAACGAATTCCTTTGAGCACAAAACGTCAGTATTTATTTCCAGAGAACACCCCTTCTTTACTGCGAAACTGGATGGATATGTTTCTCGAGAACTTTTTCCCCCATCTGTATAGGAGGCCGCAACGGATAAACGGTTTGAAAATGTTTCCTAAAAATGGTAAAGTGATGACACTCAAGGGTCTTTTGCATAATATAATTTATTCTCTCGGAAAATAACACCACAGCTGCAAAGGATATCTGTTTACACTTTCCTTTTAGTCCCAATACTTATAGTCAGAGGTTGATTACATGCACTGGTTCACAAAATCTGAACAAAGATTCGAATCATGTAAAAAAGAACCTTCACACAATTCCTATAATCTTGTTTTTTACCTTCCCGCGTTCGTGAGAAGCCGTTAGTTTATTTTAGGAAAAATATTATGACTAGACCTTGAATTTTGGCGTATAGCTCTAGACTCAGAACCCGTGTTGCTTTACATGTTATTCCATTGGTCATTTTAAATTATTCAATGCCGTGGATGAGTTTGCGAGCGTAAATTATATATTTGCGTACTGTGATTAAGGATCGAGGAATAGTTGATTATCCCGCGTAATAATTTTTCTATGATACATTGTCATCTCCAACCTCCGCAGTGTACACGAATATACCCTTAGATTATGGGTGCTGTACTCTTGTGAAAATATGGTGCAGTCAAATGCCAGTATAACGAGCGTGTTAGACTCCCATTATTGTCCATTATACACGTAACTCCGCTATATGCATCGTGCACTTCACTAGCCCCATGTAAAGGAGGTAAGTACAATGACTCAATAAGTCATCATAATGGAACCGATAAATATAAAAAAAAACTAAATAAACATCCTTTGCGCTTTACTGTTACGTACTGATTTGACACTTCTGAGCTGATGCTGTCTAAGTTCAAAGCCAGCTACGGCGCATGGTCAGGGAGTGACGATTCAAGTATATGCAGCACATCAAATGCCACGATGGCATCGCGGATACTCATAACGCTTGACTGCTCCGCAAGCTCTTCATTACTGTTGTCCTGATCATTTGTGTAGCCGTTCTTTTTTTTTAGGATGGCTCCACAATGCTTTGGTTTGTCAGGCGAGAGAAGAATGGTACGTGGTCGTACATCCTAGTGTAATTGTCAGCCGTCACAACCGTGGTTGCATCACAGCACTCACTGTTCGCTGCGTGTTGCGATACATCGCTTCGCTGCTCCGCATTAGCACACGTGCAGCGAGGAGTATTCGCTATCAAGCAACAACTCAGCGATATGAAACCCATGAATGTTTTACGTTAAATGGACAAATTCGCTGTAGTGGCCTTCGCTGCAGTGGCATTCACAATACAGAAAAAACAGATCAGGTCTGGCCATATAAAATTATTCGTTGTACACGCCATTTTGTAGTAGTAGTATTCATTGTAGCGGTGTTTGATGGTACTGTACTTAAATATAAACTATGAATTCTAAATCAAAAAATTGCGTTAAAAACGAAAACAACTGATTTTGCCTATTCTTTGGAAAAACTGGACACTCTATAATTATTACCGAAAAAACTTTTTTCTTTCAAATACATCCTTTTATGCAGGCATAATTACATTCTCCCAGTTTGTAATTTTTGTAAACATTTATTAGTTCATTTGCATTCATTGGCAGTGAACTACACAATGCTATTCGCCAAGTATCACGTTGGAAAGCAACCTAATTTACCATTGACACATCCTGCTGAGAAAAACCTATTTCCCCTCTGCTTGTTTGCTGTGATATGCAGTGTATGAGGTCGGTAGATGTATGACCACGTTTAGTGAAATATACCTATTATAGCCCTTTTGAAGACAGTTTACTTGATTATATTTATTTCCGGCAATATCGTTAAAAGCACGGTTCGTCAAATTTGTTCAACCACATGCTTCAAGACTTAGGGAGCACTTTCGTTACCTGTTTATGCCAATGTTAAGTTCGGGCTCCTCATTTAATTAAGGAAAGCCGCCGGTGGCTAATGTTTGGCGTCGCCTACGCTGGTAGCGGCTGTCCCGTGTCCCTTTTATGTAAGCGCACGGATTCCAAGTTCGGAGCCGCGGAGAGCGTGTTTTATACCCGTCCTTTTGTGTGTCAAAAGACGGGGGCGATTAGCCTGAGTACCTCTGTCGCGTCGGAGTGGCTGGGTCATTAGGCATGACAAGCTGAAGAGAAGCTGAATGACGGTGTGTCTCGTAGTGCCGAAAAGGCGCGCGGTGTAAGTTTTTGAGAATTTACAAAGGCGGCGCCGGGCGCTCTTCAATGACGGGTCATTCGCCTCGACGAAGGTAGCCTGGGCCGGCAGCGTCTCTTCTCGTTGGCTGTTCAGGCGAGCGGCGGTGCCCCTTTCGTCTGGGAGGGGATTAGCAACGACTCCCTCTTTGTCCCGGCGCGCGCGCAGTCAAGGCGCCAAGGCGAGGACGCGGGAGGAGGTTAGCCGCGCGAAGACCGCTCCAAGCCGTCGGCTTGGCTTTTGAGCAGATGCCACCCGCTGAACATAATGGTGTTTCCACTTTAGGACGCAGACGTCTTGGATTTGGTCGTGGGGTGTGATAGCGTGCGTGGGAAACGCACAATGAGTGTATAAGAGAGACGGTTGGGTCACGTGATCGCCGGTGGGGACACATGTGTGATTGACTGGTTCCTGTGGCCAATCAATTGTTTGTATTAATTGTTTGAAAGGTTTTTGTCTCTTTCCTGTACGCCCCCTTCTTGGAGGCGGGGTTTTTGGTATCAAAATTGGAGTGTTGGGTTTTTCGGGGGTCAGTCGAGAGGTGATCTTGTTCAGTATAGATCTCGGCCGAACAGGCTGCTGCTGTCAGAGTGAGAATGTAACCGTCACTCTGACCTGATGTAAATTTGGAGTAATGTAAATAGTGTAAATATACCTAATATCCAGCAAGGAAGGCAGTCCTCATCCCTTACCCGCTACAAGCATCGGTCGTCGGTCATCGGAGCGAGTCGAGATCGTCCTCTCGGCTCGTGCATCAAAAGAACATCAGTATTTTGTCTCCACCAGTTCGCTAAGATGGAGATGCGAAATTTAACTGCCGCTGTCGGCAAAATGACCACGACCATCGGCTGGAGCTGGTGGGGTATTGAGAGACTCCTTCAATGCAAGGTTCTACTGCGACCAACTACGAGCCCGACTCCAAGCATCGACGGGGCGGCACCTTAGCGGGAGGCCTAATGAGTTCCAGCTCAGTGCGGCAGCAGCCGCTATTCAACGGCAACGGGGCGATACCTCAGAGGGAGGCCTCGTGGGCTTCGTCTCAGGCGGCGTAAGCCGCGGTTCAACGGGGCGACACCTCAGCGGGAGGCCACGTGGGCTCTGGCCCAGGGCGGCGTAAGCCGCGGTTCAGCGGGGCGACAGCTCAGCGGGAGGCCTCGTGGGCTCTTGCCCACGGTGGAATAAGCCGCGGTTCAATGGGGCAACACCTCAGCGGGAAGCCTCGTGGGCTCTGGCCCAGGGCGGCGTAAGCCGTGGTTCAGCGGGGCAACACCTCAGCGGGAGGCCTCGTGGGCGCTGGCTCAAGGCGGCGTAAGCCGTGGTTTAGCGGGGCGACACCTCAGCGGGAGGCCTCGTGGGCTCTGGCCCAGGGCGGCGTAAGCCGTGGTTCAGCGGGGCGACACCTCGGCGGGAGGCCTCGTGGGCTCTGGCCCAGGGCGGAGTAAGCCGCGGTTCAACGGGGCGCCACCTCAGCGGGAGGCCTCGTGGGCTCTTGCCAACGGTGGCATAAGCCGCGGTTCAATGGGGCAACACCTCAGCGCGAAGCCTCGTGGGCTCTGGCCCAGGGCGGCGTAAGCCGTGGTTCAGCGGGGCGACACCTCAGTGGGAGGCCTCGTGGGCTCTTGCCCACGGTGGCATAAGCCGTTGTTCAACGGAGCGACACCTCAGCGGGAGGCCTCGTGGGCTCTGGCCCAGGGCGGGGTAAGCCGCGGTTCAACGGGGCGACACCTCAGCGGGAGGCCTCGTGGGCTCTTGCCCATAGTGGCATAAGCCGCGGTTCAACGGGGCAACACCTCAGCGGGAAGCCTCGTGGGCTCTGGCCCAGGGCGGCATAAGCCGTGGTGCAGCGGGGCGACACCTCAGCGGGAGGCCTCGTGGGCTGTTGCCCACGGTGGCATAAGCCGTTGTTCAACGGGGCAACACCTCATGGGCTCTGGCCCAGATGGGGTAAGCCGCGGTTTAACGGGGCGACACCTCAGCGGGAGGCCTCGTGGGCTCTTGCCCATAGTGGCATAAGCCGCGGTTCAACGGGGCAACACCTCAGCGGGAAGCCTCGTGGGCTCTGGCCCAGGGCGGCGTAAGCCGTGGTTCAGCGGGACGACACCTCAGCGGGAGGCCTCCTGGCTCTTGCCCACGGTGGCATAAGCCGCGGTTCAACGGGGCAACACCTCAGCGGGAAGCCTCGTGGGCTCTGGCCCAGGGCGGCGTAAGCCGTGGTTCAGCGGGGCGACACCTCAGCGGGAGGCCTCGTGGGCTCTGGCCCAGGGTGGCGTAAGCCGTGGTTTAGCGGGGCAACACCTCAGTGGGAGGCCTCGTGGGCTCTGGCCCAGGGCGGCGTAAGCCGCGGTTCAACGGGGCGACACCTCAGCGGGAGGCCTCGTGGGCTCTTGCCCACGGTGGCATAAGCAGGGTGTCGAACCGGAATTTTTTCGGGTTCGGTTCGGGTTCGGGTTCAAGCCTTTCGGGTTCGGTTCGGGTTCAGTTCCAGAGCACCATTCCGTTCCGGTTCGAACCGGTTCGAACCGGTTCAAACGGGTTCAAACGGGTTCGAAGAAAAAAAGCAGGCGTGTTTTTTTCTGTTAATTTTTTGTGCTCATTTTTCGTTTCCTTATCAAGTCGGCATAAAAACAAAGTCATAATGAAGGTTTCTTTGTCCAAATATTTTGTCTTCGCCAAACTAAAGCGACCCTGCAACACTTTTTTCAACTTTTTTCTAAATCTTAAGTGCTTGCAGGAAGTAGTCAACCAACACATTAGATTATGGGGTCGCAATGTGCCTCAGCCAAAAATGACTGCTCTCTCCTCGTCAGATAACATAGAAACTTGCTCAAAATATTTTTCTCTCCTTCCCGGTCTTCGCGTTCTTCGACCGCTGAATGACGTCATTACAGCGGTGTAGCGGCTGTTGGCCGACTTTCCTTAAATTGCAGAATAGAACGCATTTGATAGCCACTTAAGAAAAAGCCACAAAAGCGAAGCAGAAACTGAAGGTGCATCCGCATCGACGAGAAAATCACGCACTGTTGCTCTGTGCTGGCAATAGCGATAGTTTTCGCAGTGCTTCCAAATGCGAAGAAGAGTGAAAGCGTTTATCGAAAGTGTTGATTTATTTATTTACTGCTTTATTTATTTATTTATTTATTTATTTATTTATTTATTTATTTATTTATTTGTTTGTTGTTGGGTTGAACGCGCCGATGCAACGCCGACGACGAGGCGCGCCATAGTGGAGGGCTCCGGATTAATTTTCACCAACTGGGGATCTTTACGTGCGCCGAAATTTCGGACCCACGGACGTTTTCGCTTTTCGCTTCCATCAGAAAAGCGGCCGCCGCGGCCTGGTATCTAAACCGCGTCTGTGTGCTCTGCAGCGCAACGCCTTACCCACTCAGCCACCGCGGCGAGTTTACCTAAAGTGTTGAAGAGCTCCTTTAACTGTACCTACAAAATGTTTTCTATGGTAGTGTGACGAGTACGTTGCGCCGACTGCCAATTGTTGCAGGTGGCATTTAGAGAAATTTCCTTCTGCCCATCTTTTATTTGCTAACAGAGCTGTTAGAAAGAAAGAATGGCTATAAAGACTAATTGGACGGCGTGTATAGGACGGCATTGGATAGGGAACCACCGGAGATACGAACTTGCTAATGGCCCTTCAGCGACCAGTGACAGCGATTGGGCTCTAGGAAAGATGATAGCCAAGTGAAGTCACAAGCAGCAGTAATGATCACTTGTAGAGAGAGAGAGAGAGAAAATGAAGTTTAATTCAATTGAGGCAAAGTTTTAGAGAGGCGTCCTCATTCGAGGGGGCCGAATCGACAGCCGTTTCCATCAAGAGCAACTGATCTTCCAGGCCGGAGCTGGCCATGGCTGTCTCCCAATTCTCTATGGAAACGTGGAGGTTGGATGGATCTACGGCACACTTGTCGCAGCCGCCTACTATGTGTATGAGGTTCCCAGGCTCTCCACAGAAGCAGCGAAATGCAGAGAGTTGTGTCCCGACAAAGAGGTGAAGTCTGGTGTTGTGGGGGAAGGTGTGTGCCCACAGGGTGCGGAGTAATCTTTCTGGTTAATCGGTAGTGATTTGTGCGGGGAGGAATACGTTCTACGGAAGAGGCCATAGTGCTGAGTTACTTCCTGGTCTGTGACTGCAGGATGTATGCACTCGGGCCGAGCTTCATCAGCGCTGGCTAAGCGAGTCAAATCTCGACCCACGAGGTTGGTGATCTTGTTTGCCGGGGATGCCAGTATGAGCTGGTGCCCATACATGCCCGGCTGGTCTCCTTGGTGGTCTCTGATTGATCATCGGAAGTTTTGTAACATGCAATCGACCGTTGGCAAAGTTGGGCCACGCCTGCTAAGAGTCTGTTATGAGAGTTTTGTCGCCGCTTTGGCTAAGCGCACGTGCTATCGCCGCTTCCTCAGCTTAGAGGGGGCTGTGTTCGGGGGTTGAGATGCTACACCTGTGGGAGGCTGCAGAACGGTAACACAAAGAAAGAGAAGGTATTGAAGAATGCTATCGGGCGTCTCCTGCATCAAACCAGTTGATCGTTCCTCCCTTTTTTTCTCGCAGTTTAGTTTCTTTCCAACTGTCTCCCCTCATATATACACACGTTTTGAAAACCCTTTGATGAATATAAAATATGCATTAGGCAATTAGTTATTAACTTTAGTGCGAGATGTCAATTTTAATATAGCAACAACATAATGGCGCAATACGTACGGGCATTAAGAAAGACCTTTTATAGCAATCAGGTGGTCGTCACATAACTTTGCGGCTACTTTGTGCGTGACAAAATTTTCTGATTGGTCGAGAAGGAGAACGCTGCAAAATTTCCAAATGCCAAGGACCCCAAAGATATCATGTATTGTCCGACCGTCGCATCCGCCTTAACTGACCCGCTAATTCCTTTAATCCAAATTAATCAACACATCAGTCCCCCTAATTCCCATTAGCTCATTCACTCACCTAACTGATCACCCCAGTCTACCCGCTAACCCGCACTAATCGACGTCAATCCATCCGCCTCTTAAGTTTAAGGTTGAGCAGATTCAAGATAACATGAAAATGCTATCAAATATACTTTAAAAGTGGAAATTAGGATTCCCCATTTTTTTATATCTCATGTTCTCTTAGAGCAGTAACCAAAGGACACAACAGCACTGTATACAAGAAAAAGTGAAGTTAATTTTGAGAACTGCGAGCGTTTGTGTCTCAGTGCTGTTTGTATATAACTGTTCATTCAAACTAGAATAAGTGGAAGATGCAGATTTATTGTTGATGGTGTCCCTGAAGGCCTTCACAAGCGGACAGGGATGCATGCGAATTAACAACACATTGAAAACTTTACACGATTTTAAACACCATATAGATAGAAACCATGAAGAATATTCAATGATATGTTGCCTCGTAATATGCGTTATCACTTAAGTTATGCTAAATGTAAAAGATTATTGGGAGAGATGGGCAGCACCTAACGCAAACTGATAGTATATACGGACAACTTTAAATTAAATTGAGGGCAATAATTAGAAGAGAACATGATGGGTCTTGGGAACTGCCGACTACGCAAAATATTTCATGGTTCTGTCTGGCGAGTGGCAAAATATCTTCAGACGCAAGGTAGGGTACTGAAATGGAAAACTAGAAATCACATTTTTGAGGCCCCGGAACCGGTTCGGAACGGTTCCTTCGATTCGTTCCGGTTCGGGTTCAGTTCCAAAATGGCGGAAAAAATACGGTTCCGGTTCAGTTCCGGTTCCGGGCAAAAATTCGGGTTCGGTTCCGGTTTTCGGTTCGGCTCCGGTTCCGGTTCGACACCCTGGGCATAAGCCGCGGTTCAACGGGGCAACACCTCAGCGGGAAGCCTCGTGGGCTCTGGCCCAGGGCGGCGTAAGCTGTGGTTCAGCGGGGCGACACCTCAGCGGGAGGCCTCGTGGGCTCTGGCCCAGGGCGGCGTAAGCCGTGGTTCAGCGGGGCGACACCTCAGCGGGAGGCCTCGTGGGCTCTGGCCCAGGGTGGCGTAAGCCGTGGTTCAACGAGGCGACACCTCAGCGGGAGGCCTCGTGGGCTCTTGCCCACGGTGGTTTAAGCCGCGGTTCAACGGGGCAACACCTCAGCGGGAGGCCTCGTGGGCTCTGGCCCAGGGTGGCGTAAGCCGTTGTTCAACGGGGCGACACCTCAGCGGGAGGCCTCGTGGGCTCTTGCCCACGGTGGCATAAGGCACGGTTCAATGGGGCAACACCTCAGCGGGAAGCCTCGTGTGCTCTGGTCCAGGGCGGCGTAAGCCGTGGTTCAGCGGGGCGACACCTCAGCCGGAGGCCTCGTAGGCTCTGGCCCAGGGCTGCATAAGCCGTGGTTCAGCGGGGCGACACCTCAGCGGGAGGCCTAGTGGGCTCTGGCCCAGGGCGGGTAAGCCGCGGTTCAACTGGGCGACACCTCAGCGGGAGGCCTCGTGGGCTCTGGCCCAGGGCGGCGAAAGCCGTGGTTTTATGGAGCGACACCTCAGCGGGAGGCCCCGTGGGCTCCGGCCCAGGGCGGCGTAAGCCGCAGTTCAACGGGGCGACACCTCAGCGGGAGGCCTCGTGGGCTCCAGCCCAGGGAGCACGGCCCCATCCCAGCAGCGGGAGCTACGCTTCGGGTCCACGAGCTGCTGCACCAGCGACACTGCCACCCGGCCGAACCCGGAGAGAGCACAGGTGGGCCCTGATTTGATTTCTCCAGTTCACTATGGCTACTATGCTAACAGGATGTCGCGGCACCGACCGAAAGGTTAGTGCCATTGTGCTCGAGATTGAGGAGCTGAGAGCGGAGTAAGCTCTCAAAAATGCGCAGCACGCTTTCCAATAAGCAAGGCTGGCTGATAGCAGGGGCGTCGGTTGCTGTTCCGAATGGACAGCTGAAGAGCTTAGCGCTTAATTAGCCCAAGGGAGAACGGAGATCGCTTACGAGAAAGCGAAGCTCCGCAGGATCGGTGAACTCGAAGAGGACGGCAATGTTTTCACGGTGTTTGTTCCCTCGTGGGCGCTTCGAGCGCCACGGGATAAGGAGAGTTGTAGTGTAGTGGAAGTCGCCGAAGCCACTCCATGTGTTGGGCAACACGTTAGCGTTCCCACTGCTACAGATGAGATTGTGGAATCTTGTGAGACAGATGTCCTAGCTGCAGCAATTCTGTCTGTTGCGGCGGGCAGTGTTGCCATGGCCACTCAGGAAAATGTCGAGAGTAGCACCGCCCCATGCGCTGACATAGATTCCGCGGCCGACCGCGAGGAGCCCCTCGTGGAAGAGCTAATACAGAACTCGAGCGAGGCTGCAGAAAGCATGCTCATCTCAGAGGAGGCAAAGGGAGCGCCGGGGTCATGTAAAGGCAGCGAACTGAGCGCCTAGTCGTTGAGCTTCCGTGCGCAAAGCATGCATGTGCAGGTGCCCGCGGCGTCTTCGCGTATTGCGATTCGAACGGGCCCAAGAACGCGGAATGCGGAGGCAGGTGTGGCGACCAAGGTGCGACATCGTCGTACGCATTACGGCCGGGTAGGGTGTTCCTTCTCTCCCGCGAGCACAGGACACCACGAGCCGAACCAGGGTTCGTGTAGAATGAGCTGGTGACGCATGAAACGGAATTGGCTTCCGTGCGACGGTCGGTGTGTGCCGCCGTGGAAAGGGGCGTTGGCGCTGAATTGTGTACAGTGCTAGATAGAACAGGTCAGGTTGTTTGGCGCGCACTTAGTTGTTAGCGTGTTTTTCTCTGGGTGCGTAGGGATGGGTCAGATAAGAATTATTTTTAGTTTTACCTGTACTGTCGTTCTCCCCCTTGTAGTTAGTTTTCTTTTAGTGTGTTTGTGCATGTGTTGGTTGTGTTCAGCTGTCGTAACGCGTGTGATTTACTAGTAGCGCAGCTTGGCGGTTTTAACTGTCTCCTTGAGAAGCAGAGCCGATCCGCTCTTACAGCGGGGTAGGGAGTTTACCTCTGGGCACAAAGGCGAGTGTCTCTAATTATTTGCGCTCGTTGGCATGTGGTCATGGTGGGCCATGGAATGTGCAAGTGGGCCCCCTTGTGGCGCTTGTGTGCGAACTAGTGTCTGAAGTACTGAAAAATGAACTTTCAGTACATCGCATGTGGACAGCAAGTGAACCTCAACCGGGATGAACAATCTGGTGCATTCTGAAAGAACAGGCGTCCGCGAGTGCGTGAAGAGACGCTGAACTTCCATAGACGTATTTTTTATTTGTACAAACCTAGCCTCATTTTGTGCGTTTGGGTTTGCTCGGGTGTCTGTTCCTTTCCTTATGGTGAAAGAATGCTCCTGCATGCACGTAACGTTTAGGAGTGGATGGTGTCATTCATTCAGTTGTGAAGTTTGAACATTTATACCCTTCGTGCGGTTGGTTGCCTTTAATGGTAGAGGGTGCCACAAGTTTGTTCTCACGGGCCTTGTAGTTGAGCGACTTCGTTTATTCTTTGATGTTGCGCAACCCATGGCTAGGCCAAGCAACTGAGTGTGCCGTGTTGTATCAGTTTTTGGTGCAGTTGGCCGGCGCGTTGTGCTGGTTGGGTTGGTGTGTGCCGGATTAATATTGTATTGTTGTACTGTACTGTACTTTGTATTGTACTCGCGTAACGGCTTGAGTGTTTTTTTTTTCAGTTGTGGGTCTGCAGGAAGACATAACGTGCAGTGAGAGTTAATGTTGTACATACAGCTTGTGTACGGACAACATTCTTAGTGCGGAGGTGTTAAGTTCGGGTTCCTCATTTAATTAAGGAAAGCCGCCGGTGGCTCATGTTCGGCGTCGCGTACGCTGGTAGCGGCTATCTCGTGTCCCTTTCATGTAACCGCACGGATGCCAAGTTCGGAGCCGCGGAGAGCGTGTTTTGTGCCCGTCCTTTTGTGTGTCAAAAGACGAGGGCGATAAGCCCGAGTACCTCTGTCGCGTCGGAGGTGGCTGGGTCATTCGGCATGACAAGCTGACGAGAAGCTGAATGATGGTGTGTCTCATAGTGTCGAAAAGGCGCGCGGTGTAAGTTTTTGAGAATTTACAAAGCCGGTGCCGGGCGCTCTTCGATGACGGGTCGTTCGCCTCGACGGCGGTCGTCTGGGCTAGCAGCGTCTGTTCCCGTGGGCTGTTCAGGCGAGCGGGGGCGCCACTTTAGTCTGGGAGGGGATTAGCAAAGACTCCCTCTTTTCCAGGCGCACGCGGACAAGGCGCCAAGGCGAGGGCGCGGGAGGAGGTTAGCCGCGCGGAGACCGCCCCAAGCCGTAGGCTTGGCTTTGGAGCAGATGCCACCCGCTGAACGTAATGGTGGGTCCACTTTAGGACGCAGACGTCCTGTATTTGCTCGTAGGGTGTAATAGCGTGCGTGGGAAACGCACTATGAGTGTATAAGAAAGAGGGTTGGGTCACGTGACCGCCGGTGGGGACACATGTGTGATTGACTGGTTCCTGTGGCCAATCAATGGTTTCTATTATTTGTTTGAAAGGTTTTTTTCTCTCTTTCCTGTACGCCCCCTTCTTGGAGGCGGGGTTTTTGGTATCAAATCCGGAGTGTTTTGTTTTGTCGGGGGTCGGTCGAGAGGGGATCTAGTTCAGTATAGATCTCGGCCGAACAGGCTGCTGCTGTCAGAGTGACAATGTAACCGTCACTCTGACCTGATGTAAATTTGGAGTAATGTAAATAGTGTAAATAAACCTAATATCCAGCAAGGAAGGCAGTCCCCATCCCTCACCCGCTCCAAGCATCGGTCGTCGGTCATCGGAGCGAGTCGAGATCGTCCTCTCGGCTCGCGCATCAAATGAACATCACTATTTCGTCTCCATCAGTTCTCCAAGAAGATGGAGAGGCGAAATTTAACTCTGTACCAGTTAAATTTCGCCTCTCCATGGAGACGAAATAGTTATGTTCTTTTGATGCGCGAGCCGAGAGGACGATCTCGACTCGCTCCGATGACCGACGACCATTGCTTGGAGCGGGTGAGGGATGAGGACTGCCTTCCTTGCTGGATATTAGGTTTATTTACAATATTTACATTACTCCAAGTTTACATCAGGTCAGAGTGACGGTTACATTGTCACTCTGACAGCAGCAGCCTGTTCGGCCGAGATCTATACTGAACTAGGTCCCCTCTCGACCGACCACCGACAAAACCCAGCACTCCGGTTTTGATACCAAAAACCCCGCCTCCAAGAAGGGGCGTACAGGAAAGACAGAAAAAAACCTTTCAAACAATTAATAGAAACCACTGAACGTGATTCCCTGAACTAGGCCACAGGAACCAGACAATCACACGTGTCCCCACCGGCGGTCACGTGACCCAATCCTCTCTCCTATACACTCATAGTGCGTTTCCTACGCACGCTATTACACCCGACGAGCAAATACAAGACGTCTGCATCCTAAACTGGACACACATTACGTTCAGCGGGTGGCATCTGCTCAAAAGCCAAGCCGACGGCTTGGAGCGGTCTTCGCACGGCTAACCTCCTCCCGCGTCCTCGCCTTGGCGCCTTGTCTGCGCGCGCGCCGTGACAAAGTTTGGAGTCGTTGCTAATCCCCTCCCAGACTAAGGGGGCACCGTCGCTCGCCTGAACAGCCCACGGGAAGAGACGCTGCCAGCCCAGGTGACCGTCGTCGAGGCGAACGACCTGTCATCGAAGAGCGCCCGGCGCCGGCTTTGTAAATTCTCAAAAACTTACACCGCGCGCCTTTTCGACCCTATGAGACACACCATCATTCAGCTTCTTGTCAGCTTGTCATGCCGAATGACCCAGCCACCTCCGACGCGACAGACGTAGTCAGGCTAATCGCCCCCGTCCTTTGACACACAAAAGGACGGGTACAAAACACGCTCTCTGCTGCTCCGACCTTGGCATCCGTGCGGTTACATGAAAGGGACACGGGATAGCCGCTACCAGCGCACGCGCGCCGCACATGAGCCACCGGCGGCTTTTCCTAAATAAATGAGGAGCCCGAAGTTAACAGCCAGTACAATTTATACATTTGCATTTGGACAATTTGTTGATTCCGCAGGCCATGCGTTGTGGTTCATTGCTTTTTACAGCGAATCTGTTGTTACTGGCCGCAATTTCGCCGTCGAAGAAACAACAATGGCAAAAAAAAAGCGCGCCTCGCGGCTACCGGGGGGTGCACTCGGAATAGGCAGTGGAGTAAGCAAATAAAAGCTGTCAAAAAAGCAGGGAGAAACAAATTGCGAAGGGCTTGTTAACACATACCTCGTCGCCAGAGCGCAGCGTCTGGCTAGTAGCTGCGCCTACAGAAAAAACAAACCAAAACTCCACGGCTGTCGTCAATCGCTACCGCGCATCAAAACCACCCTACCGCGCTAAAGACACGTTTCTTGGCAGGCGTCATCCCGGAAGCCGCATTCTCCAGAAGCTGTTATGAAAATGTGGACAAAGCTAGAATTGTGTCAATCTTTCTCGAAACCACTCCCTCGAGCCGATGATGAGGAGCTGTTGAAGTCTGCAATTCTGACGATACCTCTGCATACTGCACTCGCTGTAATAAAGACGATGACGTCTACGATGCGTGTGATGACGTTTACTAGTGCCGCAAGTATTCAAATAAACAATTATAGCAAAAGTTTACTATGTGACCGGAAATGCTGAACTATACAGCTCTGCTATTCGCGTCTTGAGCGTGAGTCGAAGCTTCCCTGAATTTGTTTCCATGATTCAGGTATTTTGTTAACAGTTTTCACAAATAATAACTATTACTACATTATGTACGGGTGTCAAGGTTGTTTTATAGTTGCAGGATATCACGCGCTAATCTCATTATGGGGCAGGATCCTCGATTGTAAAAAGCGCTGTTTCCCTCGAAACAACAAAATGTTGCTTACTTTATACTGAAAAATAAACACCATTATTAGGTGAACGACATTGCAATCAAATGAGCTGAAAGAATGAAACTAGACATAATCTTGTACAGAAACACCCGATACAACACGCGGATATTTCTTTAAATCGTTCAGTTTAGGAGGCACAACTCATTGATTAGCTGTGGTGGTTTCAATTAGTGTTATTTCAACGTAGGAAATTGTTGGAAAACCAATTGTTCTTCACTTCATCGAAATAAACTGCTTTCTACCACCAGAACGCCCTAGAGCCCCGGCGTTGGCCTCTGACGGATTGGAGTTCAACAATAGCATTGTAATCATGAACGCGGCAGGAAACATAATGCAGGTTATATTAAATAACAATATCTATTTTACTTTGGTGTAGTTGGCGTACTGCGCACAAGCGTTTGGTTTTTATCCTTTCTGCAATTTTAAAATAATTGAAGACGTTATAGGGTCATTCCGAGGAAGCGCTTACAATTCGGGATGCACGTTTCCAGAAATCTTTATATTGCCTGTGTAACCTTTCTTTTAATCGCTTGGGGACATATTCTGCGTAGCCTTGGAAAAACAGCAGTGCTAGTGTACAGACGGGATCCTCACTGGCGCTGCATTTGGGATTGAGTAACCACTAACAGACTGGTCTTATATACTACCGGTAATAAAGGATGCAATAGATCAGCGAACGATCGCGATTGGTACTTATTCTTTCCACGTTGTTGCGGATAAGTCGGGGATAATGCTTTTAGTGTAAACTGTGGCGGGACTGTAATTGGTATGTACTGCCCACTAGAATAAGTTGGTCTCTTTGTACCGTGTTTGCAGTCCGGTCAAGGTTTCCGTTTTGATGCGGAAGGAGAAACAATACCGCCGATTTCGCCCTCCGCGTAATTCATGTATGTGGGATTCCGGAAGTGATTTGTTGCACGGAGGCTTCAATTCATGAGTATATCACATTCTAGCACTTCAAGATATTTCGGCCTGTGCAACGTGCCCAGAAGAAGAAACGTTTTTGCTTTCCGCAACACAAAGCTACGGTGTCTCTGAAAACGGGCAGCGACAGAATGGTGCGCGACGGCCATAAAAACCTCGAGCTTTGTTACCCTTACGCAAAAAACTTCCAAAAAATTCACTAGGCAAGATCAAGCGCCATATGCAGAGGAGTCAATTCATTGGGAAATACGTGATACAGGGGCAAAATTGTTCCTATTTACTCTACTCTCGTTCTACTCTCGTTTCGTTGGATGTCGGTGAAGGGATGCAAACCTAGCACCAGAATAAAGACAGATTTGTATACATGAACTGTTAAGATGCTGCTATTATAACCAACCTTCACAAATCGTACGGGACAAAGGAAAAGGGTTTTTCGTTTTGATACCGCCTTCTTTTAACGTTTTCTTGCATAAATTTTGGTTTTAGGTAATTCCCCACTGAAACCGCACCTGCGACAATTGTGTTTCCCAAAAAAACAGGAAAACATGTGCTACTGAAGTGCTCTGCTGACGCCGTCACATTGTTACAATTACCGCACAAGATCGAATGTCTCAACTCTGAACAATTACGGGAAGTACAATACTTGCACAATAAGATTGGAGGCGCCGCTGCGGCTGTGCGGCTGGGCGTACATTTATTTACACCAGATGTACAGCTGTATAAGGTGATGCGAGGAGCGCCCGCACGTTGCGCCTTAGTCCAGCAGAAGCCTTGGTGTTCTCTCTACCCGTGGGTTCTCCTCCTCGCCGTCGCCACGCGCTAATGACGATGAAAATAGCGGCTAATAACAATGGTGGTGGGCGCTTGTTATCAACGCAGTCACCCTGAGAGGACTCCCCCCTAGCGAAAGCCATGGTGGAATTAATCCAACAACATGAGTAGCTAGAGAGGAAACTTATGCACGGAGTCCCCAGTCAAAGTCCTTAAACAGTTAAATTTGATTTTGGGTTTTAAAGTGTCCTGGTTAGATCCTTAGGAGATTACGGTAACAGGAGAAGTCGTCGTGATAAGATCTTCTGGAGGGCAGTATATACTCCAGTAGCCCGGGCTCAGAAGGGAATCACGAATGATCTGTAGTACTAATCGACGAATCCATTATGAGGCTGCGGCGGGCATCCACATTTGTGCAGTTGATGGAACTGTTCTGGCAGGGCAAGCATTTAATGCACCGTTCAACACTGTTACTCTTTGAGTGTAAAATCACCATGCCTGCGCCGTTGATGTTGGGGTAGACAGAAGACAATCGACCGCAGTGTCGGTTCGAAAGCGTTACGCGTAATCTCGAGGCGACGCCCATGGTGAGCTTGCCATGGGCGTTTTGAAGTAAACACCGAACGCAGGAGATGGTAAAAGCGAAACCGACGACGCCCGTATCCCAGGCAACATGTTCGTTGCACAAATAGAGCAAACATGTCACTTGTTCTGTTGTACCAGTTAAGATAGCTTCTTTGTGGTCGGCGCTTGCGAAGTCGTTGCTACGTTTAAGCTCGACGGCGGAAATTACTGCCCGCGGGAGTGTCGTCACGTAAGGAGAGGGTTTGTTTTCGACAAATTATATACATCATCATCTTCTTCATCAATAATTGTACCCTCAAAGGCCCCTCGCGCGGTATTACATAGGGGGGTAAAATAAAGGTACACACATAAAAAGCATACAGACAGTAATACAGGAACAATTACGACATACTTTCGTGTTGAGAAAGTCAGGACGTACAGGCATGAAAAAGGTTTTTCGTAGTTAAGATCACTGCAGTTTACAACCTTAAAAAGTGAAAAAATAAAAAAGAGAGAAGGGGCGGGAGTGAAGTGAGCAATTCCAAGAAGTCATGCGTTTCCTAGCCCACTGAAGAAAACAAAAAAAGCTAAAAAGAGCAATGAACTCACTGTCGGCATCAACCGTGTGGCCTTTGGAACGCATGCCACTGCTCTACAAACCAGGAGCCAGAAGAGTGCCAGCCTGCCAGCCTGTGTACTATCACATTGCCACAACCCTTTGGCGTCGGTGGGCTGTCTAATCCAATTGCCCTATGAACCATGCTACGATTGGCGAAGAACACAGAGTGGTGTTCTCTCTTGCGCTTAGTACCGCAAATATTCCCGAGAGGACGAGGCAGTGCAACAACGACGCCCACAGACAGGGCAAGTTATGCAGCTCCCGTCTTCGAACAGTACAAGCGGAAGACCAAGAAGCTGACCTCTCCGGAACTGCCATCTTCGAAAAAAATGCAAAGTGTCTGGACGTTAGGTCAAGGTATCTACAGCGAACCCCACGGAGCCGCAATGGCTCGCGATGGACTCTCTAGTCGGTGTAGACACATGAGCAGAGCTGCGTTCCGCAGAGTGGGGTTCCTGGAAGGCCGGCAGCGGCGAATGGTTGCAAAGCCACATTGCAATGTAAGACGTGTCCCCTCTAATAAATGAGCCTAGCCGGCTTCGAAACGCCAGTCTCCAGTTTTTGTAATATGTGCGGGGGGTGAAATTATATTTATCATACATGTAAAGAAACCACAAGAAGTAAAAGCCATTGAAAAGGACGCTAAAATTACGCGTAAACAAAGAAACAAGAAACAATATTTTCGGTTAATTTAGGATATAGGAGGTTAGTAAGTCACATATATTGGAAGTGTTTGGCTCCGCAACGAGGGATTCTGGGATGGAGTTCAGTTGTTCTATTGCTACGGGAAGGAGGGATTTGTTGAAAGCGTTAGCGGAACCGTGAAGTCTTTGAATGCTCCAAGAATGCTCGTAGAACGTAAGATTGCTCGTAGGACGTAGGTCAGGGAAGATATAGTACAATTTACGGAATAGGCAGAACACAAAACTTTCTCGTCTTGATGTTAAGAGGGGCAGTACGACAACGGCTTTTAAGTTGGTGACACTCATAGCGTAGTCATATTTGGATGAGATGAAATGGGTTGCGTGGTTTTGGACAGCTACTAGTATTTCACTCAGTACGTTGAGTGCGGGTTCCAAATGAAGGAGGCAGATCCCAGTTTGGCGCCGATGAAAGTTACATATGGTATTTTACTAATTTAATGGAGGGGACAGGTATAACGATCTTGTATGGTAGTTAAGGGACTGCGAGGCATCGGCTGTTAGTCTTAGAATGTGGTTCGACCAGTTTATTTTTTTAGTGATGGTAACGCCAAGGTAGCGTGAGCTATGGACCTCATATAGTTTAACTTCGCCGAAACTGTACGGGAATGTAGTTATGGAGTGCTTCCGTGTTACCTGCAGGAACTTACATTTGCTAACAGTTAGACTCATCATCCAGGGTGAGCACCATTGGCAAATAGTGTTAATTCCTTTAGAAGGACGGATTGGTCGTCGCTGGTTGTGACACGGCAGTAAATTACACAATCATCGGCAAAAAGACGGATTGGAGATAAAATGCCAATTGGAGGTCTTTATAAGGAAAATAAGGAATATAACGAATATAAGGATTATAAGGAAAAGAAGTTGACCGAGTACTAATCCCTGAGAAATACCGGATATTACTTTGGTAGTTTGTGAGCAGTGATCCCCAGCGCAAGTGAAGTGAATGTGATCTGTTAGGAAATATTTGATCAAATACATGATTAGCTATTCGAGAGGAAGACACGAAAGATCTGACGGTAGTCGTGTATAGGGAACGCAGTGAAAGGCCTTTGAAAATATAAGTAAATATATTTGTCAGGAATGAAGAATCTATGTTTAGGTTAAGGTCGGTTGGGAATTCAAAAAGTTGAGTTTCGCACGACAGGCCTGGACGAAAGCCACGCTGAGAACTGAAGAAAAAGAATACCTTTCGATGTGGTTTGCTACGTGCGAATATATGAAATGATCCAAACGATTACAGGCTATACATGGAAGTGAGATCGAGTGATAATTGAGTGGGTCGGAGCGCTTACCAGACTTCAAAACAGAGACTGCTTTGTTTATTTTCCAGTATTTCGGCAGAGTACCCTCGCGTATAGAGTGGGTAAAATTATTTTTAAGATCTGGCTGTAAACGACGTTGGTATCTTTTAGTATTTTCACTGGTATGGTCTCAGATCTGGGGGAGCTAGAACTTCTAAGCTTTTTTATTAGGTTCATGATACCTACATCAGTTACTTCAAGGCAGACATCTCAGTGAAGTCAAATATTGGTAAAGGAGGAACGTTGGTCGAAGGTTCTCATGTAAAAACGAAAAAAAAATCACAATTTAGGACGTCAGTGCGTTCTGCGACTGGAACTTGTGACCCATAAGGATTGTTTAAGGGGTTGTTATGCGACTGATGTCTGTTGGGAGTGAGTATTTTCCAGAATGTTTTAGGGTTACTGTAAAGAATATCGAGAAGGTCCTGGTGAAAATTTTTTTCTTTGAGCGCTTCAAGAGGCCGTTGTACTCGCGCAAGCTGTTGAAGTAGTTCTCCCATTTTGAGGCAGTTCCAGATTTTTTGCCACTCTGGAGAGGCGCTTCTTCATTTGAACTAGTTTTGTTACAGATTTGTGTACCAGGGCCTTCCCATTACACCACGGATGCAAACGACGGATACGTAAGTACTTATTAGGCTTAGTAGTTTTTGTTTGTAGAAATGTCAGCTTTCGTCTACAGACCTTTTATAAGCAATTTCATTTCTGTATTCTAGGAAGGTTTTAAGTTCTTTTAATTCTAGAAATCTCAACTTTACTGTAGTCTCGAATAATTATATTGAACGCTGTCTGATTGGAGCGGAAATAGTTTAATATAAACAGAACAATACTGTGATCACTCGGCTCTCTACAGAAGATAACGACTCAAAGTTTTCAGGGTGAGAATTCAAAACCAGGTCAAAGTGTGTGCCACAGGTTGGAAAATTTACGGTTTGCGAAAGGTAGAAGTTTATGGCTAATTCAAGGAATCTTTTCACTGGCGCGATGACGCTGTTAGATTGACCCAGTTTATTTCCGGAAAGTTAAAATGGCCACAAAAAAGTAGCTGGCACAGGGAACTTTAGAGGTTATATCGAAAAAAAACAGAGTTAGTTCTTTAGTGAAGTAAGAGTGGGTATCTGGTTGGCGATAGCAAGATACAGTAGGTGTGTGCGTAATGGCACGGAAATGTGCACACGAAGGATTGCGTGGGTAAATATGTTCGGGAACTGGTAGGAAGGAATGTTGCTTTTGGTGAATACAAGGACACCACCACTCTTTCGTCCATTCCTATCGCTTCCGAAAACAGTATAGGGGGAACTGGCTTGCACTTGCTCAGTGTTGTTGATGTCAGAGGATAAGCAAGACTCAGTGAAGATGGCCATGTCTGTGTTGTAATCCGAATGAATTCCACGAAATCTTTTTTTGGCGTGTAGCTGCGAACGTTAGCAATAATCGCCGATATTTTGTTTTTGCGTGATGCACTAATTCGGGTTAGTAGTGGCTACTGGGGAAGGGAAAGTGGGGTCAGGCAGGCCTGCTCTGATAGCTAGGATTTAGCTTCCAAGACTGAATCTGATTGCGCATCTAACAAAGTTTCTTTTCGTTCATCTGCAGCTAATGAAATCTAATATAAAACAGGAGAAATCCCTTTGTTTCGCATACGCGTACAACGTTTTTTTGCAAGCCGAACGCCCGACGAAAATGCCTCACGGACAGAGATTTGTGAAACTGTGTTTTGGCCCGGCAGACAGAATGCTACCTTTAATCTTAAACTGCGCGAGTTTAGCAATGATTGGGCGGATCTTATCATCCTGAAAATGCCCGAGCCTGTGTACACGTTATATGTACTCTTTTGTAATGGGAATGTGAAGTTTGTCTGCACACGGAGAAATAACCCGCGATTCCAATCGTTCCCAAGTTTCGTCACGTAAATCTTCAATACCGAAAAAAGTAGGTTAACTCTGCGAAGGCTACTTTCCGAATCGTCGCATTTCTGCGCGAGGTTATTAATTTGTGAAGAGAGTCTGGTTATTTTAAGTTTTCTACTCGGGTCAGATATCGGGGGACGTGCTTTATGAGATTCGAATAGTTTTTTAAGTTTGTCAACGCAGGTGAAAAGGCGATCAACCTGGTTTTCAATGGAGGGCTGCGTGGCACGAACTGTAGCTAACTGAGACAAAACAGTGTTTGGCGAAATTTCGAGGCGTGATAGGGTGCTTGAAATGAACTCAAGGGTGGCAGGAGTCGGAATTACATTTTCGTGGCCAGGGTTCAGATCAACGTCTCCAGAAAAGGTAAGTAACAGACGAGTAAGGTGAACATTGACAAATAATGAACAGAGAGATTGATACAGCAGTTTTCGCGTAGCATAAAATGTGTCAGTGGGGCACGACACCCCGATTACCATTCGGTCACTAGAACATACACATCTAGCACAAGGTAGGTAACTCACCTGCGCAAACAAAGACAGCGTCACGACCATGCTCGGTTCGGTGGCGCGCCCCAAGTGGTTCCAGAAGGGGGCAGCCTAAATAGCTGTAGAGAGTGTCCCGCGGAAGAAGTAGCTCTCCGTGGCCAGGCGAAAAGCAGGGAGGGGGCTAGAAGTGGCGTCTTGAGGGTCAGTCGTTTTCAGTGTCTCCATCTGCGGTGAGGAGGTAGGAGTGGTCCACATAATTTTCGTCTAGCGATGAATCGGGGCTGGGGTAGATGGAGGCGCCTTCTAGAAACGCGGCCGAGGCGACTGACGATGGCAGTAGAGCCTGTCCAAACAAAGACTACCTCATGACCACGCTCGGTGCGGTGGTGTGCCTTTTTGGGTGCATAGAAGTTGTTGATTCTAAAGACATGCGAAATCCGTCTTTAGCGAACCTTTCGTATGTTTGGCCATGCTGGTCTCCTTGGAATTGCACGTTGGAGTGGTCTGGGTGGGTACGTAAAAAAGACGCCCTTTTAGACTCCTGTTATGCTCTTTGTTTAGCCCGCTCAGCTTCAACCCATTTTCAAAGTACCGCTCTCTCGAGCCGTAACTTGTATAAGCTTCAATATCTCTTCTATGGCCATTGTAGCAACCTCAAACCCCTGGATCCCTACTTCTCGGTCATGGTCTTACTCTGAAATTTTTTAGACGCGAATCATGCCATGGACGCCACTTTGCGATGATGTTCAGTTTAGGACGATACAAATAGCAGTTTCAAGGATGGAGGAATGAGGGATCGCAACAAGTGTTTTGGTAGTGCTGATGATGGTTATATTTACCACGGACGATACGCAACACAGCGCATTAAATGGCACGAGAACAGCTGAATGCAAAGCGAGTTCCTGAGGACAAAGAAACCAGAATGGGCAAAGTTGTCCTAAACAGAGTAAAACTCTAGCGAGGCTCTCAAAATATGAAGCCGGTAGTTTGTGGCGGGAGAAACCACGTCCATGGCTTGCGGTGTGAGAAGCGGAGCAGAGATGGACCTTGTGATTGTAGCGCTGAGGCGGCACTGAGGGCAGGTGAAAATTGGCGGCAATAAAAATACCGCCACGGCCTAGCGTTGAAGTCGACGTAGTGGAAGGACGTCCTTACGATGGACACAGGCCACCTCGCCGTCATAATGACAGGCCTTGAAATGCCAACGTTGAGCTTCGGTCTGCAAAAGAGTTGTTGTTGTTGTTGTTGTTCCTTGATATTGGCGCATAACCAATCAGGGGATCGGCCAAACATCAGTGGTTAATTCGAATGAGATTACTGCCTAGGTGAATGATTCAAAGAAAATTAGAAAAATTTGGAAGCTTTTTTTTGTGTGTGAGTAATTGAGTTTGGAATTTGGTCAATATTGAAAAAAAAAAAAGAAATAAATGAAAAAATAACTAAATAAGGAAAAATAAGAAGAACAAGGCGAAGAAGAAAAAGAAGAAAGGGAGAGCAGTAGGAGAATAATAATAAATAAAAAAACAGAAATGGATGCTTTTGGAGGGCTCAGGTGAGGTGCCAGAATAAGATGCGAATTAGGTTGTAAATCTTTTGTCATTTTCTATGAAGCGCAGAAGAGCAGAAAAAACATCCCGGCGGCAATATCCCGTTGCTAAAAGCCCCAAATGATAAGAGAGCCGGCACTGATAATGCCAACCCCAGGCGATGAAGCGGCACTTCAAGGAGCTGACGTCTGAGGCTTGAAAATCGTCGCCATGACAAAAGGAAATGGTCGACAGACTCTTCTTCATTACAGTAACTGCACATGGCAGACTGCGCCAGACGAGAGTCCTTCTCCAGCGTCATCTTCTTCCTGCACCTCGTCTTCTTCCCTCTCCAACCTTCACCCGGCTACGGCATTGCTATTTTGAGTGGCGATCATTCAGGATCCTGGATGACTTTATTGTGCCAACACATTGCGCCCAGCCTTTTTTCCTTTTACTTCCTTCAGGCTTTCCTGCACAATACCACACCTTGACCTGGTCAACAAAAATGAAGGAGGCTATGTGGCTGTGGGGCAGGCACTATATTTGTTTACACAGTAGACACAGTGGCAGCAGAGACAGCACAGGGAGGAGCACCTGTAGGTTTCGGCCGAGCAGCACAGAAGCTTTGGTGTTTTTTAGGAGAAGGAGAAGACTTTTTATACATCACGGGGAATTGTAAGATTAAGCACTTAATAAGAAACCAGCAAGCAATGTTACCGAGAGAGCTTTTTTAAAAAGCAGCCTTATAAAGAATGGGGATTCTTTTTACAATTCGGAGAGAAATATTAGATGCGGCACTTAATCAGCAACCAGCAAGTAAAGTTCCTTCAATAGATAAAAATCAACCAACAGACGAAGGAGCACTTTTTATATTTCATCGAGGATTCTAAGTTACAACACCTAATAAACAATCAGCAGAAATGCTCTTGGAAGAGATAAAACACAGCCTAAGGAAGAAAAAGGATTCTTTTTAACACTTCACAGAAAATATGATTTACCACATAATAAGCAACCAGCAGAATTGTTTCAGCGATAAATGAAGCGGATTCGTTTTTACGCTTCGAAGAAAATTATATTTCACCACTTAATAAGCAACCAGAAGCAATGCTCCTACGAGAGATATATAGCAGCCAAAATAAGGAGGAGGAGGCAAAACGTTTTATTCAGCAAAAAAAGAAGGTGCGTGGCGTTCTCAGTTCAGGAAGCCGCGCTGTTCAGCAGCCCGGGTGGCCCGGTTGATCAGGCGTTGCTGGCTCTCCAGGTGCAGGCTGGTTAGTGCGTGTTCCCACCGCTTAGGGGATGGGGAAGGGAGGGTAGCGGGATGGTGCGGGCAGAACCATACAAGATGGTCTGCTGTTGTGGCGGGGAGGTTGCAGGAATGGCATAAGTGGAAGAATTTCGTAGGGGAGATGTGCGACAGTACGGTACAGTTGAAGTATGTGCCTGTCTGTAGCTGGCGCCAAGTGCGAGCCTCTACTGTAGTGAGCAACGGGCGGGGAGGGGGAGATGAAGGAGAAACGAGTGCAGTGGTAGTGGGCAAGCAGGTCGGTGTATCTGCGCGGCAGAGGGTGGAGGAATGGTGCGGCTGCCTCAATGAGTACACGTGCAGCGGCATGTGCGGCCTCATTCCCTGGGCAAAGGCATACCGAGGTGTCCATAATATCTGGATGGTTGGGAGACTCTTGAGGGTGTAGAGCCACCATCATGATCACCAGATTGGCCAGCTGGCAGGGAACACACTCGGCAGCCGACACACCTCGGGAACGGCACCCGTGTTCTACGCGCCTCGTCGTGTTTATGGCGCAGCCAACGCAACCTTAATAAACGTGGGCTCGGCCGCACCGCCTCATCGGCCGCCTAAAAGAGATTGAAGTATCTTGAGAGCCTGGTACGGAATGCGGCCAAGAAGGTTGTAGCGGCAGGCTTGTGAGTGTCTGTTAAGCTGGTGAGGTGGCCCATACTTGTAGTGGTGGTGCCTGCCAGGGCTATGGCGGTTGCTTCTGCTGCTGTGGTTGTGGTGTTAGGTAAGGTGGCCGAGGTGAGTATAGCACCTGTAGATTCCGTGACTTCCAGGGTGGCACGAGATGTGAAAATGCCGTGCGCGATGTCGGTGTATCTGCTTGCTGGTTTGGCCAGAATAACGTCTGTTGAGGCCATTGATCCGAGCTTCACGGCGGCCCTTGTACTCTTGGTGCATGTGACGCGGTATGGGGTTACTCTGATCAAGCTACGTATAGATTGCGGGAGGTGCTAGAGTGTCTCTGCTGGTGGAGGGGTTGGTCGACCCAGAGATCGGATGACCGTTTTGCCGGTAGGCGTCAGGGCCATTCCGGAGAGTTGGTTTACCTGCTGTGCTTCCAGGAGTTCAGCCAGGGTGTTATGCTCTCCTAACGGTGGTAGCTTCTGGGTGGGTGTGAAGGCAGGAAGACCGAGGTCAATTTTGCACGTCCGACGGGTGCGTTCATCAACCTTGGAGTGTTCCTGGGGCTTTAGCTGTTAATATGGGGTGCCGTACGTGATGCGGCTGATGCGAATGTCTTGTATGAGGCGGCAAGTGTGTTGCTCACGAAGACAGTGCTGGTGGGCGCAAATTTGCTTGACGAGAAGAATAAGTTGTGTGACTGTATGGTGTAGTTGTGGTAAGAGGGCAGGACCAGAGCGGTCTGCCTGAAATGGTACGCCGAGTATTCGGAGTGTCGAAACTTAAGGTAAAGAGGTACCGTGAATGAAAACTGTCCGCACCGGAGTAGGTTGTGGGGGAGGGGGCGTCTAGTGCGGGCTCGAAGGATGATAAGCGCAGACTTTTGAGGTGCGCACTTAAGGCCTCGAGTGGCGAGGTGGGGCATTGTCGTATCAACTGCCAGTTGAAATTCTATTTCTGGTGCCTGGCTGAACCCTTGTTTGTCCATAAATTGTGGTCATGTGCATAGAAAGCATGATGTAAAACCGGAATTTCGGCGAGAAGCTAGGGAGACCCAACAGGGCGACATTGAACCATTGGGGAGAAATGACAGAGCCCTTGGGTGTACCTTTTGCCGGTGTTGGAAAAGTAGGTGTCCAATGAGCATTGAGACGGATGCAGGCCGTTCTGTTGGTTAGAAATGCCTTGACGTAGTGGTACGTGGCCGGGCCGCAGTGGGTTTCTTGAAGGCGTTGCAAAATACCCTCGTGTGTCACGTTATGAAAAGATCCGTGAATGTCTAGGGCCAGGACACAGCTGGGGTTGGTTTTACTAGGTTGATCGATAAAAAAGAAACAGCCCTCCTCCATGCAGCATAAAATCATTCCCTAACACTATACAATGACCTCACCACCGCCACCCGCCTTGGAAACAGTGTCTCTAGAGTCCAGGGTCCACCTCTTCTCACCTTCGCCCGGAACGTTCCCCAAATAAGCAGGTCCCTCCGTACGGGTACCCGGGGCAGCGATCACTACATATTACAAATCAAGCTTCCCAACTTCAACGGCTTGCAAAATCGGAAAGCCTAAACAAGGAGTATTCTTTTAATTGCTTCTCAGAGAATTTATAGGGCACAACACTTTATAAGCAAACAGATGAAATCTTCCTCCGACAGATAAAAAGCAGCCTAAAGAAGAAGGAGGATTCTCTTTTGTACTTCATGGAAAATAATAAGATGCACCACTTAATAAGCAACCAGCATCAATGTCCCGTCTAAAGATAAAAAGAGCCGAAAGAACAAGGAGGATTTTTGGTACTTCAGGGAGAAATATAGGATTCACCACCTAATAAGCACCCAACAAGCCATGTTCCGGCGAAAGCTAAAAAGCCGCCTAAATAAGACTCGGCATTCTTTTTACACTTCACAGAGAATTATAAGATGCACCATCTAATAAGCAACCAGCAGGAATGTTCGTGAGAAAAATAAAAGGCAGTCTAAATTAGAAGGAGGGTTATTTTTTATACTACGCGGAGAAATATGAGATGCACCACTTAATAAGCAACCAGCAGCAATGTTCGTGCGAGAGATAAAACGCCGCTAAAAGAGGAAAGCGGATTCTCTTTTACGCTTTGCACAAAATAAGAATTCACGACTCCATAAGCAACCAACAGAAACTTTCCTGCGAAAGACAAAAAGCAGCTTAAAGAAGACTGAGCATTCTTTTACACTACGCAGAGAAATATCAGACGCACCGTTTATTAGGCAACCAGCAGAAATTCCTTTGCGAGAGATAAAATACAGCATAAATAAGAAGGGGGATTCTTTTTTACACTTCGCAGATAATTATTAGATGCACCAGTTAATCAACCAGCACAAATGTTCCTTTCAGAGATAAAAGCAGCGTAAAGAAGAATGAGTATTTTTTCTACTCCGCGGAGATTTAAAGGATTCACTACTTAAGAAGCAACCAGCAAGCAACGTTACTGCGAGAGAGAACAAGAAGTAAAAAAAAGAAGGGTTATTCTTTTTTACGCTTGGGAGAGAAATATAACATGGTCCACATAATAAGCAACCAGGAAGCAGTGTTACTGCGAAACATGAAAAGCAACCTAATGTAGAAGGAGAACTATTTTTATACTTTGCGGAGAAATATAAGATGCAACGCTTACAGGCAACCAGCTTCCATTTTCCTGCGAGATATAAAACGCAGTTTAAAGAGGTTGGTGGATTCATTTTTATGTTTGGCAAAAAATTATTATTCACCAGTTAATAAGCAACCAGCAGAAATTTTCCGGCGAGAGATAATACACACCCCAAAAAATAAAGCCAATTTTTTCACGTTTCGGGGAAAATTATAATTCACCACTTAAAAAACAACCAGCAGCAATTTTTAGCGAGAGATGAAAAAAAGTTTAAGAAGAAGAAGAATACTTTTTAAATTTTGTGAAGAAATATAGAATTCACCACCTAATAAGCAACCACCAGCAATGTTCCAGCGAGAGATAAAAAGCAGCCTAAAAAAGGAGTGTTCTATTTCAAGCTTCGGAGAGAATTATAAGGTGCACCACTTAATAAGCATCCAGGTGAAATGTTTCTCCGAAAGATAAAAAGCAGCCTAAAAAAGAAAAATTCTTCTTTTTATACTTCTTGAATAATTATAAGATTCACCAACTAACGGGCAACCGCCAAGGAATGTTATTGAGACAGATAAAAAGCAGCCTAAAAAAGGAGGATTCTTTTTAATGATTAGCAAAGAAATATAATATGCAGCACTTATTAAGCAACCAGAAGAAATGTTGCTGCGAACGATATAACAGAACCTTAAAATTGGGGATTCTTTATGGCGCTTCTGAGAAATATATGATTCAGAACTTGTTAGGCAACCAGCAGCAATGTTCCGGCGAGAGATAAAGAGCAGCATAAAATGGAGTATTCTATTTCATGCTTCGGAGAGATTTATAAGGTGCACCACCTAAGAAGCATACAGATGACATGTTTCATCAAGAGATAAAAGCAGCCTAAAGGAGAAGCGTGATTGTTTTTATACTTTTGGTGAATCGCAACGTGCACCACGTATTCGACAACCAGTAGAAAGGTTCCTGCGAGAGATAAAAAGCAGCATACGGGAGAAGGATAATTCTTTTTATAATTCTTGGAGAAATATAAGACTCACCACCTAATAGACAACCACCAGGAAATGTTGCTGAGAGAGATAAATAGCAGCGTAAAGAAAAATAGGATTCTCTTTTATGGTAAGCAGAGAAATATAAGATGCACCATTCAACATGCAACCAGCAGAAATGTTCCTGCGGGAGACAAAACTGACCCTAAAAAATTTTGATTCTTTAGAGCACTTCTGAGAGTATTGTGATTCACAACTTATTAATCAACCAGCATCAATGTTTCTGCGATATATAAAAAGCAGCTTAAAAAGCAGGATAATCCTTTGTCCATTTCACGGAGAATTATAATTTACAAAATAATAAGCAACCAGCAGCAATGTTCCTGCGACAGAATAAAAGAAAGGAGAAGGAGCATTCTTATTTCGCTTCGCAGAGAATTATAAATTGCACCAAATATTAGGCAACCATATGAGATGTTCCTTTGAGAGATAAAAAGCAGGCTAGAGGAGAAGGATGATTCTGTTATACATATTGGAGAAATATAAGATGCACCACCTAAAGGAACGAGCCAGCAAATTTCCTTCTAGAGATAAAAAGCAGCCCAAGAAGAAGGAGGAATAATTTGTACCTAATGGAGAAATACAAGGTTCACCACCTAATAAGCAAACAGCAAGCAATGTTCCTGCGAGATATAAAAAGCTGCCTAAAGAATAAGGAGGATTTTTTTACGCTTCGCAGAGAAATATAAATTGAGCCACTTATTAGGCAACCAGATGAAATGTTTCATCGAGAGACAACATGCAGCCTGAAGTAGAAGGTTGATTCTTTTAGTACTTCTTCGAGAAACATAAGATGCACCACTTAAAAAGAACGAGTAAGCGAATTTTCTTCTAGAGATAAAAACCAGCCTAAAGAAGAAGGAGGATTTTTTGGTACTTCATGAAGAAATATAAGGTTTACCACCTAATAAGCCAGCAGCAACCAATGTTCCTCCGATATAGAAAAAGCTGCCTAAAAAGAAGAATTTTTTTTATACATCGCGGAAAAATACATACATGCACCACTTTATAAGCAAGCAGCAGCAATGTTCCTCCGAGAGATAAAAAGCAGCCTAAAAGAGACGGATGAACATTGTTATACTTCTTGGATAATTATAAGTCTCACCTCACCTCATCATCACCATCATCATTACTGTCCATGTTGGAGGTAAATTAGAAATCCGGAAGAGCCCCAGTGATATTGCCTTGGGCGCCATCCTCGTTCGAAAGCGAAACATTTGCGACAAATAATAGCCATTCCAGCCGTGGTCGGCCGAATAAAGAAAGAAAAAACTCATGAGCCTCTGTGAAAGAGAGCCGCTATCATATGGGCGTTTTAAAATTCCAATTTTGTGACAGGTGGTGGCTCAAGGCTGTGACAGAAAACCATGGGCTCTTTTCGCTTGCACATTTAATGGACCCCTCTGGGAATCTTGCGCGATGAAGGCTGCGCGTGGCAACATGACGTCAATATTGTACACAAATTCGACAATAAGCGTTCGGGCAGAGACTTTCTCATTCACACCACCAAAAGACCCCTCTGACGACGGCGCAATTGTCAGAGGGGTGACGGAGAGCTACCAGCCGCCAAGCAGTGTGCCGACCCTGAGTTACCCGTCATGATCTACAACTTCGAAGCACTTGACGCCAACATGGGAAGGGCCTTGAAACCACGAATACCTCCATGCAGGCTCAAAAACTCCATCCAAACGAACAAAATTTTCCACCCGTCAACTAGAAGAAAATTTTTTATTGCGTACGTACAGAAGTCCCCGAAAAAAATTTGGAACCGTGTCACGACGAACCATCTTCAGGGCATCTTGTACAGCACGCACTATTAGAAAAATTTAAGCGAAGTACTATCTCCCCACCCCGCCATTATTCTGGAATCTTCGCTCCCGCCGTCCCGAGCTGCCGCTACTGCCAGCGACAAAGAATTGCCGACGACGAGACCCACCGGGCTTCTACAACCGGTCTACATCGTATCAAGGCCCTTCCAATAGGTATGCATGGACCTTCTGGGCTCGTTCCCTAATCACGACCCAATGAAGAGTGGAATGACGTACCACCGAATTCATGGCGCGCTACGCAGAGATCACTACTCTCGTAGAGGTACTCCACAGGATGTCGCATAGTTCTTTATCCATAAAATATTGCTGAGACATGGAGACCCTGAAGTACTAATAATGTACGGCGGGATGGCATTCACTCAAGAGCTCGTGCAAGGCTTCCCACATTACGGCAAGAGGGATTAGTATAAGACCAAGGCTTCTCACCATCAGACCAAAATACTAACAAGATGTCAGGGCCTCTATGCTGTCTCTGTCGAAATTTAGCATAAAACAGGGGCGAAATACCCACTTATTTAACATTCGCGTAAAACACAGCTGTCAAGGAAACTGCGTGGACGACTCCACTGGACCTTGATTACGGTCGACACTGGAAGCCGATGCTCTACGTCATACTTCAACTTGTATACGACGAGTATACAAACGTGGAATCGAATGATAACTGCTGAGTCCGGAAGAGCCCGCCGCTTGCTCGCGAGCACACGATCGACCAGCACCTGGCGGATACCGGACGCGGCAACATCCGATGCCATGATGCCGAGAATCCCACAGGTGATCTTGTGCGGGTTTGGGCTCCCATTCGACGTCGCGAACTCTGTGAGAAGCTTCTGCGACAGTATTTTACCCTGGTAGATTCTATGACATGTTGGCCAAACTATCTAACAGGCTGTCCCCGATAGCGACTCTGGCACATCAAGATGGCATACGGGTCCCGATGTCACCCTCGCAGTTCCCGTTAACCTTACTGCCTAAGATGCCGGACGTCTTTTTGTTCTTGTTTTATTTTACCACCGGGAGGATGCACTGTTAGAGTTTACGTAATGCCCTGAACCATGAGTCCTGTTTGTATACTTCTGTTTTTGTTTAACGATCAGGTGGCGCTAGCTTTGTTATCGCTGTTTCAAGTAACGTGCACGTTCGTTTTTTTTAATACTGCACAGACTAGCTTATTTTATAGGGAGAGTGTTTGGCCCTGACGTCACTAGCCTAAAATAGTATTCCTTGGTCTAAAGCCTTGTCGAGGGTTTGTGAAGCAATCGCGTCACAAGATAAATACCCCCAGGCCAGCCGCCTCTGCTTTCGATTCACCCACGCCAGTCGGCACTCTCCAGTTCTTTGACTACTGTTTCGCCGCCTGAGTATTCTTTCAAATGTTAGGAGACCGAAAGTTCATTGAGGTGAGCTTGTTTTTTCTCTCAAAACAGCTGCGTCGTCTTTGGCTACGTGACAGTTATACGTGAAAACTAGAGGACAATATGCAAGTAAGACATATTGGCACACTTGATCCGGCGCTTGATGGCTAAAGTTGTGTTGAATGTGACGGGCGGCTTGTATAGGCATTTTTGGGGCTTCCAAAACTTATCTATCTGCGCCTGACACGGCTTGAATCGCCAGTAGGGGAGCCGAAAGATGGTCAACAGCTTCATAAACACGATCGAGACCCCTACATGAAAAATTGCTATGCCGCCTATTGTCAACATAAACTTTTCTAACTCATTGTTTATGCAAAGGGTGTAATACATAGAAGCAATAGAATTCTGTCATCGCAAGTACTCCCATAGCTTGCTCAGCACAATTGTACGTACGTGGGTGAAAATCTAGTTATGCGGATACTAAGTGGTGCGGTAGGGATCGAAAAATTATTTTTTTTTTCGCAGCAGGGAATGAGAAGTAAGCTACTAAGTGAAGCACAACTGAAGGGACAAATCGCACGCAGGTGTTGCGGTTGTGCCCGTTTAGTGGAAAGGCGGCCACAACAAATCAGACCACATCATTATAGCAATGCCGTCTTTCAAGGCGTTGCAAGGAGGGACACAGAAACTGTAATTGCGGGGATATGGCTACATTGTCTCAGCAAAAAAGAATAATTCAAAGGCGTACCTTGAAATATTCCTATGTCCTTCTCTGCAAAAAATATTAAAATTTACTGGAGGCACATACGGTGAGAGCCATACTCCGTGACCGTTGACTCCGGCGGCTGACTCGCAAGATACAATTGCAACAAACACGTGCGATAGGCAGAATAGGTTTATTTATTGAAGCTAGCAGTGTTCTCATCAACTCTAATCAATGCCACCAAAATATTCTTATTCGTTTACAGATGTTTTCAAACTAGCATGTTATGCTAGCAGCACGTTTCTCAAATGTTTGGTGGGGAATAGTTTTGGCAGTTGAAGAAAAGTCGACATTTGTTAAAAATTATTTTATCCATGTAATAAAAGTAAATGTGTTTAGGCGTATAAAAACGTTTTCGATAAAACAAGACCGAATAGCGTGTTGTAAAAGCCGTTCGACTAAAATAACTTACTGCGTGGCCCACATCAAAAAAAAAATGTGTAAAAACGTCCGCAAACAATACGCTGTGCTCAACCAATTTAAAAGTGGTTTAAATGCTGGTAGTACAGTCCTTATTACTGAAGCTTATCGCCGCCTAGGCAATTTTCGTTCGTTCAGTAAAAATTAAATTTGTTTCATTACGTTTTGGTAACCCTATGGGTGGAAAATTTGTTCTGTTTAAAACCGCTTGTCTACCACAGACGAACTCAGGAATTGTGGAACAAATTTCGAAATACTTGCTGCCTGAGGAATAAAACGCCCAACCAATTAACCACAGAAAACTCTTGATTTGATATCGAAACAAGAAATAGGAACTTAACCTTTACAAAAACAAGTTGTTACAGCAATAATTACGAGGTGCCGTATTTATGAGCAAGGTACATTCCGTCACTTAACAGTGGGTGCTTGTGTAAGCCGACTCTCTATGAAATGTTACAGTGGGCGTGCATGCAGAAAAGTGTTATATTAAAGACGACCGATTTCTCTCTTGCTGTATCTGCTTAGCTTTATGGCATCTTGAACATGGCCATAAATTGAAGTAGGAACTACGAAAATAAAAATTCAGGCTAATATTTTGAGCATGGCATCAAATTTAATTAAACACAATGGCTTTGTTCATTGAACAGGTCCTGAACAGCGTTGTGACCACGATAAATAAACTAGAGCCATCATTTGTTTGGGTTGTCCGCGTCATCATTGTCATGCTTAGCTTTTTATGAGCAGCCTAGAGCTCACAATTTGTAGAAAAGTTCGTTGCCGCGTTCCCCCCCTTTCCTGCGTTTTTTTGGGCTCGGCCATCTTCCCGCGTGTGCTTCACCAATTCTCCAACGTACGTCAGTCAGCGGTAATGTTGAAATCGGGCGTCATTTTCTCGTGCTACACTCGAATAGATGCGGGGTGTGGTCAGCATCGAACACTAGTAGCGGCGCCTTTGGTTGAATAGCGCATCCTGCGGCACTCAAGCGGCATTGCGTTCGGCCATTTTTATCGTTTTTACTTTATTACCACGCTTCTCGTTAAGGCACGCTGGCTAGGCAGATATGACGACTACGCCAACTTCCGACTTGAAGGAGAGCCTTGTCACACGATGCCCACAGAGGCACGAACACGCCGGCCGATTGACAGTCCGCGTGGTGTTACTGGCCCACCTGCCGAAGACGACCGCAATAACCATCGGTCGAACGTAGTCGGGCCATCATAATTTTTGTTACGTTTTGGGATAACATTCTTGCGCCATTAGGGCGTTCGCTAAACTACCACGATGAGCTTTCCAGCTTCTACAAGCAATAACCGCGGCAAAATACAGGAAGCGGCAAATGGTAAAACATGCACTGCATGGGGTGAAGCGACCAACCTTAGCTTGTAGTCGGTTATTTGCGCGCAGATGTTGTTATCGCTAAATCGTGCCCAGGCTTGCTTCGGATCTTATATCTCGCAAAAGATAAGGGTACTTACTGCATCTCGTTATGCGACAAATTTAGAACTTTGCTGTGCATGCCTCGGCCACGACTATTCGAGACCTGTGCGAGATAATGTGGGTATATTTCACGCCAGGCGCCCATGTGATCGGCAGACGGCATGAATTGAAGCCACCCGCCTAAACTAGACATAGTCCAGCGTTTATAATATGGTTAGCAATGCAGTCACGCTACCTCGATATGTGAAACGAATCGTGTCGCTTCTGAAGGAGGTTTCGCTAGCAGTCGGTGTTATGGAGACAGGTGGCCAGATTATGCAGGCACACTAGACCGCTAAGGAGTTCAAAAGAGTTTCTTGCTTTGCGATCCAAGTCCTAGCCTGCCTTCTCGACCGAAACACAGCGACGGTCTGAGAAACATTTCAGAAAGGTTTAGAACCGATTCGAATAACGGAATTTAGTACTTCAACTGCGTGTGTACGCATGGCGTCACACACAACACGACCAAACTCGACATTTGTCTGAAATAGTGACCAAATATGCAATGTATAAAACAATGTTGATTACAAACGCATGTTCATGCATCTTTTCAGGCCGTGAGCGAAATATGGAATAATAAATAAAATAATAAAAATGGCCCGTAATGAACAGAGAAAGTCAGATGTCCCCGCCAAAATCGACGCTGAGACGCAGAATATCGCAGAAGCAGGTGACGGGCGCCACCGGATGTTCTTGCAGACGTCTTTGAGAAGCAAGCCATCATCGACAGTCACAGTCGCGTGGCGCGAGGTCAACAAAACGAGGGAGAATCTCGGGGCGGGCGAAAAGTGCTGTTTTGAGTTGCAATAACTCCACTAATACATGTCGCTGTAGCAAACGTCTTGAAGGAGGTAAATATTAGGACATCGATTTACCACAAAATGTGAACACCCACATATCGGTGAAGCCTCTTTAAATCTCTTCAAAAAGAGTCTTTCTTTGAAGTTCAATAATTGTAAAATATATCTGAGATATAATATTGTGCGTTTTTATTTACTGTGTGAAGCAAAGCAGTCTTCTTTGTGGTTTCTGCGGGGTACTAGTATTGGGTTCAAACCATTGGGCCTTCCCTGCCATGCCTACTGCTCCAAAAGCATCGAAATGTGGTAAGAGGGCTATTTTAGGTTAACCGTTGCATTGCAAAAGTTTTGGAGAGCATTTCAAGGACTTGTTTATTTGAATTTGGTAATTGCGGTAAAGCTTTTTTTTATTGGGAAAAAGTTGTTTCAACACATTCAGTTCATGAGCGTAAAACTAATGAAAGCGGTTTTTGAAGTGGTTGGCAAATGTTAGCCATGATTCAAGCACGCAGAACATTTTCCCGATGTAACATCAAATTGAATTGAATTGTGTTTTGAAATCATGTATATGACCTCTTAATAGGTAAGAAAACACGTCGACGTGCCGGAATAACATCTGTGTGGTTGTGGTTTCAACTAGTATTTTTGAACTTCTAGCATGCAGGTGCCATAGGTGCCTTCTAGCCAATGCCTTCTAGCCATTCTAGTAATTGGTGCCTTCTTGTGTAGTTCACGCTTTACATTTTGTTTCAACCCAAATGAGCAGCGGCTCTATTCTGGTTTTAGCAAATGCAACTTACCAAATACTGAAACAAATACCCATCACGTAAAAGGTAAAGCGGTCAAAAACTGAACATGTTGAGGAAACAGCATCTGCCGATTGTTTCAAATAAAACAAACAATAACCAAACAAGCTCCACTTGCATTGCATTAGACTTTAACGGACACCTATTAATCGGTTTCGGTAATGGTGTTGCTTGAGGCTCATTTTCTTCCTAAAGTATAGAATATAATACATGTTCGTTGATTCCAAAATATTCTTTCCCTTTCCATAAGGGTCAATAAAGGTGTACGAATGTCTCTAAGCAGAATGTTCATTAGAATCAAATTGCGTGTGTCAGATGGCGGATAATAATTATAAAAATAGGTGGGCCGGGAAAGCAATTTAAGAACAATAGCAATAGGAGAATGAGTATTTTTGCGAATAACAAAAGAAAACACACCCAAAAGGTGGGTGGCGTCCTCCACAAAATCTCAAATTGTACAAAATATATTTTTTATATTACTTTTATATTATGTATTATATATTTTAATTTATATTTTTTTTCTTTTAGCTAGCTGCATTTTTACGAGGCGAAAAAATACAGGCCGTAGCGTTTTATAGAGGCAGAAAAAGTATTCATTGACCTTCCACACTGTGAAGAAGGATGAGCAGCGAAGCCGCGTGATGCAGGGAGTACAGAAACACAACTCGTGTATTGGTAATATGCAATTAGGGCTACTGCCTTGGCAACTAGCTGAATGAACCTAATAGGACTCAATCTTTTTTTTATCTAAACACAAGGGTCTGATGCTTTTGCCAGCGTCGTAAGCCGTTTAGTGTCTGTGTATAACACAAACACAGAACACTACACCACAAAGGACCGCACTTACTGGCACGATTGGCCGGTATACGTCCCTCCCCCCTTTGCACTAGCACCACCAAAACCGACATGCCCCTGCAAAAACGATATTGCCATCTATGGGGACATGAAATCTCACCTCGCATGTAAGCCCCACACCTTCACCTAAGCCATATTCGCAAACGCCTATCTGGCAAAACGTGATGTGTGCGCGCTCGGACGCAAAAAACTTACTTGCGATGGTGTCGCTTCTAAAGCCCTTCTGGCTGAAAAAAGAATAATGGTGTTACGATGAGGTTGTAAGCGGGGACTGTGCTGTTCACCTACAAGATTTATTGAACGTCTGGAGGAAGTAAAACTAATGCTGACATCGGCGGCAGATGCCCGTTCCGCGTTAGGAGTTTTTTTTGTCTTCTAGCCCAATCACTTACCTGTGTGCAACGGCACTCCTTCACTCATCGGTGTCATATCTCTGAGCGAACGACACTCAACGTTACAAAAGCGAAATCAAATGCAACTGATTTAGGGAATTTGCACTACATCATTCGATTGCGCGAACTGTGAAAAGGAATCCACTGTGGCGACAAACCGAGAGTTCGCCGGTGGTGAGTTGGAACGTTCCTGGTAAGAACGCTCCTACCATTTCATAGGTTCATTTGCTCTAGTTGGATATGAGTTTCTGACACCTTATTTATTGTGTAGGTTGTGGAATTTCCCACAGGCCTAAGTATTCTGCTAGGAAAATAAACTTTGTTGTTTTTTTCCACCGATATTTCTGATGGCAACAATTAAACATAAACTGGCTTCAAGGGTCCCCCTTCTGTGGTGCACAATTTTACAGTCCAACAAGGAACAAATTTGGTTTTTTTAACACGACCATTCGCGCAGCAGTATGTATAACGTTTTGCTAATCATCAGTTCTCTTATTTATTGTCATGCTTTTTTTTCTTATTTAGGACAAGCATAATTAGGTTTCCATCAACATTGTGCGTGCCATTTATAGGTGTGCTTTGGCAATAGGTACTTATTTGTTTGTTGAATTTTCTGCAAGTTACTAAACAGATATACGTAAAAGAAACAACAGCTTTAACAGGTCAATAAAAGTAATCAGACACTAGTTATGATGACATGATCTCTACCTGCCAGCCATAAATAAATATTGCTTCTTCATGTTGGATAATAAAGCCACTTCGTTTTGCAGCTCAGGACACTAAGCCAGAAAATGAAGTACCGCCGAATAAATAGATTTGTCTTGTTTCAGCAAGTCCGCAGATGGAGTAGCCCAAGCAAATGGCACAAAGGCATATGCGTGGAAAAATTCCGTAGGTAGAAACCTTATTTGTGCGCTGAAAAAACTAGTCCGTAAACTGTAACCGCACAATTAGTTGTATGACAACGTTTGATAGTATTGTCACTTTAAGATACTAAATTACGTGTTAGAATGTCTGCCAACATAACCAAAATATATTTCGCGTTCACCTTCATTGCAGATAAAGGATTCTTTACAGCAATACATTATACTCTGATGTTGAACCCCTATTCTGAGATTGGGTAGGGTACGAATTGCGAAAAAAAAAATGTTTATTTAGGCGCCCTACATATTCATGACGATTAGTTGCGGCAAAAAATATTGTCACCAGTCTAATATATGCAATGCAAATAAACAACCACAAATATTACCGTATGGGTGTTGTCTCCTGGTGAGTAGTCAATTCATACGCCCTGTAGCTCACATGGATAGGTTTTGATTAAATCACTCTGGTGGATACTTTAAGGTACGTAAAATGTGTGCAGATATCAAAAAATTAAACATTTTTATAAAAAATAAATTTCTTATTTACTCGGAGACACTTGCAACTGTTGAGTTGTTGGTGCAACGATTCACAGAGCGTGCCAGCGCTAAGAGCCATAAGCGTTCATTTTTTTGCTGCAGCTATCTTTATAAAAAGAAGCTCTACACAATTTCTTTGTTCAACTAATATTCAGTGACGAAAAATTGGTGTCTCCGCACTCTTTAGCGCTCCCTTCGTCTAGTCAACACCACAAATGTGGTCACGAGGATAAGATTGGTGTTACAATGAATGCCGCCCTAAGAACCAAGCAGCGTGTATGAAGTCAACAACGTGCATGCGAATGAGCCCGACCCAATCAATAATTATCTCTGCTTTTAAACGGCTGTTAAAAATGTCGCCAATTGTTTATTACGAACGCTCGCCTCCAACATTCTGCAACAAAATCAACGGAATTCCCCCGTAGAGCTTATCTGGACTCCCGCACACGCTGGTCTCGACGAAAATGAGGCTGCCCACAATGCTGCTTGAGGGCTTGTGATCCGAGCCGGGGCTAGTAACGATCCTTACCACGTCGCCAGATCTGCCAGGGACTGACAAGTCACGTAAAGTGAAATTACTGCTTCTCTCGATTACTGCTTCTCTCGCCGTAGATACCGTCCAGCCCATATCCAACTCGACCCTTCCCAAGAACACCCGTGCCGTCTTCTGCCGACGCACACCTTTCGTAATCCCGCAAAACTGAATCATATCCACCCTTCTCTGCACCCCTTCCCAGAATGCCCGGCTTGCGATGCCATCGCCACCCTTCCTCACATTATGTGGAGATGTCCTAAAGACACGTTCCCTTTATTTACTTGTGAAGAGCTGTGGGAGAAGATGCTGGGGACCTCACACCAAAACGTGCGAAGTAATGCGTTCAAAAGAGCTACCAAAGTCGCCACTCGGCAGAAGCTGGTCGCCGCTACAGACCCTTAAACCACAGAACACCCGATAAAATATTTCTATCTCTCTCTCACATGTAGCCAAAGCCTTTTCGCCGAAACAATCACTTTGAAAGTGAGTGCACAGGTATCATTACGACAATTTTGGGACTAGATCAGCGATATCTGACAATGTTTCATATTTGTTACGGGCATGAGAAAGAAAATCGTACGCTATACATCCTACCCGGGCCGTCAAAGCCTAAAGAGAATGAGCACAGTTACGTTGTCATGGTTTCTAAGAAGCATTACGCCCCAAAGCAGATATCGATTTCGGAACGGTTTACGTTTGTTCGCCTGCGCAAGCGGCACGCCGAAGGTGTGGCTCCATTCGCGTTTAAGTTAAAACAAAAACTGCAACAACTTTGAAACCTCCGCCGTCCTCCAGAATCCGTGGCGGTACCATTTTCTGCCTGAGTTGACAGACCAGCCTTACGTACGCCGATCATCGCAAGAAAAAAAAAACAGTGATCTTTGCACTGTATGCGACAACCGTAAAAGTAATGAATCTGCACGGGCCAAGAAAAGAACGTTTACACCATTTACTACGGAAGAGGACGAAGAGAATGTTGTAAGGTGCACATTGCAAAGCTCGCCGCAACAGCTTTTGTTCTGCCAGCAGTCCAGCAGTAGCAGCCAAGGGAGTGGAATACACGCAAAAGGTCACTGCTGCTTCCGCTGTGGATAAGTATGCGACTGAAAAGCCAGCCAATCCCGCCAATAACAGTGCCGCCTATGAATCTGGATGTTGCACCTGCCAAGTGTATCAGAATAGACATCGCGTGCTGTCGCCGCCGTGATCGAAGTCAACGACAACCCAAAACTATTAATGGTGAGGACAACTTGTGTAGCAAAAATATTTTGTGTTGACAGTAACCACCCTAGCTGTACTGTGTAGGATAACGGTTTGAATTGTATCAGGAAGAACTTCTTAGATAGTGACCGTACTTCCGCGTAGAAATTCGGCCTCACAGGATGCGTACGAATACGGGCGTTCTGTTCCAGGAATTAGGTATGGTGAATGTACCTGAAGAGCGCAATTGTGTGGCAGTCACTCTAGCCGGAATTTTCCTGTCGGGGCCACAGGAATTTCAGACGGTGTTGTTGGGTCAAGTTTGCCTCGAGGTTCCTAGTAGGTTGAATCGAGATTGTTGAGCCTGCGCGTGATCAACTTACACTAGAGAAATATTTATATATTTTAAAATGGGAAATATGGTGGATGAGACATCTCGGTGAAAGTGCGGAAAGAAACGAAAGCACGCCGGGGTTCTGCGTGCATCCACCGGGGCCTTCGGCGTTAAAAGACGCCGTCAAGGTACGAGACGGTACGAGATGTCAGAAAGCTTATTTTGGTTCTCTATAGGAAGTAGGCAAACACCGGAATGATTGCTTACAAACAAAATGGCTTGATTCGATATAACGGGAACTAAACTGAAGCTGCGACCTACGGCAGCGATGACACAACAACCCTTCTTCTCTATCCAGTGGCCTAAATAGGTATGTGAAATCTTTACGAACGGACCATTTACTGCAACCAGTAAAGAAGAATGTATTCACAACGTTGCACGGCTGCATGTACGTCACTGTCGTACATTTGGAAACGGCCAACCAGAAACCCAACAAGGCAGCTTTTCTTATGCAGTGGCTAGCATGGGTGGTTGTTTCAGCATAACTGGTACCACAAAAGGCCTAGCCAGTGTGTCTTGCTTTATTGGCCATGGAATGTTCACTGCAGAATCCCTGGAAGAGTGCTTTCAGAAGGTCTAAAGCTTTCTTTCTACCTTTTATAAACATCGAAATAAAAAGAACACGCCACATTTTCTGACGCGTCAGTGACCTTGGCCTTGTCACGAAGGGAGATGAATTATATGTTCGGTGGTAACGATTGCAGCCTTCAGGAAGTTTCATTCCAAGCAATAAGCAGGAACTTCGTGCGTACCTCGGGCTCTCGGATATATCTCGTATATTCGTGAAAAACGAATCAGCAGAACTAAACTACTGTGCAACCTACTCAGAGATAATACAAAAAGAAAAAAGAGTGCACCGGCAGAGAAAATGTTCAAACTTAGCATGGAATAGTTAGCCATGAATACGCTAATAAGCTACTGTTGCCCAGCTTAGCAACTAAGTCTAGTTTACCACGGGTCGGCCAACAGGGTATGGGCACTACTCTTTCCTTAAAAAGCCTTTGTGCAAAAAAAGATTGCTTCTGAAACTACAAGTAGGCGTACGCCTACGTTGAATAAAAGCAGTGGCACTGGTGTTTGACTTGCATAAATTTCAGAAATATTTGTTTTGTCGAATCTTTAGCACGTAATGTTCACACTAGCCATTGCTCAGGTTGATGGCGAATGATATACCAGTTACCGCAATAGCAGCAGCGGGTGTTTACTTCTGGTCCTTGCTTTTTTTTAGCCCACGACTACCGCCGTGTTTATTGTTAGACTAGCCATGTCGCAAATGATGACGCTTGTCGCGATTGCCTATGCTCCGCTCGAACCCAGTGCCGCAAACGAAAATACTTTCATTTTAGGTGTGTTCCATAAAGTACCCCTGTGTTCGATATAATGTTCCCGGGATGCCGAAAGCTAGAAGGGGCTACCAAAAGACATTTTTACAAAGCAAACGGATGGCATTCGCCGTTGGCTGTCCAGCAACTAACACCTCTGTTTGTATGGGTTAGTGAATTCTTGTTGACCGTGATTGTGTAACCTGGAAAAATTGGAACCTGAGAAAATTGTAAAAATGAAATCACTCAGAAAGGCATTGCCACCATCAATTTCCTGCTCAATTTATGTGGACCACCTACAATTATATTTGAAATCTGGTATCCCGTCTATCTGCGAGTGGCAAGTGCAGCTTCATGTTAGAGTCAAATCCCATTATTGGGAACCTCAGATTAACGATTTTTTCAGATTAACAGTTTGAAAATCGTCTAGCAAATCCCCATTATTTCGATGTAAATATTTCACTACTAAGAATTTCAGAACACCGAATATTTCAGAATAAGGAATCAATTTTTATCACACTCATATAAAACAACACTTCAAAATAAGGAATTGCGAGTGTACGAAATAACTCGTATTGGTGTGAAGAACAAATGGTGGGAATGAACAACTATAATCATCAGCATATAAATGTGCGTTATCTCTATCGCAATGGCCTGCGCTGGGGGGCCTCGCCGCCATGCTAGCCAGTTGGGGCAAGAAGACACTGAAGAATGCGATGCGTGGGATGAAGTCGCAGAAAATGTCGCCGAGGGCGCTCTAGTCACCTTTGAAGATTAGGTGCAGTGTGACGCTGAAGCATGCAGGCCTGCTGAACTGACGACGGAAGACATTGTCAACACCCTTCCTCGCGATGACGGAACCAGCCACGAGGACGACGCTGAGACAGCGCCTGCAAGCCCAGGCGAAAGCCGTGTCTAAGGCCGATTTTTTGCAGTGCGTAGCAAAAATGCGCACTTTTATCAGCAGGTGCACTAATGCCGTCGAAGCAGTGCACAAGAACGTGGACAGCTTCAAATAGTTCCTCTTGCAGCAGTTGAATGGCACACGTCATGCAAAGATCACCAATTTTTTCAAATAAATGCGCATCCAGACTCGCGTTAGAGGCTGACGCGATTGTGCACGGGTTCCCAGTAAAGGATGCTGGAATCTTTTGTTGCGTGCAGAAATTTTACGGGGCATTTTTTTTATTTTTAAAACGATTATTCAAAATAACAAACTATTTTTACAGGCCCTTGAAATTTGTTCTATCGATATTTGACTATAACAAGCTTGCTGTCTGGGCAGATAGCAACGCTTTTAAAGTTAATCTAGGAAAGTGTACTTGTGTTTTGTTTTCGAAATACCTGGCATTCAGCCGAATCCATACATCAAACAACTGAAATATAAATGCTTATAGGCTTTCACTATACTCAAGGTTCTCTCCACACTTATTTGATGCTTAAAAACAACTTCTTTTACATGTTTTTGCTAGCCTCATATCTTCGTGATTGGAATATGGGAATGTTGGTATTGGGTCTGCATGTAAAATATCCCTCGAAATTCTGGACCCATCTTCATCTGAGGGTTCGGCTGGCGTGTGGCGCCTTCCGGTCTAGCCCGGTGAATAGCCTCTGTGTGGAGAGTAATAAATAAAATATAGAATGTGAGCGAGCTTCCACAGATCTCTCTTATGCTTCTGAAATTTCATTCATTTCTCACCATCCTTTTAAATTATTTTTTTCTAATACATCCATGACTCAACTCCTGCTAAATCGACCATAGTTCTCTGCACCCTTCTCTTACAGAATTTGAGTAGAAGCGTCAGAGCTTGCTCTCTCCTTGTAACATGTTTCCTGTTATGGGGGACTGCTTACTGTGTATTACTTACTGTGGTATTAGTAATGTTGCTTGTACTATTGGCATTTTGTTTCCTAGTGTCACTTTTTGGATGCTATTTTACTGAAGCTGTAGTATCCTCCTATTGGTACACCCTATTATGTAATGCTTTAAAGTGGGCTGTTAAAGCAGTTGAATAAACAAATCAGAAATTGTTATCGTAGGAAGCTTTTGGATAACTACTGCCTTCTATGTGCTTAGCTCTTCCGAGTGCAGCGGAAGCGCATGTCTGGTGAGTCGATAGGCTTAGGTGTATTCTTTGTAATTGGTCCTCTTTCTCTCGTGCTGTGCCGCAAGCGTTTCCCGATTAGACGGGGGGGGGCGGAGCTCTTTGTATGTGCGGCTGAGCGTGTGCGGTTTTGTTGTTTGCAATGATGTCCGTTTCACATCTGCGTGTGCAGGGGAACCACTTTATTTTCTTTATTTCCTCAACTAGTGGCTCATCTCTAAGAATCTTCTCCACAGCGCGGAGGACCAGTCCTCGTTCGAAGTTTCTCACCACTCGTTCAGAGCCTTTGAGCACGGTAATGCAACCTGGGTCGCTAACAGCCAGTGCTATTGCCACTTCCCGAGCTTTGTCGGTCTTCATACAGGTTGCCGCACTAATGTTGCCTTCGGCGTCGAAAATAGTAACTTCGAAACCGCTTCTCTCCTCGTTTCCGTACCCGGCGGCGTCTACGAACTGTGATCCTGCGTGTCCGGCGTGCAGGAACGCAAGCGCGTCGGTTCTCGTTTTTCGTGTGTCCTCTTTGTATTCCGACAGCATGGTCCATGAGACTGCATCCGGCGGGATCAAGTGCCTGACCGTGATCTGCTTTCGACATCTTTCCGCCTTGCTTTTGTGGCATCAGAGCCCCATTTTTGGCTGGATTCTCTCTCTCACCTTAGTTCCTTCTAATCTCTAAGTGCGTCTTTCTATGAGCCTAGACAACTTCCTCTGGGATTTTTGTGGAAGCCTTGGCCGAGCAGTCTCCCGGTGCTTGTAGAATAACGTACAACGATATCCGCTTTGAGGCCCTTTTCAATGATCACTTCAGACTTGTACTTGTCGCCACTTCGAATCAAAATTTTATGTATACCGCAATGAAGGCGTACGGCTACAAAGTAATCATTTAATACTGTTTCGTTTGCAGCCGCACGACAGCCTTGAGGCGGAAGTTAAATTTTGGTTGGTAGGACCTCGGTTCAACTTCTGGATTATTCATAAATCTGCGCATTCTTCTCTCTACTCTTCCACCTCTGCAATTCAGAGATTTACGTGCTGTGGTTGATTACCACGCACTGCATGGGTCTCGTGACGTTCTCCTCACGTAGCCCGTCTTTCTGTAGGACAACCTCCTATTCAGTCTGATGGCATTGACCCCTTTGCCGATGCCCGGCGCCACCCCGCATTCATTTATCCGTGTTCGTTGGTTAGTATGGGGAGAACGCAGATGTGCGAGGCCCTTGGGATTGCCGAGATGTTTTTGGTGCAGACCATGATTTCTTCTTGTTCTCTTCTTGTTACAGATTTGCGGGCCTTCTATCGGTCTGTAGACCCGCAGCTCGGGCTTGCTCTGTGAGCATTTGAGGCCGGTAACACAGAGGCTCTCGTCAACTATCCTCACCACTCGCTGCAGGGCCTTATCTGATCATGAATAGGTGCAGCATCGACGCACAACGTGATATCTTTGGTACATATAGTGTGACCTACGTTCTGAACATATGTTATCTTTTGGCGATCTTGATCACGACTAGGTTGAATGTGAGCAGCCAGATCACCGACCCTTGTGGATTGCTAGTATTCCGACATTTTTTGCTTCCATTGCAATATCATCCGCGGGGATCTGCGTTGTCCGACCCGTCAGGAAGCTTGTGATGTGAAGGTGGGTTCTGTCTACCAAGTTCAGCTTCGACACTTGACATAGAATCGCTGTGTGGTAGACGTTTTCTAGTGCACCCTGCTGATCGAAACATAAGACGACAGCAATATCGCGGTGTCCCTGTCAACGACTATTTGCAGCAGCTGTATCATGGCGTCGAGCATGCATAGGTGTCTTCAAAATGCAATCATGATCTGGGAATATAAGTCGTGTTGGCAGGTACCTCGGCATCGCACCATCAATATATGCCCCAATGGCTGGTCCACGCACGAAGAGAGCGACATGAGGATGCGGTTGTCTGTTCGTTGGCTTGCCTGCATTGCGTATAGGAATCATCTTAGAGTACTTCCACTGCTTTGCGCGACTCTCGTTATCCAGCAGTTGTGGAAGAATTTCGTCAGTGCCCCGGTTTATTTATCGTCGAGGTACTTGGGCGCTTTGTTTCGCTGCGCGGTCAAGGCTAGGCGCCGAGCGTAGTGTTGAGCTCTTGCAGAGCCGTCCGACTTCTTGCAGATTGATGTCTTCATGTCGCTTGTCTTTGAGGCATCCGCGATTGTCTCCGTGAATGCATTTTTGTGTGGTGGGGAGGTACTTATCCAGCACGTTCTTGTCCACAGCCAGCTTTCTCTTCTTTATTTGCGCTTGCCAGGTCTTCGCCAGCATCTCCCACTGCTGAGACTTCGTCTTGGTCTCGGACAGAAAGAGCTGGAACAGGTTCAATTTCTTGGCCTTGTGCAGTTGCCGCCTGTCGCATATCTTATCGCATTCGAGTCTGGGGCCGACTCCACGCAAAGGTCCTATATCTAGCGGTTGAGTACAGGGACCTTCTTTACAGCCATTTGTTGGGCCTCTGCTTGGTTCACTTCTCTGCATAAACTTCATGGCTCCGATAGGGTGGGCCAGTCTGCTATCCATGTCGTCTACCTCGTCGTCCGTTTCGATCTCCCTCATGGCTGCCTTCATGTCCATGGCGATTCTTTTGATCCAGGTGCGGATGTCCTCGATGATGTCATCTTCCCCCGATGTCTCTCAACGCTTCCCTGTAAATCCGCGTGTGGCTCGTTGTGTACACCACTCCGGCCCCTTTCTTTCGGATTGTACTGTCCACGATTATGTGGTCGCTCTACAAGTCCCGTCCGGTGTTCGTCCACACGACGTCTGCCGGAACAATCTTGATAAAGACAAGGTCGAAACTTAGTGTCCCTGGACAGTGCATTTCCCATTATCGTCCAGATTGAGGGTTTCGTGACGGGGATGTATTCATTCAGGACACCGTCGTGCGCCAGCTTATTGCCTTTGGCGTTGATTTGGCGTACCCCAGGAGTCTTTTGCGTGATGATTTTGTCGGAAACCAGGACTTTGCAGCCGCTCGAATGCCAGTTTGAACTGTGCAGGGGTTCCTGAAATGTTGTTTGCGTTTGATCGTATTGCTCCTCGTGTTGATGTACACTTTGGCGACGTTCGCGCCTTTTTTTACCACCACCCCCCCCCAGAGAGGCAGACCGCCATGTTGAGTTGAATTTACAGCATTGTATGCTCCTTTTTGGTCAGGATGTACAGTGTCCAGCTTTCTTCCGAGGCGGACCAGATCACTCTGACCGTGCAGTGGTTGACGCTTGGCTAGTGTTTCCTGTAAGAAGATAACGTCAGGTGTTTTGTTGCGTTTCTTGACGTTTTAGTGAAGCACCGCCCACTTTCTTTCCAAGCGGCGGCCGTAGCACTGCCAGATGATCAGTGTTGGTTCTGGTTCATGTTTGCTCCGTTCGCGTGATTCCTCCTCTGCGCCACGTTAAGCGATCCTGATAGTGGGTAAATGCCGCCATTTGTTTCTATAGCATTTGAACGGGTACCGATATTTTCACGAACCGCTCCTCGTCGAGCCTGCTCTCCTCTACGATGGCCAGCTTTATCTAATGAAACATGTGTTTTATTTTCCCTTCCACATTTCTCGAATTGTTGTCCTTGCGCGCCTTGATGCGACACTCGAGGCGGCTACGCCTTTCTTCTTGGCGGGTTGTGGTGTTACTAATCTATTTTCTGCGTTTTCCGCCCATCAATTCTTTCTGGTTGGCTCTGTTGGTTGCTGGCCGTCGCTCGCTATCTCCAATGGCTGCTCTTTCGCCGTAAGTTACGCCGACGCCTGGAGCGGGAAACCGTCGTATCGCCATAGTTTTTATTTTACGCCATGTTCTGTATGATTTTATTCATTTCTACCAGTATTATACGTAATTGTTTGTAATCTTCTCGAAAAAGGTCGATTGCTTCGTTACCTTTGCTGTGCTTTTGGTATTGCTTCTTGGTTCTTTTTCGCCGTTCTTTTTTGTACCATTGACCTTTTGCCCCTTACTCACGAGCTCACACGACGAAGACGTTTCCGTCCGCATGATGCTGAAACTTCGAATCGGCATCTGTAGAGTATCGCCGTTCGAGGGCTACCCGCCTCTCGATTCCGAGCACCCCCTAGATTAAGATTGCGCCTTGTTTTCTGAGTTCAGTTCCGGGAAATCTAGGTCCAACTGAAGTTTTTCCTTTTCTTAGGAAGCAGTGCACCACTCCTGTCGTCTTTTGAAACCACGTAGGGCGTAATAAAGCGCGTCTTGCAGGCTCTGTCACCCATTCGATGATCACCTCGGAACTTGCACTTCGTCTTGCATGGATGTCCTTCGCCCGGGGCAGCTTGTCGCCGCCCATGCATCGTTTTCCGATAAGATCTGGCAAATATCCTTTAGGTGGACCAGTCGGCCGCATTGGTAGCGCTCGTAAACCTACTTGTAGTACAATGAGCATCCGAGCAGCACCGATCTCTTCCTGGTGTAGTTTGCTGCCCTCCTTCCCTTCAAGACTAGGACAACCACCGTCGCCCCTCCGATTGTTTGGGCTCTTAGCGCCAGCGGCTTGCGTCGGTTGACAACCCTTTCATTGAGGTCGTTGGGGGATTATGTCGGCGGTATTACTCTTATATATCTCTGTACGGTGTCATTCGGGGAGGTTCTGTGGGCCCACAGTCCGGACTTCTGTCCTTTCACTGAGATATGCTTCACTTCGTTGTAGCGGCTGGCGCTTTCTTGTTCTGTCCTGGAGATGATGACATTGTTCTGCTCCGTGTTTACGTACAAGATGAGTTTGCATTCGGCTTCGCAGCGGTCCCCTACGTCCCGTGGGCGGCCGCTCACACTTTGACCAGGCTACGTTGATTCTGCCTGTTTGGTCTTAAGGCAATCTTGCTATTATCCCTAGGTAATACTTGGACTTTCATAGGGAGAGACCCATACATCAGCCTCTGCTCCAAAAATAGAATCCTTTATTCTCTGTCTATATGCGTATCGCCTTTTATATTTGATATAGTGTTGTAGCTGAAAGTCGTACCAGATTTTTTTGAGGAGCAGGCTCCATGATTGACATAGTTCCCCTGCGAAGAGTCGGTGAAGCATTCCTTGTTGTTTACGCCTGAGCATGTTTTGGCGTAATGTCTTGTGGGAGCGTTGGGGTGTTCATTACGTAGTATCTCAGAGTCAGCTGCTGTCAATAGGTGACGCTAGCGCCAAACTTGTTACAAGAGTGTTTCGGGAGGTTTTTGTGTGGTTTCAAGGCCATTCCTAAGGTTAGTGGTTGAAGATTTCCCAAAGTTGGCACTTATCTGGTGGTCAAGTTAATCCCCCAACCGGTCGATGACTATCCGCAACATTTATCTGTGCGCGTTCACATTCAATCAAGGGGAGGTTATCATCAATCGTAATAACAAATCTTCAAATTAGCAAAGATGGGGCATGGCGAGGCCGTACGACGCCGCTGAAGGGTACCAGCGGGCATTCTGAAAGTGTTTCTACGAAAATATGCTTGAGTACTGGCCTATAAATTATAGTGAACTCATGTGGCTACAAGCATCGAATGCAACTACTATGAAGCACAATGCGTTGCAACGACTGAAAACGTGATCCTAAAGGTGTAGCCAAAATGTTGCTACAGCTGACAACAGAACGAAAATGTTGCGCATTGATGGCATGCATTACTGGGGCTGTCAGAGACCTAATCATAAATAAATACCTCTAATCCAAAGAGAATTGAGCTGGGGACATTACCGCACATTTTATGCCTAAATATACTGGTCTGTAGGAGTTGTGGGCCCGTTTTTTTTTTAAATAAAATCTTCAGCAGTAGTAGAGGTGCCTGCTTGATATTTTAAAAAATATATTATCGTTGGAACCACTGAAGGTGACGGGGGCTAAATTCTATAGCTGGTTTAAGCGGCAGGCCAGGTTGGTAAATTTGGACAAAACTTCAAAATTTTGTGATGGGCCTGTGAAGCAGCAAAGGGCATCCTCCTGTAGCGTTTGAGAAAACTAGGCTAACAGCAGATATTTGTAGTTTGGGTGATGTACCAGCATTATTGAGAATAAGACCTAGTATATTGATAGTATTATCCAGGCAAAGTGACATTTCTTGGTACTCAGAACTATCCATGCAGTCACCCGATTTAGGACCACTGAATCAGGATGCCGAAGCTGTAAACAAAAAATACAAGACAAAATTAAGTCTTCATCTGAGAAAAATACGAATGTGTTCCTTTTTAGAGCTTCATAGGGTTGCGTATAAATTTAAAAATACTCCTGGGGCATTGTGGACATCAAACATCATTAGGCCTATCTATCATAGTCCCTGAAAATTAACAAACGCCATCGTTTTCGGCATGCCTATCCGCATGGTTCTGCAGATATGCAAAACGCCACTGTATGCTACAAAAACGTTTGGCCCACTTGAAATATTTTTCTGTCATCTTTGCTTATGCTTTAAAAGACACTAATCCTGGTCATCTCATTCAAAGCACTATATGACACAAAATTGTATTTTGCCGCCATTCCGAAGGTAAAAATAATTTGTGGCCCCTAATGTGCCTACGTGATGTGGAGTAAAAAGTTGGAGATAACTTTTTTACTGCTACGCCATATTTTCCTAACTACCTTCACACTCGAATCTTTTGCGTTGGGAGAGACATACTTGGGCGGGCTTCATTACTGCTGCTACGTATTTGGACAGATTTCTTCGGTTTCCTCTTTTTGTCTTTTGTTGCGAATAACGTCAGCAACGAGTCTGAAATATGCCAGAGGCTGCCTAGACTAACGGTTCTCTGTGAGTTCTCTGACCTGGTCCACTCACATCTTAACACATTTGGGTGGAAAACGGAAGGAGTTCGATTGCCCTGCTTCACGGAAAGTGGGTACACTGCTATTGCGTTTAACAAACGGTGGCTCATTTGCTGCTTACGCAAATTGGGCCTTCCGCTGAAGATCGGTGGCCGGAAAATATTAGAGGACCATGTGGTCGTTCTCGAAGTATCGATGGCGCCTCTTGCATGACCAGCGCGGGCTCCCCTCGGCTTTGGTCAATGATTCTCTCGTGTGGTTGTTGGTTTTCCGTCCAGTCGACCGGGCACACTTCGACGAAGGGCAGATAGAGCAACAATTCTATGGCCTGCCCGAGAATGAAGATACACCAGTCCCGCTGATTTTGCAATTGCATTAACACTTGTTTTAGGTTATATGATCACCATGAGTTTTTACACGCGCAATGGCGTATTTTTCAACCGTTACGTTTCGAATTTATATTTTTGCGAATTTTACGAAGTTTTATTAACTTTATACAGTGGCGGCCGTTTTCGTTACTCCGGCACAAACACCGTTTTTTGCAGAATGGGAACCTAAAACACTCGTTCCAATAGAATTTGGATAGGACTATTGGTGGTGGAAAGGCTGAGCTGTCTCGTGGATGCGGAAGTAGAAGCAAACGCTGTTAGATTTATTTATTAGATGCGACGCTGAGAGCATCTCTTGTCGGCGGCCCTATCCTTCCTGCGTGCGTCCGTCGTCGTCGTCGGCGTCCGCACTCTCCTCCGCTCGCCCCTCTCCTCTCCGATAGTGAACACTCTCTCGCGAGGGGCATTGGAGTGGATTGGATTGGATTGGATTGGGTTGGTTTGGCTGGGCTTGGCTTGGCTTGGCTTGGCTTGGCTTGGCTTGGATTGGATTGGATTCAATTGAATTCGGATTGGATTGGATTGGATTGAATTAAAGTGAATTGTGTTGGATTGTGTTGCCTCATATCCGCGGCAGACGCACTGGCGCCAGCGCGTGCCCAGGTGAGAGCAAACACACTCTCTCAAAATCTCCGGGTGAGCGGGCCAGCGCGCCCTCACTCCACCGGTGGGCGGCGCTGCGCGCGGTGCTGCGCGTGTGCAGTACTCTTTCTCTCCGCGGTCTCCTCTCCTTCGGGCGCGCTGCGCATATAACTGGTGTGCCGCTCTCCGGCAGCCTTTCGGTAGATGGTTGCTCTCTGCATGCGCTTGCACCCCCCTCAGCGTCGCATCACACCAGGGTTCCCGTGAGGGCGGATGGGCGTAATTATTTTGCTTGGACAGTGGTGAAAAAATAGTGTTTACGTCTATCCCTCCAAAAATGTATACGGCCTGTTGCCTCACCTTAGAGCAGATGTGCTGGATAACGTGTATGTCGCATCCTTATATTTTGCCTAGATTTTCTGCCTAGGGGTGGCGAGATTCCTAGGCAATGTAGGCTGACTCATTTCTTTTATGGCCAATATAATATAGTATAGTAAGTGAAGGTGTGATCACTGAGTTTGAGATTTTGACAGTTTAGAAATACAGGCTTCTGTTCAGCTATTATCATGGGTATCGTTCTTGAATTCTCCTAATAAATGCCAAACTAAATTTTCCCGTAATGAATAAACGGATCTGCAATAAATCTGCCATTAGGCGGGCTGAGTGGCTTAGGTGTTGTATTTCTTAACCTAACGACGTGAGCTCGACCTTGGTTGTCGTGATTTATTCGAAGGAGGAGAAAATCAAAATGTCATAGTGTATACATTTTGGCGGACATAAATGATCAAAGTTGTTGAAGGTGATATAGAATCTTGCACTCACCTTCGCCTGAAAATCAAAATAGTTATGCAGTGAAACCTAACGTGTGTTACAATTTCATGTTAAAGACTGTGTGCGTTCTCGAAATCGAAACAATACGAGCACTTCGTTCTCTTGGTTAATTACAAGTATTTTAGGCAATCTTTACATTTGTGTTAGAGTCAAGTTTTCCCCCTCGTTATTTTTGCCCTTGTGTCATGTAGTAAGACGAGCCCACAACCAAATGGGGATTGGCCCCAGAAGACGATGTTGGAAGAAAAGATGAAGAGGAAGGAGAAACAGAACACCGGATGGCGAAAAGGATTTTGAAGTGACCAATGAAGAAGAAACACAGGGTAATAGAAGAGGAGGAGGAGATAGCTTGTGTAGCAAATGGGGCATCACACAGAAGAATGCGACTTAAGAGGAGGAGGACGAAGTAAAGTGGACATATTGGAACGAGGTCTTGGGAGGAACGGTGACAAGATCGGGCCATGCCTCACAACGCACCAGCGGCATCTCATCGTTTGGCCGCGGGTAGCTGGGGATCACCGATTACCAGCAGCTTCGCACTGCTGGCAGCCCGCTGTGCCGCGCTGCTCAGCGAAGCCGTGTTATCGCACCACGGTCATCCGGACCACTGCGACTAGCACGAGCCGTCGCGACGTGCTGTGACTTTCCGCAACAGGGAAGCCTACCCACCGGGACACATCATCGAAATAGCAGCGGCTTCGACGTGCTACAGGGTGGGACTTGTTTGAATTTGGCATAGACACGTTATGTGCTATAGTTACTATTTGAGTAGATTTGTGATAGCGTAAATTGGTGCGTGTTTCTTTTTTGTGTAGGGTGATATGCTTTTGAGTTTGTTATCATCGCGTTCATTTGAGATTTTAGTGTTGTAAATATATTGTTCGTAAATCAACTGCTCGAAACCGAGCCTAATTTCTCTGCCGCGTCAGACGCGTGGCAACATTTGGCGAGCCTGCCAGGATCTATCCTTGGCCCAACCACGCGTCTTACCTGGCAGAGAGATGGATCTTGAGAAGATTCTAACCTTGGTTAGTTTATCAGGTTTGTAAAAAGAGCAGTCATTACCATTGTTAAGTGAAGAGTGGCGCAAAGTGCGAGAGGTCGTCTGCCCAGCTAGAAGAGTTGGACCAAGAAAAAGCATAGTTGACGCGGCGCCTCGAGTAAACACAACGCAGAAAGAACGGTGAACGCGCCGCACGTGAGCCTGAAGAGACAAGGTTCGCCGACCTCTCTGAGGCGCGTCAGAAACAAAGAACGCAGATAGGTGACAGCGAAGGAGTGCGTGCGGTTGAAAGAACGCGGTTTGCACACCGCGATGATGGCAATGAGAAAATAAAAGGAAAAGGTTTCTCGCAAAATAATACTGAGAAGAAAGGCGCGTTTGAAGGGCGAGGCAGTGAACTGGCCGGATGTGGTAGAATCACAGACTAGGTTCTCGGTGATGAGTTCACTAAGAACATGCCAGGCGAGGACTGCTTGCGGCCGCCTACTATTTCGGATGACTCAACCGATTTGATGGTCTCTGAAGGTGTAATATTAGAGATGGAGATACAGGCCGCTCCATGCACTGGCCGTAATAACTGGACAGAAAGCTCTATTGCTGGTGGGCGGGAAATGCCAAGGACTATTGAGAGTACCCTTGTTCCACAAAAGGACAGTGCAAACTCTTTAAACGGCTCAGTGGACAGCTCAGCGTCTAAGCGAGTAAACCGGATCACCAGTGCGCAGCCAAGACAGCGGATTTCAGAGCGTCTAGGGCAGCTCCCTCAGACCTAGCTCCCGGTGGTCAATGAGTGCCGACTCGAGAAATTCAGTTTAGGTACTAGACATTGGCTGGTCCCAGAGAAAAGGCAGTTTCCAGCACCCGGTAAGGGGGCTGAGGAGCAAGGGGGCGAGAAACGTGCCTGCGTTTTCGTAAGCATGCGAAGCAGAGGAGGGAAAAGAGTTTGGGTCTTAGGAAGGTTCAAGATCATGAGCGGAGTTGTGCGAAAACTGATAGTGTGGCTGCGAAGTTCGTAGAATTAGCGCACGCTACGGAAATGACGGACATACGACGAGTTATGACCTGTAAGATGAACGGGTGGCTCTGTAATCTGCACTCAGGCCGAGGTGGCGTCGAACAAAAGATATGCGGTGAGTTCTCCTCTGGGAGTAGCCAAACTACCAACGTCAGAGGAGAGCGAAAGCGCCGACGCGCAAAGAAGACAAAATAGGAGATACCGTCCGAGTATCGCAAAATCAAGAGAGATTGCAATAGGCAAAATCTGGAGAGAGCACTCGGGCCATAGGTCAGTGAGACGAGTGAACATTGATGGTGGTTCAAACAGAGCTGACAGTGTAGTGAAAGGTGCTAAATAGAAGAGGCACAAGAAAGTGAAGATGAAGTCAAAGCTCAACAAAGCTAGTTGAAATGATGGAGTTGGCTTGGAAAGAAATAGGACTTATTAGGGAATATGACAAATAGGTTGTGTATTAGGGTAAAGCATAAATGTAGTGGTATGGTGCAGACGACATGTGTTGTAGGAGTATTGAGTGTACACGGAAAGGAGGTGGTTGAGTAATGTAGATTAAGAGTGTTTGCAACCATGAGATTTGTTGATGCGTTTGATTTTGGCGATATTACACCAGATTGCATGAACAGATTAGTGTATAAGCATGATGAAGAGTTGGTTTTGAGTGTTACGTGTTGTGATGAGTGTAGGATTTGAACTTGGTTTGTCATAAACTTGGTGCTTTGTCATAAACCTGAGTTCTCGGAGTGAACTCTGTGTGTCATAAATATTAGTATTTTAGTAGGACTAATGCAGTAGCTTAACAGGACTGATGTTGCGACGTGCGGACTGCGGACATTGTTTCCATGAACCGGCGGGGTGTATAGCGTTTTTTTTATGGGAAAAAAACTTAAATTTCGGGGGTTAATGTCATCTAGTAAGAAGAGCCCACACCCAAAGGGGGAATGGCCTCAGAAGATGTTGGAAGAAAAGATGAAGAGAAACGAGAATCAGAATACCGGATGGCGAGGAGGATTTTGAAGTGACCAATGAAGGAGAAACACAGGGTAATCCAAGAGGAGGAGGAGGTAGCTTGTCTAGCAAATCGGAGCCTCACACCGTAAGATGCGAGGTGAAGAGGAAGAGGACGAAGTGGAGTGGACAGAGTGGAACAAGGTCTTGGGAGGAATGGTGACAAGTTCGGGCCATGCCCCACAACGCACCAGCGGCAGCGCACCGTTTGGCAGCGGGCAGCTCGGATTCACCAATTACCAGCAGCTTCGCTCTGCTGACCTCCTGCTGACCGGCGGCATCGCACCGCCGGCGACCTGTCGAGCGGTGCCCCACAACGCACCAGCGGCATCGCATCGTTTGGCCGCGGGTAGCTGGGGATCACCGATTACCAGCAGCTTTGCACTGCTGGCAGCCCGCTGAGCCGCGTTGCTCAGTGAAGCCGTGGCATCGCACCATGGTCATCCGGACCACTACGACCAGCACGGGTCGCCGTGACGTGCTGCGACTTTCGGCCACAGGGAAGCCTACCCAACGGGTCACATCATCAAAATAGCACCGACTTCGACGCCCTACAGGGTGGGACTTGTTTGAATTTGGCATAGACAGTTAATGTGCTATAGTTACTATTTGAGTATTGAGAGACGATGGAAAGCGTGACCGGTTTATTCGGACACTCGGACGAAAAGACCCCATCAAGTGCTGATGATGATTATGTACAGGTGATGATGATGCCGGGGCCATGAGAGCTAGCACTGATGATAATGTACCGATTACGAGGAAATGTTCGTAACGTGTTGAAGAGCACAGAGTCGTGGTCAGGCTGTCTCAAATAATTACCCCTCCGCGGCCGGGAGTGGCCACCTGGCCGCGGCTGATTGTTCTGTCCTGCGGTTGAACGGCTTGAGGCGAGACACGTGTACGATTTCAATACCACGGCGGCGCCGATCTGACGACTGTTCAACTGGCGTCACACGGTAATTAACTGGCGAAGTCTGTTCTGTGATTTTGTATGGACCAAGAAAGCGATGAAGAAATTTCTCGCACAGACCGGGTACACGAACAGGGGTCCATAACAATACTTCATCACCTGGCCGAAATTGAACAGAGCGATGTGCGACGTCGTAGCGAGCTTTGCGTTCTTGTTGTTGACTTTCGGTTCGACTTCGCGCGAGTTCGCGGCAGTGGGCGAGCCGTGAAACGTACTGCTCCCGGGATGACATTTCAGAGGGGACAGGAGCATAGAAGAAAGTCGACTCGAAGGTAATAGAGGGAGAGCGGCCAAATACTAAGAAGAATGGTGAGTATCCAGTCGTTTTTTGCGTTGCAGTATTGTACGCAAAAGTCCCAAATGGCATGATGGTATCCCAGTTGCGATGATCAGGGCTGATGTACATCGAGAGCATGTCCGCGAGGGTTCGATGGAATCTCTCTGTTAATTCATTCGTCTGGGGATGGTAGCTGGACGTTGTCTTGTGCACGGTCTTGGAGGCACGCAGAAGCTCTTCGACTTCAGCGGACAGAAAAGCCCTGCCGCGATCGCTGAGGAGGACGCGTGGCGCGCCATGGCGCAAAATAAGGTTGTGCAGTATAACGTCAGCGACTTCAGCAGCCGTTCCAGAGAGAATGGGTGCTGTTTCAGCGTATCGTGTCAGATGGTCTACAGCCGTAACTATCCAACGGTATCCAGATGGCGTTGGAGGTAGTGGTCCGAACAAATCGATGCCGACGGTCCCGAAAGGCTCTGACGGACAAGGGAGAGGTTGAAGTAGTCCGGCAGGAGGAGTAGTTGAGCGCTTGCGGTGCTGGCAGGAGGCGCACGAGCGAACGTATTTGGCAACAGAAGTGAACAGGCCAGGCCAAAAGTAGAGACTACGTATTCGCTCGTACGTTTTTGCAAAACCAAGGTGCCCAGCGGTAGCTGCATCGTGGTAGGCTTCGAGAATAGGGCGCCGGAGTGTACGAGGCGCAACGGGGACCCATTTTCTGCCATTTGGATGGTAATTTTGCCGGTAAAGAACGCCATGAAATAGTTTGAACTTACTGAGTTGGCGATGCGCACGGCTGTTTGGAGGTGTTAAATGACCGTCGAGATAATCAATGATGGGGCCACAATATGCGTCTGCGCGTTGCAGCGACGGCAAATCGACGCGTCCCTCAATGTTTGAGGAGATAACGGGGGCCAAACAAAGTGTGTTATCGGCAGGCTCCTGCGCATCGTAAGATGAAGAGGACAATGGGCAACGAGAGAGAGCATCGGCGTCCATGTGCTTCTTCCCTGACTTATACACCACGGAAAAATCGTACTGCTGGAGGCGGAGTACCCAGCGGCCAAGGCGTCCAGAGAGGTTTTTCATAGTGGACAACCAGCATAGCGCATGATGGTCGGTCACCACTGTAAAATGACGGCCATGAAGGTAAGGGCGAAATTTCTGAACAGCCCAAACGATGGCAAGGCACTCCTGTTCAGTTATGGTGTAATTCTTCTCTGCAGGTGTCAACGACCGGCTTGCGTAGGCGACGACCCTCTCCCGAAGTTTATCATCAGTATGGAGAAGAACACCGCCAATGCCATGGCCACTAGCATCCGTGTGGAGTATAGTGGGCTTTGTTTCGTCAAAGTGGCAGAGCACCGGAACAGACGTTAGGGCGGCTTTCAGATCGTCAAAAGCACGTTGACAGTCATCGGACCAAACGTACTGGGCGCCAGACTGTAGGAGATGGTTCAGTGGGGACGCAATAGTGGCAAAACTCCGGACAAAGCGGCGAAAATACGAAGCCAACCCGAGAAAACTACGGAGGTCTTTTTGTTGATGGGGACGAGGAAAGCTGACAACGGCAGCAATTTTCTCAGGATCGGGTCTGATGCCATCTTTTCTAACGACATGGCCAAGCACCTTGATGGTTTTGGTAGCAAAGCGGCATTTTTTTTAGTTGAGTTGAAGCCCGGCGTTAGAAATGCATGTGAGTACCTCGTCCAGACGCTTAAGATGTTCTGTAAACGTCGACGAGAAGACAACGACGTCGTCCAGGTAGCGGAAACAGGTCTTCCATTTCAGTCCTCTGAGCACGGAATCCATCATGCGTTCAAATGTCGCCGGAGCGTTGCACAACCCGAATGGCATGACATTAAATTCGTATAGGCCATCGGGAGTTGCAAACGCGGTCTTTTCTTTGTCGGACTCATGCATCAGGATCTGCCAATAGCCAGAACGCAAGTCAAGGCTCGAAAAGTATTCGGCTCCTTGAAGGCAGTCCAGGGCGTCGTCTATGCATGGCATGGGATGTACATCCTTTCTGGTAATCTTGTTGAGGGCACGATAGTCAACGCAAAAGCGCACGGTGCCATCTTTCTTCTCGACCAGCATGACCGGGGACGACCAAGGACTACATAAAGGCCGGATAACATTGCGTTTCAGCATGTCAGCCACATTTTCCTAGATGACTTGCCTTTCTAATGAGGAGACGCGATACGGGCGACGGTGAACAATAGACGACCCTTCGGTTTCGATGCGACGCGTGGCCGTGGTTGTGTGGGGAAGAACGGTTGAGTAAGAGTCGAACGATGCACGGTGCTTATTTAAAAGCTCCAAGACTGATAATTTCTGTGACTCTGTGAGGTCCGGGCTGACGGTGACTGCAAGAGAAGGCTTCGAGGACGTAGTAGCTGAAGCGAGGCATGTAAGGGGACGGGAACGCGAAGGCAGAATGGTCACCTCGACATCGGAGACAGATGCAATTGTGGATCCTTGCGGAAGCAGAACGTCTTCTGCGGTGGTGTTTTGCACAGGTATAAGACCATGCCTTTCGCAAAAACGAACGAGACACGCGGCAACAGCAAGTCAACGGGAAAGGAGGCGGCTGCAGGGAACGACCAGGACATCACCGTCAAGTATAGTGCTAGCAGAAACTGAAAGGATGTGCTCACAACGGGAGGGTACGACGTGATCGGTCGTCAGCACCAAAGAAATCGGCTCTGTCGGGGAAACAGTTGAATGATGAGTATCTGTGATGCTAATAGCAGGAGTTCGACAAAAAATGACAGCGGACGTCAATGAAAGAAAGTCCCAGCCAAGAATTAGGTCGTATGGACACGTGGAGAGCACGGCACACTGGATATGATGACAAATTCCTTCAATGGAGACACGCACTGTACATAATGCAGAAGGATCGATGCGTGCCTCATTTGCACCACGTAATGAGGGACCTATAAACGGTGTTCTCACCTTGCGTAACCTTTTGCACAGATCAGCATGAATAATTGAGACGCTTGCACCAGTGTCCACCAACGCTTCGATGCGGATGCCTTCGACGAATACACACAAAATGTTCGAGGGATGCTTTGGAGGAGTTTTTATCTTTTCCCTGTATGCAGTTTCCCCTTCAAAAACTGCATGGCTTAGTTTTCCGAGAGGCGAGCGCTGTCGTGCACGACGGGGCGAAGCGGCGATACAGATCGGCGGAAAGGCGAAGGAGAGCGGCGTCGTTGATCACGTGAATTGCGCTGTATCCCAGGGGAATCGGCTGGGGGAGGAGTCTGGCGGGTCGGAGATTGGTAGCCTCGCTGGCGATATCCATAACGAGGGCTCGTTACGTCGCGCTCGTAGGTGTCGTAGCCACGCCGTTCATTCTGTGCACGCCTGCGACAGAACCGAGCAATGTGGCCGCGAATTCCGCTGTAGAAACACACTGGCCGGTTAGGTGGGCGCTCGGGGCTTGGCGGTCCCCACGTGCGATAGTAAGGCTGCGGCCGAATGGCATGGTTGATCGTTGCCACATATCCGGGCAGAGGCTGCGAGGTAACCGGGGCCATGAGCAGGGGCGGCCTTCCAGCGACTTCCGAATAGGACGGTACGGCATAAGGGGCGGCAAGATCAGGCACTGACCAACCAGGTACACAGGCAAGCTCCTCCTTGATTATCTGTCGAAGATTGGTGCTTGCTGAGTGGTTAGCAGGAGCAGAAACACACACGGAGGCTCGGCCGTCAAGCTCCTCCCGAATCAGCTGCCTTATAAGCACGCGAAGGTCTTCGTCGCCTAAGCGCGTGGCCGATGTATCCTGCTGAATGCGGATCGACTGCAGATCGTCAAGATGTTGGCAAGTAGTGGTGACATCCGAGATGGTTCTTGGGTTCTGAAGGGCGAGCGCAGTGAAAGCGAACTGGTTAATACCTTTCAGTATCTGGCGTACGCGGTCCGACTCTGACATATCCTTGTTTACCTTCCGGCACAGTGAGAGAACATCTTCGATATAAGAGGTGTAGCTTTCGCACGGGTGTTGCACGCACGCTTCCAGTTTCTTTTTCGCGTCCTCAGAGCGAGCTGCGGATGTCCCAAAAATCTTGCGGATCTCGGTTGTAAAGGTCGTCCAATCGGGTAGGCGCCCCGCGTTATTGCGGTACCACGTCTTCGCGATCTCGGTGAGGGAAAAGCCGACAGTCAGCCGTTTTAGCTTGTCGTCCCACCCGTTATATGCGCTGACCCTTTCAAAGTTCTCCAACCACTCTTCTACATCATCCCCACGAAGGCCAGCGAAGTCGGGCGGATCTCGCTGGCGGCTGATAAAACATTGCGGGGGAGGCGTAGTCGTGGCGCTGGCTGGATCGAGCGTCATGGGCATGGTCTCCTGAGGCAGACGGCGGCCCGAACGGAGCTCCAGGAGTGGCGCTGCAGATGTAGACTGCGGGATCGAAAGGCACCCTCCACCACTTGAGAGACGATGGAAAGCGTTTCCGGTTTATTCGGACACTCGCACGAAAAGACCCCATCAAGTGCTGATGATGATTATGTACAGGTGATGATGATGCCGGGGCCATGAGAGCTAGCACTGATGATAATGTACCGATTACGAGGAAATGTTCGTAACGTGTTGAAGAGCACAGAGTCGTGGTCAGGCTGTCTCACAGTATATTTTTGATAGTGTGAGTTTGTGCGTGTTTCTTTTTGATGTAGGGTGATATGCTTGTGATTTTATGATTGCGTTCGTTCGAGGTTTTGGTGTTGTAAATATATTGTGTGTAAATATAATGCTTTAAACACAGCCTGATTTCTGTGCTGTGTGAGACGCCTGACACCTTGTATTTCAGTGCAAGTACCCGAACTTCCCGTATCGTTTCAGTGCTGTACTAAGCCTACTGCTGTACTGCTGTACTGTACTTATAATGCGTGAATTTTCCGAGTTTTCTTGTTGTTACAAATAAACACATCGATATGATTGAAAAGCATTGCCGACGTTTACTTTTCAATGGCTGGGATCGCGACGTTGACATTACCAATACGGTTATTTGAGAACTGGTGCTTCTGTAAAATACAACGTACCTAAACCGGTTGAAAGTTCTGTGCGCTGTCTTAGATATTCCGCGCAAATAATTCGTGTCGGTACGGGGATGCAGAAGGGGCAGTTGTTCGTCCCATGCTGCACGAGCACCTGCCCCTCACCCAACCGCGCCCATCCTCATCTCCGCGGCTCCACTCAAATGAAGTGTCTTCAAATGACAGAAGTTTAAGTACGTTAGAAAAACAAATAATTAAAAACACTAGATACCAGCCCAAAATTGAGTGACCGCACCAAGACCACCGATGAATTAATAATGCGGTACAAATTACATTAACAATGGCTGCAGCAGTTCAACACTACAGGACGCCGAAAGACAGATAGAATTTATTTAAGAAAATATTTTACCAACAGATACATTACGAGGGACAACATAGAATACACCGACTAATTCTAGATTTAAATAACTAGGCAAGTTAGGGATAAAAGACCAATTACGGGTGTGGGAAAACGTCTTTATCAACAATTGATTGCTTGATGTACACCAATTGATTTGATGATGCATAAATGAATCATTTCACAGCTTTTCAAATTTACATTGCACAGAAAGTTGGCGTACTTCTGGCGTAATTATTTTTAACACAAGGCCGTAAATTTTTTTGTAGTAAACCTCGTGCTGTTGCGGTTTTTTAGGAAGGTGCGGTTGATAATATTAAGAGAGAATTGAAAACACATGAACTTAAAAGTAAAGGCTCAATGTGGGATGTATGGTGAAAGTCGGTGTCCAACTACGTCTCCCACCGTGTTCAGTTGTTTTTCATATATCAATTTGAAATATTGAAAGATATGTGCAATAGACGTCTAGAAACGGTGCGGAATATTTTATATTGAAAGACTGAATATTTCTTAAATTAAGCAGTATGTATTTTGTATGTATGTATGTATGTATATATATATGTATGTATTCCTCGGCGAAAGAAACATTATCAGGAACCCTTTTAACACAGAAGGCTGAAGCGTTTTGAAAATAGAATAACTGATTTAGGCTTTCTTCTGACCAGAATATAATTGTAGCCACAACTCTTCATTATATATATATATATATATATATATATATATATATATATATATATATAACACAGAAATAAGGAATGGCAGGAATGAAATAAGGAATGACTGCCATTCCTTATTTCTGTGTTATTTCTACGAGTCCCTCATTTCCTATTCTGATTCGCTATATATGTATATATATATATATATATATATATATATATATATATATATATATATATATATATAAATATATATATATATATATCTATATATATATATATATATATATATACATTTATAATATATATATATGTGTATATATATTTATATAAAAATTTCTCCGCAAACACAAATTTGATCGGTTTCTGAGAGAGAAAACCGTGTATAAAAAATGATTTGGCGCCATTTTTCAACGACGTCTCGTGCACTTCTGAGAATGCAACTTCGTAGGAACGTTCTCAACGTGCGAGTAATTTGGCACTAAAAAAACTCAAAATTTACAGAGTAATGCGACACATCGTCTCAAAATTTACATGTATACAAGTTTTCAACCTTCGTATGAGAATGAGGCTGGCTCCTGGTGGCTATGCGAATAGGCTGATTTTGAATATGTTGTGCTGAAGAAATTTCCAAATTATATGTGTGTCTACAGGCAACGATGTAGTGATTTAGGTAGCAGTGAATGAACTAAAATAATGTGACGATACAGCATTATGTAATAAGGCTCAATAAAAGGTAAAAGCTCAAGGTGGTGCAGGGCTACGCACCCACATCCAGCCACGACGATCAAGAAGTGGAACGCTTCTATGAAGATGTAAAATCGGCAATGGCTAAAGTAAAAACACAGTGTACCGTTGTTATGGGGGACTTCAATGCTAAAGTAGGGAAGAGTCAGGCTGGAGACAAGGCAGTTGGCAACTATGGTCTGGGCGGTAGAAATAGCAGTGGGGACCTTCTAGTTGAGTTTGCAGAACGGAATAACCTACGCATAATGAATACCTTCTTCTGTAAACGGGAGAGTCGGAAGTGGACCTGGAGGAGCCCGAATAGGGAGCGCAAAAATGAAATAGACTTCATAGTATTCGATAACCCTGGCGTCGTGCAGGATGTGGAAGTGCTCGGAAGGGTAAGGTGTAGTGACCACCATATGGTAAGATCTCGAATTAGGCTAGATTTGAGGAAGGACCGGAGGGACTCAGGAGATAAAAGATCTAATCAGGAAACGGCAAACCAAGAGAATCTCTACCGCAGCTGACAAAATAGAACTAGCCGAGCTCTCGAAGTTAATCAATAAGCGTAAGACAGCTGACATACGGAAGTATAATATGGAGAGGATCGAATACGCTGTAAAGAACGGAGGTAGCCTGAAAGCAGTGAAGAGACGTCTTGGCGTGGGGAAAAATCAGATGCATGCACTTAAGGATCAGCAACGCAATGTCATCACAAATAGGGATAAAATAGTCACAGTGGCGGAGGAGTTCTATAGGGATCTGTACAGTAGCCGGGACATACAGGATAATGCCGAACGAGACAGTAGTTCAGAGAAGATAGACATCCCGCCAGTAATGACAGAAGAAGTAAGGAAGGCTTTGAAAGAAATGAAAGGGGGCAAAGCACCTGGTGAGGATCAGATAACAGCAGACCTCTTGAAGGATGGCGGAGAAATTGTACTTGAAAAACTGGCAAACCTGTATACGCAATGCCTAATGACCGCAATGGTACCGGAATATTGGAAGAACGCGAACATCATCCTAATCCATAAGAAAGGCGACATGAAGGACTTGAAAAATTACAGGCCGATCAGCTTACTGTCAGTTGTCTACAAGGTATTTACCAAGGTAATCGCTAACCGAATCTCTGCAACCTTAGATTTCAGTCAACCTAAAGAACAAGCATGGTTGCGTAAAGGTTATTCAACAATGGACCATATTCACACGATCAATCAGGTGATAGAGAAGTGCGCTGAGTATACTGAACCCCTATATATAGCCTTCATAGATTATGAGAAAGCATTTGACCCGGTCGAAACCCTAGCAGTCATTCAGGCATTACGGAACCAGGGGGTAGATGAGCATTATGTCAGGGGGCAGATGAGCATTATGTAGGAATACTAGAGGATATATACAATGGGTCTTCAGCTACCATCATCCTCCATAGGGAGAGCAGTAAAATACCTATAAGGAAGGGTGTCAGACAAGGAGACACAATTTCTCCAATGTTATTCACAGCATGCTTACAAGAAGTATTCAGAACGTTGTATTGGGAACAAGTGGGAGTAAGGGTTAATGGAGAATACCTCAGTAACCTCAGATTTGCTGATGAAGTTGCCTTGCTAAGTAATTCGGGGGACGAATTGCAAAGCATGCTTTCTGCACTGGGCGAACAGAGTAGAACCGTGGGCCTGAAAATTATTATGCAGAAAACTAAAGTAATGATCAATAACCTTGGGACAGCACAGCAGTTTGAGATAGGTTTCGAGGAAGTGGAAGTGGTAAGCGAATATATCTCCTTAGGCCAAGTTGTGACCCCAGATCCCAATCATGAGGCAGAGATAATTAGAAGGATCAGAATGGGGTGGGGTGCATATGGCAGACATTCTCAGATAATGAATAGCAGCCTACCATTGTAGCTGAAGAAGAAAGTGTATGAGAGCTGCATCTTACCGGTACTCACCTACGGGGCAGAAACTTGGAGGCTCACTAAGAGGGTTCAACTTAAACTGAGAACGACTCAGCGCACAATGGAGCGGAAAATGATAGGTGTAACATTAAGGGACGAGAGAGCGGAGTGGGTCAGGGAGCAAACTGGTGTTAAAGACATATTAGTAGAAATTAAGAAGAAGAAATGGACGTGGGCAGGGCATGTAATGCGAAGGCAAGATAACCGCTGGTCATTAAGGGTAACAGAGTGGATCCCTAGAGAAGGCAAGCGTTGCAGGGGGCGGCAGAAAGTTAGATGGGCAGATGATATCAAGAAGTTTGCGGGGATAATTTGGTCACAGTTGGCACAGGACCGAGATAATTGGAGAATAATGGGAGAGGCCTTTGCCCTGCAGTGGGCGTAGATAGGCTGGTGACGCTGATGATGATGACAGCATTATGTGAAAAATAAGGCCGAATATATTCAGGGCAACGAAAATTTTGCAATTTTTTTTTCTTGATATGCGTGATGCGAGAGCAAAATTTTAGTTTAGGGTGGCCCAAACTGATGACCCAGTGTAAATACGGAAGTAAACGTATTTGTTTTGACAAGGTTTTTGACCATATTTATTGATCTTAAATCGAGTATTTTTGGTGTTATTGTGCAATACTTGTTACGGAAGCAGTTTAAATTATTAAGAAGTTTGCTATTTATTTTAAATATAAATGTGCAATGAGTTTTTCTCAGGATTTTATTCTGGTATCGTCAACGTATATTACACAATGGCATGAACTCAAGCAATTTGAAAGATCACATACATATAGTAGGAACAACAACTAGAAAAACATCAACCTCTAGGGCAAAACTTGATTAGTAATCTTTGCTTTACAAAATACACCATTTAAGTACACAATCTGCTTCCTATGCAAAGATAGCTTTGTGTAAACGTTGGGGTAGGCAAGTTACTCCTTAGCTTCGAAGATTAATAAAGAATGTCACAAATACTGGTGTCTGAAGCTTGGGTGACTTCCAAAGTAAACAACAAACTATGGAGCGAAGATAGACTGAATGCGTAATGTGAGCTTTTATCAAACGGAACGCTTAACTAGTTGATCTTACACAATAAAACCTCAATTGACACAACTTCATTAGGCGATAGTTATCTAGGTACTCAGGTAAGTGCTTACAAACCATTTCTCAATAACCTTTATGTAAGAATGAAGACTTAAATTTACCCGATAAATGGCAATTAAATTTTTGTTGTCTTTTTTGTACATCAGATTTGGGGGAGCGCTTTTTATTCGTGTAAGAACAACGCTTTCATGAAATGGAAATAATGATATGCTTGTCACATTCCCTGCTCATATATTATACGATACTGCAGTAGTGTTTTTGGGCCACCGATGGTTCAACTGCTCGCTTTATTCCTCACGGCCATTGGTTTTCATAGGAGTTGAGGGAATAAACTTTTAATGAACCGCAGGGTGCTATCAGAAACTTTCCGAAAGTTCAAGGCGATCATGGCGTCAAAAAGAAATTCACGACATTCTTTTACTCAGCGTAAAAGAAAGGTCTGATCGGTTCACTCCCGATGTTCTCGACAGCGCAATTTTTTAACAGGCTTTTTGTTGAAAAACGGACGTTTTATTTCTTAAAGTGTAGTGGCGGCAACACTCTCTGCATCATCATTCGCATTCTTTCACAATCACATCAGTGGTGCCTGAATAGGTCAGCAGGCCACGCGACACAGAGAACTGCACTCCAGGGCGGTCGCATATCCACGCCACCCTCGAAATTTCGGCCGGGCCTTACGCACCTGATTAAATGTAGGAGACCCAGAGCGTATTACCGAGTCCACGGCTTCCTTTCCTACAAGTGGTGATCCGGACGTGATGCGTGGAGAGCGCCACACTGACATGGCGACGTGGGGGCACACCCCGATGCCAGGATTCGATGGACGCCACAGCAGAGGTTGGTTTTTAGACGCCAAACCATCTTATGGTCTCGGCATGTCCCGCGTCGGCGTCCGCACTCACACTCCGCATGCGCAACTCTCCCCCTTACACCCACAGCTGCGCGACACTACACTATAAAAAAAAGAAATTGCGGCGGCCGCTTTCAATTCCACGAGTCTCTGGCCGCAACGGCAGGAACGCGGTGCTCTTCCCACTACGCTACAAATGTTTTTTTTTGTCTTTATTTCCTTTTTTGTACATTTTTACAAGTCAGCGATGTAATAAAAAGCGCCTGCCATGTTTTGGCTGGCGGAAACTGTTGTAATCGTCAAATGATATAAATTTTTGAAGCGCTGGCGAAATTCCCGCGTAAGGATTCTCCACTTAGTACAACTCGTACAGATAGTTCACTTTTTCCCTGAAATATGCGCTGACAGTTTGACATCAGCGTGGCGCACCGCCATTCGAGAGCGCCAGATACTATACAATCCTTAAAGCATGATCATACCATGCGGTACAGCTTGTTCATTGTTTACACTAAGGAACCTGATTTCATAGGGTTTCACAGGATACTCCTTCTTTAGGGTTCTCGTGAGGACGTCCCAAAAGAAAATGGCATCCCAACAGTCTATAAACACATCTTCTGTAGTTTCAGGTTTTTGACAAAGAATGCACAAGTTGTTCCAAGCAACAAAAAGATCTCGCTCTTCCATCCATGTTTTCGCAGGGAGTGTGTTGGTGTGCAATTAAAAAAAGAAGGTTTTCATAGAGGCTGAGATTACCATAGCTTTTACTCAGAATTTTTTTCAGATCTATTTTCAAACCCTTCCTGGAAATATTTGAGACATAATCCCAAGAAAACCGCACAGAAAGGAACTACTTCTTTCAGATAACCTTTAATTGTAGGCCATTCCTCGTTGCATGAAGAAACGATGAACTGCAGTAAAGTATTGGCAAGTGATACTTGGAAAAAAAAATTTGCAAGAAAGGGTCTTTTGAGTCCCTGATGAACATAAAACGATTAACAATATGTCTTAAATATATATGCGATAGCCCGAGCCCTCCCAGTTTCACTCTTACAAAAAGAGAACTTCGGCTCGTGGGTTCCCATGTCGAATTCCTAAAAAAGACAGCAAAAATACGATGCAACCTAATTACATGAACACGGGAACAGTGACTAGCTTGCATCACGAACCACGCTTTTGCTAGAAAAAAAAAGTTGCAGAGAGTGGCCCTTGCAAAGCCTGACAATGCACGGCCCCCTCACTTTGTGGCTTTGTCGCGCAGTCTTTGGGTTTCGCCATGCCAGTACTGATTGCTTTCCAAATAAGTCTCCATCGGCAACCCCAGGTACCGCCCTGGCGTGGTGGTCCAGTTTACGCGTTCAAATACAGTCGGCGTTGATTCCCAGGTTCCATGCCAAAACCCGGCACACTTCTGTCAATTGACTGAGCTTTGGGTGACGTCACAAAATTCGTTGGTTATCATACAGCTCTACTCACACTTTGTTCGTCTGTGCAGAATATGGCCACATCATCAGCATACGTTAGCAGCTTGACTTCGCTTACATGAAACACAAAACCTGGTACATAACTATCTGATAATCTTTAAACAAAAGGGTTGAAGGAATATACAAAACAACAATGGGGAAGCAGGGCACCCTTGCTTCACTGAAGACAACACTGGAATGTACTCCGTAACACTTTTGTTAAGTATCAGCTGCGTGAAACAATCATGTCACACCATCTTACCCCCGACAGTTGCAACTGCTACGAACGCGCCTTATGTCCTTGACTCATTCAAACTACGTCAAGAAGCTACTGATACGACAAAGGCACGCGAAGCATAACGTCAACAGAAACGACGAACTGAAAACTTTAGAGGGGGATATTGAATTTACCGTGGGAAAGCTGTGGCGGGAAGTTCCATGCGCCTTGCAGCTCAACCAGCCCCGTCCGCAGCGCCTCTTATGCTGATTGTGGCAGGATGCCCCTAGGGATTGGCCAAGCAAAGAATCCATCACGAGATAGGTTCGCGTTCAACCACCGTCGTCATTTTTCCGTAGGGGAACCGCCGAAGAAGAAGAAGAAGGAGAAGACAAAGCTGCGAAGAGGAGGGCGTGTACATTGCTCTTAGCCGGTGCACCAATGTCAACAACCTTTACCACACCAACGCTGACGAAGACTACCGATTCTACCACAGAGACAACATCGACAAGAACATGATTGAAGAGCTTCAGCGACTCGAGAACCACCGCATACTCACAGTAACACAAAAGTACTTGCGTGCCTTTGCCCTCGGTGAAGACTTGGACGCGGAATTCCCTCTGGCGCTACTAAAAACCAGGTCACTCAACATAACGGCAACACAATGGAACCACAGAAAACCGACACGATGCTTCGCATCCTCATCAAGGTTCCCCACGGGAAGATGGTGTACTTTTTTCAAGCTTGAGGCCCCCTTCTTGCTGAACTACGTCACCTTTCAGGACCTCGAGCACTCCATCATCTGGGAAGACACTTCCTCTAGTGCTCCGCTGCGTCCTCGCCCAACCACAGCCCAGTGAATCCCTTTACGACGACCTTCGCGATGTAGTGCTCGCGCAATAATTCCGCAGGCAGGACCTGTTTCGGCATTCATAAGGGGAGTTACACGTACGCTCCGCTCACGCTTGAAAGCGGCACACTGTGCCCTCGGCGGCAGCACCGTCGTCCCCTGCCAAAAGTGTCAAACCCTTGAACTCCAGCGCGGTAGTCACACCTACACCGACAGGACTGCAAGCCGAAGACGTCACGGATGGCAACCAAGAGCAGCCCTGCTCCACCCCTTCACTAACCCCATGCAAGGGTTCCCGTGAGTTCTACGTGACCGTTCTATCTCTTCTAACCCGGTCGATCGCTACCCAACCGTCGCGCATTATATGCAGCGCGACGCTGACACTCTGCCCTGCACCAGTGCAGTCGAAGCAAAACTGCCACGATAAGCACGTCGTGGCATAAAAAGCCAAAACGACAAAGTCATGTCTCTCATTGGGCTGCTGTCGACTTCTAGGTTCAATGTCGAGGGAGTGAAGCGGCTCAACAAGACGTCTCCATTTCTTCCTTCCGACACTCCGAACAACAGGTCCAAATCGGCGCTAAAAAGCTAGTTGACAAAGCATCTACGACTACGGCGCTGTTGCATGTGGTGCAAGAGCTTTCTCGTGTCAACGACCAGCATGCGCTCAAAAAGCTCCATGCTCCGGCAGCACGCGCCCAGGTGCGTACCGGTTTGAGGTCGCCACTAGTTGAGCCTGCTTCTGCGAAGGGGTACCGACGTCACCATCAACACCCTAAGCACATCTCGCCAAAACAAGCTGCATTGCGGGCACTCCTGAGGGGCACTCCCACGAGTCATCACCGCCGTCTTGCCCATCCCCTTTCCTATACGTGTGTCAACGGCGACTCACGTTTCGGGCCCATTATGGCGTTCCGGGACTTCGGCGCCTGACACCCGAGGCACGAGGCATTGCCTGAAGCAGTGCTGAAAACGTCGTGCCGAAACCACTGGCAGCGGAACACCGCTAAACATTCTTCAGAAAAGGCTGCGCGTAGAGCGCTTGTTCTGCAAAGATCAGCTTGTGGTCTGCGCAGTGGCTGCACCTCACGTCACTATTACTTCGTGACTGTTTCACCCTCCGCCAACTCGTCCTATCCTCCACTCGCAGCCAAGGCCACTGGAGGTCCACCAAATCACCGGACCCTCTTTTGGGACTGACCACCACAGCCTAAGGAGCTTTAACGTGGACAAATCTTCATAACTGATTGCGTTTTATGTACATGTACATATTCTTTCGTGCATAACTGTAGACACGCAATCATCATAACGCGCTTCCTGCTAGGAGGGAGCCGTATAGTGGAGGCAACACTATCGGTATTTAACGCCACTATCATCATCATCCGCATTCTTTCACAATCACCATCAGCGTTGCCTGGACAGGTCAGCAGGCCACGTGACACAGAGAAGTTCGAACAGGACTGCACTCCATCACGGTCGCATGTCCACGCCGCTTATTTCCGTCCGTGCCTTACGCACCTGAATAAATGTAGGAGAGCCACAACGCATCACCGAGTCCACGGTTTGTTTCCTACAAAAAGATTCAATGCATATTTTGTCCATCCCTTGATTAGGTATGCCTGGGTTCTTCAATAACGACCCACTTCACTTAGGGATGTGCTTAGACCCTCAAACAACCCTACAAAATGTGATCAAAAGCCGGTTTCTGAGCGTGTTGCTTCTGGAACTTAGGTTTGCAGTCGGAACGTAAAACGCACTTCTCCCGCACAGGCTGCTATTGTGCAAGGCCACGACGGCAAGGAAAGAGATTCCCATGATAATGACAATCCAATCGAACCCTGCGATACCCCGTCATGTTCAGCCCTAAAAGCAGAGAGGGACCACAAACATCAACAAAATAAATGCATGGGCTAATAACAGGGCACTCAGGTGGATGATTCCGCACAGGGCACGTTCAGTAACCTTCCTGATGTTATTGGCGTAACGGCGAACACCGACTCCCAAACAGAAGCCGTATTCAAACGCGGTGAAGTGTTTATAGGCGAAGGGTGAAAACCCACGAAAGGTGGCCGTCCGAGTCAAGGTAAATTTCCGGGGGATGGGCTCCCTTTCTGTTTACCAGGCAGGGAGCTCCGGGAACTCTCTCGGTATCACGGTAACTCGAGCAAAGTACTCCTGTCGCCTGCTTTTCTACAATGCTATATTGTGTTTCCTAAACCCCCGATAAATGTGATCGGTCCACGAAAAACGGTGCACCGAAACTTAATTTTCTCCTTAGCCTTCGATCTCGCTCTTAAAGCCAGATAGCATACCCTCCTTTATGATCCTTGAATCTCTGTACATATCGAAGCCGGTTATCTTTCAAGCCGTATTTCTTATTTCGAAATTCCTTCAAAGGATCATTGGCAGAACAGACGTCGCCAAAATGCTTAGAACTGGAGAAGTGCTAGTGGAAGAAAAAGCTCAGCAGTAATCGACAATCCTCCCGAAACAAACCCGCATGGCAGATCTGGAGATAAGTGTTACACCTCACGCAGCCTCAACAGCTCTACAGGAGAGATCTCGGAGGCAGCTGTGATTTCTGAAACCGATGCAGACCTTTCGCAAGGCTTAAGGGATGAGGGTGTCATGGCTCTAAAGCGTATATCTATGCGCCGCGATGACAAACCGATCGCAACAAAACACAGTATACTGAACTTCGATCTATCAACTTTCCAAAATCCGCAAATGCCGATTATATATATGGTTCTGTCCTCCCGTACATCCCGAACCCCCAGCGCTGCTTCAAGTGCCAACGGCTCGCGCATGGTACAAACAGTTCCCGTAGCCAACTTAAGCGCGATAAGTGCGGCCATCATAGCTATCCTTGAGAAAACGGTGAATATGAAAACTTCACCTCTGCCAAGTGCCAGGGACCCCACACAGCCTACTCGAAAAAAATGTGAGTTTAAGCACGACAAGCAGATAATCAATGGTAATATCAAAAAGAGCATCTCCAACTTAGAGGCGCGGAAGAGGTTCACCTAAGAAGGTACCTCAAGGAGGTACGCAGACGCACTTCGCTTGGTGGCGGATCGGCGTCTGGTTTCGGCGGGGAAACAGTACCGAGAGTCCGACTTCGAATTGCCTCCATCAGCTGGCACCCCCTCTCCCCTGATTTGCCTCTGGGAGCCGAACCAGCCTCCTCACCGCTCGCTGATGCTGGAGCTGCTGCGGTGACAACAGCCACCATCGGGAGCAATTCCCCTCCGGTCCTGCTTTCCCGCTCTCCCAGTTTCCAATGGAGCTTACGGAGTAGATGAACACTGGGGGTCCGGCATCGGCTCCACCTCTGGCGCACCGCCTGTGCCACCTGTGGTGCTCACCGACAACTGAGGTGGTAGCAGCTTAGAAAACGAAAGACACCCGAATGGGTGCCACGTCTAAGAGGCCCCTTCTATCGGGCACCACTATGACATCCGATGATGAGATGGACGTGCGACCGTTCCTGTTTGCGTCGCAGCGGAAGGAACGTGTCGCTGGATCCAAACCTGTAAAGAGGCTTAAAAAGCCCGCTCCGAGAGTCCAAACCCCAAAATCTGATACGTAAACAATACGCTCCAGTAGCTCCCTACACCTCATAATGAAAAGAGTAAACATTATCCAATGAAACAGCAGAGACCTTAAAAATCTTGAGCATGTATACAAAATAGTACTTGCTAATCAGCCAAGTGTAATGTGTGTTCAGGAAACGCATACGAATTCCAAGCACACAAATTTCTTGAATAGTTACATGGTATTCAGAAACAACAGGGATGGCTGCACACACTCTTCATGCAATGTGGCAATCGTCGCCACAAAATCCCCAGCATGCCACCCTGTCACTTTGAGCACTTTTCTTGAGACTGTAGCGATACGCACAATTTTGTTTATTAGGTATGCTCAATATACATTACTCCCGATTTAGAACTTTCGAGCTCTGTTTTCCAAGTGCTGGTTGACCAGCTGCCCACCCGAGGTCGGCTGATAGAAAATGTTTAACATCCTCGAGAGAATGCCTGTACAACAATACGTACTCAAATTTTGACTTGGGTAATGGTTCTGCAATTCTGCTTCCAAGTCTTGAGGGGGGCGTGGGCACGGACGGAGATGTTAAAGACCAGTTTCCCACCTCACAAACATATATTGGTAAAGGCCCGCACATTCAATGTTCTCGAAACAGGTTTAACGAAGAGCTAACTGGAACACACTTACAGAGACATCAAAACTACACCAGACATCAATGTGGCAGTTGCACTTTGAAGAAGTTTCCCAACTTCTCACAGCACACAGTCTACACGCCGCCGAAAAATTTATTACCCACGCCTCCGGTGCCCTGCGCAACCAGAGTATGCCGTGGTGGAATGAGGACTGTAGGCGGGAGTGAGAGGCCCAGAACACGGCGTGGAATATCCTTCGTCGGTACCCCTCTTCGGGAAACCTCTTTTTGCTCGAAAGGGCAAAGCAAAGTAGGAAAAGTGTGCGCCGGAAGGCAAACCGAGAGAGTTGGCACCCCTTTTTGATATCCATTATTCATACACGGACAAACACAATGTCTAGACACATACGTAAGCTCAAAGGACAACCGTCACACATCCTGCCCCTGGTTAGCCCAGCTATGGACACACTCTAAATTAGGGTAACACACTTGTACAACACTTCGAACATGTGTACAGTTCAGTACACTAAATACAGACTTTTATAAAACACAACACTTCTGCAGAAAAGAAGTCTCTGTGTGACAGAAAGGTCGCACACTTCCTACAATTGTGCTTATTCAATTCATGAGCTGAGGGCCGCTCTGACAACATGTAAGCCTTCAGTTCCAGGTGGAGAAAAAATTACATGACCATTATACACTACCTACACTCAGACACCCTTAAAAATGTCTGCATCTATACATTAAAATGTGGCTTTCGGGACACTATCACCGCTCTTTTGGAGAGGTCATAGTTGTGCCTTTCCGGAAGAAAAACAAGGATCCTTTTTTTCCCTCCAATTATCGGCCCGTTGCTTTGACAACCATCCTATGCAAGCTCCTCGAGAAGATGACATAAAAGAGGCTCGTGTACTTTCTTGAGTAGAATGGTCTTCTCGACCGCTGCCAGGCATGCTTGAGGGCAGGGAGGTCCACTAGCGATCAACTCGTCGCTGTGAATTCTTCCATAAAGGATGCGTTTATTCATAAACACTTTTGTGCAACAGCGTTTTTTCACCTTAGGAAGGCATGCGACCCTGCCTGGCACTACAAAATCGTGAGTGACCTGAAGTCATTTGGTGTCTGAGGCAACGTGATGAACACTCCTGCTAGTAGTTTGTCTGAAATAACATTTTGTGTGAGTCTTGCTAGAGCACTCTCAAGCGTTCATATGCAAGAAAACGGCGTTCCGCAATGCAGATTTATAACCTTCACTCGGTTCATATTTAAGATGAACTACCTTGGGAAGGCATTGCCCCATATAATTTCTTATTCAATATATGTAGACGACGTCCCGGTATCTATTAAATAAGGCAATATCTCTATGTGTGAGCGTGAAGTCCAGCTCGGTTGCAAAAAACGTGCTAGCTTGGCAGAGAAGAACGTGTTTAAAGGATTCAATGTTTAACGGGTTCAATGATGAACGAGTTGAAAGCCTTCACAGGCTATCAATGTTAAAAGGTGATCAACAATATTAAAATGCTGTCAAACCAGTCCTGTGGAACGCACAAGCAACTCGTCCTAGGTATTGTTATTAGCCTAGTGGGGTCTCGATTGGACTATGGAAGTTTTGTTGATGGGTCTGCAAGAAAAACGGCACTACACATGCTCGACCCAGTGCTGCATCTGGGGCTTCACCTTTATTGTGGCGGTTTTCGTACAAGCCCACTCGAGAGCTCTACGCGGAGTGAGATAAGTGGTCCCCATATCACCAGAGGAATTACATGGAATTGTATGCCTCCCAAAGCATGTCCGTAAATAACCCCCCTTTTATTTCCACTAATATAATATATACTCACAAGAACTGTTTTTAAATTGTGCTTCCATCTCTCTGCCAAGGTTTCCTTTTTAGACATTCACTACACACCTATGACTGATTTTATACCACCATTAAATCTGCGCCCTCTGTTCTTTAACCGGTCTTTTAGGCAGGTTGATAAGTACAGGGCCCTAAAATTGCGATTCTGCAGAACTTCTTGTTTTTAAAGTATTAATAGCAAAGTGGAAAATTTTATAGTGATGTGTTGAAGGCTGCTGCCGCTGTGTCTTTTGCTGCGCATGGAAAAAACTTTCGTGTCTGCCGAACGATGAACGTCCAGAACAGTATTTTTACGGCTGAAGCATACGGCATCTTATTCGTTTTGAGATCTAACTAACGTTTGGGTTTAGGATATTTCGTTCATAAATAAACTGTGAAACAGCGCTTTACACGAGGACAGCGAGAGAAGACACAGACGTGAGCGCTGACTATCAACTGAGCAATATCTTTTTGATTCGGATATATAAATAAAACTACAATGACTTCACACCCATGCATAAAAAAAAACAGAAACAATTGTACAAAAAACAGGCGCATCTGCTATGCCATTATAACCCAAATTACATGCTCAAGTACACATGTTCTTTGTTTTACAAGGCTGCAGAAGGCTCTGAATGGGCTCGTCCTTCGCACCGGTCCTCAGTCATCCGCGCCTCTTCAGGCACTTCAGGCAGCTTTACGTGACTTGGGTGTGGTGCAGGTCTTCCGGTACGTCGACAATTTTATTTGTACTTTTTTAGGCTGCGCCGGATACTATGTCCGAACAAGTGGATGAACTTTTAAGTGTGTTTGTTTCCGCACTGAGTAGCCTGGGGCTCACCAAGGAGGTTCCCGAAAAAGGCTCTATGGGTTTTGTTTTCCCTACTGGTGTCGGCCAATGTTCGTCACACATGGTAACGGTACGCCCCTAGAAGCAAGAAAGAGATGCTGCCACATTCCTCATCCCATTCCAAGCTTACGAAGCGTGGAATAGCCTAATCCGCACATTTGAATACTGTGGTTTCATCGTGTCCTCACGGAATTCAATGCAGCCTAGAACGGAAATGGAGGGGTTGCGGTCGGCCGGCTACCCACAGGCCTTAGTCCTTGGAATTGCTGAAGCACTCCGGAAAAAGTCCCATCGAACCACGACACCCAAGAAGGCAAGCAGAAAAATTCCCTAAGCGTCATACCATACATACTAAAGGTACTGCACCTGCTCAAAAAGGTCTCTGAAAAAGCAGATGTGCGGACCGTACTCTCGGCCCCGAAGAAATTTGGAAGTTTGTGGGCAAAGAGCAACTCGCCTGCGCGCTCAAAGGTGCGAAGCATGACAAAGTACGCGAAGCAGTTTGTGGCTCGCCGCGACAGTGTCGTGTACGAGTTTCCCCCGCATGTGGTGTTGCGTATGTGGGGCGGACAAGGCGTTGCTTGAACGGGTGCATAAGGGAGCATGCGTACTACCTGAAAACCGGCACAGGAAGCAACTTGGCAACGCGCTGCAATGCCTGTAAGTGCTCCCCGCGTTTGGAAGACACTAAGAGGTTTCGTGACACACGCACGCGAAATCTACGAGGCGTGGGAGGTAGCTCAGTGCGGCGAAGATTGGGTCAGAACCAATACCGCAGCCTTGTATCAGAAAGAATTTGTGTACTTGAATATGTAATTTGAGTTATCATGGCATAGCAGATGTGAAATAAGGTTACGTAGCGCGGTACGGATGGGACAAAAGTAGAGATCACACAGGACTAGCCCTAGACATCAACTGAATTTTTACGACACGTATCGTAATATATATACAGGAGCGTGCATGCGTGAACATGCTCAAAATAGAAAGAAAAATCACTACAGGGTGAAGTGGTGCATTCCGTTTCACACGTGGCAAGTTCGCATTCAGATACTCTATTTTTTGACAAATAATAGATGCCTTGCTTACACACTTATCACCGCCTTTCATGATGCGCCACGCTTCAAACAATTCACGGCTGGCTTGGTCCTTAAAACAACGGAATATTTGTGTCTTCTCGTAAAGTGAAACACATTGTTGAACGCACCGGTAGCGGCGGCAATGGTCAGTTAAATGGCCCCCCGCAGCAAGCGCTTGAACAGCTGTACGGTGCTCCAGGAGCCTGTCGTAAATACACCTACCAGCCTGCCCGATATAGAATTTTCCACAGGATAGAGGCACTTCGTACACAACACCTGGTTTGCAACCAACAAACTGCGTCGCAAGTCTCTTAGCACAACGGTTGCCCTTTTTCTCTCCATTCAACGCGGAGCATATTCGTGGCACTTTGTCGGGGGCAGAGAACACAGCGTTGGCAACACATTTCCCCGCGACCTTTTTAAGGCGGTGGGACAAATCGTGCACGTAGGGAACGACCACAGGCCACTTTGCTTTGCGAGGTTCATCTCGCCCTTGAAGTCGTGCCCCTGACTTGGCGTCACGCAATAGGCTTTCCACCACTGATGCTATTACTTCCAGAGGGAAGCGGCATCTTCCAAACGCGCAACTTGGTGCTGAACACTATCGGCGACTAGGGGCTGACATGACTTCTCGAGGGCACCGCGAAGACAGTTAACACCAATACCCTTTTTCACTATATTCGAGTCAGCTGAACGATAATCCAAATTGCCGTTTGGCACCGCGGCCTACACGCCCAACACACTTGTGTTCCATTGAAATTAAAACACACATCGAGGAACTGCAAGAACCCGTCATTTAGTAATTCATGGGTGGAATTCAAGCCGTCCGAACAGTCTAGGAATGTTTGCATAACAGTCTTGACTAAAACATTTACTTCATCTGGCTTCACCGACCTTGTAACAACCAAGTTATCATTGACATACCTAAAAATCTTTGCTATCCTAGCCGTATCAATAGGCCTCTCAATGCTCCTGTCACACTTTGTTGGTTGCCAACAAGGTATTGTGCACAAAGTGCCTCTATCCTGGGGAAAATCGGGCAGACTGGTAGGTGTATTAACGACAGGCTCTGGGAGCACCGTACCGCGGTTCAAGCGCTCGCTGCGGGGGGCCATTTAGCTGACCATTGCCGCCGCTGCCGGTGTGTTCAGCAATGCGTTACACTTTACGAGACGACACAAATATTGCGTTCTTTAAAGGACCAAGTCAGCCGTGAATTGTTTGAAGCGTGGCGCATCATGAAAGGCGGTGATAAGTGTGTAAGCACGGGATCTATTAGTTTGTCAAAATTTACAGTATCTGCATGCGAACTTGACACCTGTGTAACTGAATGCACCACTTGACCCTGTCACGATTTTTCTTTGTAGTTTGGGCATATTCACGCAAGTGCGCACGTGTATATTTTTTGGATACGTGTAGTAAATATTCAGTGGATATCTAGCACTGGTCCTGTATGGTCTCTACTTTTGTCCCGTCCTTACCGTGCTACTTAACCATGTTTCACAGTTTGAACCAACTAACCTACATTTACGCATTGATAGCAGATGTGCCACTAGTTTGTACATTTGTTTGTCTTATTTTCTTTTTCACACAATGGTGTGACGCCATTGTATTTTTCTGTTTTATTTCTGCAAACAATAAAATATTGTCACGAAGCCAAGGACGACGCAGTTTTCTTGAAGGAGCAACAAGTTTATTGGAGCCAACTTGTGCTCCCCTAACAACTGCAAAGAATACAAAGGCGACGAAGCAGCGGTCAAAAAAGCGACTAGCGCAGGCGAGTGTCGTCGAATGAATGCCACGGCGTCTGCTCTGCAGGCTTTTGTCTTTCGCCGCAAGTGTTTCTGAAAACGTCGATTCACATCCAGAACATTGTAGATCACAGAATATTATTCTGGGCTAGTGACGTTAGGGCGAAACAGTCTGCTGATCTGAATGTGATAGCCCGTGCAGCATAAAAATAAAGAATGTAAGACGCGCTTCGTTTGGAACGCAGATAACGCAGGCGGGCGTGGCCCGGCAGTAAAAACAAACAATAAACAAACAAACCCATACAGGTTCGCGGCATTTCCCCTCCCTAAAAGTGCATCAACCCGATGCTAAAATAAAACAGACACCGCACAAACAACAAAAAAAGTCCGTCATCTTGCATACTAAGGTTTCAAGCGAACTATTTGGACGACTTCGGGCCGCGTGCGTCATCGTGATGTTCCGGAATCACCATCAGGGATCACCTTGTAGGTGAGTTGGCCGACACGGCGTAGAATCTGGTAGGGTCCAAAATACCGTCGCTGAAGCTTCTCACTGTTTGGACTCCCATCCGGCGACGGATGGCAGTAAAAACCCACACACGATCCCCACGGTGGTACTCGGCGTCTCGGCGTCGGAGGTTGTACCGCCCGACATCCACCAGCTGCTGGTCCGTTGTACGAACTCGAGCCAGCGGGCGGGGCTCCTCCGCACGCTGCGGGTAACCTTGGACGTCAGCGTTGATGTCGTCGTCTTCTACGTGCGGAACCATGGCGTCGAGCATCGTTGTCGGCCGTCTTCCGAGACAAGCTCGAATGGCGTCGTCTGCGTAGTTTTCTCGATAGCCGTGTTGTACGCAAAGGTGACGTACGGGAGCACTTCGTCTCAAGTTCTATGTTCAACGTCGACGTACATTGACCGCACATCCGAGATTGTCTTGTTCAAGCGTTCCGTTAGTCCGTTCGTTTGGGGGTGGTACGCCGTCATTCTTCGGTGATCCGCGTTGCGTAATATCTCTTGCATCAGCTCCGCAGTAAAGGCCGTTCCGCGGTCCGTGATTAGGACTTCCTGGACTTCATTTCGCAGCACAACTTGGCTAATGAACAACTTTGCGACTTCTTGTGCAGTCCCCCTCGGAAACGCGGCGATCTCTGCGTAGCGTGTCATGTAGCCTGTCGCTACAACAATCCACTTGTTCTCGGATCGCGATGTAGGAAACGGGCCCAGAAGGTCTATTACAATCTGTTGGAAAGGCCTAGATGGGACGGCGATCGGTTGCAGAAGTCCGGCGGGTCTTGTCGGTGGCGTTTTTCGTCGCTGGCAGTCACGGCAGCTCCGGACGTAGTGGGTGACGTCGGATGCAAGGAGGGGCCAGTTGTACTTCGCCTTGATTTTCCCAATGGTGCGAGCTGTGTCGAGATGTCCGGAAGACGAGTCGTCGTAGCACGCTTCCAAAATTTCGTCACGAAGATCTGCCGGGATCAGAAGAAGACAATTTGCTCTAGTTCCGGGGCTGAAATTCTTCTTACGAGGACGGAGTTTTCAGGCTGAATGCAGGTAAGTTGCGTTTGCAGGCCGTGGGCACGGTGAAGTTGCATCCTCGGAGGTAGTCGATTATGACGCGTAGATCGGGGTCGGCACGCTGCTGGGCGGCCAGGTCACTCTCGGTCACGACCCAGAAAAACGCGCTCTCTTCATCGGAGCCTTGGGGTTGTGGGTCGACGGGCGAACGGGACATGCCGTCGGCGTCGGACTGTTTCCTCGCGGATTTATAGACTACTGTAATGTCGAATTCTTGCAGGCGCAAGCTCCACCACGAAGACGGCCAGAGGGGTCCTTTAAATTGACGAGCCAACACAGCGCATGGTGGTCCGTCACAACCTTGAATGGTCTTCCATACACGTATGGGCGAAATTTTTAAATAGGCCGAATAATCGCGAGGCAGTCTTTCTCAGAGGCTGAGTAGTTTCTTTCTTCCTTGGACAGACCACGCCTGCATAGGCGATTAGTTTCTCACACCTGCTTTGCTTTTGTACGAGGACGGCACCCAAGCCTATATCGCTGGTGTCCGTGTGCACTTCCTTTTCGGCATGTTCGTCGAAATGCGGGAGCACAGGCGGGCTTTTCAGGCGTTGTTGCAGCTCGCAGAAGGCGGTTTCTTGGGCATTTTGCCAGCTGAAAGGGGTGCTATTTTTCGTCAAGCGGGTGAGTGCCTCTGCAATGAGGGCGAAGTTTGCGACGAAGCGCCTGTAGTACGCGTATAGTCCGAAAAATCTCCACACGCCATTCTTATCTTTCGGTCTTGAGAAGTTCGCTATGGCGGAAGTTTTCGCTGGATCAGGCCGGACTCCCGTGGCGTTGACGACATGGCCCAAAAAACAGGAGTTCGTCGTACGCGAAGCGGCACTTTTAAAGTTTCAGGGTTAACCCCGACGTACGGATGGCCTCGAGTACATACTGCAACCTTGCAAGGTGTTCGTCGAAAGTCCGGGAGAATACCACACATCGTCGATGTATACGAGGCAGGTGTGCCACTTCAGGCCAGCTAGCACCGTGTCCATTACTCGTTGAAACGTTGCTGGCGCCGTGCACAATCTGAACGGCATCACCTTCAACTGGTATAGGCCGTCTGGGGTTATAAATGCAGTCATCTCTGGGTCTCTCTCATCTACTTCAATTTGCCAGTAGCCGGTCTTCAGATCCACCGATGAGAAGTACTTCGCGTCGCAGAGGTGGTCGAGGCCGTGGTAGATTCGGGGTGGGGGTACACGTCCTGTTTGGTGATTTTGTTCAGTCGCCGGTAGTACCCCGCGAAACCTTAATGTGCCGTCTTTTTTTCTTCACGAGTACGACCGGGGCAGCCCAGGGCCTTTTCGACACCTCTATAATGTCGAAGCTGAGCATGTCGTCGACTTGAGTCCAGATGGCTTTCCCCTCGTGTGAAGAGACGCGGTACGGTGACTGTCGGGTAGGTCGGGCTCCATCTTCGGTTATTATTCGTTGCTTCGTCAGAGGCGTCTGACGTAGTTTTGAGTTCGACAAAAAACACTCTCTGTAGCGATGCAGCAAATCCAATAATTTCTTCAGTTCTTCTTGCGGTAACGCCGGATTCACGTCTAAGGGATTCGGAAGCTTGAAGGTCTATTCGGGTGCGAGTTCACAGTCGGCAACCACGATCACGTCACTTGCTTCTTGCGTTTCCTCGAGGTACGCACTTGCAGCGCCCCTGTTTAAATGCTGGTATTCCTCGCTGAAGCTAGTGACCAAAACGTGGGATTGGCGTTGCGTAAAGCGCGCAATGCCTCTAGCAACGGAGACACCGCAGTCGAGGAGCAACCTTTGGTCACTCTCCACGATAGTGTCGACGTCAGGAACAGCATCTTCATAGTAATCGGTGGTCACCAAGCTTGTGCGGGGTGGCAGTGTGACATAATCATCGGCGATACCTAAGGCAGCCCGGTGTTCGGGATTGGGGTCTGGCGTCTTGGAGTGATCGGAGGAAAAAGTTGTGGACTTGGTCTGTAGATGAATTATTGCACCGTTGTCCTTCAAAAAGTCAATTTAAAGAAGTACGTCGCGGGAGCAGTTAGGCTAAATGACGAACGTCGCAGGGTACGTTGTGCCGTCTATAGTGATGTGCGATGTGCACGTTCCACTTGGCGTCAAGGAGTGGCCTCCTGCTGTGCAAATGTGCGGACCGTCACATCTGGTGATAACTTTCTTCAGCTTACGCGCAAAGGGTCCGCTCATGAACGAGTAGTCGGCCCCTGTGTCTATGAGGGCGACCACTTCAAAGCCATCGATGGACAGCTGAACGTCGAACGCTGCCTTCTTCGAGTTGCGGGTGCGTTGTGGCGTCGTATCTCGGCTTCTGCGTGTTGACGGTCGGGCATTGTGCGTCGTGGTCTTCCCTTTATTCTCATCGGCAGGTTTTTCATGTCGGGTACACGTCGCGCCGTTTTGCTGTCGTCGTGGTCGGGAGTCACGTCGTGGTTACATTGGGTCGTCGGGGTCGGGGCATGTCTTTAATCATGGTCTTCAGCGAGTGGCTGCGTCGTTGGAGGGTTTTCATTTTTCCGCCGTTGTGCAACTTCACGTCCCGAAGTTGCTGCTTTTAGTTTCCCCCACGTGGGCTGGGGGACCTTCCACGTGAGACGTCAGCAGTGCTGCGGCGGTTCAGTGACTGATACGGGTAGGGCGACGGTGAACGGTTGAAGCGGCCTGGTCCTCGGTTGGTGTTGGAAAGGTATTCTTTTATCTCAGCAGCACGCTGGCTGTATCGGGGTCGTGGGGCGTCGACGAAGAACCCTCGCAAACCGAGCCTCTTGTAGGAACAGCGACGAAAGATGTGGCCGTACTCTCCTCAGTGGTAGCACAGCGGGTGATTGTCGGGCCTTCGCCACACGTAGGTCTTCCTCGGCGTCTGGTATTGGTCTACAGGGAGTCGCGCGGGCGGCATTGGACGGCGGTATGGCTCGGCCTCTTGGCGACGGGTTGGAGCAGGGCGGGCTTGACGAAGTACTGCGGAGTAGGTCATCACTTGGGGCTCACGGGGTGCTTCTGAAGGCGTAGAAGTCCCCAGCGCCTGTTGAACCTTGAACCTCTTCTCGGATTACGTCAGTCAGGGAAGCCACTTGACCTTGCGGCGTCGCTGAAAAAAGCTTGGAGACCACTTGGAGATGGAGCCCACTGCTCGGATGGTCTCGCGCAATATATCAGAGCTTACAGTTGCGGCACCTATGGTCTCCGAGAACAGTGCGTTGACAGGGCGGTCGTACTGCCTCGTTCGAATTTCTAGCGTCTTCTCCATCGCGGCCAGACGCGAATTCCGCCACTGTCTTCGGAGGACTACAGACTAGACAAACAAAAAGCTCTTGCTTCACTCCTTGCATTAAAAACCTAATCTTCTTTTCTTCGGTCATTTCAGGGTCGGCACGGCGAAAAAGTCGCTTCACCTCCTCAACGAAAATCCCCACCCCTTCGCTAGGGTGCTGCGTTCGATTTTCAAGCAAACGCGCAGCTCGCTCTATTCTCACCACGGTAGTGAAGGCCCTTTTGAATTGAGTCAAGTCGGTCAAAGAGCTCTCATGGTTCTCGAACCAAGTTCGAGCAGCATCTTCTAGGTAAAAGAAGACATGCCGGAAAGTTTCTTCGTCATCCCACCTGTTAAAGATGTGGACGCGCTCCAGATTCTCCAACCATTCTTCGGGGTCTTCAGCGGGGGCTCCCCGGAACGATGGCGGTTCTCAGGGCTGCTGCAGGATGATTGGCGACGTTGTTTCTTGCACCATGGTATTGGCTGCGGCGTTCCTTCTCTTGGGCTCTTCTGGAAGAAGATCGAACTCGGGTAGCAATCCTTGCAGTCGGCGGCTTTCTCTGGTTGGACTGGCTTGGCGGCTTCCAGATGTCGTAGAGAGTATAAAGGCTTAGTACCCCGCACTACCACCAGATGTGACGAAGCCAAGGACGGCGCAGATGTCTTGAAGCAGAAAAAAGTTAATTGGTGAGAACTTGTGCTCCCCTGACAACTCAAAAGAATAGAAAGGCGGCGAAGCAGTGGAAAAAAAAAACTGACTAGCACAGGCGAGTGTCGTCGAATGATTGCCGCGGCGCCTGCTCTGCAGGCTTTTATCTTTCGGAGCAAGTGTTTCTGGAAACGTCGATTCACATCCAGAACATTGTAGATCACAGAAGATTATTCTAGGCTAGTGACGTTAGGGCGAAAAAGTCTGCCTATATGATTGTGATAGCCAGTGCGGCATAAAAGTAAAGAATGTAAGACGCACTTCGTTTGGAACGCAGATAACACAGCCGGGCGTGGCCCGGTAGTAAAAAAAACAATAAAAAACAAACCCATACATGGTTGGCGGCAATATTGCTCATAAGATAGGCAGCGTTCGTGTCTGTTACTTCTTTGGCAGTCCTCGTGTAATTCGCGGTTCACCGTTTAAGTTTTAGGTCACACTGTTCAACACAAAATGAAAAACTCCATCTTGTACACGGACGTACTCAGCGTTGTACGTGCTATGTCCTCTAAAACACGGACAAAAAACTGCAGTTATTTCCACTTTTAAGGCTATCTTTCAGCATGTATCGCAAACCATGATATAAACATATAATGAGTTTCAGGCCACTGTGGGATTATCGGTAATAAGGTTTCTGATGAAATGGCTGCCCGTGCTGCGCTATAAGCAACAGTAGATATAGCAGTGCCGTACACTGAAATGAAGCCACACATTAAGCAACAACTTCGTAAATCATGGCATGCAGACTGCAGTCAACAGACAGACAGCAACTTACACAAAATTAAACTACACGAGACACTGAACGTAGAATATTTTAATCTTCCTTTCTACCACCACAATCGCGCTGACAGGTACGCTCTGTCAACTGAAATATTGCGGCTTTTGTTCGAAACGCGGAAAATGCGTGAATTCCCCCTTCCTGCTTTCCTAAAGTAAATGTTTATTACTCTCTTTGAGCGATTTCCCCATCGCCGAAGCTTTGAGCTTTGTCTGTCCAAAGGAAGGCCGTATCTGAGGCAAAGCAGCACATGACTCGCTGGGCCGTGCTCCTGCAACAGCCGCGTTTGCCGCCACCGACACCGCTGCCGGACTGGCGCGTGCGCCCTTAGCAGCTGGTTGGTGCCTCACGTGAATAATTGCTACATGCATATCAGCTTGGCCATAGAAAAGAGAGAGGCCGAGCTGTTTTTTGTGAGCATTGCGTGGGAGCTGGGGGCTTTGAGACGCCGTTAACACGTGCGGTCTTACCTCCCCGCCGCCATCGCCCGTCTAGCCCTTCAACCGGGAAAACGCCCTAGGTATGCCACAACCGCATAAAAAGATGGTTTTGAAAAAATAGTGTAATATCTTGAGTACAATAAAAGGTTATCCAAGAGGAACCAATACATAACCACGATAAGGCTACATTTTTCATTGCATATACAAAATTGCTGAGCTACGGTACAGCCATTTCTTCCTTTTTCTACTTCTTGGTAGCTACGCCAGTTGAAATTGGCGACCTGAGCCCTCAGAAAGGCAGCTCGCTTAGCGTCGTTACTTAAATTACTTGCTCTATGAACCTTTTCACCTAAACACGTAATGGCCACAGAATGTACATTGTATGGTATGGAAAACACAAATAATAAAGGGGTTTTTTAGGCTTCTCGCAACCTCCGTGTGCCAAAGAGAGCTCACACGTGTGAGCACCGCGTAGCTGTTTTGCAAAAGGTCGTGCCACTGCTGAGCTAAAATGGGTAACAAAAAATTGAACACGCGCCATCTTGGTTAATTCTAATGTTTTAAACATGACATTTTAAATGAGCAGAATAAGCATGCAGCAGCAAATACGTGTACTCATTGAGATAATGTAGGAGTGTGATATAAATTCGAAATGATTTTTTACAGACCGGCAGTCAGAAAACTAGAAATTGGTAGCCCATCTTGGCACGCAATTAAGACTGGTGCGAATGACTGTGCGCCAAATGCACAGGGCGCACACACCGAGAACAATCTCTTAGTAGTTTTTTCTCGTATAAGATTGGGGAATATTTTACAGACGCTGAGAAGATTCTTTTCCTTTGTTTCCTGCTCGAAAAATGTTGACGAAACGAGTAAGACTTCAAGACGAAGCTCGGCGAGCTAATAAAAATATCGCCATTTCCAAAACGTCGAATTCGATGCTGAACTTTGGTGTCGGTCGTGGACGAACACTGGCCTCAATGTACGCCCGATTCGCCTCGTGGCGTTCTCTTAGAGCGTCTATCCCAGCATTCTCGCTTCTTTGCAAACTGCCATTATACTTTTCCCGACTATGTGTTGTCCCCAAGGAGCCTTTACGGATCTGTTACATTACGGATGTTACTTACTTACGGATGTTACGGATCTGTTACTTTAAGAAGGGTTCTGCACATAAAAAATACAAATTGTTCGTAATAGTTCCTGGAACCACCATGTACTTTACAATGTTTTTCGTCAGCGCACGACTTTCGTTAAAAAGCCGACGGTGCCTTCGGTCGTATTTGTCAATACAATGTTCTCGTTATGCAAAGGAGTAGTTTCTTTTTTTAAGCGAGAGTGTCATTGAAAATTTAAACACTTATATTTCTTCCAAACATAAACCAGCTTTCTTCATTGTCCTGGCTGATAGAAACTATATACAGTAGAATTTTGCCGGTGTTTTTAAACGCCGCTTCCCTTCCCCATCCGCCCTCCCAAGCGATGCAACTGGTTTGCTCTCCTAAACTCAAAATCTTGCTGTTGCCCATGGTGCAATTGACGCAGCATGTTTTTGCAGTTCTCGCAACCCTCAGTCAATAAAATCAGAGCTTTTACAGCAAACCCGCATTTCCGTGCTCATCACCAAGCCGAGGAAAACCTAACAGCCAAGGAAACACACCTTCGAATATTACTTCCAAAATCAATAAAAAAAAACTTTTGTTTTTTTTTTGTAAAACCTTCGATTCTAAAACCTCCGATTGATTTTGTAAAACCGGCGACCTAAAAACGTGCAAAAAATGCTCCATCGGCGCTAGTGGTTAATGACGCGAGAGAACTCGCGTCGTTCTAGCGTTTCGAAGGCAACAATGCATGCTCTATGTGTCAGTAGAAGGCTTACGTACAGGAGCGCTGTCTAAGGCCAGCGTCTCCATAGTTAGTATCTTGAATCTTGCCTAAATCACGTGACTCAAGTTCACCGAGTGTCGTATTTGCTATTATGGAAGTGTCTACCTGGAACCCGGTTTGGAGCAGTGTCTGCAATGCTCTTGCAATGCAACCTATAACTTCTACGGGTACTCTGGCATTTTTGCCACACTAAAGATATTACATCTTTATGTTTATGGGGCTTTCAGTCACTGCATTTTTGTAATCGTGAATATTTATTACGTTGCCTGCTCGACTACTTCTCTGAAACAGTCTGCCTCTTCCGCAATAGAGGTGTTTTCCAGTGAGCGGTTGGTTGGGGGAATCCGCGCATTGTTATTATGGGGTGGTGAATGTGGCACGCACCACACAAAATCGCGCATCAATGCTATCAGCGTCCTCTAATAATAAAGCGCATATCAGTCAGCCGTCAACCCCTCCCCAAAACTGGCATTTGATCTGCCACAATCCCGACATCATCATCATCATCATCACCAGCCTATCTGCGCCCACTGCAGGGCAAACGCCTCTCCCATTATTCTGCAATTTCCTCGGTCCAGTGCCAACTGGGAGGCAGCCATGGCGTAGCGGTAGAACGCCCGCCTCGCGTGCAGAAAGACCGTGGTTCGAATCCCGGTGCCGGACAATTACTACCGGACTAAAAAAAAAGAAAATCGCGTATTGATGGAATTGCACAATGGGGCTTGGGTGAGGCCTGACCCCGGCGACCATTGCCGGTAATGCACTCCCTCACCAGAGGAGGATTGGCTATTCTGGTGTAGTAACGGACACAACCTCCCATGAATACGCCAATTCCGACATACACGCGGTTTGATGTCCTGAGTGTGTGTAGTTAAGTCACTCCAAGAAATGTAAAAAAGTTAACACATCGACGGGTGCTTGTTTTTTGTGTTGTGTCAGGGTCGCGGATTGGTAGGTGTTGTTAAAGACCGTCCCTACATTTATTAATACAGCGGGGATAACAATCTATTGTAAGTTGTGAAATGTTAACACATACTGAAATTTTGTAGCAGCCAAACAACACAGCTCTCACGGAGTTCAAAGCGTGTGTCTTCTGTACTAAAATTGATATCCCAACAAACAAATGCACATGCTTTTTTTCTTGAAACACACCTTTTGCAGATACATTGAACTTACGCATAGGCCGGATGCTCAAACATGGTTACACGCCTATTGCTAGGCGTTCAGAAAATCAATACTTGCGTATGTGAATGTTAGAAGCGGAGGTAATTTTTACATTTCATTAGCATTTTATGTATCGCTGGATATTTTTTTTTCACCAAAATTAGGCTTCATTTGGTCAGAATGTGTCAAAGTCAAACTTACGCTTACACTTTTGAAAATTTGACTTCTGAGACCTTGGTTATGATTAGGTATTGATAAGTTGTATGCCCACTTTCAAGCCAGCTTTTTGTATGTGGAAAAAGAGACTGAAATTTATCAAATTGCAAAGTATTTGTTTGAGATTTTATTGATTTCTGTTGTAGAATTGGACATGGAAGCGTTCATTAGTGAACGCCTAGGGGCTGGCGACAACCGATTATCAAAGTATCGTGAGATCATACTGTGAATAAAACAATGCCTGGATCGTATTTGTAGACTTGTATAGCAGTACGTTTTTCAAAATGCTCAAATGGAGACTAAAAACATAAAAGCTAGAATTTTAGAAATCATCTTGCTTCCAAAGAACGACTGAAACTTTGAAAATCTGATTCGGGATGCAAAAAAAAAAACAATTGAATGTCTCGAAGAGTTCTACAGTCATATATGACCCTTCGCGTTTAGAATACAGTATGTAACATACCACAATCTGAAAAAGACAATACATTTGTGGTTTAGATATCTAAAATTACAAGAAAGTTTTCATTGGCCGACGTTTTGAACTCATATATTCCAGTAGCTCCGGGCCGGAGAAAACATCACGGTATTTGAAATACGGAGAATGGGGCCTGCATGATCAAGGGCGGATATTCCTGGTTAATGCAATCTTTAGCCAGGCCCCTAATAGTCACGCAGTAACAATTTCTCTCTTGCGTGCAGGGATGTGCTCGAATGAGCTAGTGAATGCGTTCGCATACACTATCTCGGACGGAATACCTAAAATATAAATATGTCAGTCGGAAAAATACGTCATGAAGATATGTTTTTGCGTAGGTAGAATAGCGTTGTATGACAAAAAACAAAGGTGTTAAAACGGCAACAAAACACACGGCACTTGGAGACAAAACCGCAAAATAACATAAAATGCTGTCACAAAAAACCAATAGTACGGATAACTTGTACAAAATAGTGCCGTATTTTTTCAACCTTATGCTTGCGTTATCTGTCAAACAGCATTTTTTGTGAAAAGTTCATTGCTTGTAAACAGCACAGGAGGAAGTGTAGCAGTCGTGAGTACCTATCGAAATTTGTGAGAACTATTTCGAGTAAAGGCACAAAGAAGAAAACGAGCAAACGCGAAAACAGAATTCGTCGGAGGTAGTTGGCGATGCATCGAAGACTGATGTGCCCATTGGCCATACCTGTAACGGAACCTAAGAGGCAAATACACCAACCAAGGGCGTTTATTCAAAGCGGTCCCAACGTTTCGGAGCCAACTCGGCTCCTTCATCAGGGGTTACTATATACAAACAAGAAGCAGCGGTTATATAGATGTTTTCTTCTTTTTCTTTTTTCTTACTCGATTCTTGCCCTTGCGCGTCGGAAGCCGTTGGCGTAGATGGTGGGAAGGGCTCCGAGGGATCTATTCAGGCCTTGCCGGTTACCTTGTATGTGCCAGGACTCAAGAAGTAATCTTTGTGAGTAATTGGTTTCGGGGCCAATCACCTGCGCACCGTAAAGTTAATCCTGTGGTCAGCTTTTACGCAGTGCTCAGCCATTGCACTGCGCTTAGTGTCGGATTTGCGAACGCCGTTTTTGTGTTCGCGGAGGCGTTCCGGGAAGTTCATGGTCATCCCAACATAACTAGCGGGGCATTGTGCGCGAGCAATTTTGTAGACGACCCCTTGGGATTTTTCTTCTGGCGGCCGCTGTTTAGGTCAAGGTATGAGCCCTCCAAGAGTTAACAACGGCTTGTGGGAGATGAGAATGTCTTCCTTGCGAAGAATGCGGGATAATGTTTCAATCGTTCCTTTAACATAGGGGACGGAAACACGGGTGTGCCGGTGTGCCGAGGGGTTGGGGGGGTAGACAGCGGAGACAGGAGAGGGGTTGTCGACCGGCGGCGTCAGTACAGAGGAATTTCCTTGGTTGCAGCCCGGCTGAGTGAGACGGCGTTTGACGCGTCGGATGAAGTTGCTCGTGTATCCAATTTTCTTCAGGTCAGCAATTACGGATTTTTCTTCTTTCTTCCGGTCCTCTTCTGTTGAGCATATTGTTCTGCCTCTAAGTAAAAGACCAGAGACCACAGATTATTTGGGAGATTTTGGGTGGCAGGAATCAAATTGCAGGTAGCGGCCGGTGTGGGTGGGTTTCCTGTATACTGTGAAATTTAGTCTGTCTTGCTGTCTTTTTATCAAAACATCAAGGAATGGTAAGGTGCTGTTCGTTTCTTTTTCCATGGTGAATTGGAGGGCTGGTTCAATCGAATTTAGCTGCGACAGGAAGTTGTCTGCTGTTGTTTCTTTGATGACACAAAAGCAGTCGTCCACATATCGGAGAAACACCTTGGGCTTTTCGGGAAAATTTTCCAGAGCGGTCCTTTTATTTTTTCTATTACAAGGTTGGCTGTGGTCACGGAAATAGCTGCCCCCATCGCTGTTCCAATTACTGGCCTGAAATATTCCTGCTTGTAGCAGAAATATGTGCTTTGCAGGCAGAACTGTAGAAGTTGCGTTATCTCGCCGACGCTGAGGCACGTCCTGGAGATCAGGATGTCGTCGTTCTCGAGGGCACGTGGGGCGGTTGCGACGGCAAGGGAAACCGGGACGCTGGTGAAAAGCGACACGACCTCAAGAGGGACGAGTCTGTCCCCATGATCGATCGGCACTTCGGAGACAAGTTCGACGACGTGGCTGGCGTTCTTGACTAGGTGGACGCTTTGCCGACGGAATTCCTCGGTACTGACGCCTCCGGTCATGAACCCCCCTCCTGTCTCCGACGTCTGCCCCCCCACCCCCTCGGCACGCCGGCCCACCCGTATTTCCGTCCTCTATGTTAAAGGAACGAGTGAAACATTATCCCGCATTCTTCGCAAGGAAGGCATTGTCGTCTCCCACAAGCCAGTGTCAACTCTTGGACGGCTCATACCACGACCTAAAGAGCGGCCGCCAGAAGAAAAATCCCCAGGGGTCGTCTACAAAACTTCTTGCGCACAATGCCCCGATAGTTAAATTGGGGAGACCATGAACTTCCCGGAACACCTCCGCCAACACAAAAACGACGTTCGCAAATCCGACACTCAGCGCAGTGCATTGCCCGAGCACTGCGAAATAGCTGACCACAGGATTAACTTTGACGGCGCCCAGGTGATTTGCACCAAAACCAATTACTCACAAAGATTACTGCTTGAGTCCTGGCACATAAAAGGTAACTGGCAAGGCCTGAATAGATCCCTCGGAGCCCTTCCCACCATCTACGCCAACGGCCTTCGATGCGCAAGGGCAAGAATCCAGTCAGAAAAAAAAAGAAAAAACACCTATATAACCGCTGCCTATTGTTTGTACATAGTCACTCCTGATGAAGGAGCCGAGTTGGCTCCGAAACGTTGGGACTGCTTCGAATAAACGCCCTTGGTTGGTGTATTTGCCTCTTAAGTTTAACCCAACCAGACAGAGTTCTGTCGAATATGTTCACATTCTGTAACGGAACGGCATGTCATCACGTTCGTAAGTGGATTAACCGCGTCGTTTACCGTGATGGCGGCTACGAAATCATCGGGCGCTGGCCGCGAATTCCCAAATAATAATACACAGGCAGATTGGTCGGTTGCTCTGTACGCGGATATTGAAATGTTGTGCAGTAAGGCAGTGGTCCCACAGAACGGGGGTGGGGCTGACATAACCGAGTTGGGGCCGAGAAGTTATCGGCGGTACCGGGCTAATTGGTCGCCCTGGATCCTCACAGTAAGATGCTGCGGAAAAAGGAGCAGCGTAATTTGAGATTCCTGGGTCGGACTTTGACGCCAGCTCTTCTTGATCATTTCCCGTGTACTTGGTGTGTAGGCGGGTTTGGAAGAGGTGGGCGCCCATGAAGCGAAGTGGTTCTAAAGCACTTCGCCAAATGCTGTTCTGAGAAGCGCAACCAGATTCTGAGTGGGCGTCGCTGACTGATGTGGCATAGACTAAAGGTCGTCCAAGCGTTGACTGGTAGCTGTCTCATCAAGAACGGTTGTCGGATTTTGCGGGGCGAGAGCAGTGAACGCGAACTGCCCATTGCCCTTAAGGATGTGACGTACGCAATCTACCTTCCACATGTTCCTGTTCTCCAGTTGGTACAGACAAGAACGTCCCCAATGTATTATGTATACGTCTATTGCGGATGTTGTATGCACTCCTTATCTTTCTTCTTCGACCCACTATACCGGTTTGCCGAAGACCCGAAAATCAGGTTCAGCTGAGTGGTGAAGTCGGCTCAGTCAGGGATCGAAGCTTTGTTGTTTAAAAACCACTTCTTTGCCAGTTCCGCGTGGCAAAACGAGACATTCTAGACTTTTCTAGTTTTGTCCGAATGTCTCAACGCAGCCAAGGTGGCGTAGCTATCCAGCCAATCGACCCTTTTCTAAAATGAAGGCCGACGAAGTTCGGTAGACCGCGCTGGCGGCTTTTGACTAAGCAGAGTACTGACCGCATGCCAAAGCACTGACCGGTTTCAGCATCATATGCATGGTGCGCTGCGCACGACCGTGACCTGAACGGCGCTCTAGTGGTGCGACTGGACAGGTACAAAGCGAGACCAAGACGCACCCTCAACGACTTTTAGAGGTCCGGGGAGACGTTTATTCTAGAAGTCCAAATGTTACAACGGCCCACGCATCATCATGATTATTGTGCACTACAATGAAGATGGGGAAGCGCAGGCGTAATAGCTAGTGCTGATGATTATGTACAGATGAAGATGATGCACCAGGAAGCGGTCCATAGTCAGCTAGGTGGTCACGACTTGCAAAATAGTAAACAACGCTTACTATATGCTAGAGTTGATGCAGAATAGTAGGGCTGAATAATAAATGCAGGAAACTACAATAATGCTGAATAGCCTAAAGAGAGGACAGTGGTTGGATATAGGTGGCAAGCAAGCGTAAGTGCTAAGTGAATAAATCTACTCTGTCCTAGCAGTGACTCCTGGTCCCAACCATGATGCAGAGAAAATTAGAAGAACAAGAATAGGGTGAAGTTCATTCAGCGGGCACTTGAGGTAATGAATGGCAGCCTAGCATTGTCCCTGATGTAGAAATCGTGTAACAGCTGTATCTCGCTGGTACAGAGAGCAACACCCTTGTCTGTAACACAGGGTTCGTACTTGTAGCGTTATCTTACCTCTGCCGAAAAATATTTGAACAAAACTTTTGTGTCATTCTGACGTATTGACCGCATATTTTGACCTCGAGGTTTTTGACAAGTTTAAGTCTGTAGTTTTGAGAGATAACCTGTTCAATTCAAACTCAGTGTTATAAAGAATGGTGTTGCGCACTGAACTCGCCTACGGGGCAGAAACTTTGAGGCTCCCTTCGAGGATTCAACTTTAATTGATGGCGACTACGCAAGCAATGGGATAGAAGATGATGCTTTGAGGGACAAGACTAGAGCTGAGTGGGCGAGGGAAAGAACGGTATTAGGACATATCAGTAGAAATTCAGAATAAAAGGGCGTGGCATCGCATCTAAATCGAAGCAAGACAACCGTAGGTCATTAAGGGTAACACAGTGAAATCCCAAAAACCGAAAGCGTGGCAGGTGATGCCCCAAAACTAGATGGGCAGATTTTGATGTAAGTATTTGATGTAAGTAAATTTTGATGTAAGTAACAAGTGACGTGCCCAATTTTTTGCCTAAGCGTTTTTTCGGTCGCGCAGAGTAGACGCCTGTCCTTCCTTGGCTTTATGTCCTAAGGTTTAACAGTATAAGTTGCGGTGTAGTATCTGTCGATTTTATTGCAAATTCGCATTTTATTCATCAATAGCAAAAATGTGTAATCTACATTTCTAAAAAAGATATTGCTGTTTTGCCTAGCCGGGTGGAGGAGATGAAACACTCACCAAAACGAAACATCGACTCTTAAGCTTGTGCGGAAAAGTCTAAATGTTTTGTTTAATCTTGAAGGATCGAATTTTGCCAGTATAGGGTAGTGATTTCTGGGGAGCTATTCTTCACAACTTATGCACACTCTCGAAGGGAAGTTTGTGGGCGTACCTACAAGCCTATTTCCGCAGTAATTTTTTTTCTCTGAACTCGCCAGTATTTCTTGTGGTCTTCCTCATTACCGTCAAAATAACAGGTTACAACTGCCCAGCCCTTTTTTTTCCCATCATTACACCTTGCTGTGATACCTTACCCCCCTTCTGGGTATTGAATCTATTTAACATGCCAGGCCTATTGCTTAACATTGCGTATCCTTGATTTCAAATTTTTAAAAGGTAATATAAGGGAACCAAATAAACCTAAAAAAGAAACAACCGGCAAGATCCTAGTTGAGGTACACGATCAACACAGGCCACAAAACTCCTGAAGCAGACCCGAACGGCCGATCTTGACATCAACGTCACTTAGCAACGCAGTATCAACATCTCGCACGGTGTGATATTGGAGCCAGATCTAGCAAACGAGCACGAGCCCGATCTTCTTGAAGGAGTAAAAAGTCAACGTCTGACGGCTGTCAAGCCAACAACCATAACAAGAGTCGATAAGATAGTACCCGTTAGACACATCATCCTGACAATTACCGTTCCATCCTTCCAGACCACATCAGTGCTGCTTTCATTCTGTGCTTTCTCGGAGCGCACATCCGGAACCCGCGGCGTTGTTTGAAGTGCCAGTGGTTCGGGCATAGTACTAACTCGTGTCTGGGCCAAATAACCTATCCCATGTGTACCCAACATGACCATGCCCCAGATAACTAGTTCCCAACAGCTCCCCTGCCTTAACTTCCAGGGTGCACACGCCGCGTGCTATAAAAAATGCGAGCAGTTTGAACTTGAGAAGAAAATATTAAACATAAGGGTCACAGAAAACATAACCCACCCGAAGGGGCGACTGGGATTCGCCTCTTTCCCCCCCGGGGAGGAGCACCGACACGGTAAGCTGGGTGCAGAGCAGCGTCTGGTTTTGGCAGGGAACCAGTCAAGCCAGGTGGACCTAGTCCCGTAACCGTACCCCATCGGGGTTCCTCCGGTGTCACTTCCCGCCCAACACCGCTCTCTCAGTTTGAAAGATTAGTTACGTTGGGACTGAAGTTCCGAGGTGAGCGTATACCAATGTTTAAGAGAAAGGTGTCCAACCAAGAGGTTACCACCTTGCTTGACACGGGTCACAGCTTAGGTATCCTGCAGAATAATTTGGTCTCAGGTGAGAAACCTACCGGGCACACAAGACCGGTGTACGTAACGCACGACACCATTCCAAAGTCACCCGATGCTGAAATCCAGGTGGAGAGAGAGAGAGAGAGAAACGTCTATATTTGCCTTTCTATAAGGGCTTCTGCTTTGCTGGGGGATGCCATAAGTAAGAACACTCTAGTTTATTTTGAATAGTTGGGAATGTACGCAAGTAGTCGTCGCTACGGGTCACCAAGAGAATGCCCGGAAAGTACCAAAGTACAATATAAGGGCTAGTCGTGCGGGTGTGTAAAAGACGCAGCAACACCACGAACCGCCCTAGTTGGTATCTACCCAAGGCACCGATTCCGCAAAAGCACACAAAGAGGAAAATGATGCGAACGATCGCACGCCTGCCGTTCTCATCCTTTTCTTCTTTGTCCCCGTTTGTTTTTGCTCCATCGCTCCCATGGAAAGACGAAGCACCTAATATTGGTGGTTTGTTTCCGCCCTATGTTACCGCTAACGATCAGAGGTTCATTGGGGTATGTGAAATTTGCCAACTGACACAAAGGGAACAGTGCCGCATGTACCCCTGGGAAGGATGCCGGTTGTAGAAACAGCGTTGCAAAGAGTTGGCCACATCCACCTACCCCCGAAGGCTGAAAACCGGTTCATCTAAATCTCTTGAACTAAGCAAATCGCTGCCAAGATTCCATTCCTCTGCAGAGCTTCAAAACTCAGAGCGTAGTTGAAACACTTGTCGGAATGTTTTCTGCCATGGAAGTCTTCAAGCAGGCATTGTGTAAGCTGGGAAGAAACTTCACATCGGAACTAGTAAACAAAGCAGTTCGACTGCTTTTCTTGGCTATCTCCACATTAGCCCCTATCACCCAACGGTAAACAGGATGATAAGAAAATTCCATGACATAAAAACATCACGCTGAAGCGCTTGTGTACAGATAATCCCAGGGCCTGCTACCGATACCTTGCTGAACTTTTATTTATTTATATACAGGTACGCGCCACACTTCACATGAATGTTCTTCCTTCGAGGTGCGAATGACGTCCAAAACTGAGGAAGCGCCCTAACGGCCGCGTTATCTAAACTGCCTCGTCTCCTTGCCTGTACAATTTCCCGGCACTGGAAATATCAGCGGTATTTTTTGTTTACATATTCAGTGCCCTGTACCATCATTTCTGCTCTTTCCCGCGAAAGCGCTGCATTAAACGGCCACCACTTTGTCACAGGTGCTCGGAAAAGTGAACGGTGTTTTTCCTATAAAAAGCAGACTATGGCACCCCTCGACAGAGCACCCTGTAAAAAGAGGTGGCTTTTTTTGGCGTTCCCAACGCCATATCATTTGCGGGTGTTTAGGAAAAAACACCTGAACATCTAGCGTAGATTGCATGCAGCTGTATGGTTACTGTTCAGGTAGTAGATGTAATAGTTGGTGCATAGAACTAGCTGTTGCGTGAGGTGTATTGTTTGTCTGGAATTGCATGCGGTTGTAATTATGAATCATAAAAAAAATTCCACCGTTCTGCTACTAGCTAAGCATTTCAGAGGGAGCACTGCGAAAGTAGGTAACTGAGAAGGAAAGGAAGTAAGTTAAGAACGTACATATTGCGGGAGAAGAGGCCAAGACAGCATTAGAAAAAGTGCAATAAGAGGCCATCACAGCTTGCGGACATGCCAATTTAGCCCGTCAAGCAGCTCAGCAAAAGTCCCAGAGACCGTTCAAGGAAAATAAATTGAGCTCAGAATATAAGGTGCATGCCGATACAATATTCCTAACACAAAGCTAGAAGATAAGGTTTCTCGTACACTTCCCAGATGTCGGTGATCGTACCACGTTGAGAGAACACGTCGATAATAAATTTTAAAACGTGTTGTTCAGAGGTGTGATGTTCGAGAAAATATCACATGTCTCCGCTGCGATAATATTTGTGTGTACATTTATAATTCACCTTGTAATATTGCTTGAGCCGTGCATAGGGAGCGTTATGGTGAGAGCAGCTTTGGGCGTGTGACAATAAAGTTACGCACACCGATATCTATCCTGTAAAAACTACCCGGCCTGCGGATTTGCACTTCGTGAACCTCGATTTTCACGCTTTTTACTAAGCTAAAATTCGCATGATATAAAGCAGAGTTGCTGTGGTAGTCAAAGATTGGCAAAATATGTTGACGGGTGTTGAGATGCTTCTTCTTTCACTCTGAGAATGGCACCGACATCAAGGGAAATTTAAAACAGGTGCTCCTAGTTGTGTAATTATAATTAGCCTAAAAAGGATCGTACGTTCGAAACGTAATTTTAGGTACAAAGCAAGCCTATTATGGCAGCTGACGTAAACGTTCTGGATGGAGTTTGTTGGGAACGCGCCACACATAGGGCGAATCACCGAAGCCTCAATTTTTCAGTCGATTTTAGTGCCGTTTTTGCTTCTGAACCGTACCTGACGCTCCTATAATAAGATCAAGTCCTCACTAGATTTCTACAAATACGCAACAGAAGTTGCATGTCTGCACCGTAGGACTAATGTAAGTAACGGGTAAAAATGTTTATAGCTTTAAGGCATTTATGTTAGATAATTCATCAATATTTTGTGTTTTATTCTATCGTAATCTACACCTCTTTTAGAGTAAATTCGGGGTACAGATCTGTCCTTCGCCTCCAGTAGGACAGAACGCAAGTACGTATTCTGGGCTAAGTTAACCAGGTTTCTTGACCACCCAGCAGGCAAATGTGTAGCCGCCAATCAGCACTTCACGTTAGGAGGTTGACACAATACTTGATGCAATATAAGTTTGTACGTCATCTACAAAAATAAGAGAGAAATTGCATGTGCCAAAGCTGTTCTCAAACATTTCGTCTTCACCATGAATAGGGCGTAGCTTGAACATGCATGTGAACCTATGAGACAGCACTGTGATTATGATGTGGAAGGTATTCTCCGACATGCAACTAGGAAGATGTTCAAAATTTTTCCAAAGAGACCCATCGAAATGAGCGCCTTGGCGATCCTGCAATGAAACGTGTGTGATAACAGTATACTCGTGTAGGTCAAAAGCATCGTGGCACAAAACTGTGGGAAAGCAATGACATCACTTATCTATGACTTAAGTACAGGAGTTTGTCTTTGTTTCGCCACCCCACTCTGAAGCTTCGTTGCAGCTGGGAAGAAGACAAGCGTGCTATGGAAAGTAAACAATTGTTTTCTTATTCAAATTCTCATTCAAGTTGTTTCTTATTCTGTTTGTTTTGTTATTCCACTTCTTCAGCCAAGACACCGTTTCTGGGCGACGCGACGAAAAGTGGAGACGTAAGACTGGTCCATAAACTGCTTCAGAAAAGCCACTACGAAGGCCTCCATCCGACAACATGGAAATTGCACCGAATAGCGTATTTGCTAGAACAAATGAGGAAATGTTCTTTGGTGTATGCGTTGGTGTATATTTGGTGCACACAGGGTGTATCAACGTGTAGGGAGTGTCGAAGCCGGGAGTTGCTGACTTGGAAGTGCTCAGACCTAACTTCAGCTGATGAAGTAAAAGGCACTTGTTGCAAGATTTTTTTAGTTATTCCCACAAAAAGGGTTCTTTTCACATGATGTTTTGTGTTTTATAAAAATGTGCCTGTTGTGTGACGAATTGGACAAGTGTTAGAAGCGTTGTACAAGTGTGTTATCCTTGTCCTCAATTGTGTTCTCTTTTTGTGCTGACCAGCTGCGGGCTGTGCATCTGTTCCTCTTATAATTTACGTGTCGGTCAATTGTCTGTATCTATATATAAATTCATTGCTGTTTTAACTAATCCCCTCACCCCCACTTTGTTTCACAGAGAAGACGCCTTCTACGGATCTTCCGTCGTTTGTTGGAATGGAGGTTATCCTATGGATCATACCGAAGAATGATCCTCACGTCGTGATCTGGGCCTTTCCGTACGTCGACGGCGTCATTATAAAGCTGCCTACTTTGGGCGCATTGTGTACCGAAAACAATACCACAAGCCCGCTCGTGGGCATTTTTTGCGCCCTAAAGTCGTCATTACACCAGTGTATCGTTCACGGTTGTGGGGAATTGGATGCCTGTATGATGCACTTTTTGGCGACATCGACAATCTGCGCGGTGATGAGTTTGGCAGCATCTGCGATGTGCAGGTGTTTTATGGATGTCAGGAAAAGTTTTTATGTTTATGGAAAAGTATTCTATTTCTTTGTTGCTTTGTCGAAAAATGTTTTGGGAAGTAAACTATTCGCGCTTTAACCTCTACTGCGGCATGGATGGGAAGCGGTGACCAAATAAAGAATTTACGCGGATGTCCAACTGAAGAGATAGAAACCGAACAGCCGCGTTAATGTATAAGTCAAAGGTTTAATGAGTGCATTTCATATGACGCAAGTAGGCTGTTTATAGTAAATCTAAAATTTGGCTTAGTTTCAACTAGTAGTGCAAGACTGCTGAAAATGTACATCTGTCGGCTCCTCTCTTGTTACCAGAGAGCCGGTTGTTATATCTCGTAGTTATTTGTGAAATTGCCGCTCACATCTTTTTGAAGACGAGTGGGTTTGCAAATTTTAGTGTATAGTTTTACAATTCTTCCAAAGTTGACCGATGAGTAAGACGTAGCCGTGCGCTACGACAACCAAAAATGCTTTGCACCCGGAACGCAATTGTAGCTTTCCTCCACCACATGGTGGGCGCTTGCCCTTCAAACGCCCCTCCATTCTACTTTGTCGTTGCCTCTTACCACCCTAGTGCAATGGAAGGCTATGGTGGTCACCTCCGACACACAACTGCAACTGCGTGTAACCCAGCTGACCGAACTCGCTGCTAGAGCCCACTGGCCCCTGGCCGTCGATTAGGCGAGTGTAGTGTGTAGGTGCTACCAATAGGTGCCTTTGTATATACAGCTTTGGATGATTAAAGTTCTACAACCACCACCGAATCAAATACACGAACTTGCATAAAGCAAGACGACCACGTTCAGTTCACAGCACGGAAATCTTTTTTTTTTCAATTGGCAAAAATACGATGGTTATCCGCCGCTGCTATCTCTGTAGCGTTCGCGACTTGGGCGTAAATAAAGCCAGATGGATTCCCATGACCTCGATCACCAAAAAATTTTTGTGGGGCCCTCTTCGTGGGCCCATTGCCTCCTCAGCTCTTTCCCTCAGTTTAACCGTTTTTTGAGCAACAGAAGGACACCGCTCGGCTTACAAGCTTTCCCTCGACGACAAAATACTTTTTATGAGGCTTTGAGCACTCGCCTATGCCATCATCACGAGCTAATCAGTAGCACCACGATCCCTGTCCTTACGACGGAGCAGCCCCAGCTTAAGTGAGGTCCGGTAACCGCTTGTTGTTTTTTCGTTTTTTGTTCCCGCAGCCGGCTGGGGAAGTCGTGTTCTGCAATGAGCGAATAAACGCCTTCTTTTCAATTATTCCGCTTCGCTCTGCCAGGGCTCATCAACGCCCTAGCATTGATGCCCAGTCCTTAAATCTGGGGCAGTCGACACCCGAGCCTCCGTGCAGCCACGCAGGCACTCAAGTATGCGAACGCAATTACTGAGCTTGCTAACGTCGTTAAACTGCCGGTGCGCCATTTTCTCTTATTCACCCGAGCATTACTGCCCGTTCGTGCGCTCGCCCTTTGCGTGTGTCTGCGTGCGCCTACAGGTACACCATCCGACAATATTGTGTTGTGGGCGTGAAAGCCTGCCTGCAGCCAGATCGGAGGATTATCATGCCGGGAATTGTTTGAGAGTGCCTCGGCCTACTGACGATATCGATCGCCTACGGCATCACCCTCATACTGGAAGAATTAGCATGGCGACCGCTAGATACCACCCATTCCAAAGAGAACCTCATCTAGGTACTCGGATCCAACATTCGACAGTAGCGTGAGCCTAGCCGCCCAGATAAAGCGAATGATTTTGCGTCGCCTGCAGCGGCGCCTTTGTCGCTAGGCCCAGCTACCGGACAGTCTTTCTTGCTGTTTAGGCAACTATCTCGCCCTCCAATGACCGTGACAACAGTTCCCGACCTGTCATCATCCATCCCGCAGTTTAACAGTTCGCAAAGCCAAAGTTCGCAAAGGTATGGCTCAACGGCATGCAGAGGCTGCCACAGCTTGCTTCGAGGGATGACGCCAACACTCGCTTAATGGTTGCTTGCAAGCTGGAAGGTACGGCGCGAAACTGGCCTCTCGTTTTCGGTAACGAATACGCCACTTGGGCTACCTGGAGTGCAGCCCTAAGGACAGATTTTCTGAAGGCCTTACCCTCATTGAGTGGAAACATCAGGTAATGAAGGTGTTCCAGCCTCCAAGAGAAACCTCACACCAGTATGCCTTCGCGAAATTGATAATCATTGAGAGTTGCCGCGTTAAGCTAACCTATGCTGAAAAGATAGACTACCTGCTGCGGTGTTTTGACGAAAAACACATTTTCACAGCTATAACAGTCAATCGGCCGCCCACGGTAGCCAAATTTATCACCACCTGCACTATCCCCGACAAGAGCGCGCCCCATCTCCACACCAAAGCAAGCCCGTCCCCAGTTGTCAGTGTTGTGAAGCCGCCGACGCAATAACTTTGTTTCTCTGAGCCTCCGGACGCAGCATCTGCAGCCTCACCCACAACCATCGCCACCACAGCCTCCTCGAGGTACACCAACAGAGTCTTTTCTCAGCTGCCCAGTAACCAACAGAAACCGCCTGCGCAGCTATTTTGCACAGTATGGTGCCACTGCTTTTAGTCTAGGCGAAGACGTGTCTTAAGCAGTCTGGTATGAATGCCACGCCTCAGGGGGTCTCGCGTCCAAATTCTCTACACATACCAGTCCCTTGCCACTGTCAGTATCATCAGAGCGTCCAACCACGCCCAATACACAGTTGCCTACAGCATTACACAGTTCAACCTTTATGGTTCATGGATCGCCGCAACGCTGCCCCTCTTTCAACGCCACTGTCATGGGAGTCGGTGAATGCGAAGCCTTTCTTGACTCGGGATCCAAAGTAACGCTGATACCTAAAGTCTATGTGCCTGCAAGCATGGTCACCCCATGGAGTGATCACCTTCTTGCTATTGTCGGATGAAGTGCAGTGCTTCCTGTTGTTTCTGCTTTTTAAAGATATCCTTCGGCCCAGTAAAAGGACATATTGAAGCTGCTGTTTTAGAAGATACTTTCTCCCCCTCATTCTTGTTAAGGACTGGTTCTCGGCAGCGAAAGCATGCCCATCTTCGAGCCACGAAACCAACGCAGTTGCAGCATGCACGGTTGTCATAACCGTCAGAAACCCAAAGCTAGTCCCTAGAATCGCAAATGCTCTCATCCAAACTAGGTCGTTCCGGTTTCCTCAAGCCAGCCCTAGTGCCAAAGACTGCCTGAAACATAATGCATTGCCTTTGCAGAGCAGCCACCATGCAAGCCACGAAAACCAGCCACGGGTGCCCAAAAATAATACCTGCAAGCCCACCAAGAGTTCGCCAACCATTGCCAGACCCACCCGCCAACTACAGGTTTTCCCGCTCAAATTAATCCAATCGCCATACAAATTAATCCAAGCGCCAGCTAGTTTAATCCAAGTGCCATCTAATTTAATCCAAACGCCATCAAATTTAATACAGGTGCCAGTGAATTTAATCCAAGAGCCAACCAATTTATTCCAAGTGCCAACCAATTTAACCCAGCTGTTGGAAGGTTGTTCAGTGGTGTTTTGCGTGGCATTAGGCGATCTTGGCGGGCTTTGATCCGCGTGTTGGGATGAAAACGTGGTGTTCCTTGATGCCTTACGTGTGAAATATCATATGCGAAGTAGCTTAATGGACATTTACTAACATCCGCAGATCAGGAGAGCGGTCTCGTTTGATCCGTAGGTGGCGTGGGGTGATCGTCTGCGAGATCGTCACAAGTGTCGTCTGCTCCCGTATTGTTACCCCAGCAGATTTGGCAGCGTATTTTTAGGTGAGCAGACGACACTTCTCTCGCCAGCAGGCGATATTTCTGACGATCTCGCAGATGATATTATAATTCGGAAATATTGCTTAACACTACATAAAAGCATTGAATTATTGAAAGTGAAAATGCAAAGGGCATCTATGTAATGTTTTTATCAAAGGAAGTTGTGAAGGCATTGTTACGCGAAGATGAGACAGTACTGACGTGTGTTATCGACGTGTTGCAGATGGTCAGCTGACAGCAATAGTCTGCGCGTGTTGGTAATTGTATATTAAGCTGTTCGCATGAGACATTTTGCTCATATTGCATCAAGAAACACCACGTTTTCACCACACCACTCGCAAAAAAGTCCGCAAAGCTGTGCCCAATTTCGCCCAAAACTCTTCTGAACACACTTGTGGTACCTGGACAAATTTTGTTGGCGAAGGAATTAAAGTGGTTGGCGCTTGGATTAAACATTCTATGGACGTTTGGGTTAACCTGAACCGGAAAACCTGTAGTTGGAGTCAGACTTGAGAGTGGTAAATAGTCACTTAAACATCTCATCACTTTTACCCCCCCCCCCCCGATTCTGCCGCTATCCGGTTATGACCTAACGGATATGAAATAAGCCCCTTTCATTTACTCGTTTTCATGACACACGATCCACAAGTCTTATAAAATTGAATGCGGTCATAACGGCTATATGACTCGACCATGGGAAATTCTTTATTTAGTGGGTCTTTCACAATACAACACACAAGGAACAAGTCAACAGTCTTACGACACCTCGAGATATCTCGAGGTGTAAATGTAGCGATCGTACTGAATGTGGTTACATATTCTCCATGTTAATGGCAGCGCGACTAACGAAAAGTTCTGTCTGTCATACGCTGCACATTCAACGCGACTGATGTTCTCAATGGCCGTCTTGACGTTTATGCCAAGCGTCTCAGCGAGAAGTTTTAAGTGGCCACCACGCCGATAAACCTCAACTATACGGGCTCTGTCGACATTTGAAACGGATTTGTACTTCTTCTTGCCTTCACCCAGCGCTTTCTTCGGTCTTCTTTGGGACATTTTCTAATACCCGCAGGCCAGGACAGCGGCCTTTTTACTCCGTCAGTGCAGTGTGGTGATCGTCTGCGAGTTTCTTAGACGTATCATCTGTTCCGGTATTGTTACGCCACCCGAGTTGCCAGTGTAGTGTACCTTGCATCAGAATTATCGTCTGCTCCTCGCGTAACAATGCCTTAAGACATTTTGTTGGTTAAAACTCAATAATGATTTTCTGCAGTGTTAAGCAATATTTCGCAATTATAATATCGTCTGTGAGATCGTCAGAAATATCGCCTGCTGGCGACAGAAGTGTCATCTGCTCGCGTAAAAATACGCTGGCATATCTGCTGGGGTAACAATACGTGAGCAGACGACACTTCTGACGATCTCGCAGACGATCACCCAGACGGATCAAACAAGACCGCTCTCCTGATCTGCGGATGTTAGTAAATGTTCATCAAGCTACGCGCATATTATATTTCGCACGTAAGACATCAAAGAACATTACACCACCTTCGTGTACCACGCGCATCAAAGCCCGCAATGCTCGCCTAATGACGCACAAAACACCCCTGAACAACTTTCCAACAGCTGGATTAAATTGGTTGGCACTTGGATTAAATTGTTTGGCACTGGGATTAAATTCGCTGGCACCTGGATTAAATTCAATGGCGTTTGGATTAAATTAGATGGCACTTGGATTAAATTGGCTGGCACTTGGAAGAAATTGTTTGGCGATTGGAATAAATTGAGCGCAAAAACCTGTAGTTTTAGCGAAGCAGACAGCTTGAAGCATAGCCAATATGCACAGAATCTTGTATAGAGCAAGAAGAAGCAAAAAGCTTCTCGGGAACCATCCACGTACATGTTCCAAGCAAATCAACAGCGCCAACCAGCCACGGCCTAAGACCTGTTCTGCAATGGGAACATAAACGGCTTCTTTTCAACTAGTCCGCTTTACCTCGCCATGCCTCTTCAACGGCCCAGCCTTCACGGCCAGCCCTGACAAGACAGCATCGGGCATCTGTACCGAACGACACTCGAATAGAGTTACTCGCATTTTGGTGGCCGGTAGGAAAGTTAGCTTCGAGCTGTTGATCTGCTCTACGTGAAATTTACAGCACGAAAGATGAAAATTAGGGGGTGAGCAGAAAGCCTACCTTTATTATACAATTAAATATTACTGTACCATTTGCAAGAACATCAAGAACAGTATTTATATTGAAGGCATTATGGGCCGTGTATTTGTTGCCAACGATGGCCTGGAACGATCTTCTGGAACGATGTCTGGAACGATCTTCTTTGTAAATACTGTATAATATTTCAGATGGTTTGTATTTTTCTATTTCCACGTGTCTTCAGCGTACAAAAACATTGATTTACTTCCATGCAGTCTCTCGTTTACATCATCAGCATTTTTAGTAGGCCCTTACATAATCGCCGTGTAAAATCTCATATGCCTTTGATTGTTTCCCAAGGAACTGTAATATGTATGCTTGAATGGTGGTTCGGGACTTTGAAGTCATTTTTTGCCTTCTCTGTAGACAGGAACGATAGGTCTGCTTTCTTGCGGTGCGACGCCTACACAAACGTTACGAAGACTACGTCATCATCTGATGTCCTTCGTGTACGTCACGTGAACAGCTCATTAAAAGGCAGGCCATTTGGAATCTATTTGCTCATACCCCAGAGATAAGGCTGTCTGGTGGTCCAAGGCTGGCACAGCCGGTGCAGCAGAGATAAAGTCACTGCAGGACTCTTCTTATCGATGAACTACCATCCTCAGCCAGAGCGGGTGCCGGTGGAGTGAAAACGGTAAAAACAGCATTACTCTGGACAGAATCTAATGCCACCGGGTGCCCCTGCTGGCTTCGCAAGTAATTAGGCAACAGGTTCGCCTTCCGAAGGCAACCCGATCGGAGGCGGGACAACTCTGTGTTATCCTGAAAAAATAAATTACGACAGAACAAACAGACATAAACAATAAACACATAAAATTTGATGATTTATCAATAAGATGACTTTCCCTTAGGGAGCATTGTTAAACCTATATCGACTTTATCGCGTAAGTTTGTACTCTCCGATTTATACAAAAAATAGTTCCTATCAATGCCAAGCACACTAGTACATCTTAGAAGAATATTTTCTAAGATGTGTTTGAACAGAACCAGTATTATATACAAAAGTATGTTTTACAGGCTCCACCGTGGGAATTGCAGGCGTTCTGAAAATCTGGCTCCTCAGTGATATTAGGCCTTGCCTCTTGAATAAAAAACTGGTGTGCAAAAGGAGACGGGTTTTGTACTCGATTCTTGTGTTCAAAAAGAGAGTTAGAGTTGAACGTGTTCCTTAAACCTAGGTTGTGACTGGAGATAATTGAATGAATCACTTTGGAGAGCATGCGAAAAATATACTCCTTGCAAGAATCACTGTAAAAATAGTTGAATCCCCAAAAACGTACCACTATCTGCAGACTGATTTTTTTTTTAATTGTGCCCCCTGTCAATGAGATTGAACATACTACAAATGCTGCTGGAAGCTGTTTACGGGACTTGGGTGAACTAGAGGTATAGCTTGAACCCCATTCTATTTCGAACAGGTAATGACTGCCGGCACAACAAACAAATATCTGAAATAAGGTATGTGATTAAACGTTAACGCGAAAATTGTTAATATAGGCGGGGGTAATAAAACAGTCATTTATAGCAATGTAAAACACTAAAAAGATTCTATTACCTCTAATTTGTGCTGTTATATCTAAATGATGCAACAAATGCAAAACCAAAAAAATAAGCATCTGACTAATATTCGATCTCAAGCGATTCTTTTTAATTAGATAACACCAGTTTGTACATATTCTTAGTTGTAAGTTATTTTGCAATTTTTATGACCTGTCAAAGTGGTGTCACATTTAACCAGAAAAACCTTTATTACATTCTAAGCAATCAGTTGGCCAGTTCCAAAGAAACCACTAGATAGTAAACCTAAATGACACTTCAAAATTCTGACGATACGTCAGCCGGTGTAGAATATTGTCACGTCACCAGAAATGACACTGTGTGCTTGAAAGATAAGTTCACTGGCATATACTTGTGCGGTGTCTAAAAAAAGAGAATACAACCACCGAAGATTATGATAGCAACATGCCAGATATAGCATAATAAACGCTCACGCTCAAACAAATTTCAAGGAAAGGTAATAGTTTTTCTTTATATCAAACTGACATGAAGCAAGATAAAATGTAATATACACAAAACGTATTGTCGAGAAGCCTGTCTTTGCTATTTGTGCCGCATTGTTACGCGATTTTTTTCCTAGTAGCTGTGCATTACTGGCGATATTTCCTGGTTTAGTGGTGTCACCTTCTTGGTCTGGTGGGTGGTAGAATATATTTTTGCCACAACTAATTTCTCTTTTCCGGCTATCTAATGATTCTGCCCAATCAATGCTGTTCCCCACATTGAAGCCCGCAAAAACGGTAATTTTTTTCAGAAAAATACAGTGAACCCGCGTTAAAAATAAAAAGCTTACCTGAGGCTGAAAATGTAATAAAGTTGTTTTAGTATGTAATTATTCCATGCATTTGCTTCAAAGTCGTACGAAAAAAAAATCTCATAAAGATGTAGCTATTTTTATTAGAAGCTTTTTTTGGTGTGTGTAGGCGTATAAACTCAAAAGAAACGTTTCAACTAACAAGTTTGTCCCAAATCTTCTTCATCTTTCCCACACTATAGTCAGCCACTGCCAAAAAACATATTGGAAGGCCGTTTTCATGTACCAATAAAATGAGCTCAGCACAAAACTGAAAATACAAAGCAACGATACAAATTGATCCAACGCTGACTTCATGGCACAGCTTCGCATTCTGTATGTAGAAAGCAAACGGCATGCATGAAAACAGCGACAACCAAATGTTCTATGGAAAAAACAATGAAAACCGACCGGTGTATTCAAAATTACTTTTCCAAAATTGAGAGACTAAATGGGGAGCACATGTGTAAAAATAAACAGCGCACACAACCAAAAATAAAAAAAGCGACAAAGCGTATGCAAAGACGGTGTGGTAACGTAACAAGTTCCTCGCAGCAAAATAACGGTATTTAGTGCAACAATAAATTATCACAGCAGATCCAAATGATAGACCAGTACTAAGGAGAATACGTTTACAATATCTGAAATCCATTACTGATACAACCCTTTTCAAAACTGCTGTACATAACACCTATTGTTTGTAGAATGTCATAAGAGATTGTGTATTGTTTTGCTGTGTTGTAAAAAACGTACGTTCATTGTTGTCGTACGAGCATCTGAACCATTCCACTGTCATAAAAACTGCACATTGTATTCTCTTTTTCCACTCCTTTCTGGTGTGCCCTATGGGCCCTCAAAGTATCTGTAATAAATAAATAAATAAATAAATGTCATGCTTGAGAAGTGCGTACATGAAGAAAAAATGAATAGCGCTAAACACCGCGACAGGCAAAGTTGAGTATGACCCCACACAGCAATGCTTTCAACATATAGTTGTTTTAAATGCGGATGGAAAGTAAGATCAGGGGCATGGCAACCAATGACAAAAACAGAAATGAGAAGACATGGATCCACCAAAAACAGATAAAAAACCTTGCCATCGCTCGTTGTTTAAACCTAATTTGATTCCTACATAACTTCAAAAGAAACCGGCAGCGGACAAAACAGGATGAGATGATGAGACGAACACTGGCGTGTTTTGGCTTTTTAGCTAGTGTTGCGCGCAATTCTTGTCGTGTAGCTTCGGTTGCACCGCGAGTTTCTTCCGATGTTGACATCGTCGTTTTGCCATCTTTCCTTCAACTGACATATAAGCCGACCTCCTCCTCAAATAAAGCTAAGCGGAGACTTTTGTTGCCCTGCGTAATGTGTTTCGTTTATCTGCGAATTATATTCTATTTCACATTCTTCCTTGTTCTTGCAATATTCAATATCTTTTAGTTACAATTCAAACACACTTGCTTTTCAACAATGTTTTTCTGCAGATCCATGTCTTCTCATCTTAATTTCTGTCGCCGTTACGGGGCACACATTGAAGGTTTCCGCGGACGTAGGAAGCTACTCCCACTATGTAATGACATGGCTTTTTCTCCTGAACACTGCCTTTTGTGTGTTCATTATTGGTTGTGTAACAGCGGAGATGTTTAGGCCGATACTTCCTGTCGTAGTAAGAAATCTCCCAAGCATAAAGCAAATATGGTTAGCAAGTTCCCGAGAATTAAACTCGACACCTTGACGACGTGAAACAGCAAGGTTATAACAAGGTCTCTCCGAAGGCCCGACATCTACGGGTAAGCAGCGGTGGGCAACGATAACATAAACAGCTGAGAAACACTTCCAGTGGTAGCACTCAAACATGGTTTCCTTGAGGTATGAAACTAGCGTCTATTTGATTGAGCTATCGCCATTTTTATGAAATGCGTGTTAGACACACAGAAACAATACTAGTGTTAAAATCGGCCAGCCAAAACTCGGCGGATTAGTCTCAGACTTTTTTTTCAAAGAAAGGTGGACATTTATTATAGCCGTTCAGTCAGGCGGCTGACACTGAATACTGCACAGTTCTCCTGTGTGGGCGTACATTCAATGAATTTCTCACGTACCGACCAGGCATTTCAATTTGCGTGGCATACACTCACCCTAGTCATCCAAATTCACTTTAGATCGAGAACATGAACAGCATTGCCCTGGAACACAGCATAGTATTATTTGAAAGTTGTTAGCCTATGCCGACAATATTGCAATACAGAGAAGATTGGCAATGTGGGTTTTTCTGGGTCTGTGTGAAGACAATGCACGCACCATGCCTGAAGAGTCTGTACAGATGGAGGAACTAATTTTTTTATTATTATTGTGCTGAACGATGAGTAAAATGCAATATGCTTCTTCTGAGGAGATAGCGGTGTGTACACTCATGGTTCTGCATGAAATACTGGTAAGACCATGAGCGGTGCACGACTCCATAGTTGACGCTTTCGAGGTAACATTAAAAATTTGGCACATTTAAAAATGCCCTGCTGGGACAAGAAGTGCTGTAAAATGGCCGTTGTCGAAAGCCTGTTATTATCCAGTCTTATAAAAGAAAAATCACATAATACATGCTGAAGTTTCCATTGTGCAAAATGTCAGTAGATGATAATGTGTATACATTTAAAAACCCAACGGAAAGACCTGGAGCTTCTTCTCTCACGCTCAGTCAAAAGGGCACAGAAATAGATGAACGATTTCACAAGAGCTGGGTTGTAGATGTATCGTTGAGGACCGCAATAAAAAGATGTTTACTCAATGAAGAAACCTTAAAAGCATATAATGAACCTATGTACATTCGTTGATGTTCCAAGCACTATTTCTTACATTCAACGTACAGACTATGGACTGGGCTAGTGCAGAACGGACGACATGAGGCGAAGGCCGATGTTGAGTACTGGATCAAGAATCGTTAGTGTTGTTTTTGATGCCGACCCATACATGACACTACCATGGTCTACCCGAGATCCGACTAAGTTGGTATATACCCGGAGAAGCAGTTCTTGTCTGCCCCATATGATTGGTAGGACTTTGGGAATGTTTAGTTTTTTGAGGCATTTACGTTTAAGTTGTTTGATGTGTAGAATGATAGAGAGTTTTTCATGAAATCACAAACTTAAAGCGTGTGCTCTCTTTTTACAGGTATATATGCACAATGAAGGGTAATATCAGGGACCGCATTAATGCCGCGCATGTCGGAGAACCCAACACAAGTACTTTTACCCTGGTTTATGTTAAAACCGGTAAGGTCTGTCCAGCCAGCAAGTTTCTTAACACCGAGCTGTACATGAAGTTCGGAAATTGACAGGTTACTAGATACAAAAGATATTTGTAGATCGTCTACATGCATGGAACAGGAAATGGATAGCCGCAATGCCTGTCGGAGGGTGCAGCATAAACCTCCGCCTTGTGGCACACCATTTTCCTGCACATGTATCTCGGACAGAGATGACCCAACCTTAAAATGAAATGTCCTAGTGGACATGTAACTAGAAGTAGTGTTCAACATGTTACTTGACAGACCAAAGGACTTGAGGGCACTGAGGATGCCCTATCGCCAGACTGTGTAGTAAGCCTTTTCAATGTCAAAAATACTGTAAGTGAGAACTGGTTATGAACAAATGTATCTTTTGTGTAAAATTCAAACGCAACAAGTTGATCGATGGTATGTCCCCCCCATGAAGCCTGCCTGGCAGCTCTTGATAACACCATTATGTTCCAAAAAGTACACTAGCCTCGGGTTTATACTCTTCGCGAGAACCCTGCACAGGCAGCTTGTCAGGGCCATGGGGTGGTAACTTGAGAGTAGTGGCCGTACTTAAAAAAAATCCTTCCGTACTTAAAAAAAGTTCGCACTATGGCCTCCAATCATGACCTTAGAATGTTCCCCTACAGCCATATTTTGTTGTGCGGATGAATTAGTGATTGAAGTGTGTATGCGTGTAAGTGTTGAATCATCGTATAAGTGATGTTATCTGGGCCTGGAGGTGAGGGTTTACACGTGCTAAGAGCAGCCCCCAGCTCATGTAGTAAAAACAGGGAGTTGTAAAAAGTCTGCGATTTGTTGTCGCGCAGGAACTTTTTTTCACAGGCTGCCTTATGCTTCAGGCAAGTGTTCCTGTGGTGTGCTGAACTGGACACGTGTTGGAAGTTTTGTGCGACTTTGTTAGCCTGACCTCGCATTGTGTTTCCTGTAGTGCTGACCAAGGCCGGCAATCTATATGTTTTCCGTTAATTTTCCGTATTCGTGTCCATGCCTGGCATGTATCTGTGTATAAATTTATAGATGTTCTGAAGGAGCGCCAATTATCTCGTTTTTCCTCACTGCCTTCGCGCTTTCCCGAAGCGTCTGCCCTTTCGCAAGAAATTAAGTTAGCCGACGTGGGGTACGGCGAAGGGCAACCCACGCCTTGTTCTGGGCGTGTCACGCTCGCCTTTAGTCCTCATGCCACCAATTCCTCCTTTGGTTGTAAGGAGCACCGGGGACCTGGGTAATAGAATAATGTTCAGTGGCGTGGAGGATGGGTGCCTTGCGTAGTTGGGTTGCTTGTTCAATGTGTTGGTATGTTAAGGATATGTGGCAGAGCTTGAATGTTTCGCTAAAAGTATTCTAGATCAATCTTGCTTCATTGAACGTATAAAGCTAAGGTGAACTGGTAGGGCCTTGACCTATGTATTTAGGTGAAGTAGGGAAATAGACACTACCGCATGTATTTGTGTCCACGTCCGACTCAAGAGATTGAAAGTGTACTGCCGATCCAATAGTCAGGTCCATGTGTGAGTGAGTGTTGTGTCCTGTATTATAATATGTAGGCTGTTTCTCGTTCAAAAGGCATGCTCCAGACGATGTCAAAAATTTGTCAATGAGGCGACCTCGGGCGTCGGTGTGCGAAGAGCTCTAAAGAAAAATATGTGAATTCATGTCAGCTATCAACGTGCAAAGTTCAGGCAGCTCATCTACTAGCCTCTCGAAATCCGAGTTCGAGAGCTGGAAGTCAGGAGCAATGTAAAGGGAGCATACCGTTATTATCTATAAATGTAACTGAAGGAATCGCAAGAGCTTCATCGTCGTTGTTTAGGAAGATGGTATTACATAAAATGCATTTTCGAGCGACAATAGCCACCCCACCTGACGAGTGCGTGCATCCATATTCGTCCTTTCTAAATACCACACAGTTTTTGAAGAAGTGGTGTTTTTGCTTCTCAGATTAGTTTCCTGCCGGCACATTATAATTGGTTGCTTGGTATGCAGTATTTGATATACATCGTCGAGATTTTTGATGAGGCCTCTAGAGTTACTTCGTACTATATTTTCCATTCCCGTTATTTGCAGTCGTGACTGGAAATGTGTATGAGTGTTTATGTATTGTCTTTCGTTGCTGTCACTCTTGGGTTTCTTGGCTTATCGGTAGGTTTGGGCAATGGTAACCGTTCGTTGCGCTGTGTCAGAGATAGGTACGGTCCAAAGTGAATTATTATTGTGTGTTATTGTGTGAATTATTGTGTGAATTTTTTATTGTCTGTGTTATTGTGTGAAATGCTGCGATATGATATTTTATTATTGTTAATAAGTGCCCTGTTTGTCAAATGTAGTTAGGTGCAGAGGCCCTTGTCAGGCTGCAAAGCCTATAGCCTCTGCTCCCGTCCCTGTAAAGACTCAGGACAAAATAAATTCTTCTTCTTCTTCTTCTTCTTCAAAGGTCATGTCTTCGTCGGGCGTCGTCACGGTACTCAACTCTGGTGGCTGTTTGAACCTGGCACCCATGTGGGTGGTCTTTTCTGCAGCCTCCGCCTCTGACGTCATCGGCATAGCCAGAGGTGGCACAGGTGGCGCGGCGGGAGTGGGAGCTGCAGCAGCCTCACCCATCTCCTTCTCCTGCCTACACTCACACGAGCTTTGGGTAGGTGGAGAGAAAATGGTAGATACAGCGACGCCTGCAACTGGCTCAGATGCATCCGCAACCGTTGCAAACTGGGCAGGTGGCGTGGTGTCTGCCTAAGCTTCCTTAGGCAACCCCGGTGTTGGCGGCGGCGGAACGAAGTCGAACTTCCGGTTATAATTTCCTACAGGAATCCGACGCCCTTCCGCCTCCCGCCGAGCGGTGTCGGTGTACTTTGCAAGGTTAAAGAGGCGAGCCTGTTTCGCGCCTCTAGGAAGGTGTAGTTTTCTGTAAGCTTCACATTGACATCTTTTTTCTGTTGGAATGTCTCACGAGTGCGCGACCATGCCGCGTGTTGCCTACGGCAGTTGCCACAGGGGAAATTCTAGGTGATGCATTTTTGTTCGGGTGGGCATGTTGGCCGCATTTTATAGAGTTAGGACGGCCATGGCAGGAATTAGTGTCATGTACAAACCGTCGGCACGTAAAAGAGCGCCGCTGTTAAGAAATGTAAAACGAGACTGGGCACCATTTGAAACTGGTATTTAAAGATTCGGGGAGTGTTGACCTGTCAAAGGTTAAAATGACATGCTTCATCGGTATTTATGTGTCCTCTCTACATATGTTTGCACACATGACCCCTGTCATGCCCGGACCTCGAAGTCTCTTCAGCAGGTCGGCTTCAGTTTTGTTCAGTGGATCGGATTCGGAGGTCACGCCTGGGAGCTGTTTAAGCTTCGGTGGGGCTTACCATAATATAAAGATTAGCGATTTGGTCTGGCTCAAGAGTTTTTCTGCCTGCTGTGGCGTGGTGAATTCCACCAGCAATTTTCTAGTTCCTTGTTTCCTGGCTTTGTGTGGCTCAGCTATTATAATTTCAAGGAACTTTGATATTAATATGATGGACAATGAAGCGACAGATCTTGCTGTGTTAGTTGACTCAATTACAAGAAACCGAGCACAGTTCACGTTTGTTGCAAAGACAGTTGTTGATAGCGGTGGATAAGATACTTTGGTGCGGCCCTTTTTAGGGACCGATCACGTTTTAAAAGTGGTTTTGACCACACTATGGGCCACAGTAAAAAGCAAAGATCGTGAGTACTATCTTCCCGACCCTTAGCCTTATTACTGAGGAGGTACCCGAGTTCCCTGCTTGTAAACAGACAGAGAGGGAGCGCATCGGACGTTGCTAAACCTTGGCTCAGACGGCCACCGTTTGTGGTTTCTGTCCTTCACATTACAACTCCTACCCATGGTAGGATGCAGCCTTAGTATTGGGGCTCGCGGTCTGTGGTGTCGCCAGTAACCTCACGAAGATTACTGAAGGTGCCCCGTGTGGGGGCCTTTCTATGACCAATCACAGCCCGACTGGCGGAGGGAGCCGCGCAAAGTGCACGTCCTAACAGGCCGTGCACAAAACAGAGGTGGATTGGCGGAGGCCACACAAACCCTTAGGTAACATGAGTTGGGTATTTGTATAGGTTTTTATGCTGTTTCGCTATTCTCTAAACTGTCAGTCTGCCCAGTAGTTTTGCACCAGAAGGATGATATCGGCTTCACTTAGCCAATGATCGGAGTGACGTGAAAGTAAAAATTCAAACTGGTTGACATAATGGCTGAAAGCCGAAAGTGGGAAGTTACTGCGTGAACTTCTTATTTCAACAAGTTCTGAGTAGTTGTCGGTAAATATGTAAGTAGATTTGGAATCAGCAAAACGTACCTGGAGGGCTTTGTACTTGTGTCGTCGAGTGGACGACGTATCCCAAATGATTGCATGCTGGCCCGGGTGGCGCAATTTTGAATTATAGGCAGGGTGGTGCCTTTTCTGGCTACACTGGCTTTGCGCCATTTCACACGTAAAATTTAACACCAAAAAGATCATTTGGCAGAAGAACGGAAATTGCTGACGATAAACTGCAAAAAAGGGTAATTTATAAGTACGTAAGTAAGTCATTTATTTCTCACTGTAGACTACGAACTACAATACGAGAGAGGATGGGAGGCAAAAAGCTGCCAGTTGCAGCTGTAGGAACCATTACGCCATTCATAAGACAGCAACAGCGATGTAGCATACAGAGTGACAACGACTGATATTTTACACAATAGTAATGGTTATAATATTAAGCCTCAACATCACTATAAAAAAGAGGCAGCTACAGAAAAAAATAAGGAACCCATGCAAAGAAAAAGTTGTAAACCGACAAACCAGTAACCAAATGTACATGTAAATTCTACGCAATAAATTAACCCAATTACAATTGTCTGAAAAAATGGACAAGTAAATGTCTGCTACAATAATTTTCGGTCTTCAGAAAGTTGGAACTGCTGGTCACTGAAGTGAAAAGCTTTTTGTGGCAAGCAAGAAAAGATGCAAAATCTTAAAGAAATGCGGTTTACACCTTTAAAATCATTGTACACAAAGGGAAATTCAATTACAAATTTTCTTAACATGACATCATTTCACTGGTGCTGCTGACCTATGTTATTGCATGGTCGTTTTGATGCGTCTGAAAAAGGGCCGTGCACAGATGTTGTTAGTTGTTAGTTTAAGCTGGAAACATTAACTTAGCAGCTTGGGTTGCGGCGCCGAAACAGCAGCTAAGGAGCCCTTTTGCGTAAGCAGATGAAGCAACGCACGAATACAGATAGCCAGTGGAGGACGAGACTGCGTACGAAGCAGCCCGCCGTGAAGAAGGCGACCAGGGCCTATACAGAGCGGAAGCTGGGCTGACTGCTCTGACATCATCGACTGCTCTGCTGCCATCAGCTCCACCAAACACCCGCTGTCCCGGAAAGGCTGGGAGCGTAAACATCTGCCTTGTGAACATCTCGGCACTTGGCAGCTTGGGTTGCGGCGCCCACAGGAAACTGGCACAGTAGTGAATTTTTCAGGGTACCGAGCCTTCAAAACACGAACGTACCCCAAATGGCGGCCTTAATAAACAAAAACCTACCCGCCCATACAACCAAATTTGACAGTGTAAAAATTTACCATGATTTTGTAACAATCCCACCAAAACACAGAGGTGAAACCAAACTATAATACGTAACTTATATAGTGCTCCGAAAGCTGCAGGCCATAAATAAATCTATTTTCACTAACATGTAAAGGAGCTGGAGCTCATGCTCTCCTCATATTGGGAGACTTTAATGCGCATCACGCGTTATGGGGGTACTCAACGTGCAACCCTAAATGACGAGACCTGTGAAACCAGGCAGAAATACATCACCCCACGCTAGAAACAGAATCACCCTACTCCTGATGGAATGCACTTGGAATGTAAAAGACAGAACTCTCGGTGGCGACAACTTATCATACAGTCTGTACTCACGCTACCGGATAAAATCACGCACTTTCCTAGGCAGAAAACCCTCACAAACTGGGGAGACTTCCGAAAGATCTGATTGCCGAATAATGAGCCAAACAGCATAGAAAATAGAACAAGCATGAATCCATTTGTCGAAGAGATATTGAAAGATTTAAAAACAGCCACAAAAACATGAATATTGAAATACCATCGGAAGCAGTTGACTAAAACCTTAACCATCCGAGCGAAGCCTGCTAAACCCTACGTAAAAGATGGTGAAAAAAACAATAGCAACCAAACACTCAGAATTAAATTATCGAAACTTGAGAAAGACATAGAAGCGTATTCATCGTGCTTAACTCAAGATGAATCAGACCAAATTTGCGATCAAATGAAATAAACATAAATATGAAGAAAACATGGCAGCTCCTTACACATCCCCTCGACCCGGATCACAGCAAAACTAACCAAAAGCACAGACTGACTAAAATAAAATATGCTTTGCCTGGCCCTGGCGCATACTTGACAGAACAAGCCACAAAAGCCTGACTCTCCTCTGTAACTCCAAAATCAATCCCCAGTATAGCGGCTAACCGCATCCGGTGATGGAAAGGGAAATAACGGCGGCGGAGGTGTGTGTGGCAGTAATAATACCTCGCTCAGGGTCATCTCCTGGCCTTGAGCAAATAACCAAGAAGATTGCTGAAGAATCTAGATGACGATTTGATTACTACCATCAAGACGTTTTTCAGTCAGTGCAGAGCCGGATCAGGTGCACAAGATATTGGGCTCGAGCTATGTCATTACATTATAATCCCTTTAGAAAACCTAGACACGGTGGCCATTCTGGCATTACACCTTGCCAAGGCTTTTGACAATGTCACCCACGCTGCCATCATTGAAGGGCTAGTATAAAAAAACACAAGAGCCTGCATATTCCACTACATCAGGAACATCCTTACAAAAGAACCTCCCCATTCAACTACATCACAAATTTCGTTACAAAGAGAACTGCAGTAGATAACATAGGAAGCGTCACCTCGAATGCTATTTTACTTTCATACAAGTGCACAACGTAAGTGCGGCAGTGCTCTACCGCACCTATTTCGCCTCCTAACATTGAACATTCCCAGAAAGCTAAGCCTGATCCCCAACCTGAAATATACTCTTTATGCAGATGATATCACTCTGTGTATGAGACTGTTGCAACACATATACAGAGGAGAGTCTACAAAAGGCCTCAGAGGTGGCAATAGAAGGAATACAGAAGGCATGTTCACGAAATAAATGTTAATTCGTTTTAATCCCCCTTAAACGAAGTAAACAGCAGCTCCCAAACAAGAAAATACACATTACGAGCAATCTGATTCCAGAGGTCTCATCACTACAAATCTTGTGCTTCCAAATTCAGAACACGATAAACACTAAACTCCTCCATACAATCGAGATACATATCAACCAAACAATAGGTCTGATTCGTGGAATTTCAAACAGAAGAAAAGTTACAAAAGAAACTGAGAGGATCAGTCTGGTAGCAGCATTTGTCATCAGCGGATTGAACTAATATTTACCACACCTAAACCCAAGCACTGCAGAACTGAAGAAATTTATTCACCTATTCAGAAATATATAGAGACCTGAACTGTACCTGCCCCTGTGCACAGTCACATCCATATTCGAGGGACTAGGAGTCTACAACAAAGCCGAAGAACGCATTAAAGCCTACTTGTAAATCAATACGGCTGATTATACAAACCCCATACAGGAGTGCGAATTTTGAATAATCTAAGTATCAAACATCCAGCTAGGCAAACTGGCGCACTCACAATACCGCATGACACGCACGCAAACCTGAGCAGGCCAATCCCAAGAAACATGCATCCTCTACACCTCGTAGAGCAACAGGAAAAAAGAGCTCGAGCTCATCAGCTAAAATTCGAAGCAACCCAACTTAGTTTATTTTCATGCAGCTCAGTAAACACCACGATGCCTACAGGATCTCCGCAGTAAACGCCGGAGTGTCTTCTTTAGATAGCACGACTGTACACATCCTCAGTCCTAAGACAGCGAAAGAGGCGGCCATAGCCATAGCACTTTCACAGCAACCCACCCCAACCACAGTAATCCCTGATTTTAAAACTGCATTTCAAAATTTTGCTGCCTGGTTAATCTCCAAAGCTGCACTCAAAATTTTGAGCCGAAATGACCCCTTGTCCCCATTAAAACTCGTCCGGACACCAGCGCATTCTGGCTTCGACTGAAAGGAGGAAGCTTAGGAGGACCGTGGAATAACCATCCGGGCGGGAGCTAGCCTGTATGCAAATCACGTAGCCAGATTTGCAAGGGCCAGACTCATTTCTTACAATGACATAACGCAACAATACCACCTCAGCCGCCGGCTCTACCATCCGGCGGAAAAACCTAACAAACGAGCAAGCACACGACTTTCGCCTCCTACAAGCAAACGCCTTCTCAAACAGCGCAACTCTAACATTCATTGACCTGTCAATACACCCCACACCTCACTGCCTCATCAACCTCACATAATGTGGGCGTGCACTCAAAGTAGCCTAACTCTAATCCCATCCGAGCAGTAGTGGAAGGCGGCACTGCGTAGCCCGGACCTAGGCGTGCAAACTAGCGTAGTCATGCGAGCTACCGACGTCACCGCTCGGCTCATACCTGTTGCCGCGAGTGTCCTCTGACCTAACAAAAATCTCAATAAATTGTGTTCTCCCTCTTTCTCTGTCTCTTGGGGCACCGGAATGATGACCCCATGAGTTCCATTGAAAGTTTGATCATGTTTTTATTATGTTGATCACTACACAAACAAAGCAAAAATTCAGGCGACCTTTAAAACAGACGTCACCATTGTTCTTAAAGTTGGGAGTATATATTCCAATTGTATCCAATAAAATTCATTTCTTTTTCCACAAGTAAAAATTGTTATTCATAAGTATTAGGCTAATAGAAACATACCAATTCGGATCTTATAAAACCAGCACTGGCGATTATTTTATTTTTGTTATACGAAAACAGTACAATTTCTTTTGGTCCTATGACTCTCATGGTGTGTTCCGCTCGGTTTTTATTAGAAATATCGAGTCTCTAGCTACAGTTTGCATAAGAGGTAAGTGGGTGACCATGAGATGACAAATATCCGAAATGCCTGTGGGTCGGGCTGTCTCTATCGTCCTTGATTCTTTTTTGCGCGGTGAATTGAAGAATGTGATACGCCAACTCACCCGTGCATAAACGTAAAACAACTTAAAGAATGGTGGACATACAAAATTGTGGCAATAAAGAGACAAGGCCCTCTGTGGTATTCTCTACTTGAAGCAGCATTACATCACAGCTTTGATAAACTTGAAGATCCTCCACGTGGCACTCCTAGTAGCAAAAACAATGTAAGGCCTATTTGTCTACGCAGGATGTCGCCATCCTGTGACTGTGAAGGGGTTAATTTAGAAAATCCACTTTACACTCCTTCACCACGTTTTATGTTTCTTTTATTAGGCAGCTCAATGCTTGCAGGTTTTCTTTTACGTGTATTTTATTAGAGCACACAAAGGTAATTCTACAAGTAGGGTTACCCCGATTTTGCTATTTCGGGGAAATAAAACATGTACTGTAAGGAATCTGACCTCGACTATTCAGCTTGAGAAGTTTTATCAGAACCCGCCCTTCAAAATATCCTATTTCACCTATTTCGTCGCTATCATAACCATTTGGCTAGTCAAGCACAGACCCTAACCTGATCACATACAGTTTGGAGTTATTAAGACTTGTAGGCTTGACAGCGTGATGCAAAAAATGGCAAAGATGTCACCTGTACGCACTTTTTTCATTTGACAAACCACATAACTACAAGGATAACACAAACCAAAAACTAAAATTCTTAGGCCTCATTTTATAAGCTGCTTTGGCAATATTTTTAATAGCGTGGAAATTTGGGCTTGTTGGTACATAACTTACAAATATGTAGCGCAGAAGACGAGAGACACAGACAAGTAGACACTCACGGCGCTAACTTCCAACACCTTTATTGAAAACGATAACACACATATATAGGCAAGAATCCCGTGACGTCACACACATGCGTACATCAGCGCGAACGCAAGTAGGCATTCTCTTTTTCTGATAATTTGATAGAAGTCGAACTTACACAAGAGCTTCCTAACCTGGTTATCTTTTCCGCCTCAATGATTTCACGTGTACACTTGTCCTTACTCTTACCAATAATAGCACATTTATCAAGGAATGGTTTGCAATCTGTGCATGCGTTACAGTGCATAACTAGTAGTCCATCTTGTTCATTTTTCTTTTTTACATTGCGATTGTGCTCACGAAGGCGATCATTTAAACAACGACCGGTTTGACCAACATACTGTTTACCACAAAAGAGGGGAATCTGGTAGACAACACTATCTATACATTCAACGAACGAAGTTTGGTGTTTCTTTTTACAATTGTTAGAAATCTGCCTATCACCCTTATTTATCTTACAAAGCCCATTCAACTTCTCAGGGGCTGAAAATCTAACTGGCACATCATAACGTTTCGCAATACGTTTACGGAAGGGCAAACATACGGAAGGGCAAACTTTGAAGCCATAAAATGTGAACTCTCAATATTTGTAGATGCATTCATAGAAAACTTCGCGGAACACTCATTGGATCATAATTGGAAAATGTTTAAAAATAAGGTCCATGAACTAGTTCGTAAGAGTATCCCTGCACGCAGTCTCAAAACAAATACTAAAACGCCATGGTACAACACTTATCTAAAAAGACTGTCAAATCGCAAAAAAAGATTATACCGAGCTGCAAAGAAATGTCAAACCTCGACTGTCCGTTGGGACACGTACAAGGCCGCTAATACCGAATATATTTCAGCGGTAAAACAAGCACAAACATTTTTTTTTCGAAACACGTTACCATCGTTGCTCGCTAGTAACCCACATAAATTTTCGAGCGTCATTAATCCGGCCAAAAGTAACTGTATTCAACTAACAGATAGCAATGACCAGTCTGTGCCCGACACCGAGTGCCCTTTTGTCCTTAATACCGAATTCTGCAAAAATTTCGTTCGTACAGTTAGCTCGGCTCCAATATGTACATCCAATTTTGATTACCCCTAATGACTCCTATTGTAATCGATCCGCGTGGTGTAGCAAAAATAATGGAATCATTGAAAGTGTCTTCCAGTCCAGGTCGAGATTTAATTTCAGCAAAATTTCTGAGAAACACTGTTGCCTGTTGTTCTGTTGCCCTATCTAAAATATTCCAGCAGTCCCTGGACACCCACGCAATACCTGCTGATTTCAAGGTCGAGAAGGTGGTCCCGCTGCACAAGTCCGGTAATACACATTCCCCCTGTAATTATCGCCCTTATCACTAACAAGTATCCCATGTAAAATCCTTGAACATGCTATCTTTTCTAGTCTCATAAATTTTTTTGAATCGAACTCCTTTTTTACCTCGGCTCAACACGGCTTCCGCAAGACGTTCTCGTGCGAAACGCAACTGTTATCATTCCCTCATAAGCTTCACTTGATTTTGGACCGCCGCTCATGCGCACACTGTGTATTCCTTGATTTCGCTAAACCGTTCGATAAAGTCTCTCACAATATTTGTCTTTTATAACTGAGTAAACTAAACCTTGATGCTAATCTTCTTTCATGGCTTGAATTGTTCCTTGTTTATATGTCACAGTATGTAGTCACCAATAATCACGAATATTCACCCAGTCCCGTTTATTCTGGCATCCCACAAGGCTCTGCCCTAGGTCCACTGCTATTTTTAATTTACGTTAATGATCTACCTGGCTGCGTTTCGTCTAACATCCACTTGTTCGCGGATGATTGCGTTATTTTTCGCGAATATAATGATGACAACGATAATAAACTTTTGCAAACAGATATTAACGCAATCACGTCCTGGTGCATCACATGGAAGATGGAACTAAACCCTAACAAGTGCAAAATTTTACGTGTTTCAAGAATTAAACCTTCTGCTCTACCCTCCTATAGCCTAACAGTTCTATTCTCGAGTTTGTAACATCTTACCGTTATTTGGGAGTACACATATCCTCAGATCTCACCTGGTCTGTTCACATTGATAACATAATTACCAATGCCAATCGAACCCTAGGCTACCTCCGCCGCAACTTTTCTACTGCCTCTGTTGCCCTAAAAAAACTGCTGTATCAAACATTAGTCCGCCCATAACTTGAATATGCTTCCCCAATTTGGGACCCCAGCTGTGAAACTCTGAATAACTTTCTTGAACGCGTTCAAAATAATGCCGCCCGCTTCATCTACCGTTTTATAGTCGTACATCGAGTGTCACTTCCATAAAAAACTCACTTTGTTTACCAGAACTAGCAACTCGTCGCCGGTACTTCCGCCTTTGTTTCTTCCACAACATTTTTTACCATACTCCGGTTCTCCGCACATCCTTCATTCCTTCACCATCCTATGTCTCTTCACGCATTGATCATCAGCATAAAGTAGGAGTAAAGCATTGTCACACTAACAGATGTTCGCAGTCATTTAAACCCAGGACATCGCAGGACTGGAACCACCTTCCCGGGGCAACAGCTGCCATCACAGAGCCTCTACAGTTCCGAAGGAACTTAGTTGACACCGGTTTTGCCGGCACTATCTGATAATGTATATTATCACTCATGCTGCTTTTGTTGTACCTTTTGTTGTTTTTACCACTCCCCTCTGTAAAGCCCCTGCATGAGGGTAAAATAAATGAAATGAAATGAAATGAAAATGCATGACCAGTCATCTTACCGCTTTTGGTAACGTGAAGTAGGACCTGCCTACTTGGATAAGGTGCTGTATAAGCTCTCTATCTTCGAATTCTAGGGACAGATGTACGTTGTCTGCACGTGCCGTTCAGTAAACGCCCGACGCCGCAACCTCAGCTTTGCCTGACATAAGCTCAGACGCAAAAAAGCGCTATCCAGTGCAAGGTGCTATAGTAAAAGAGCCACAGACTGAACCACAGTTTGGCAGGCCTACACTGCTTTCGGGCAGGTTTTCCCGACGAGATGCACTAGCTCTGCTCCTTGTTAAAAGTTTTCAGCAAAAGGTGACGATGAAACAGCGGCTCTCCAATCGTCTAGAAATAGGTTGTCTCCCATCGTCAGTATTCCAACCAGTAAGCAACCAACTACCAGCCCTGCTCTCCACCAACATCATTGAAGGAATGAATGCCTCTGAATGGGTGGCCTTAATCGTCGCCGCACTGAATAAATATGGCAACATTCGTGCGTGTGTTAACCTGAGGTTGTCGAACGAAGCCTTCGCGGTTTAGGACTTCATCCTGCGTGGAGAGGGAAGGATACCGCCACTGTTCATGAAGGCCATCGTGGCATCTTCAGATCGGAAGCGCGACTTGAACAATGGTCTGTGGTCAGACATCGACCAGCAAGCAGAATTCGCAATCCAATCTTCTAGCGTCTGTCACACTGCAGACAAGAGTGTTAAGACGGCACTTGCTCTCCTGCAAGCCAGTTTCCTCAGCGACTTTGCCTTAAAGTAGCCATAAACAATTTTGGCCCTAGAAAAAGAGTTTAACAAGGTTGCAGTTCGTGAATGCACTAATTGAATATTTTTCTCAGTTCCCCAAGTACAATTTTTCCACGAGGCATCTACAAAAATGGTCACTAAATTCTTCCTATCAATTTTCGCCAGAGAGGAATACCCTGGAAAGAGAGCCACTGACCACGGGGTCCGATTTTCTTCACGACAGTTCGCTCATTTTTAGAAGAGCGTGGTATCCGGTTTACACATTCTTCAAAGTTCTGCCTCAAGCCAAATACCTTGTTGAAAGGTCTATTTGCGATTTTTAATTAACTTTGTAATGGTTGCTTAGTCAACATATCTTCCTCTTAGACACGCGGATTCTGAGGCGCTTCACTCGAACCGTGTTCTATCGTTACTAACCAGTTAGCCATTAGGAACGTGGTAGACTTCTCAAGCTTCTGAACCTTGATAAAGTATCTGTTAAGTGCTCCCCGCGGTGCGTGGTTTTATCTTTACAAATGTACTCAGTATAAATTTCACCGCGCTTGTTTTGTAAACGCTTTCAAATGGCTGCGTCAGACCGCTTCGGCCGCAAAGCTGCTTTCATTAGACTGAACACGCCCGTTAGGAACAGCTAGCCGATGCAAACGTGCGACTGCCTTTTTACATTTATTGACATTTCCTGTAATTGCAGGGTTCTTTTTAAAAGCTCCGAAAATGTTGACATTGCAGACGAAGACGCTGTAGACAGCTCGCACCTGCACACTTCCATCTGCTCTTGTGTTTCTATAGCTAAAGCTCCACATAACTTATGCTTGTATGTGTTGAAGACTCTACACACGACGTCCTTAGTCTTTATTTAGGAAAATATTTTACTATATTTGATCATTCTCCTCTTTTGTATATATCTATATATTTACTTTCACATTCTTCAGATTGCTTTTTCCCTACATTTTGCTTGTACGGCGAAGCTCCTCTTCCTCGGGCCTTGTCCCGTCCCTCGTGGCCGCCATACATGGCGGAATGATGGAGATTGTGGCAGGATCCCCCAGAGATTGACCAACCAAACATTGGCCGAAGAGGTCAAAACGTTCAACGCATTCGTTGCTAACCAACCAGCAGGAGAGGAAGAACAAGAGGTTGTCGTTCGTCGCCTGCGAGCTGAAGACACGTAGAGCGAGAGCTATTGCTAAAAATTCGGCCTTAAAATGGGTGTGTAATCAAGGATTCGCAGCGAATACCTCCAGTTTAAAGATTGCGAAAAAAGACCAATTCCAGATTTCTCGCCATTTTGAGATGCATCAGTATAAATCACAGAAGAAGCAGGCTACTTGGATAAATATTAATTTAAAATAGCGGCTAATAACGAGCGTGGTAGACGTTTTGAAGCGGAAGGGAAGATGTTTTGAAAGTAAAACTCAGTTTCTGGCAAAGTACCGCAGCATGTATCAAAAACCATCATATTATTTGATTCGTTGGGAGTTATATCGGCATTAACTTCCTCTTCGGACTCTCTATTATACCGCACACTATTATTTTTTGTTCCCGTGCACGTGAAGGAGGTTAGCTTGTCTTGGGTACCTGGCCATAGGAACATCAGGGCAACGAACAAGAGGACCATTTAGCTAATCTCGCTGCCACAGCTCCCATTCAATTAGGAATTCTTTATCTGGCTCTACTTGCATCTGCGAGATTAAGACGACAGTAGCGTTTAGACGCCACCCATTCCGATTCACTTTTATCATTTGAAGAGTTCCAACATTTAAAGTTCGGGTGGAATGTTCATTTTTGTTGCTCTCGGCAATGCGAGGTCACCTTCACCGAGCTGCGCTGCAGGGTTCCAAGGCTTAATTTCTATCTGTTCACATCATAACTATCACATACAGAACTATGTGTGCGGTGCCAGGTCCACGAAACAATTGAAACAATGTTTTCTCGACTGTCGCCGTTTCTCAACAGCTAGACAACTGTTTTTGAAGGAACCGATTGAGCAGTTGGGGTTGACTTTATCGATAACACTTATATTATCTATTGGCGCATCAAAGCTGGGGTTTGCAAAAAGGGATATATATAATTGCATTCAAAATTTTCTTTCTTCCTCAGGTCGTTTGCATTGCTAAATGGTGCTGAATAATGGGTAATTCGTGTTTTATTCAAAACCAAGTTTCCTTTTACAGACCGGAATTAAGTATTTTGAAGTCCCCACGTATTTAACCGGTTTAGCCCTGGCCAATCCCCCCTTGTGGGTACGTGCCAAAATATTTGAGGATATCATCATCATCATCATTATGAAGACGCGTACCGGGGGTACGCTACACAAGACCCTCTGCAGAAGGTGGCGGCCAAGGTGGCTAAAATGTAACACACCAAATTCGCCAACTTACCCATGGAGATTCTAATCGTCCCAAACAAGACCTACATATTAACAATAAACATCGACGTCGTCGACGGGCTTGTCCACGGAGCGGTGGTAAACTTTAACAACCGGCATTTTAGCTTTGCCCCTCTCATCATCATTCACTTCGTGGAGACTGCAAGATTTTTTTGTCCACCTTATATTTGTGTGGCCAGAAAAAAATTATTAAACAATAAGCGAATAAATAGCTACTCGAATGTGGGTATACGTATTTATCGCCCTTCGGAAGAATAGTTTTACTTTCGGTTTTGACCTCGACTTCACAAACTACTTTTGCGGTGGTGCATGGAGGAGTGCTCCTGCTGTCAAGTTGTCATCTGATCTTATGAAAGAGACCGATATACCCGTCTTCCTGACCGTGGCCTTCGCTATCAACATCCCTTACCTTATCGATGCTTAGCAGCTGGAATCACCCCACAATTAGCTCGCATCGGAACCACCGCCTGACTACAGCCATCATCACAGCGTCACAGGTTAGGAGGTCTGTGTGCGGAGTATATAATTGGTGCACAATACCCTACAGCTCGGGGCATGACGTCGTCGCTCGCACCATGATCACCCTACTATGGTGCAGGTAGGTTATTTCAACCGTACTAAATAATATCACTCTAGTAATTGCTGTGCCATTGCAGGGTCGTGGACAGTCCCCGTGTTCTGTCACTGTATTGACCGTGCCTGTTGTTGCATGAACGTGCAAAGCTCCCTAAGCCAGCTACTGTTTCTAGTTTCTGGAGAGGTCGCTTCGAACACCAGCCCTACTAATGAAATCAAAGCCACCCCGAACGCGATCGAAAGAGCTTTCGGAGCAACAGACTGTTAACCGTTAAGAATTCCAACAACATAAAAACGCCCACAAAGTGCATGAAGCCGCATTATCAACCCTGTATAGTTGGGTTTTAAAGCTAGAGGCATTTCACGAACGTCCTGACGCCGCACCTATTGCGGTAGAATCAGGCAATTTAGAACAAAGCATTGCTGCATTCAAGGCTGCCAATTTTGACGTGAGCAACCGACTGCGCACAAATAACTTACCTTTCATTGGCACCGACTATCATGAAAAAGTAACTTGGCAAGACTGGCACGAAATTGTTTTGGCATTCTGCAAAGAAAAACTAATTTTTCAAGTCTTTCCTTACAGTATTGAGCGAGCACAACGCATCAGAACCCCCTTCCCCTGAAACAAATGGGCCCATGATCATTACATTTATGAACTTTAAGGCGAAACACAAAATACTGGCCAGTGGCCCAAACCTCAAAATGTGGCCCTAACCTAAAAATGACTACATATCACTTCAGTGTCCTTTTAAAGGTACAAGGAATGAAATATATGAAAAAAAAACAAGAGAGAATTATATTACGCACTGCGGTTTAGACCTTTCGGTATGTGTGTGTATCATCATTAAAACTATTTTTCTAGTGGTTTGCGACACACACTGTCTTGCTTTCTGCACAATTTCAAAGAAACTATCACACACTCTTGAGGTAAGCACTCCGTAATCACTACACAATTCTCAGTATTTTGTGTGCTTCTTTTATTTTTGTGCCGTTTGGAATAATATTCCACATTACCAAGTTACAGGAAAAGTATATAATTTATTTTCGGCTCTTTCATCTGGATCATTTCCTCTTCACAACATTTACAGCTGTTCCCAATTGCAGCGATGCCAGTGTTGCCTAATACATACGCACGAAGCCTTGCTTCGTGCGTATGTGAGCGCTAAGTACTTTCGTACCCCGCTGATTGTTTTTGTTTTGTTCTGTGGTATTATTATAACAACTCGTATATCCTCCTATATTAAAAGTAATAAATATATGCACTATGCTCTTTGGAAAGTTTTCTGCCAATCCTTGCTATTCTTTATATTTATTCCTGTAGCCACTTGCTGCCTTGGCAGTCATATTCGCAAGCGTACAATGTATCTATCCTTCATTGAGCTCAATGCTCAGTATTTGTGTTCTCTGCAGATTGTTTTTTTTGTTCGGTACGGCTTTTTTTTTACCTACTTGTCTCATCCGATATGTTAATAAGTACCAAATATAGTACACAATGGTCTTTAAACTGTTTTTCTCTTGATCATTGTCTTTTCATTACAGTTGTTGCTGTCGCCACATGCGGCTCTGGCAATCTTGCGTTTCAAATACGTATGAAGCATTTTGTCTCCGTTGATGTGCGATCTTAGTATTTCCGTTGAATGCAGATCATTTCGTACATTTTGGGCTCCTTTTTATATTGTACCAACTTGTATAATCTTCTGTGTTAATGAGACATAATTATTCTACACTATTCTCTTTGAATATATTTCAACGATGCTTTTCTCTTCATTACGTTTATAGCTGTCGGCACCTGCGGTCCTGGCAGTGTTGCTTTCCCCATCAGTAGGAAGCGATTCAAACTCGTTGAAGTCCGAACTGAAGATTTTCTTACCCTACAGATTGTTTTTAGTTTCTGCAGTGCGGCTGTTTTTTGCTTATAACTCTTGTATTTTTTTAGTGTTAACAATACCCGCCGCTTCTCAATATGGTCAATGCTTATTTATTCAACCTTTGTCTTTGGTTACAAAATACTAAGTTTAGTTTAATTATGAGTGAAACCAAATGTTTTATTTTCAATCCCAACAACACCGTGGAAACAAATTGTACACATATTCATTTCTCGGTGTGTGGTTTAATGAAAATCCTTCTTGGTCTGTTCATATTTTCCAACTTGCATCTGAAAAAGGTAAAATTGTTGGCTTATTTTATGGGGTTTTATGTATTGCCTGTTTGGTTAAAAGTGTCTATGTATAATGCCCTGTTTTTTTTCAATACTTTCTTATTGTAATCTTCTTCGGGGTACGACCACGTCTTCGAATTATCAAAACTTACTTGCCCTGCAAAAAGAGCCTTGTGGGCTATTGAGGGATTTTATGGTGCACCACAAAACTTATGCACGCAACCATTCTCCGTAAACACTCCATAATAAAAGCCGACCAAGTTTATTATCAGCGGCTTCTTCAATACATTAACCAAAATTGCTTGTACTCTGTTCCTGATAGCAACATAGGTTCCAATCTTCGCGTGGTAAAAGTAAGACGTGCGTAAACGCGTTCAAATAATGGTGAAGAAAAACTGATTTGTCAAGTACCCAACGCCCTAAACAAACTCCCCTCTCCTGATGAGTTTTTGTCTCGAAACATGTTCAAAAAAAAAAAAGACCAAACAACATCGTATTCAAGGTGAAATTTTAATGTAAAAATGCAATTTACCGTCTTTGGTATATATTCGAATGTGTATGTACCTGTGTACTTGAATTTAAGTGTATATATCTATATTTCTATTTTTTCTCACAAGCACTTGAGTCGAATGATTTACTTTGTTTAATTCGTATGTACGAAACTGTACTTGTACGAGTATCAATTTGTATTGTCCACTTACTTTGTTTAATTCGTATGTACGAAACTGTACTTGTACGAGTATCAATTTGTATTTGTCCATGATTCTGTACATATTTTGTAATCTAGTAAGTGTTACTGCTTATATATTTAGTTTTGTATTTTAATTGATGCCCCTCCTATGTATTAAGTGTTCTTGCGTTTGAATATGTACTGCTTACAGGCTTAGGTTACCGAGGCATCATCAGGCTTAACCGCCTTTTGCCTCGGGCCCCTCTTTTCTGTGAAAAGGAAATAAACTTCACATGACTTCACAAGATTACTACGCTGCTCTTCAGGCTCTTTACTATCATTCCTAGTCACAAAAATTCATTTATTGCTGTCGCCAGTTGCGGCGCCGGAAGTATTGCTTTCCACTAAGGTACGAAGCATTTCTCCTTGCTTACGGTGAGAACTCAGTATATTCAACCCTGGCCATTGTTCGTCTTTTGTTCTAAGAAGCTATTTATTATTGTACCAACTGGCATAACCTTCCAAGTTTACAATGAAAAGTACATTTCACTAAGCTCTTCGGACTGTTTTTTGCATATTGTTGTCTCCCCGTTACATTTGTTGCTGTAGTCAATTTGGGGCTTCAGTCCAGCCTTCCCGATTTGTATGACGCATTGGTGACAAGGTTAGTTAAACGCTCACTGTTTTTGTACCCTGCATATTATTCTTTTTTGTTCGGCGCTGCATTTCCCCATTTACATATTTGTCTAATCTTCGGTCTTAAGAATTAACAAGTATGTTTCACAATGTCCTCTAGACTTTCTTGATAATCCTTTACTCTTCATTACATTAGGTTCTGTTGTCACTTGTAGCGCTGGAAGTCTCGCTTTCCACATACGTTCAAATCAATCATACTCGGTTTAGATGAGCGCTGACTATGCCCGCACGCTGCAGATTGTTTTTTTTTGTGCTGGGCTACTTTTTATTGCCCTACCAACTCACAATTTTATTTCTGTCGCAGCATTGTGTGTTGGAATTACATTTATTTCCAGCGCCACTTGCTATGCACCTGCCTTGCTTTCCGCCCGCGTTTACAGCAACTGTAACCCCCTGCTACGGTCAGTGCTCTGTCTTCCGTACACTGCTTCTTGGTCTCTTGTTCCCTTTTGCACTAATTTGTCATCTGAAGTTATCTTCCACATTTCCAAGTTGCTGTTATATTATACTGTGTATTTTGTAATTTTTTCTGAATCATTGTCTTTTCCTAGCGTATACTGCTCTCACGACTTGCGGCACTGCCAGTGTTGCTTTGTTATTGTTTTGTTCATTAGTGCTGTATTTTTATTGTACCAACTCTCATAGTCTTCTAAAATAACAAGTAACTATTATAACACACTTTGCTCTTAGGAGGTTCCCTGGCGATGATTGTTTTTTTCTTTGCATTACTATCTGTCGCCTCTTACGCCGCTTCCCGCCCAGCTTCCCACATTCGTTCGAAACATTCCTCATACGTTGAGAAGAACCCTCTGTATTTTCGCACTCGGCATATTGTTTTCGTTTTGTTCTGTGCTGCATTTTTACCTTAGAATAGCTCCTGTATTTTTTTATTTTTAACCCTGGAAAAACTAGCGTACTTTATTGTGTTAAAATGTAGCTGTTATAGGGCACTATGCTCCTTAAAATGTTTTTCAGTCGATCATTATCCTTTCATCGCTTTTATTCGTGTCGTCACTTCCAGCGTTTGCAGTCTTTGCTTGCGTGTATATGCAAGATAGTTCTCCTACGTTGATGCCAGCGCTGATTATTCGCGTAGCCAGCAGACTGTTTTTTTTGTTGTGTGCTGCTCTTTAGTTTTTACACACTGGTAAAATCTTGTATTTAAATGGACCCTGATAGAGGTTTTATCAATTCATGTGTGTTCATATTTTGCAAATATTTACTGTTCCATTTACCCCCTGCTTTAGAAACTTTAAAAAAGCAAAGAGCAGCAGTGCAGTATTGCAAAATAAACCATTCCTATTTTGCTTGCTTGGCGATTGTGGTGACCTCTTATTTACGCGTCAGCGTTACTGCCCATGATGTAACAAAAGTCAAGCTAGTTGGCACCGTTTTTAACTTCTAAAAGCGCCAAATACGGGACAACAAAAGAAAGACAAACACAGCGGCTGGGTTTTCTGTGTTTCGTCGTTCCCGTCATTTTAGCGCTGTTAGAAGAATGCCCACGATGCCTCGCTTCTTCGTGACATGTGCAGGGACATCAGTGTTACGTCAATTCACAAAAGTAGACAGGACACAGAGAAAAACGGTTTAATCGACGAGGCCGATATTTCCGAGCACACGTCAAGCACCAGTAAACAGTCAAAGAAGTGCTCTCGCGGCTTGAGTTCGTGCCAAGGTCTAAGTATTGGGGCGCGTTACGTTACGGGCGATGTCTTCCCATTTGACGATTGGGCCAAGGCGACCGACAGTCGTGTGTCGTAGTGCTTGCACGAAGTGGGCCCAGCCGACGCCGCCAACAGCCAAGGGGGCATACCCTTAGTTGCGATGTTGAACGGGCGTCGCGGCTTAGCCCGAGCGTCCGAGCCCGCTAGCTTAGCTGGTAACCTGGAGCCGCCGACGGTGCGCTGCCGCGGGGTCTCCCTCCAGGATCGCAGCCTGGAGCTCCTGTCGGTAGGCCTTAGGCGTCGTCAGGCCCCGATCACGCTGGGGTCGGTTCCAGGAGCGTCGCCTGGTCTTCTTCCTTGTCCCCACACTCGCCACGTTCCTCCTCTTCTTCTCGTATCTATGCTCTTACCCCAAACAGGAGGTTGCTCATGACATTACTTCCCCCTTTTAAGCGTTTTTTTTTCTAAAAAAACGGCTCAGTCACTCTACAAAGACTGTCCACCTGGTTGATCGTGAAGAATTCATGAGCTTGACTGGCACACTACCTTCTCACACTCGTGTTTGCACCACAAAGTCCTAATAGACTAAGAAACACAGTTCACAAACAAAGTTCACCGCAGCGTTCTAAAGTTTGCACGTGCGCACAGTTCAGAGGCCTTAAAAATAATGTAGCTCAATACACAATTAACAGTCCATACAACAAGTCGAATACCACAAGTCATCCCACTCATAATTCCACTTTACGATATCTACCGCACGGGCAATACTGCACCTGTTCTAACTTTTCATTTGATGTTCTCTGCAGCAATCTTTCCTGCGGCATTCTCACTCTCCTTAACTGTTGTCTGTCGTAGTTCTGTTCTCGTATACGAGTGTCCTTTGCGGTGTGCATCGTCCACTACTCTAACACCGGCTGTACTTGGATGGTCTTCCGGGGAACACCTCTCGAGCTTCGTTACTCCATTTCCGTTGAACAGTGTCCGCTATCACTCTTTGAACTGGTAACGTAGCATTCGACTCTTCTCGAAGTGGTGGATTTCCCGAGGGGTCCTTATGTAAAGCTGGCCTGCAAACTTGGCAGGACTTTACATAACGCCTCGTGTCACTCTGCATGTTGGGCCAAAAGAAATCTTCGGTGATCCTCCTAAGAGTTTGGTTTAACCGTCGTTGCCCCGCCACCGCGTTTTGATGCGTTGTTGCCAAAATTTCATCTCGTAGCTCTTGAGGTACGACCAGCTGCATTGCTTCTCAGCCATAATTGTATTGGCACCTTCTGTAAAGAAGTTCATTTACTACTTGGAACTTGTACCCTGTACGATTCCGTTTCCACTGAGTTCCTACTCGCAGATAGCAGCCCCGTAGGGATGGATCTTTCTTTTGCCATTTTTCCAGTTCACTTAAAGTTTGTGCTAACTGTCGGAAGGATGGATTGCGGAGCATCAACCTTTCCTCCTCTTGTTGTTCAAAAGCTGAGCAAACTACTCCTACTCCAGCTTTATCTTATTCGCATTTCTCATAGTTTTGCTGCTGACCTGCTGTTCGGATCTGTGCATACAAAGTGCTCCCCGCCTTGTCTTTCGACATAAAAGTGCAGTATTCAGTCCTGTGCTCCCTTTTGTAGTGAACGTTGCACACAAGATCTGCTTTGCCACCTGCATTATTAGTGTGGCAGTCTTCGGGCAGATGTCCGACGCCATCACACAGGAAACATTATCTCGGCCGGAGCCAACCTGTTGGACACTTCGTTGTTTCTGGAGTGTTGGAATGGAGCTCGCGCTTCTTGTCTCTCTCCGCTTTCATTTCAGCTAAATTCTCCCAACCCTGCGATTCGATGTGTGCATCTGTCTACTCGGCCAGGTCGTCGAGATCCTGAAGTCGTCTCTGTTTTAAGAAGTCCACTAAATCGGCATTACAGCAATCCAGAAATTGCTCAACCATGATCCTATTTCGGATTGCCTCGTAGGTTTTTTCTGTGCCAGACAGCTCCATCCACCTATAGAAGTAGTTGCTGAGCCGGGCAGCAAACTGTCGGCCTGTCTCTGCATCTCCTGGCTTGCACTGTCTGAACTTTTGTTTAAACTCTTCTGCACTTAGGCGAAACGTTTTGAGGAGAGCATTCTTTACTTTTTCGTAGTAGGTAGAGTCTGACGCTGGCATTCGCTCGAAGGTATGGAATGCCTCTCCTTCCAAGAGCAAGCTCAAGGTTGTAGCCAATTCTTGCCTTTCCCAGCACTGGCATGTGGCTCTCCTTTCTAATCGTTCAAGGTACGCTTCTATATTGTCCCGGCTCTCGCCGAACGGTGACATCAATGTTATTGGACCGATATTAAGCACTCGGGGCGACACAGAACCTGATCTTTCACTTCTCTCTGTTATCTTTCCCTGCGCAGCGTATTCATCAAGCTGCCCTCTCAATTCTAGTATTTTTTGCTCTCTGCTTACTTTCTCCCGTTCTCGTTCATCTCTCTTCTGCTTCTCCCGTGCTGGTCTTTCAGACATAGCCAATGCCTCCTCCTTCGTCAATCCTAGTGCCTCGGTAAGGGTTAACAGTTTTTCTGGATCCATAATCCACCTGGGTGAATTGACAGTGGCAATACAAAATTAGGGATCCTGGCAGGCTAGCCAAAATTGTCACGTCAATTCACCAAGTAGACAGGACACAGAGAAAAACGGTTTAATCGACGAGGCCGATATTTCCGAGCACACGTCAAGCACCAGTAAACAGTCAAAGAAGTGCTCTCGCGGCTTGAGTTTGTGCCAAGGTCTAAGTATTGGGGCGCGTTACGTTACGGGCGATGTCTTCCCATTTGACGATTCGGCCAAGGCGACCGACAGTCGTGTCTCGTAGTGCTTGCACGAAGTGGGCCCAGCCGACGCCGCCAACAGCCAAGGGAGCATAGCCTTAGTTGCGATGTTGAACGGGCGTCGCGGCGTAGCCCGAGCGTCCCAGCCCGCTGGCTTAGCTGGTAACCTGGAGCCGCCGACGGTGCGCTGTCGCGGGGTCTCCCTCCAGGATTCCAGCCTGGAGCTCCTGTCGGAAGGCCTGAGGCGTCGTCAGGCCGCGATCACGCTGGGGTCGGTTCCAGGAGCGTCACCTGGTCTTCTTCTTTGTACCCACGCTCACCTCGTTCCTCCTCTTCTTCTCGTATCTATGCTCTTACCCCAACGGGAGGTTGCTCATGATAATCAGGTACTCTGAGTCTGCTACTGTGATATTCCATGCCACAGCATTTCTTTGGGACGGGAACGTCTGAATCTGCTTTCCGTTTGTGCCCTTTTTTATCATTGTGCTTATAAATACTGGACTCCATTCACGCCTGTAAAAGCTGGCGGAAGGAATGGTACGAGATTTTTGCGATTCCACACAATGCCAAAAGATAGCGGGAAATTGTACGTGCGGCGACGACTTGCGTTGGTATATATGGGAGTGTAATATATGCTAACAAATGAATAAATATTAGCCTAAAATTTGTTTGAGTGTGCACGTATATGGTGCCTCGAGAACCAACCTCAGCTTTTATATTGCTTTTTCGGCAGCTTGGCCATGTTGGGGTAATGCCATAGAATGTACGAGCACACACTAAGAAGTAGTAATTATCCATTCCGCTTCTCCACTCGGTTTTAAACACCACCATTACAAAAAGCAGCCGAACGGATGCAACTTAGCGAACTTTTTTGGAATGCGTCGTGCATTCAATTTGCCTCCTTCCCCCCGCTGCTTTCTCAGAAACGTCAACGTCACACAGGTCATATCAACTGGACATGTACACCGTAACCGATATTGCCAGCGGTCTCGGTAGAGTAGTGTGCGTTTTCGGGCCGTGCCTGCATATTGCTTCAACCGTGCATATGATTCCGCAAAATAATTATTCCACCCCTTATTTTTCCCGTGATGTCCTGGATGCTGTTTGGTTTCCATAAAGGCTCTAGTTCTTTCTTTGCATGCTCAGTGCTGCTAATTCCGATATTCGGAGGGTTTGATCGCCTGTCGCGGCCCTATATACCCATCCCCTGAACACGAGCAAGCTTGGGTCTGTTTCTAAGTGTATAGAACGAAACAATGTTTGCGCTATATAAAGGCACACCAATTTATCAAAATACGTCCATCAGCATTTCTTCCCGTGAAGGTGCAATTGCGTTTGCTCCAATTACAAAGTCAGAGGTTTACGGAACAAATTGTGCAAATGACCTAATTGATGCATTGTCGTTGGAAATGGCACTTTTTACGTTCAACCACAACGTTTTGCTTTGTTTTGTGAATATAATACGCACTCGTGGTCTTTTAAACAACGTGGAATAACAGCAAAAAGACCGCCAAGCTCTTGTTCAACCGCGGATATTGTTTAAGTGCGCGCAAAGCTTTAGCCCACAGCGCCATGACACCGAGAGCGTTTGAGGGATAATACCACGTATAAAAAAATTTAGAGCATGTTTTCGGTCACATGGATGTTCTCTGTCTGATTTAAAAATGCCTCGCTGCTGTCTGAACATTTATTTATTAACATTTCCGAAGCGTGGATCCATGAAGCCACCACCATAACCTATCTGCAGCTTCAGGTGAATTCAGGCAAAATTGCCATCAACACTTTGTGTCCAGTTGCTACTGGGTTTACGCACGTCGAGATTTGTCCTTCCAGTACGCGTGTTTTATGCTTTACGCCAGAAATTATTCTACAGTCAATAGTAATCACTACAATCGTAACTCCTCTTCTGCTTTTTACTGAGCCTATAGTCTCTCGAAGAAATGCTGGACGCACACGAATATGCAGTTTGCAACTGCAGAAACAAATTTTCGCCAAAGGCAATGGCCGAAGCTTCGCATGCAGGAGTACGGATCGCAGTAGCGCTAGTTCTGAGTTGAATGGGCTTCATGGACCTCACTATGTTTAGTACACTCTAGTTACCAACATAACCGACCCGCATTTATTGCTGCACATATCTGGTTGAGGCTGACATTTCGCTCGTAGTTCGATTCATAACGACCCGTCGCGATTTTTACGGATCGGGATTGTCGACGTCTGTGGTCAGCACGCCCCTTACACCACGGGAACTTTCGATTGGCCGACGTATTCGTATCACCGTCACGTGAACAAGCGGTCTGGTTTTTCCTAAGTATGTGATGCCGTCACCGTGAGAGCTTCCCCCTCAAACAGTTTTTGTTTCTACATAGATAAAAAAGATCATACTCCACGTGTTGAGGTCAGTGCTTGGTGTTATGGTAGCCTTACTGTAGGGTTTTGGGGTATCCAGCTGTTTTGGTGGTTAGTTGGCCAGCTCACCGTTTTAAAATCTGAGTAAAATATATGCTTAAGGCACTAGGCCTCTTGTTTATTTTTCGGTTGTCTAATGTATTTCTAACTCCTGTATTGCAGTCGGCGCATACACCGCGGCAGGGTTTTCTGTTTTGCTCCCGAAGCCCGCTCTTTCGGCTTTTCTTGTACAAAGTTTTTGTCTTTTTTTGGTACCAGCACAACCAATTATTTATTTCATGAACAAATATAGTCACTACCATATAATGGCGTTCTAGGTAGATCCATGTCTCCTCATCCCAATTTTTGCTGTTACCGTTTAGAGCGCAAGTAGTATATATTGTCTCCTACTGAAGACGCAACGACTCTCTCGGTCTTGATCAGCTCTCTGCCTTTTCGTTCAATACCTTTTGTGCTTTTTTGTGCACTCTCTTATCCGTTATCGTACCAACTCGCCTTCCGTTTGAAAACCCACAATTATTATAAGATAGGTGCGTTCAGGTGTATTTCGGTCAATCCAGGTGTCTTCATCTCCTCAAACTGCCGGCACCACTTGCGTTGTGCACTGAATAATTTCCACATTAAAAAAAGCAGCAACTACTTATGTTTAGAAAGTCGTGCATTTTTAAATAGTCATCCTGTGTTTTCAGCTTTGTGCTTTTCGAATTGTAGGAACTACTTTATTTTTTCTGATAACATGTTGCTTTTGTAAGGGACTAGTGGTTTTAGGTTTTCTGAAGTGTCATCTTTTCTAATCTCATTTAGGGCCACCACTTTTGACCCGCACCCAGTCCGTCTTCTTAACTGTACACAGACACCACCTTTTCTATCGAAGTTTCCGAACCTTGCCTATTGCGTGTTCCCTTCGCTGCTATTCTCTCTGTTAGTGTATCTTCTCACCTAACGGTATTGTGCGTTCCCTTCGCTTTGATTTTCTCTGTTAGTGTATCTTCTCACATAACGGTATTTTTAAATACTTCTATAGTGAATTATCCGCTTTGCAGTTTTCTGTAGCGCCATGTGTCCTCAGCTAGTTTACTGTCGACACTTTCCGGCAGCCGCAGCCTGTAATCCCACATACGTCGAAACCTACGCGGCCTATTGAGGTGAGCACTCGACCTTTGCTGACCCCGTCTCTTGAAGGTTATTGTTCTCCACTGTGTATTATATTATTCCAAAGTCGCTTTACCTTTGCTTGTAGTAAGTTAAATATTCATTCCGGAACCATCTTCCCACTGCGTTGTGTTAGTCGTTGCTTATTTATCTCTGGTAATGCCGCCGCCCCTGTGATACCTGTGGTATTGCTTTCCGCTATATAAAAGAAGCAACCCCCATCCTTTTCAGAGAAGTAGTTCGTATTTCGTGCCTTTCCTTCACGGTTTTCGATCTGTGAGATATATATTATTTCAGGTGCCAGCTCGCTATTCCTATTCTTTACCAAGATACAAGTGGAGTGCAATGTGCTCTTTTGAGTTTTTCTGTAGTTCAAGGCGTCCTCATCCGTTTATCGCCATCACCATTTGTGGCAGAAGCAATTTCGCTTGCCAAATACGTAATGTAAAACTACCACCTCCGTTGAGGTCAGTGTTTTGTCTTTTTGAACTGCTTCTAGTGTACTTTTCTCCTGCGCTGTCTTTTCCAACATTGTAAAAACTCACATAAAAGCTAATTTTGCACGCTCTTCTAATTTAGAAAAATTCTCTTTCGACTGTTTTTCTGTGGATCCTTCCCTTTTCGTGTATTGTACTTCAGTCCTTTTTTCACAAATAAACAATGCAACTCCTACATCTCTTTACTTGATTGCTGTGTTCTTTTAGAATTTCCCTTTATATTTTTGTTCTGCACTGTTTTTTCCTGCTAGTAAATTCTCTGGACTTTTATTTTAACAAGAAAGGATTGATGGCTCGCAGTAGTCTTTGAATTTTTGCTATTGATTTATGACTCCTCGTACGATTTATTGCCATGCCCTTTGCGACACACGCAGTCAGTCCTTATCATTACTTTTTATACACATGACGTAACAGCCCCCCCCCCCCCTGTTAAGAACAGCGCTGTCTTTTAGATGCGAAGCATCTTATGGTAGAGCCTGTTCCCTCCGCCGTTGTATGGGCGCCGTTGTGCAGAGTACACACCCTAACTGCGCATGCCTGGCCAGCAGCGCTGATGATGATGGTTCTGGTACTATTGTCTCTTGAGATTGGCCAAACAAATATTTCATCACGAGATAGCTTCGCGTTCAACCACAGTCTTCATCATCAGGTAGGGGAAACCTGAGTACCACACCCCCACTGCGCATGCCACGCCAGGCACCGCTGATGATCATTGTGGCAGGACACCTCTTGGGATTGGCAAACCAAAGATGCCATGTTTTGCAAGAGCAGGCGAACCACAAGCAGCTTACAAGCCGCCAACAAGAATCACATTGCAACCTACGGAGAACAATCGCTGTCACTCAACATTGGCCTCCAGAGAACATTTCGATGATTTTTTCTTATCGCTGATGTGGCCTACTCCATTCTGGGCGCCGACTTTCTGTGTCACTATAACTTGTTAGTTGACGTGACCGCAAGCATATCATTGGTGCTACAACGCACCTCTCTGTGCTTGGTATGGCATTAAGGGAACCGCTCTTGGCGCTCTCAACCACCTCGTCGCAGTCGGTCTATGACAAGCTTCTTGATGAATTCCCGTCGCTTTTGCGACCTGCTAACTTCTTCCTTCCCGTATGACATGACGTCACTCATCACGTTGTCACTACTAGCCCAACCATTCACGCTCGAGCTGGGAATAGTGCAACTGTCGTCAAGCTCTTAGCCATCCCTGCTGCATATGGTTCAAAAGCCATCACCAGGTAACTGGCGTCCCTGCAGAGACTAACCGGTTGCTCAACGACGCCACTGTTCCTGATCGTTTCCCCTTCCGCACATTGCACGCTTCTCAGCACCACTGCATAGGGCGACAGTTTTCTCTAAGATCGAACTTGTTAGGGCCTACTATCAGATTCCCCTCAAGCCGGCAGATATCAAGAAGACGGCAATCATCACGCCTGTTGAACTTTTTGAGTACGTGCGCATCCCTTTCGGCCTTTTCTACGCTGCACAAACTATCCAACGGTTGATTGACTCCGTGACTTGAGGACTACCTTTCTGCTTCGCTTACATTGATGACTTGCTTTTGTTCAGTAGCGACGCAGACCAACACATCCAGCACCTTCGCCAACTGTTCAGTCACCTGCCTCATACGGCCTTATCGTCAATTGAGCCAAGTCCGTGTTCGGTGCTCACGAGGTGGACTTCATCGGCCACCGTGTAGACAAGAATGGCATTTGCCCATTGCTTTCAAAAGTACAGGCCATCCAAAATGTTCCGTAGCCATCTTTCATACGCAAACTCCGGGAGTTTCCTGGCCTCCAAACTTTTTACCGCCGTTTCTTCCCGGACTGCGCCGCCCTCCTTCGGTCACTGGCAGACATTCTCACGGGAGACAAACCAAAAGCACCTCCACTCACTTGGTCACCAGACGCATTACCGCTTTCAATAATGTCAAGACCAATCTGTCCCGGGCAACTTTTCTCGTTCATCCGAGACCGGGTGTTCCGCTTTGCCTAATGACCGATGCATCTGACGGAGCAGTCGGAGCTGTCCTGCGACAGTTTGTGAAGAAAGCCTGGCAACCCCTTCCTTTCTTTTCCCGCAAGTTGTCACCCACGGAGTCGCGCTACACACTTTGGGAAGAGTACTCCTTGCAATGTACATGGCTGTACGTGACTTCAGACACTTCTTGGAGGGTAGTGAGTTCCATATCCAGATGACCCACAATACTAATTGCGGATAACCCTCCCCAGCCACCCAGTCACAATAGACAAAACTCACACGAGGACCTCCAAAAGTATTCTTCCGGCTTACTCCATGGCTCCGCCTCAAAAAGGGGCCTCCAGTAGCAGCATCAACGAATTCGAAAGCGACGAAGTGCCACTCTGAGGCTCGCGGCGCGATCCTCGGGGCGCAAGTGGTCAGTGCTCCCAGGAACTCCAGGCGTTCGGCCCGGCATAGCTGTCACTGGCCCGTCAGCTAATTACGTGTTCTAAATGTATGTGTCGTTCTGTGGCTCAGCATTTTCCTTGTCTGGTGTTGCCACAATAAAAAAATATTATTACAAGAGTTGTTATGAATACAACCCAACTGACGATGATGATGATGATGTTTCAGGTTTATTGGCGCAAAGCCAGCAAGTGCAAATAGCACCAAAAACAAAGGTCTTTGATGATAAGTAAGATGTAAAATGAAATACCAAATTATCTCCGTAAAAACAAAAAGGAAACGACTTTAACTCCCTGAAGAGGGCTGGCGTACAGTGCCAGGATGATTATTTGTGATATGAAAGGGGATGTAGAAACTTTAGTCTGATAAAAACTGCAAAACACGCTTGGTAGAAAACATTGAGTTATCGCCCAAGACGTTTTATGGGTGTAGCGGGATGTGTTTTCTGTACAATTCAGGGAAATATTTGTGTCTTGTAGTGTTGAGTGTCTTGCATTGAATGTGTATGTGAACTATAGATAGGGCCTCTCCGCACCTGCTGCACTGGGGTCTTGAAGACCCCGTGAGCAGATAAGAGTGGGTTACTTTGGCGTGCCCTATCCGTATCCTAGCCAAGCTGAGTTCTGTATGTCCGTTGTGTGTAAGTTGTGTATGGTCCAAAGTATAGATTTATTACATATTGTTTCTTGCCTGTCTGTTCATTCCTGTGTGTTTGCCATGTTCTACACAAATACTGTCTTATATGTGGCGGGAGGTTGGTAGAAGGTACAATTGTTATGTCTACAGTGCTCCCTAGTGCAGCATTAGCGGCCACCTCATCTTTCAACTCGTTGCGAGCGATTCCAGCGTGTCCTAGGACCCAGTAGAGGAGCAGCTCATGCTTTTGTGCATCGACAGATATAAGGGTGTTGAAAGCAAGGTTAGATATGTGATCTTTTGTGTGCTTGTGTTATGACAATGCTTAAACTACACTCCAATAATCTGTATAGATGACGGAATTGGGAATAATATTTTCATAATTCTGTTGTATAATCAGTAAAATTTGTATGTTTCTCCTGCGAAAATGCTTGTGTACATTCATGGATCTGACTGCATTGATTTTAACACCTTGAGCAGCACAAAACACCATTGTGGAGGTTTTAGAAGAATCACTGTAAAATTCTACACACTGGGTATTTAAACTACAGAGACACAAACTGCTGGGGCGTTGCAGTTCGTAGTAGAAGATTTGTGCCAAGTTTCATAAAAGAAAAGTCACAAGATACCGAGCGAACTTGCCAGGTCTGTGAAATGTCTGAAATAGATGACCCGTACACGTATAAAAACAAAACGGTGAGATTCGAGGCTCGCTCTCTCACTCTAAGCGAAAAGAGACAGGAACGAATGGGCGATCCATAAACTCCACAGATGTGGATGTATTATTAAAGACCGAATAAAAAGGATAGTTATTTAGCGATGAAATATTAAACGCATAAAAAAGTCCACGTACGTGCGTTGGTTCTCATGGCACCACTCGTCACACTCGACGCACAGACTCTGAACCGTGCTAGTGCAGAAATCACCCAACGCAAGATGGAGCCCCAAGTCTAGCACGGGGTCAACTATACGCAATGCTGTTTTACTGGCCGACCCATACACAACATTTCCATAGCCCAAACAAGACACAAGCAAAGCACTGTATATGCACGGCAGGAGTTTTTTTCTCGGCACCACAGGACTAGTGGGAGAGAAACTTCAGAAAAATAATTTTTTTCAAACATTCATGCTTTAGTTCCTCGATGTCGGAATTGAAGTTAAGCTTGTGGCCTAACACCACACATAAAATTTAATTTCTATCAAACTGAAGGAATCGTCAAGAAAAACATAATTAGGTTTTCTAAGTCACCATTTTGAGGTCTATAGACCACTGATGCAGTGGTCTTTCCGAATCAAATTTTTAGGCACTCAACATCCTTATTACTCGCAAAAAAAGTGGTCAATGACCGCATACGCTATGAATTTTTTAAGTTAAATTGCAATTGCTGGCCTGTCTGAAAAAGTGTTTCGATTGGAATCCATTAAATAGTGGAATCGCATCTCTTTTATTCACTTACGTTTCCGAAAACCACACCTTTTCAAGTTCCCACCTAACTCTTTCAAAGAAATAATTATGTCATTTAGCTTGTTCCTTCACACCACGTTTCGTCACAGAATGCTGTTTCTTTTAGCGACTTGCGAACTGAATTTCACAACTGTAATTATCTCGCTATGAGATCAATTGTCAGTATGCAACCAATCGCTATTGACCCAGATAAGTTAAGTAAAATATTCCCATCATTGAAATGTTCATCGAACCCCGGTGTTAACCCTACTATAGGAAGTTTGTAACAACTATTCTTGTCTATTCCTCCATTAGTTTGTGCACAATATTCCATCAGACCCTCGACAGGAGCATCCTGCACACATACTGGGAAGGTTGGGAAGGTGGTGCCATTTCTTAAGTCCGCTAAGAAACACACGCCAGACAATTTTACACCCAGATCACTGACAAGGCAAGCGCATGTGTAAAAAAACATATGACCTGCTATGTTGACTGTGTCAAAAAAGACGTTTACGAAATCCCAGTTACGAAATTCCGCACTTACAATGAGCACTTAGGCTGCTGCCTTATGATCGGCTGAGGAGCATGCCAAAAATGTAAGGTCGTCATAAAGTACCACCTGGGCAACGCGTTGCGCTTCCTGCGGCTGCGCTCCACTTTTATATGACTGCGCCATTTCGCGCGGTATTCTTCGCAAGGAGAGCGGGAAATGTTTGAGGTGTCCAAAATCAAAAAAAAAGGAGGCGCCTGTGTGAGTTAGCGGTTCGTTTCCATTCTCGAAAAACAAATGCTGTACTTGAACATATGACTCTGCATCGACACGTGGTAAATTTGCTATCTTATCAGGCATTATGTTTTTTGATGTGATGTATCTCTTAAATCTTTATCGGTCCTTTTGTTGTTTTTCTATTTTCTATCTTTTTCTGTATGTTTCCTGATGCAATGACGTTCTGGGTTTTTCGTCAGTGCCTGTGGTTTCGTCGTGCCTTTCTTTATCCTGTACTTTGCGGCTTTTTTTATGCTACAATGTACTAACTGGCGCGTCAGCAAACCCTTCAGTAGTAACACGCATTTCATGCAAAATTCTTGAACATGTACTTTTTCATCTGGTCAAATTTCTTGAATGGACCTCGTTCTTCTAACCCACGCAGCATGTTTTCCGCAAGATGTTATATCCCACTAGATATACTTTTTTAGGTCGGCGCCCATCCGCTGTTGCATTTATATCGACTTCTTGAATTTTTTTTCAAGGTGTCTTACCAACTTCTCCTTCAGAGACTCTCTGGCCCGTTCCCATAAAAAACTGCCATAATTCTTTCTCATGAATGCAATAGGTACTTAGCCTGCTTCCTGTATTTCTTCCCATATTGAACACCGACACAACTTAGGAACTATATCGTGCAACATCATTGTCTTCTTCACTGATTTATTCCACGGACGTCAAAAGGTTTAAACCACATTCGAGGACTGACCGCCGCAATCGAAGACAAACAGTTTCGAGCCGCACTAGTTTACATTTTATGACTCTGGTCCACCTACGTTTGTTACTCATCTGCTTACCACGTTTGGTGCGGCTTACTGTTTTTATGCATAACTTTGCAACCCACTAGCTTCTGAAATGCCTCGTGGCCCCGAGGGTACAAAAAAAATCAAAAATGTTTTGGCTGTCTACCACATTGAGCTGGCCATGCATCTGTGGAAAAATGTCATTTTGGTACCACAAGAACCGAAAACGGTGGAAGAGTGGCGTGTTAAGAGCAAACGTCATGGCAGAATTTTCTTTTGGTCATTAATTAATATGACACAAAATACAAAGGGCAGAAACTCTTGCTATATTTTCGATAATTGCTATACTTTTGGTCTCTACGTATATTTGCTTACATACGGTACAACGTTTCCTATTTGTATGATTTTAAAAAAAAATGTTTAGATAACTGCTAGCATTGCTAGTAAAACCATGGGTATGTAGTAAACCAACGCGCCAGGCTTTTGGATTTACTGTCATCTCCTTCATTGTTGTGTATAGTGTTTGATTCCCGGAGTCGGGGTAATAACACCGTTATCATCTTCGCAGTTTTCTTTCGTAGATTGCGGTTGTGCTATAATAATAAAAAACGACCGCCAAAATGTTATTCAGAGCCTGTGTTCCTTCAAATACAGGAAAAATAAAATTATACAAGTTTTTATAAAAAAATAGGTTTATTCTCTAACAAAAAAGGGTTCCACCGGGTCCATCTCATAAAAAGGAACTGTCGTAACACATTCAATATAAATTGAAACTAAGAAAACTCAAATTTACCCTTGCAACCATCTGTAGCACCAACAAGCGCGTTCACAGTTGAATCCTATGAAAAGAAACAATTAAGGGTCTGTCATTGAAGCATAAAAAATATTTTGTTGTGATGTCACCCCACATGTGTTACAAAACATAAATCTATGTAATTGGAATGTATTGATACCTGTTAGTCATCTTATTTATTTCTGTATGTCGCCTTTTTGCCAAATAACTTTCAGCTGGCATATTGCGCATATTCTTTTGTGAAATATATCAACCAAACAGTGTGCCTTCTCTAACATTGAGCCGGGGTAAATCACACATGAAAACAGTTTCACCAAATAATACCACATTTTGAATAGATTAGATTGTTATGACTAACATCTATTGTAGGAAGTGGTTTATATATATAAAACCGTAACCGTGTTAATCAGGTAACGTGGGATATATTTTGTATTGTGCCATATTTGGTAGCGCACAACTTCCTGAACTGTGTCTATGTTCGAGCATGCTTATAGTAGACACCATCTTACCTGGCACTACAATAAAGAAACGAATAGTGTTATTTGGAGAAAAAGTTGTAACGGTAGTTCTACAATCCACCATCTAGCCAAAAACAAGCAAAACTATTCTGTTTGCTCATCATTCTGTCATCCTGTCAGCTTCTCAGCTTAGCGCTCGTCCTATGTAGTTCTTCTTTTTGACCTGCGTTTTTCTGGGCTTTTAGTTAGCATGTTTTCATATGAGTTATATTTCAATGTTACATTCAATTACGGGTGTTCAAAGTAAAAATGCGGGAATACGCCTATATATCAAGGTTACACGAACTTAAAATATATACATGCATTTTCTGAGACTTGTTCCAAAAATGCATCCAACTTCGGTTACTTTTCTGCCACTTCTATTGAAAGCAACGACGAAGAATGAGATCTTTTCGCTGACATTCAAATAACTCTTCGAGAAATTACATAATATATGAATTTCTCTAGAAATACAACAAAACTCGAAACCTGGAGAGTTTACAGTTGCAAACCGCAGAAGTTGCTATCTTCGTTGTCATCTATCGTACAAACGTTAAGCTTTTTTGATGTTACAAATGATCACTTAATTAATGACAAAAATGAACAACGCGTATGAACTACTGTCGCAGTAACTTCGGCGGTGGTTACAAAAGTACAAAACCTGTACATACAATGTATAGACATACATACGAAAATTAAAGCCATCTTTCTACATTTGAAAGAAAGAAAAAGTGCAAAAATTGCAAAAAAAAACTATGTTGAAATATTCCTAGCATACATCAGAAAATGATACGCACAAAAGAGACCGAGGTGCCGGCAAGAATACTTGCGTTCATTTGATGGAGGCTAGTCGGGGGTATGAGATGTGGTGAACATCCTTGTTTCTGTTCTTCACGTATGTCTGCCTTTTCACTTATAAGGCTACAATAAAGCGTGTTATTTACAATAAACCATATTATTTCTCACCGCGAAGGGTCGCCACCTTAGTTGGACTAGTTTTAACTAAACAAAACGGAACAATAAACACAGTAAAATGCAACTTTGCAGCAGTAAGCACACCAACACTTCCATTAGCCATTACGGTGTGCAATATTTCATCCCTATTAGTGCAGCACTCATTTTTCTCATATCAAACAAATGTATACAAAAATCTCGTCTTCCTCCTATTAAAAGTCAAGAAGTTATGGGCATGATTTCATAGGCCATGACTTTTGAACGAACGGCTGCACTATGCTTCCACCTCACCCTCATTGTCGTCATGGGAAGTGAAGGGCATTACACATCTGACCTCAGAAGTGGTCTTCACCTTTCAAAAGAGCTCGCACACCACTGTTCTCGAGAATAATTGATGCTCGCAAACAGTGCGGGTTCGAAAATGTTGGGCTTGGAGGTTGCCGTGCTTTTCCTTCATTGTACGCAGCCTCCTTGTAAGCACCAGGTGAATTTTCGTGTTCGAGTGCTAGGCGCCAAGTCGAAAGGGCGGTGGTGCGGAGTTCAATTTATCTCTGCCCGAAAATATTCGAGTACGAATTAGCGGGCTGTTCTTTTATAACCTTCTGAGGAGACATGGACGAACCTGAGTGTTGAGTTCGAATTATTCATAAATTTAAAATTTTGGATTTTTAAATAAAACCTATCAATGTGCACACATATACATAGACGTATAGATATATGTATGAATATATATATATATATATATATATGTATGAAAATATATATATACATATATATATATATATATATATATATATATATATATATATATATATATATATATATATATATATATATATATAAATCTAAATACACAAACACACACACACACACACACACATATATATATATATATATATATATATATATATATATATCTTGTATTTGCTCACGAGGCACACGTGAAGGCAGCTGTTTGTGTGCGCCGTTACTGGTTACGTCGTGCTAACCGTAATGCCAGTACTTGACCGTGCTAAGCACATGATTTCTGTTGGACGTTTCAAATTCTACCACAATGAACGCAAGGTAAGGGGTAGAGTCCAGTGCACATGCGTTTGCTAACATCTCTGTTGACACCACCATTGAGAATCGGGGTAAAACGAATAAGACGACGCAGGGCAGTGTTTTTCTCCTGCGTGCAGGCACCGTGACACAACCCATGCCACTTGCGTTGCCGTTTCCAGCGTTGTCAAGCGAAAAAAGTGACAGGAACTTTTCAAGTATACCCCCTATATATATATTCACGTACACGCAAAGACACGCCCACACACACACATATATATAAGTATATATATATAGCGAATCAGAAAAGGAAACGAGGGGCTCGTTAAAAATAAGACTTGTCAAGAAGACATCGGAAAGCAAAGGGGAGGATGTACTAGCTCAAGATAAAGAATTTGTAAACTAAGTAAGTGTTGAAAAAATGCCCGCCAGGTGGGATCCGAACCCACGACCTCCAGAATACCGTTCTGTTGCGATAACCACTACGCTACCGGTGGGGCTACTTTATCCTCCACTTTCTGAGGTATTTATGTTCAGGTGTTTTGGATTCCTGCGCTTGGGGGGGGGGGGGGTGGCCAGCGCCACTCGGACTACTCGGGGTGAAGGGGACCTTCTTTTTACCCCCGGGCCGTGACTCGAGCGTCTACGACATGTCGACCAGCGTTGAACCCTCTTAAGCTCCCTATGGCACCAAGACTGCCAGAACAGAGGCCCTCGCTATGCAGGTAGCAAATCAGAATAGGAAATGAGGGGCTCGTTGAAAAAAGGACAGAAATAAGACTTGGCACTCAAACAGTCCCCGGAAAGCAAAGGGGAAGATGTACTAGCTGAAGATAAAGAATTTGGAAAATAAGAAAGTGAAGAAAAAATGCCCGCCAGGTGGGATCTGAACCCACGACCTCCAGAATACCGGTCTGGTGCGATAACCACTATGCTACTGGCGGGGCTACTTTAGCCTCCACTTTCTGAGGTATTTATGTTCAGGTGTTTTTGTTTCCTGCGCTTGGGGGTGGTAGCCAGCGCCACTCGGACTACTCGGGGTGAAGGGGACCTTCTTTTTACCCCGGGCCGTGACTCGAGCGTCTACGACATGTCGAGAGTGGTCGACCAGCGTTGAACCCTCTTAAGCTCCATATGGCACCAAGACTGCCAGAACAGAGGCCCTCACTATGCATGTAGCGAATCAGAATAGGAAATGAGGGGCTCGTTGTATGTATATATATATATAGAGAAAGAAAAGCTGACAGTCTACAACGCCACAGAAGGCATAAGAGAGTGCTTAGACTATTTTCTACCGTTAGTGACGTTACATTATTTTTTTAATAATTACGTGAGAAAAAAAAGAGAGAAAAATACGCGCCCAGATAGGCGTTGGTTCGGTCTCCGCTATGGGCGCGTGTTATTCTTTCTTTCTTTCTCACGTAATAATTAAAAAAATAATGTGACGTCACTAACGGTAACAAATAGTCTAACCATTTCCCTATGCCTTCTTTGGCGTTGTAGACTGCCGGCATTTCTTTCTGTATTTCCTAACAAGCCACTCATTTCCATGCTATATATATATATATATATATATATATATATATATATATATATATATATATATATATATATATATATATATATTAAAATCACCACAAAAACATGACCATATTTATAACGACAGTTCGTCTGGGATCCAGCCTTTTTCAATTGAAGTACAAGGGTCGAAGACATGGTAGATAAAAGCTGGGAGGGAGCGCTGCGAGCACGTGGACACATGATTTCAAAAAGGTACAAAAAGGAAGTACAGCAAAAAAGAAACGTAGTGCACGACTCTGCGCGCAGGTAATCCATCTCAATATACAAGGCGGCGAAAAGCAAAAGCGAGGCACTTAGGCACTTTCCTTCAGCCACCGCTCACCCATGCACAGCAGCAATAAGAAAGGTGAACAAATAAGGAAGGGGTACTGGGCATCTCACTCTATAGGAGCGAAACTAACGTGCTGCAAAAGGCGAAAGTGTTCAATTGACATTTAGCCCTCCAGACACTGGGGAACGCAAAACCCCGTCTATGTATCTGCAGAAGGCGCCGTTAAATTTGAAGAACCCAGGAGTGCGGATTATCGAGGGGGCCGCGTCCTCAAAGTATAATACCACCGCTTTCCGAGGAGACCAGATATTAGCCACAAATGGCTTATCCATAGCCCGCATTCCGGGCTCGAATTGGACAATGACGACCCCTCGATGGGCGTCGACGACGAGAGCGGGGTTCGGAGCCCCCCAAGGGCTTTTGCAATTAACAAGGACTTGCACACTATGAAAAAAGAAATAATATTGTGACGCATGAACCAGAACAAATCTCCAGTGATCTAGAAAACAAATTACACTTTGTAGCTAGTCGTCAATGGCAGTATGCATTCGCACAGAGCATTCTCCAACAAACTGGCAAACGAAAGAACAAAGAATGCGCTGGTACAAAGTGCAGGACGTCGGGAATCACATCGGTGAACAAAAGTAGCTTACAAAGGGACATTTCGGGCATGAGAGCAATGAAGGATAAGAAAAAATAACTTATTCACAACACAATACCGAAGAGTGCTTGGAAATAGTAATCATGCGAAACAGCAAGATTCGTGTACAAGAAGCAATAAAGCATACGGAACAGTAACCTCCAGAAAAAGATGACCCATTTAGCGTTTGGAAAGTGGTAACATGCGATACGTGCCGCTACAAGGTCTATGTTTGAAGGCACGACATCCTTCCTGGAGAATTATTGATACCCCTTGAGAGAGTGCTCTACTTGTGGACCAGATAAGATTCGGAGGCTTCCCGGTATGAAAATGTTTTAAATCCTGATTGGAGCACTGTGGCCGTAAATTGCTCGAACGGGCCTCTCAAAGAGTTGATAGGTTTTAAAAAGAGAGATACGTTTTTGTTTTTGGATCGGATTTGTGAATATTGATGCAAGTTCGAAGAAAATTTTCAGCCTGTAAAATATATTGCGCAACACAAGCACCACATTCTTTAAAGTAAACTACATTTGCAGTGTCACAATTAAAGCTGAACCTGACCTGCATAAAAAAGTCAGATTCCCTGCGCTGCGCGCTTGTTATTGGTGTCATCATCAGACACAATTTGCACGGGCATTTCCACATGGTGCGGAACATGTGAAACTAGTTTCTTTTAATCGAGATAAGCTTACATTGTTTCTGGTGTTTCTTGCTCGGCGATACACCATGAGTGGTGGGTTTGGGACGACATGCTTGATTTTTTCGCTCTGGGGCAAGATGTTGTGGTGTCTCCTTAAATTGTCATTGACGTTTGGACCGGATGCCGAATATGTCCTAATCAGATTGGTTTGTGACCTCGACGTAGAGATTTGATTGCCACTAATTACACTATAACAGTCGTGTTCTAATGTCTTCCTGATTGAATACTAAATGAGTGGTTGTACGTATTTTTGTCGTGCGAGGTGAATGCGGAGCTGGTCACAATTAGAAGCAAAGTCATTTTGGTTAGAGCAAATTCTGCGGAAGCGGAGGGCCTGGCTGTATGGAATGGCTGTTTTGCAGTGGCTCAAATAGCGTCTCGGAATGTTCAAGTATATTGTCGGTTGGTGGGTTTTCGATACACCGAAGTCGCCAGTTTGTGTCCGTTAGTCGTTATCTTCGCGTCAAGAAAATGTATTGTAGAAGATGAATACTGACTGAGGAATGAGATATCACTGAGAGCACTGTTAAAATCGGCTACAAATTGATTCAGGGTTTTCTCACCATAAGACCAAATCAAGCAAATGGCGTCGATGTACCACTTGTAAACAGTGGATTTAAAGAAAAGTTCTCCAGGAACTGTGTCTCAAGGGTTCCCATGAAAACTTTGCATAATTTAGGCCTTTTTTGTCCCCATAGATGTGCCACTTATTTGGACGTAGTGATGGTTATTGAAATCAGAATTGTTTATTTCAAGTATCAAAGTTATTAGTTTGGCTCAGTTGTTGCTGTCAACACATTTGTCCTCTACTGAATTTTCGTAGGCTCTCATGACGGATTCGATTCCAACGGCGTGAAGTATGTATACCGAGAGGCTGCGTGTAATGTTACAGGAAAGGAGTTGTCCAGTATCGTGGGGTCCTTTATTTCACTTAGAAAATGTACGAATTGAATGCGGGCGGGATTTCCCTTTTACTGTTGTCGATGTAGCTATAAATGTTCTCGGTCACGTTTCCTAGGCCAGAGAGTATGGGTCTGCCCGGATTCTTCGATTTCTGAATTTATTGAAGCAGGTGAAACCTCCTGGATTGCAGTGCAATGGAATAAAAGCTTGCACAGGTTTTGTCTGTCAGTGCTTTATCCCTAAGTTCAATTACGGTACTGAGGACTCGTTCTTTTTATTCTAATGTCGGATCGGCCGCAAGGGGCTGGTAGAAAGACTTGTCACCTAATTGCCTCAACAACGTGAGGGTTCGAGCTAGCTTGTACTCCATAGTGCAAATTTAAACCGCAACAAATTTAGACAAAAAAACGAATGACACAAGGACAAGCGCTACTCTCAACTTGAAATTTTATTTACGAAACATCATATATATACGAAAAGGAGAAAAATACAAGACATTTCCCCGCATTTCCCCGAGGGGAAGAATGTGGAAGTGCGAATGCAGGAGTTGAATTAGCGCGGTTCGGTAATGTTCGCGAAAGAGAGATAACACACACACACACAACTACAAAGAAAGAAAGATGCATATATTCACAGACACCTATTTGTGTTGTTGTTGTACTTGATTGCTAGAGCGGATCTCAGCTTTGAAATTTCGTGTCAGTACTCCTTTAAGCGGGTGCATTAGCCCTTCTCACGCCCGATTCTTGGCCAATCGCCCTAAGCGGGTATGTGCCTAAGAAATTAGGAACTCTTCTTGGCCAATCGCCCTAAGTGGGTATGTGGTGCGGACGGACGGACGGCGGTGGACGCGTGATTCAGATTACTTGGCCAATCGCCCCAAGCGGGTATGTGGTGCGGACGGACGGACGGTGGTGGACGCGTGATTCAGGGTCGCTTAAGAAGTGCATTCGCACTTGAAAAAAACAGTGCATGTGCGCATTGTTTAAAAATAGAAGATGCGCGCACTGTACAGGCGCGCACACGCTCCTCATGCAATGGGCGTACCCAGGAAGGCCATCTCTTTTGCTGATAACGATACGGAGGTCGTGTTCACACAATCTTTTCGACCACGATGTATCTCAGCCGCGTCCACAATCTCCCGTGTGCGCTGATCGGGATCGCGAAAGACAACTGTACATTCATCAAATCGGGGCAAACACTCACTTCTGGCAATTACTGGCGAGGTTCCCGTCCGTGCCTTTTTCCGCTCGATTGGCATGCTTACGGAGGCGTGGATTAAGGCACCATCCTGTTTGTTCAATGTAGGCCCAATTGCAAGACAATGGGAGCTTATACACCACTGCCGCAGTGCAATCAACGTGCTGATTTTGGTGCTTCAGCCCGAATTTGTTTCTTTTCTTTCGAAACCGTACATGTAACAGTGCAAAGCCGCGACAGTTTTTCCGGAGCTGACATCAAAACGTTGACGTCAACCCTTCCACCAATCATTTGAAAATGGTGTGAAATACCGTGTAGGTAGGGAACACCCACCACCTTGCTAGGTTGGTGGGTGGCCTGGTTATCTTGGTCGTCTTGCCCGATGCCAGGCCATCTTTGATAACCAGGAAACCCCTTCACCCCGAGTAGTTCGAGTGGGGGTGGCCGCGCAGGAAACACAAATACCATAACACAAATACCCAAGAAAGTGGTGGGGAAAAAGCCCCGCCGGTAGCGTAGTAGTTATCGCACCAGACCGGTGTTTCGGAGGTCGTGGGTTCGGATCCCACCCGGCGGTCAAGTTTTTACGAATTTCTTTGAGTCAAAAAATTCTTAATCTGTATCTATGACCGAACGCATTCCCCCCTTTGCTTTTCGAGGTTTCCTTGCCTGCCAAACCTTATTTTGTCTTAATTCACTGAGCCCCTCATTTCCCATTTCCTATTCGCTATATATATATATATATATATATATATATATATATATATATATATATATATATATGTATATATATATATATATATATATACATATATATATATATATATATATATATATATATATATATATATATATATATATATATATATATATATATATATATATATATATATATATATCCATATACTTATATAGATATTTCAGATTTGAGGCCGTGTTAAACAAGCGGGCACGTGACCCGGCGAGAAGGATCAAGGAGAAGTGACGCCATGACATACGAACGAGACAAACAGACATATTCTGACTCGGGCACACTTTCTAAAAAGCTACGGACGCGAACACTACGTCACAATAAAAACACGCGCAACGCGAAAACAACCGCTAGTCCGAAATAGAGTTCAAGAGGGAAGGGAAAAGAAAACGACTCGCTCACGCCACGGTCCGCTCTATGCTGTGACGTGGTGACATCGATGAAGCGCGTTCGGGCACTGTCGGTGGAGCGTGTTGATAACTGTTCATTGACCCTATGGGTGGACCGGAAACGTGGCGGTATACATTCTCTGTGGCACCGGTGGCGCCGAGGGAGCTGCGGTAGTTGCCGCCTGGCACACTCCACCGGTGAGCTCGTGCCTGCTTGGTTTAGGGCTCGGCACTGACCATAGACCAGGAAGGCCAAGGGGAACAGGCCATCCAGGTGACACCAGCGGGACCTCCGAAACAGATTCTTGTACGGTTCTTGGTGCTCGGCGCAAGCCCGCACTTGACACTATCGTAACCGCCTCCCGAGCATAATCTTTGCCTCCATTCCTGCAGCGCGCTCTGCTCACCAGCTCTTCTGGCACACCCCTCTCTTGTGTTCCTTCGCTGATCGTTCCTGTGTTCCTTGTTTCTCATCATCTCTATTTGTTCCACATTTCTTTAACCCCAGTGTTGTCGGTCATCACACACACACACACGCGCGCGCGCGCACGCGCCCTCATATATATGTATATATTGTATATATACATATCTATAACCTAATATATATATAATAATATATATTCAGAGAGAGATTCCAATCACATCCATTCCAGTAGCTCCATGTCTCCTTGCTGAAAAGGCATCCTTGCACGTTTTTTTTTGGGCTGAAGTAGCAATGCCGGCGTAAAAGGTGGAGTGCTCTACCTCTGGCGTTTGACATCGTGCTGGCCTATTGGCTGCAGCCTTCGACTAATAGTATTTATGCTGTATCCTGACAACTGTATGGGCGACAGCTGGGTGCCCCGCAGAGAGTTCTTCATGGCAAGCAGAGAAAATATCTGGACGCATCGCTGCAGGCACGAGCAAAATATCGCCCTGTGTCGTCACGAAATTCTGCTTGTACTGCACTCCATTTTGGAAGCCTAAGGAGGAAATGTTCCGGATGAAGGCTCATGTAACCTGAACATTGAGGGCATCTAGTTGCTGCATAATAAGTAGTTATGGGTCTACCTCTTATAGTAACACTTTTTGGGAATTGCTGACGGCTTCCACAGAACAGGATATTTTTGTCGTTTTCAGGGTGTGCCAAGTTAATGGAAGCCCTGGACAAGCAGTCTGCGTTGCTATGCTTGCCCAACGACCTGTAGACGACAGTCATGTCCCATTCTTGCTTATGAAGGCTCCATCTCACAGGCGTTTGAGAGGTGTATTTTACACTGGCCAACCAGTACTGCGAGTGGTTGTCGCTTACAACACTAAATGGCCTTCCATATACGTATTTCCGAATCTGCAGATGGCCTTATTGACAGCTAGGCAGTGCTTTTTGATTGTGGAATAATTAGTTTCAGCACTTGAAAAAGGGCAGCTTCTATCAGCTAGAACTCGTTTTGCTCCATCCTGCCACTCGGCAAGGAGCACACCAAAGCAAAGTTTGTGGCGTCTGTCTGGATTTCCGTACCTTCCATTTCAATAAATAGAGCGACTAGTTGTGCTCTTTGTAGCCCACCTCGCAGGTTGTTGAAGGCCGCTTGTGGTTTTCGTTGCCAAGAAAAAGGCTTGTATTATTTTGCCTGTCTTCTAACTGGCCCTGTAATGCCGTACAATACTTCTGAAAGTGCCCGTAGTAAGTGAAAAGGCACTAAAAGCGACGGTCTGTTTACTGGCTGGCATTGGGTAAGCTTCTACGCCTGCCTTCTCACGGTAGGGCTAGGCTCCTTCTGCAATAAATACGTGCCTTGATAATAGCAGCGCTTTGTTGCCAAAATAGCGCTTCTCAGGTTTTACTGATGTCAGCTATTGTATGGCCTCCAGTGCCAGCCGCGGCCTACGTATATGTTCTTTGAAGGTGACGGACAAGACAACGACATCATCTAGGCATACGAGACATCACTGCAATTTAATACGGGCTAAAACTGTTTCGATCACTCGCTGTAATGTCGGAAAGACCGAAAGGATGTACTTTAGCTTACAAAGCCCAACAAGTGTAAAAAACGCGGTCTTCTCGGGGCCACTCTCATCAACCGCAATCATCCATCGCACAGTATTCACTTTCGAGATGGAATGATGAGAATACTTGGTATTTCGAAGCTGGTCGAACGCGTCGTCGGTCTGCTGAAGTGGCTATACACCTGGCTTTGTTATGTGGTTCATATTCCTGTTTTACCTCAGAAGCGGAGAGTTGTATACATCTTTTCTACAAGTACAGCTGGGGATGCAAAAGGGCTTGTTGACACTTGAAATACGCATCTTTTATCATTTTTCTTCACTTAAGTCTATACGGTTTTCCGTTCTTTTTGTAGGATACACGGACTGGGTGTTAGTGTAGTGGATCGGTCGTTGCGGTCACTGCGATTCAATGACTTCAACAGCAGTTTTTCGTAACTTCGACGAGGTCGTGAAACATTCTTAGAAACCCTCGAGTAAGTCTTTCAGCTTCTGTTTCTGCTCTGGTCTGTGCTGATGCGGGTTAATCCGACAAGGTCTTTCGGAGCGAATGATTCATTGCAGTTTGTCCCCACAATGCACAGTTTTTCCATTGAAGACCTCATGCAAACAAGAGATTCTGCTTCCCTTGGGGATGTGTTGGAGCCCATGTTAAAACTTGTCAGTGCAACGTCTGCGGGGCCTTCGTATAGGTGAAAAAAGCTCCTCAAAGGTAAATTTCTTTTTGTAGAAGCAAATTAAAGGGGCCTTTCACGAACCGTTGAAGGCTTTCAGACCAGTCGAGTTTTACAGCAATAACAATCCTGCTTCTTGATGTACCACCACGTGTTCGTCGACCAAGGGGAGGGCGTGTGCTTCACAACTTGCAGGGCGTTTTCGGCGATGGCTCCTTCGGTCGGCAACGTTTCAGTACACGCCCCTACGTGAATGATGACGCCGTTTGCTTGCAGAAAGTTCATGCCTATTATAACATCTCTCGCACAGTCAGGAATTTCTATAAAATCACCGACATTGGTATAATAATTCGAGCCCGATATAGACCTTTAGGGGCAATCGACTGGCCGCCAATTTTGCGAATGTTAGGCCTTTTCTTCCGCATGTTAGCTTTCGCGAGCAGCTTTGCCAGGTGGCCGCTAGTGCAGCTACGACGTTATCGTCGATAATCATATCGAGGCCAGAACTGGGTTCGTCGCGGAAATATACTGGTTGCATCGGTCCCGCCATGTGTCGTCGTGAACATAATGGAAGACATTTGCTGGTTGCTGCATCGGAAACCCCACGTCCAGAGGTCGCTGGGGTCAGTTGTTCTGACGCGGACGGAGCGAGTGGCACACAAGGAGATGGACGGACGACCACGGCTCGTAGACCGCTAATGGTTATGTGATGCAGGTTTGGCCCCCCCACGAATAGACGTAGCTAACGCTTGCTGTGCAAACATGCTGGACGTTCTCCATTCCAGAGCACGGTGCATATGGAGGAAAACCGTGAAGTCCAACACACCAATTCGGGTACGACCTGTGGATACGCCCGGCCTCCCAGAAGTTATAACAAAGTGGGTAATTTTGTAGTGTACACCACCCATCCCTCTTGTGTATGATCACAAGTGCAGCAGGTGGTGCGGGCGGACTTCCAGGCCGTCAACAATAAATAATGTTATTACTGGGCACACCATACGCGGCTGGCGTGCCGACGGGGACACTCGAAGCAGCCCACAGAGCTCTAGGTTGCAGCACTACTGGAGCATACTGAGCGACTTGTATCGAAGCTACGGCATTTGTGGCAGTGTTGCTTTTCGTTGTTCATGAAAGACAACCTTCGAGTGGACGCTGTATTTCTCGATTGTTCAAAGGCGTTTGACCGGGTTCCTCATAATATTCTCTTGCTTAAGCTCCCTTATCTTGGAATTCTTATTAAAATACTGCGCTGGATCGAACACTTTCTACAAGGCCGCATGCAATATACTACCGCTAACAGCAATGCTCAATGCTAACCAATGTAACTTCGGGAGTCCCCCAAGGCGCAAGCTTATCAGCATTGTTGTTCCCTATCTACATCAACTATTTTCCGACCAATATTACAACAACCTTTCTATTATTCGCTGATGATTGCATCATCTATAACCCCATCCGCTCTCCCTCTTAGAACCACTCCGTGAAACACGATATCAACACAATTTCGACTGGGTGCGATAAATCCCTCATGCCATTAAACGTTGAAAAATGCAGTCTTATCATTCTGCCGAAAACACGCTATTGTTCATGGCATGTACACAAATAAATCAGTACCTGTAATCCCTGCCACTACGTACAAATACGTTGGTGTTCATCTGACGTCTTCGTTCTCATGGGTGTCCAATATCGAATCCGTCTGCTCAGACGCTTCACACACACTTGGCTACCTCCGTCGCAAACTTAAAATCGCATCCGCCGAAGATAAAAAAATTGCATATTAACATTCGTTCAAACAAGTCTAGAATATCATAAACATTTTGGAACTCTCGCAATGATATCTTTCTACGGATTTGGAATCGATACAAAACCGTGCAACTCCTTTTTAACAGCACAGTAGCTAAACACAGTCAGTGTGACGTCACTCAAATAGTCCATCAACCTGCGCACCCTCAGTACACGGCGCGTTATGGTCATTTGTGCCTTCTACACACCTTTTATTTCCCGTCACAATCACGACATGTTTTATTGACGCCCCCACCAAGAGAGTCTGCCCATCTTAACTACAGTCACACAATCTCTATAATAAAGTGCCGTACATTATCGATGAATAGCTCTTTCTTTCTTCACGCAAGAGCAATGTCGAATTCCCTACCCAATGACATAGGTTCATGCCATAACCAAAAAATATATCGCAAAAAACTTGAAACGGCGAACGTTTCAGCCTTAACGGGTTAACCCCTGCCGAATCAACTGTGAAAATCCTGTTGTCGGGTTCTCTTTTTTTCTCTCTCTCTCTGCAGGTAAATATGCTTACAATAGTTTTGGTATTCCTAACTGATTTTGCTTTTTATTGTAGTCTTGTTGTTGTTGTTCTTGTTTTCACTGTATATATTCGTATACCTTGGCGCAAGCCACACTTAAGTAATGCCTTCGGGCCTTTAAGGAGCAAATAAATGAAATGAAATCAAATATATATGCATGGTGATGAAATCGGGGCTCGTTAGGAAATACAGGAGAAAATGAGGGCAGTCTACAGCGCCAAATAAGGCGTAGGTGGATGGTTAAACTATTTCGTATCGTTAGTGAAGTTATATTTTTTATATTAATTGACGTGAGAAAGAAAGAAAGAAAAACACGCACCCAGAGCGGGGACCAAACCCGCGCCTTTAAATTTCATCTCGAATGCCTTACCGATTCGGCTATCTAAGCGACTGTGTTCTCTTTCACTTTCTGGGGTATTTCTATGTACTACAACTGTATCTCACGCTTCAGGATGGTAGCCAGGGCTACTCAGACTACAGGGGGAGAGAAGGACCTTCTTTTCTACCCCCGGGGGCGTGACTCGAACGTCTACAGCCTTTCATAGGCGGGTAACTTGAGGGAAACCCTCTTACGCTATTTTGGCATCAAGGCTGCCAGAACCGAGGCCCTCGCTAAGCTTTCGCAGGATAATATGGTTAGGAAATGAGGGTCAAGTTAGGAAATACAAAAGGAAATGCGTGCAGTCTACAAAGCCAAAAAAGGCATAGGGGAATGGTTACACTATTTTTTATGGTTAGTGAAGTTTGTTTTTTTATAATATTTCCCGTGGGAAAGAAAGAAAGAAAAACATACTCCTAGAGTGGGGACTGAACCCACGCCTTTCGATTTCATATCGAATGCCTTACCGTGTGGCCCTGGCTACCACCATGAAGTGTCAGATACATTTGTAGTAAATAGAAATACCCCAGAAAGTGAAGGAGAAGACAGTCACCCAGATTGCCGAATTCGTAAGGCATTCGAGATCAAATTGAAACGCGTGGTTTCGGTCCCCACCCTAGGCGGGTGTTTTTGTTTCTTTCTTCCTCACGTCAATTTATAAAAAAATTAGTTCACTTGCGGTAAAAAGTAGTTTAACCATTCTCCTATGCCTTCTTTGGCATTGTAAAGTTTTAAAGTGCCCAACTATCTATATATATATGTAACGCAGGAGACATGGCGTCCGTCGAACCAACACCTTTATTAACAACTTCTTCTTCCTCGTCCACCACTATCGCACCGCACCGTCTCTTGGTGGCTAATCTCCCATTCCGGTCAACTGCCCTGCACCATCCATCTGCGGGACGTCACACGCTTCCTCCTCCCCCCGAGGGAGTGTTTGGTGAAGGGGCGGATAATATTGTCTTAGCCTCCCCACATGGACAATGTCAGTCTGACGACTGAGTGGAGCCACGCTGCGGTCGATCTCGTAGTTTACCGCAGAGATCTTGCGTAGGACAGTATACGGCCCTTCCATTATCGCGCAGAGTTTGCCGCGGTTGGGATGCCAGGGTGACTCATATAACACACAGTCTCCCGCCTGGAGCTCTGACGGAAGAAACTTCTTGTCGTAGATGAGCTTATTCTTCTCGTGATACGCCAGGGAATTGCGGACTGCGTTTGCGCGAGCTTCTTGGAGGGTTTCGGCAGTGTTGGAGAGGAGGCAGGGGTATGATGGTGTGCCATACATGAGAAAACATGGTGGGTAGCCGGTGACTTCATGAGGTATCTTGTTGTACTCATCAACAACCTCTGCAAGAAGGCGTGTCCATGGTTTTCGCGGTTCGTCGTTGATTTTGCAGCGGAGGCGAGTAACTATGGACTGATTAGTGCGCTCGTTTAGGCCATTACACTGCGGGCGTTGAGAACTTGTGAAAAGCTGATGAATGTTGTTGTGTTTGAGGAACTGCTTGAATTTGCCTGCGGTGAATCCTGTCGGAAAGGAACTTCCGAGGCTTTCCAGCGACGAAAATGCTCTTCAGGCAGGAAATGTACGCATCGCAGGTCTCATTTCGGTGCGCAAAAGCCCACACGTAACGAGTGGCATGGTCAACGGCCAAGTGAATGAATCTTTTTGGAGAACCGTAGTTCGCAAAACCTCCGATGGTGTCCATGGCCAGAAGATCGAATGGTTGTTCAGCTGGTGGTAGTGACTCCAAAGATCCGAAACGCTTGGTCTTCGTCTTCTTGCAGCGCTGGCAAGTGTCACAGTGGCGAATATATTTTGAAACATCGGTGATGATGTCAGGCCAATAATATTGTGGAGACAGAAGTCGCAATGTCTTCTTTACTCCAACGTGACCAAAAGCGTTATGAGCCTTCTGAAGAAGAGAAGGTCGCAGAGCAGCAGGAACGTAGACTTTTCGAATCCCTCTGCGCGTCACTATGGTCATTCCGTTCTCAATGACGTGCTTGCAAGGCGGTTTGTCGTTGGGATGCTCTTGCAGTTGGTCAGCTGATAGAAGCTGAATAATCGTATTTCGCGATAGTGCATCAGCTTCAATGATTTCAGCGCCCTTTTGGTGCTTGATGATTACATCGTACATGGAGAGTTTCAAGGACCATCAAAACAGACGGCCTCGCGGATTCTTGATGTTCTTAAGCCACTGTAGCGCAGCGTGATCGGTGACAACCGTAAAAGGTTTTCCATGTAGATAGCAGTGCCATTTGTCGATAGCGTCAATGATTGCCAAGCATTCAAGCTCTGTGATGGCGTAATTGACTTCATGCTTGAGCAGCTTGCGTGAGTGGTATGCAACTGGGTGCTCCTGGCCTTCTTCATCAGCCTGCTTCAAAACGGCGCCGATACCTTTGCTGGATGCATCACAGTACAGCACACAAGGTTTGGAGGCATCGTAGATGGCAAGAACCGGCTCTTCCGTGACACATTTCTTCAGCTTAGTGAAAGCCAGTTGGCAGTCAGAGTCCCAGTTCCACGTAGCGTCTTTGCTGAGGAGGCACGTCAGTGGATGGGCAATTTCACTGAAGTGAACGATGTACCGACGGTAAACGTTCACGGTACTGAGAAACCGCTGCAGCTCTTTCGGGCGCGATGGTGTGGGAAACCGCAAAATTGCCTCCACGTTGCTTCGTTTCGGAGTGACTGCGCCATTTGAGACCCTATGTCCCAGGTACTCAATGGATGTTCGTGCGAACTGACATTTCTTCATTTTGAGCCTGACGCATTCGCTTTTAAAAGCGTTTAAAACGGCGTCGAGATGCTTCAGATGGTCAGAAAACGTGTCAGAGTACACCACAATATCATCGAAGTAGTTCGTGACGTTCGCTAAGCGGTGTTTTGCTAGGATGGACTTGACAGCCCGCTCAAAAGTGGCTGGGGCGTTCCGGAGACCGAAAGGCATAACAAGCCATTCGTAGTGACCGGTACGTGTCACAAAGGCTGTTTTCGGAATGTCTTCCGGGTGCATCTTGACGTGCCAGTAACCCGATGTGATGTCTAATGTTGAAAAGTACGTCGATTTCCCGAGAGAGTCTAGAACGTCGTCAATGCGAGGGATGGGTTGGTAGTCGGGCATCGTCACTGCGTTCAGCTTGCGGTAATCTATGCAGAAACGTGTGCGCCCTTCTCCCTTTTTGTCTGCCAGAAGTGCCGGGGCAGCGTACGGAGACGTAGACAGCCGTATTACGGCTTGCGTGAGAAGGTCGCTGACTTGTCTGTCCATTTCGATGCTATCGGCTTCTGAGCATCGATAGGGAGCCCTGCGGATGGGGACGTTGTTTGTGACGGGAATGCGATGCATCTCGCTACTGATACACCCAATGTCAGTTTGTGATTTGGAAAAAATGTCCTCGTACTTGCGGAGAAGCTGCTTAAGTGCACACCTCTGAGTTTCATTTAGGTGGCCCAAATCGGAAGCTTGAGGTTCCTGTACACAAGCGTTTTTGTCAGCCGTGTAACGGACTTGTGGGCATTGAGAGTGAAGGACATTATTTCCTTGGCGTAGGATCAGGGTGTCGAGGCCTAGAAACAAGTTGAAGAGGCAGGCGCTGTCCAAGCCAAGAAGTAGATTGCTCTTCATTCCTTGCAGAACGTGCGCTTCTATTTCCTTGGTGATTTTTCCGATTTGTACTTTTAGATTGACGCGACCCAAAGTTTTGGTAGATGATGTTACTTGATCTACAGTGATGCATGAATCTCTCATTATTTGTAGGCGAAGGGCTGTCAGCACTGCTTCGCTGATACAGGTAATTGTGGCTCCGGTATCAAGAGTAGCGCTGACTGGGTGCCCGTTAATGAGTGCATCAAAGTGAATTAACATAGCTTTGGGTCGCCCTCCTCGTTTCCCTGGTTGGTAGCGAGGGCGGAAATGCTTGCGCGTCGTGGGCATTCATTGTGCCAGTGCATCTGTCGTGGCAAGCCGGCCATGGCGCAATGCCTGCATTCGGACATGGGTGCTCGGCCCGGCGTATTAGGCGGACGCTGATGGGAATTGCCGCTCGGTGCATTGATCTGTGCGTGTCGACCTGGTGGAACACGGTGCGACTTAGCTCGGTTCATAGCAGCCTCTACTCTAAGCGCAGCTGAAAACCACGCTGCTGGGTGGGTGGAGCAAGCCCGGCAAGAGCCATTTCCATTTCAGCAGGAAGGCCGTCGATGAGCCCTGATATAAGGTTTGCGCCCTTTAGTTCAGCGAGGCGTCCCAGACACATTTTTTCATCGTAATACTCCTTGAGGCTCTAGCCCGATTTCAGGCGGCAATGAATGTACTGACGGAATGGATCCGCGATGGCGCTTGCGAACCGTTCGGTCATGCATGTAACGAGGTCCTCCCAAGCTGTGCCAGTGTCAAACACCTCGGTAAGGTACCAGCGGAAGGCCTCACCTTCAAGGTAATCGGAGAAATTGCACAACTTGTCTCGCTCGGTCCATGCAGCGGCCGCAGTCTTCACCTCGAAGAGTCGGAGCCACTTGTCAAAGGGAACATCGTCGTTTGCTCCCGAGTACTTGGGGATGGTGATGGCTTTCTTGGATGTTGTCATGATGCGGGGTTGCACGGTAAATCCTGTCGGCTAGTGTAACGCAGGAGACATGGCGTCCGTCGAACCAACACCTTTATTAACAACTTCTTCTTCCTCGTCCACCACTATCACACCGCACGGTCTCTTGGTGGCTAATCTCCCATTCCGGTCAACTGCCCTGCACCATCCATCTGCGGCATGCTCATCACATCCCTGATGCTGGAGTTCTGGGTGGCCTCTCAGAATAAGCGCTGTTTCGACTGCCTCCGCGAAATCTCTTCTCGGTGACGTCTGCCCTTGACATCTCGCTGTCATGAGTGAAAGAAGAAAACAAAGAAGACGCAAGGCACGCGGCTCGAAGGTCATCGAAACCGGCTACGGCGCCGAAGGCTCGCGACCCCGGCACGAGCTTGCGCCGGCGACCAACCAATCAGGAGCGGCCAGCGACAGCGACCGGCGGGGAGAGGCGATCCCGAGAGGAAGACGAGGGAGAGGGAGACGGAAGAGTGGAGCGTGACCGGGCTGCGCGGCGGTCGGGCGACCGGACCCGTGCCGTGCCCCAGGAGGTCCTCCACCAGGACAACCTTCAAGACATCTTCTCCACAAGCAAGTCGTCGCGCCGGGCATAGGTGACGACAGCGGCGCTTCCAGAGAGCTGCGTTCCCCACGACGGTGACGGGATCTCGGAGCGCGCTGTACTACCGCGGCCACGACACACTACCTGGACATCTCAAGGCTACTTCGACCGATGTCGGTAATCACTACGTACCGTGTCTGATTCCTTAGTTCTCGGACTGTGACTCTTCTGCTATTTGAACTAATTCCCGTTTTCTATACCGCGTCCTCGCAGCTCCGTGTTGCACTTTCGTTTGTATCTGATCATTGTGTGCATTTTGTTGTGCTTTAGGGGTATACAAATATAGCCTCGTCTAAAGAGTTTCTTTTCTAATTTATTGTTGTCACTCGAACCTGACAATAATTGGCGTCCGCGACAGGACGAGGCTAGTTCGTTTGGCATACCCCTATAAAACAAACTCATTATGGACACGGCAGAGTTATATGAGCTAGGGAAGAGGTTAGGCTTGAGCGGCGACGAGCTTAAACAGTGGGTGCTTGAGGAGAAAAATAGCTGGCTCGAGGAAACAGTTCTAGAGCTCGAGGCGGCCAAAGAGCTAGCCGAGATAAAAAAAGAGATTGCCGCAAAACAGAAAGAAACTTTTAAGCTGCGGCTTCGGCTCGCTGAGCTTGAGGTGTCGCAAAAGGCGACCTGTCAGTCTAAGGGTGGTGACAAAAACTCTGAGCAAGTACAACATTTCTCACCACCGACTTCTAATGCAGACGAGATTCTGCTGCCTTTAAATGGAGCATTACAGGTCAACCAGGAATGCGAACCTGAAGTAATCACAAAACGTGAGACGGTGCCTCAGGCTAAGCTAGACACCACAACCTCTGTAAAAGTGCGGGAAGCGACATCGAATTTTGTGGGTAGCACGTCTGCTGGGCTCGAGGTTGATGATGTCGTTAGAGCTAGTATGGAGGACATTATGCCTCCGGAGGGCCGCTCTGTAGCAAAAAAGAGTCCGGTCGGAGACGAGAAGGTCCCACAGCCCCAGATTTCAGTCCGAAAAGACCAGTTAGTGTCAAAAAGAAAGCACCCTTCTCTCAAGCTAAGAAAGCACTACTCTAGTCGGGCGAAGAGTAGAAGTTCAACAACCAAGCAAAAGAACCGTAGCACCAGAAAAGTAGCCGTATCACGACTCACGAGTGGCTCACGAAATGCAAAGGCCACTAAAAGACACATTGTTCAGTCTTTTCCACGGTCTGGCAGAAAGTTCGCATGTGCGCGGGAACCATATGATTTAAATGGAAAGCCCTTAAACTACGCGGCCAGACGTGTGTACGTAAGAGGCAGGGAGTGGCACCGTAGCCACTGTTGGAAAAGGGATAAAAGGATAAATTATCTGCCTGATTGCCTTTTTGGTTGATGACTGGTCTGAGATTTAATCTAAAGGTCGTGTATAAATGTAGTTGGTGTGTTGACTCATTATGTACTCTGATCAGTGTATGTTTAGTTCCCAGGTTCCCAGGTTTTCTTGACTGGTAATCCTTATTTCTGTCTCCTTTCCAACGAGGCCCTTAGTTTCTGTTCTGATTCGCTACATGCATAGCGAGGGTCACTGTTCTGGCAGTCTCCGTGCCATAGGGAGCTTAAGAGGGTTCAACGCTGGTCGACCACTCTCGACATGTCATAGACAGTGTATTAACAGCCCGGGGTTAAAAAGAAGGTCCTCTTCACCCCCTGAAGTCGGAGTGGGGCTATCTACCACCCCCAAGATCAGCAAAAAATTACATTGACATAACTACCACAGAAAGTGGAGGAGAAAAATAGCCCCACTTTTAGCATAGTGGTTATCGCACAAGACCGGTATCCTGGAGGTCATAGGTTTGGATCCCACCTGTGGGGCATTTTTTCTCCACTTTCCCCCTTTCGAAATTTTTTATCTGTTTCTATGATCTACGCTACCCTCCTCTTTCTTTTCTGAGGTTTTCCTGAGAGCTAACCCCTATATCTGTCGTATTTTCAACAGCCCCTCATTTCCTGTTCTGATTCGCTCTCTCTATATATAAATTATATGTATATGTATATATATAAATATATATATATATATATATATATATATATATATATATATATATATATATATATATATATATATATATGTATATTGTCAGGGAAAAGATCTTTGCGGTTAACTTGTTGATTATAAATTAATCAGGCAGTTTCGGAAAGTTCCACTTCCGAAACAGTCGGACTAATTTATAATAAACAAGTTAACCGCAAAGTTGTTCTTATCTTTTACCTGACCGTTTCTTCTGGCCCGTTGCAAAACTCATCAAACTCTCTCTCTCTCTCTCTCTCTCTCTCTCTCTATATATATATATATATATATATATATATATAGATATATGCCCTGAGGAAAGCAAGTTCTCTTTGCTGAAACGTAGGCCACAATCGTGCTTTTACCTTGTTCGAAGTCTATCTTCTCTTGTGTTCTCTACCATCTTCAAAGTTCTACTACTCCCTATATATATATATATATATATATATATATATATATATATATATATATATATAAATATATATATATATTTACTTGTGTTTGTGCGTGCAGGGAATCAGAATAGGAAATGAGGGGATTGTTGAAAAGGAACAGAAGTAACCGTTGGCAGTCAAGGGCACGTTTCCTGACTTTATTTCTTTCAAGTAACCATTTATTTTTAGTCAGGTCTTAGATGCTCGAGCCACGGCCCGGAGGTGACAACGAAGGTCCCCTTCACCGCGAGTAGTTTGAGCGGCTCCGGCTATACCCCAAAGCGAAGAAAACAAAAGTAACAAATACCCCAGACAGCCGAGGGCAAAATAACCCCCATAGTATAGTGGTGGTCATAACACCAGACGCGTATTCGGGAGGTCGTGGGTTCGTATCCCACGCGGCGCTCATTTTTTGTTGGCTTTCTGTCTTTCCTAATAAAATGTCTGTTTTAATGAGATACCACAACTCCTCTTTGCTTTCAGAAGTTTTCTTTACCACGAACCCTCGATTCTGTATTAATTCCATGAGCACCACATTTGCAATTCCAATTCAACACATTCATAGCGAGGGCCCCTGTTTTGGCAGCCTTGGTGCCACATGGAGCTTAAAAGCGTCCAAGACGGCTTGACCACCCTCGGCATGTCGTGGGCACTCGAGTCATGACCCAGGTGTTAAAAAGAAGGTCCCCTTCGCCCCGAGTAGTCCCATTGGCGCTGGCTAACAACCACAAGCGCAGGAAACAAAAATACCTTAACTGAAATACTCCAAAATGTGGAGGAGAAAAACGCCCCGTCGGTATCGTACTGGTCATCGCTGCACACCCATTATGGTGGTCGTCGGTTTTGATCCCATCTGACAGTCATTTTTCTTCCGTTTGTTTCTGCCTTTCCAAACTTTTTACCTGTTTCAATGACCTACCACAGTGTCTCCTTTGCTTTCTGAGGTTTTTTGACTGCCAACCCTTAAGTGTATATATATATATATACAGATAAATATATATATATATATATATATATATATATATAAATCTAGAGAAAGATAAACTCACAAAGCGCGCAGAAATAGTGTAAGTAAAGAGTCGGATACACAGCAAGAACAATAACAAACAATGTTTACTTACGTAGCGGCAATGGGACTTGCCTTCATCAGAGTAAAGTTACATGATTTTGCTGTCGCAAACATTTTGAACACGTTTCTTATATAGGTTTGCATAAAACTGTGAGAAGGAGCGGAAAATGTTTCGGAAATGGAGAGTGTGCATACAGTCAGGCTACGCCTGTGTTACAACATCAACAAACAAACAAAAAAAAAAAAAAAAAAAAGGGGGGGGAGCGAGAGGGAGAAAAAGGGGTCGTGTTAACTATGCAGCGTTCAAGGTTGCACCATGACGGGTCAACGTATCCCGCGCGGGCTGCAAGTTCAGACAATGGGGGAAACTGGACAACCGCGGTTTGAAAAGAAAGGGAAGAGTATACAATAAGGTATTCAGTGGCTGGGGAGACTGGTTCCGGGGAAAGCGAAGATGGGTGTGGCCCCCGCGGATGAAGAGAATAGATAGGGGGCACAAAAGAGCATTTCACAGAAGCAAGCAACTGAACAGGAAATAGGTAGGGTCACAAAAGGTTAAACATGAATAGATCACAAAGAGTTAAACATTCTTAAGTGGTGGTGGGAACGAGGTCTCCTTCCCCAGGACAAATGGCATTGTTGAGCCGCATTAGGCTAAATAAAGCTGCTGTATTAGGAGAGTTTCTGATGACAACGAGTTTGCCATCAGAATTCGCAGAAACTCTCCTAATACAGCAGCTTTATTTAGCCTAATGCGGCTCAACAATGCCATTTGTCCTGGGGAAGGAGACCTCGTTCCCACCACCACTTAAGAATGTTTAACTCTTTGTGATCTATTCATGTTTAACCTTTTGTGACCCTACCTATTTCCTGTTCAGTTGCTTGCTTCTGTGAAATGCTCTTTTGTGCCCCCTATCTATTCTCTTCATCCGCGGGGGCCACACCCATCTTCGCTTTCCCCGGAACCAGTCTCCCCAGCCACTGAATACCTTATTGTATACTCTTCCCTTTCTTTTCAAACCGCGGTTGTCCAGTTTCCCCCATTGTCTGAACTTGCAGCCCGCGCGGGATACGTTGACCCGTCATGGTGCAACCTTGAACGCTGCATCGTTAACACGACCCCTTTTTCTCCCTCTCGCTCCCCCCCCCCTTTTTTTTTTTTTTTTTTGTTTGTTTGTTGATGTTGTAACACAGGCGTAGCCTGACTGTATGCACACTCTCCATTTCCGAAACATTTTCCGCTCCTTCTCACAGTTTTATGCAAACCTATATAAGAAACGTGTTCAAAATGTTTGCGACAGCAAAATCATGTAACTTTACTCTGATGAAGGCAAGTCCCATTGCCGCTACGTAAGTAAACATTGTTTGTTATTGTTCTTGCTGTGTATCCGACTCTTTACTTACACTATATATATATATATATATATATATATACATATTCTGGGCATCCTTCGTCAATCTACCGGTACTGGTTGGTACAGTCTCTTTCTGTGGGCTCTTCGGACTGCCGCCAGTGCTCCCTCTTCATCTTTTCATTACCATCATCATTAGCGAACGTGCCCTAGCAGTTCGTCCTTTTCTCTGTAATACTCAACATCATGGTGTGTGCTAGTTCATTCCTCGCTCGAGCCTTCAAATAAACGGTCGCTTCATACACCGATCTCTCCGGTGAACCGTGTCCTTTCAAGTGGTGGTGGGTGTGTCTCGGTCCCGCTTCGTTCCTCTTCGTTCCCACTCCTGCTGCTGCGTTCTAGTCTCCGGGTGTCTGGCACAACCATGTCCATGATGCAAAAATCGGCCAACACTGCGGCCACCCCGGTACCGCCGCGGTGTATGACAACATTCCGCAAGCGGGACCCGCCATTCTTCGCTGGAATTCATGAGAGAGACGTTTGGAAGTGGCTCGATAGCTACAAACGAGTCACTGCTTTTAACACATGGGACGACAGCGCGAAACTGCAGAACGGCTTCTGTGCCCTGGACGAAACAACAGATACGTGGTCCTTCAACAACGACCACCGCATTGCTGACTAGCTCGATTTCACCAGTCAGACAGACCAGAAATTTGGCTTATCCGCAGCTCGTTTTGACGCTGCGAAGAAAACCCTCGATGTTCGCATGAAACATGCCCATGTGATATATACGTCATTTATAGAGGACGTTCTTGTGCTGTGCTGTCGCCTCAAGAGGGCTGTGCCGGAGGCCCATCGGGCGCGCAACATTATAAAAGCGATCGGCCAGTTTGCATTTTTCGCCCTTGCTGTGCAGAACCAAGCGACAGTATCCGATCTCATGAGCTGGCGTCTCTGTCCTGTCTTTCGGCGTCCCCTCTGCCCATACCGATGTTCAACGAGTCGTATTCTGAAGTCGCACGCCGAACGCCATTGCCATTGGCGCAGTTGATGCTCAGACTCACCCAGGATATGTGGCAGCTGTTCCGGCGAGTCACCACCGCAGACCTACCAACCGACGTGGCTCGCCGGCCAACATGTTACTAATGTGGAATCTCAGGTCGTATCTATAGTTTGTGTAGGCGTCGCCAGCAAGACAAAGAACGCGGCTACTACGTCAACGACACGGATGACTTCCGTGTTGGCTCTCGTTCGCGTCCACGGTCCTATACGCTCCCTATACATCGTTCGTAGTCCCCACCTTGCCATCGACCCTTTCTTGACGATTCCCCAAGGAGTACGCCGCCGATCTCCGTCACCGTATCAACGCACGTCGTCCTCCACGGCATTGTCTCTCATTTGACCAACCAATTTGCGGGAAACCGGGCTGTGAAGTTTTTTGGGGAAAACTGCACCATTATCGAAAATTAAAATTCCCACCGGTAATCCAGCTATTATATTATCTGTATCGCTTGAGGGGATATGTGTAAAAGCTTAGATTGATACGGGAGCAAAAATTGTGATTTTTCATGTAGATCTGTGTTCACGCCTACGAAAAGTGATGACTCCCTACGTAGGGCTTTCTTTGCGCGGTGCTAATAAGTGTGCACTTAAACCTTCTGGATACTGTACAGTTATGGTTATGATCGCCGGTATTACTTACCACATATTCTGTACTGTTCTCCGTGTGCCTACAATCTGATATTGGGCTGGGACTTTTTGTCTTTGACGTCTGCTGTCATTCATATTGTCAACTACCATCAACGTCTCGGATACAGAAGCTATGATTGTTTCCAATTCTGTGGAGTCCGTGACGTTGACTGCAGACTTTGTTATACCTCGTAGTCATGAGCACATCTTGCCGATTTTTGCTGGAGCCATTCCTGGAGGAGATGCCGTTGTTATGCTCCCCGCTCGTTTGCTATCGTGTGGTATTAGAATCGCTGCGCGTCTTCTCCGATTTCAGCAAGGGACTGCACTCATTTCTGTTGAGAATATGGCACCATAACCAATTCTGCTCCAACAGATCCAATCGTGCAACCAATTCTGGTTGCACGATTGGATCTGTTAAAGACAAAATTGCTGCCATTTGCTGACCTGCCGTACATTCAGTGTCCACCCCGTTCGGTTTCTGCTTACACCTCTTCCTGGCACCGCCATCAGCCCCGATCTCACTCCATCCCGAAAAAAGCTTTTCTAGACGTGTTCTCTAAATGTCAAGCTTCCTTCGACTCGTGCACCACCTCTTTCGGAAACTTCTACCACGAAGTGCTGCATTGAAACTGTTGGACCCGACATCGTTCGCCGTCGCCATTACCGTGTCTCACTATCAAACAAAAAAGTATTGAAGAAAATTAGGCTTTCATGCTCAAGCCCAAAATAATTCGTCTCTCAGCAAGCCCGTGGTCTTCACCTCCCGTCTTTGTTGAGAAAAAGAATGGCTCAGTGCGCTTTTGTGCCGATTACAGCGAGCTAATCAAGATTACTCGGAAGGGTGTAAACCCAATGCCTCGAATTTACGCCGCTCTGGACTGCCTTCAAGGCGCTGAGTATTGCCTGGACCTACGGTCTGGCTACTGGAAAATTCCGCTACGTGAGTCGGACAAGAAGAAGGCATTCGCCACGCCGTACAGCTTCTACGAGTGCAACGTGATGCCGTTCAGAATCTGCAATCCTCCGGCCAAGTTTTAACGGATGATGGATACAGTTCTCCGTGGCCTAAAATGGAAAACGTGCTTCTGCTTTGTGACAATATTGCCATCTTCTCGTCCACGTTCTAAGAGCACCTCAAGCGTCTGTAAGAGGTATTAGCGTGCCTTGCCCCCGCTTGGGTTTCAGCCTAATTTAAAAAAAATGCTGCTTTGCGAATAGGACTATTAAGGCATTGGGCCATGTGATCAGCAAAGAGGACATAGAACCTGACCCTGGCAAGATCGCCGCTGTTGTCGATTGCCCTCGTCCGCTCCACTTAAAACATCTACGGAGCTTCCTCGGCCTGGCTGCTTACTTCTGTCGCATCGTGCGTAACTTGGCGGCCATTGACTCTCCTTTAAACAAGCTTTTAAAGTCTGGCACGCCCTACGACTAGTCGAGTGAATGTGAAGCATCCTTTCAAGTACTAAAGGGCGCTCTCACGTCTCGCCTTGTTTTGCGCCACTTCGACGAAAAAAGCCCCACAATACCAAACACGGACGCTAGTGGTCATGGTCTTCGCGCTCTCCTTCTGCAGCGGGACGCCAAGAATCAGGAAAGAGTAGTTGTCTATGCGAGTCATTCACTGACAAGTGCTCAACAAAACTACATGATCACAGAGCAACGGTGTCTGGCTGTAGCGTGGGCTGCTCAAAAATTCCGCCCATACCTTTATCACCACCACTTCACCATGATAACTGAGCACCACATATTGAGCTGGTTGTCTTTCCTCAAGAACTTGTCTGAACGCCTAGGCAGATGCGTTCTCAGCCACCAGCAGTGTGATTTCTTCGTTACACATAAATCAGGTTTGAAACATCGCGATGCCGACGCCCTGTCTCGATGCCCACAGACCACCATTACGTCATCTGCGTGTAGGTTCGGACACCTAATCTCGTAGTAACGCCGGTTACATCTCCTGCCGTAGGAGACCCTACAGAGCCTCTTTCGTTGCAGAGGCGGATGCATTCTGCGGTCCTATCATTGACCCCCTTACAGGCCGCGTACCACCTGCAAACGGTCCTGCTCGCGATCAGATCGACAAGTTCAAGCTCCTGCAAGGAACGCTTCACCATTACAACCACCCCCTAACCGGCCACAAATGGGTCCCTCTCCTTCCCTGTTACCTTTGCTCACTATTTTTGAAGCTTGTCACGGTGATGCCAAATCTGCGCATGTTGTATTTGGGAAGACTTGTGGCAGAGGCCCCAGCCGGTACATCGGGACTGGCATATCAACAGTTCTCGCAAAATACATCTCCTCGTGTGCTCCTTGCCAGCGTCACACGCATTCGACGGATCCCCGAGCCGGTTTCCTTCAGCCCATACCGTATTCGTTCGTGCATTTCCAGACTGTCAGTATAAAGTTGTATGGACCCTTGCCCATCACGCAGCCCGGTCACAGTTCGATAGTGACTGCCGTCGATCACGTGATTCAATACGCTGAACCTGCACCTGTACGCTCCAGGACAGCTGCATAGGTTGCAGAATTTATCTTTCAACACATAATTTTCCGCCATGGTGGACCGCGCGTATGTTTCAGCGAACTAGGTCGAACCTTCCTGGCAGGCATTCTTGATTAGCTCCTGCGTGCCTCAAACAGTGTACACAAGACTACTTCCGGTTGCACCCCCAGACTAATGACTTAACCGAACGTTTCCACCGAACCCTTTCTGATATCATCTGTATGTATATAAGCCCCGACTATCACAACTGTAACATTATCATCCCTTTGTCACCTTTCCCTGTAACACTGCACTTCAGTGTACTACTCTCTAGGCTCTGTTCTTTCTCGTCTTCGGCCGCTCACCTTTCTATACCTTCGACTCAACTTTCTTCTCCGCTCCTGTTTCTTCCAACGCACCAGGCCTTCAGCAGTATGTTTCACGGACCTCATATTTCCGAGAACAAATACGCTACCACACCAAAGTTCTTCACAAAGTCAGGAAATCAAGATACGACTCGACATATCGCTCCGTTCCCCTAACCCTAGTGATGAAGTGGTCCTCTGGACCTCTTAACGGAAGCCTGGTCTTTGTGAGAAGTTTTTTCAGCGTTTACACGGAATTACATCACTCTTGAAGACACTTCCATGTAGATAGGTCAACGTAACGCAAAATAATAGGTCAACGTGAGCGATAGGGGACACATAATTGCGTGGTGGATAGGGGGACGAGTCGTAAGCGCCCGCGGTCAGAGCCCACGAACAATATGCAAGGGGTGTCCTACGTACGCGTGCTTTGAATACTCCCGAGCGGGCGGCGCGTGGTTTTGTCGGCTCCAGAAGAAGATGCCCCATTCACCTCCCTTCAACCCCTCTCCCTAGTTAGCGTCAGCACCAAAGCCGTAATGTGTTCACGTGTTCGAGAAACCTGGGAAGAAAGCAGGCGCCCCCAGTCGCGACGGCGATAACAGGGCTAAGCTATCGAATTACAGTGATGATGTCTGAGTGCAGAGACAGTAGAAAAAGTAAGTCAACGGGGGGAGAAAAAATAGGGATACCGGTGCAACAAATCAAAATAAAAACAGGGCGAAGGTCAAAGCCAATAGACGCGCACGCGCTTGCACAAGCAACAATCACGCACAAATGACCAAGTGGCCACGGAAAGAAGTAAAATCGCCATTGGCTCGACCAATTAACTCAAACAACGAAATCAACCGAGTGGCCGACAAATCAAGCAAAATAAACAGTGACAAGACAGTTTTTTTGATGCGCGGGCACACTGGGCGAGACAAAACATTATCAATGGTCTCAAGAAGAATAACGCATAGAAACAATTTTATAGAAATGACGTATAGAAACAATCTTGTATAGAAACAAGAAGAATGACGTGAGGAAACATTCTTACATAATTCTGTGCTTATACATACACACTCGTGCACGGTCAACTCCTAAAAACCACAATGTTGATACATAATTACAATCAGCAGATTTTTCATATAACCACTACCTACCGACTGTTACGTTGTGTGTATCAGTAAAAAAGGCTACAGATGTATGCGTTACGGCGACAAAAACGAACACTTGCTCTCTTGTTCATTTATTCCACCTGCAACTGTATTGAATCTGTGGATAAGAAATGATTCAAACATCTCTCTTTCGTGATGTGTGCTAAACCTCCATTTTAGCACGGTCACCATGACTTTGTGAAAAGAGTGACCCAGGCAAGTAGCGTGTTTTGAGACAGGCAGGTGGGGCAGCGTTTTGGTGTGTGATATGTGGTTATTAATTCCTACTCGCAGTGTTTTTTCCGACTGGCTGATGTACTGTGCGCTGCATACAGTGCACCGAAGAAGGTACACAACATTTGCACTGTCACAATCAAGGGACCGCGTATTTTAGAGGAGACGCAAGTAGCAGTGCTTTTAGCAACCACAGTTTTTGTCATCATGGGGCAAAGCTTAAAGCGGGATTTGTTGCAGGGTCCAGAGCTTTGAATTTGGGAAGTTTCAGTTTTTGAAGAAGTTATGTCTTTCAGGTTTTTTTCCTCGTCCATATACGACGCGGGGCAGTTCAGGGAGGACACATCTCATCCGATCTCTTTCCAGAAGGATGTTGTGATGTTTTCGCAAAATTCTTCTTACGTTTGGAGCGAAGGCCAAATATGGTAGAACCAAGGTGGTTCGGAGTTTATTAGTTTGAACGTTGCTGCTGCTGTTTATTAGTTCAAGTCTGTCCAGTGTTTTCGAGTTTTCAATGACATCGTTTATTACGGGAAGAGGGTATTGTTGGGGGGTTAAATCTTTGTAGTTGGTCACAGTTGGCGGCAAAGTCTTGAGGGTTGGAACATATTTTTTCGAATCGAATGGACTGGCTGTCCGGAATTCCCATTTTGCAATGACGAACATGGCTGCTGTGAAAGGTTAGGTACTGGTGTCGGCCAGTGGGTTTTCTGAAAAGTGACGTTGTGAGTGTACAGCCAGATATTTGAACGGTTATGTCCAAAACGTTTGTGCTACAGGGACAGTGTATCGATATATATTGCCGCGAACCATACATTGGGTTTGTTTATTTGTGTTTTGCTTTTACTGCCGGCTGCGCCGGTCTGTGTTATTTCTGCGGCAAGGGAAGCGCGTGTTCCATTCTTTCTTTCTGTGCCGCATGTGTTATCTGTTGTCATAGGGAGAGCATTCCGACCTAACGTGAACAGCCCAGAATAATCTTCTTGGATCTACGACGTTCTCGATGCAAATCGACGGTTCGAGAACCACGCGCACCGAAAGATAAAAAGCCTGCAGTGTGGGCGCCGGGGCATTTGATTCGACGACACTCGCCTGTGCAAGTCACTTTATTGACCGCTGCTTCGCCACCTCTGTATTATTTTGAGTGGTTAGGGGAGCATAAGTTCGCTCCAATAAACGTGTTTATCATTCAAGACAACTGCATCTTCCTTGTCTTCGTGACAATATATACATATCGAAACAGTAAGGAGTCTAACTATATATATATAAATATATATTGTGAGCGATGTTTTCGTACCGATCGCTACAGTGGTCATTCTCCTCATTCATAGCATCTAGAAACACTCCCATCATCAGCATCACCTTCATTCACGCGCCACTGGCTGCCACCCTGATATCCCGTGCCTGGTGCGACCGTCATCTTCGTCGGAGTCTCTGCGGTTTGGTCCTTTCGCGAAGCCGGAAGAAACGGTCTGCGCTTCCCCATGACTTTGCCGTTCAATATATATATATATATATATATATATATATATATATATATATATAAATATATATATATATATATATATATATATATATTTATATATATATTTATATATATATATATATATATATATATATATATATATATATATATATATATATATATATATATATATATATCAAATATACATATATATACATGTGTAAATAGAGTGTAGACAAGGCAGTTAATTGGTAACTATGGTCTTGACTGCAAAAACAGTAGGGGGACCTACTAGTCGACATTGTAGAACGGAGTTATCTACGCGTGAAGAACACCTTCTCTAAGCGGAACACTCGGAAGTGGACACCGATGAGCGAAATGGGGAGCACAACAATAAAATAGACTACATTTATGCGATAAACATGGCTTTGCGCAGGATATGGAAGTGCTTGGAAGGGTAAGGTCTGGTGACCATACTATGGAAATATCTCAAATAGGGCTCGAATTTACGAGGGACCGTAACAAGATTGTACGTAAGAAGGCGATCAGTGAGCTAACAGTAAGACGTAAACTTGAAGAATTCAGGATTGCATTGCTGGACTGCTATTCAGCTTTTACCGAGGAAGAAGTGTTTACAACACAGGAAGCCAGTGACAATTTTACATGCATTATCACAGAGTGTTCAGTAAAAGTAGGGACAACGATTGCTTTACAGCATACTGGCAAACTTTCCCAGGAGACGAAAGATCTAATCAGGAACCGCCAAAGCAGGACAATGTACACCGGAGCTGATATTATAGAACTAGCAGTGCTTTCGAACTAATCAATAAGCGTAAAACAGCTCACATACAGAAGTATACTATGGAGAGGATCGAATATGCTGTGAAAAGCGGAGGCAGCCTGCAAGCAGTGAAGCGGCATTTAGGAGTTGAAAAAATCAGATGTGTGCACCTAAAGACAAGCAAGGCAGTGTAATCACAAATATGGATAAATATTTATAGTAGCCGAGAAGTTCCATAGGGATACGTACCGTAGCCAGGACATCCAAGATAATGCCAAAAGAGAAAGTTGTTCAGAGGAGATAGACATCCCACCAGACTACAGAAGAAGTGATGGCTTTGATTGAAATGAAAGGGGGCAAAGCACCTGCGTAAGATTAGTTAACATCAGACCTCTTGAAGAATGGCGGCCAAATTGTACTCGTAAAACTGGCATACCCGTACACGCAATGCTAATGAACGCAGCGTACCAGAATATTGTAAGAACGCGAATATCATGCTAATTTATAAAAAAAGGTGAGATTAAGGACTTGAAAAAGTACATCTGATCACCTTACTTTCAGTCGTCTACAAGGTACTTACCGAGGTAATCATTGCAGAAGTTATGCCACCTTAAATTTAAGCCAACATAAAGGACAAGCAGGGTTTCGGAAAGGCCAATCAAGAATATTTACAATGGCTCCACAGCAACCATCATCCTCCATAAGGAGAGCAGTAAAACGCGTATATGGAATGGCGTCAGGTAGAAGACACAATCAAACCAATGTTAATAAAGGCATGTTTACAAGAGGTATTCAGAACATTAAATTGGGGACAGGCGTGAGTAGCGGTTAATGAAGACATCAGTAATCTAAGATATGCTGATGACATTATTTTGCTAAGTAACTCTGTCGAGGAACTGAAAAGCATGCTTACTGCACTGGACAAACAGATTAAAACTGTGGGCCCGAAAATATGATGCAGTGAACTATAGTAATGACTTGTAACATCGGGTCAGCACAGCGAATTGAGATAGGTGGCAAGGCAGAAGTAGTGGTAAGGGAATACCTCTACTAAGGCCAAGTTGTTACCCCGGATCCCAAACATGAGGCGAAGATAATTAGGAGGATAGGAATGGTGTGTAGTCAATTCGGCAGGCATTCTGAGATAATGAATGGCAGCGTAACATCGTCCCTGAAGCTGTCTCTGAGAAGAATGTATGAAAGCTGCACCTTACTACTACCCACCCACGGTGGAGGAACTTGGAGGCAAAGTAAGAGGGTTCAACATAAATTGAGGACGACTCAGCGAGCAATGCAAGGGTAGATGATAAGTGTAACATTAAAGGATGAGAAGAGAGTGGAGTAGATCATATAAACAACGCGTGTTAAGGACATATTATTAAAAATAAGGACGAAGAAAGTGACGTGGAAAGACATGTAAAGTGAAGGAAAGGTAAGCGTTTGTCTTTCTATGCCCAAAGTTGCTCAGGAGCAACAACTCAACCAATATTTTTTCGCTTCTACTTCCGGGTTTTTTTTTTACATTTAACACTCCCTATAGAGAGACAAAGGTTCGCGGACATTCAAAAACTACCCAAAGGTAGCGGCAGCACTTACTTTCGTACTCTAAAATAAAGTATTGTTTTTGCTTGTTAACTCACAACAACCCCTGTGGGCTTAATGGGCAAGTGACAGGTAGAAGAAATTGTATAAGTCTATTGTAATACAAATGACAGCAATACACACCTTATGTTACTTTAGCCACTTTAACCGTAACTCGTTCTGATCAACGTAGCTTCATTGTTCAAGTGATATCTGGCCAGCCAGTTCCAACGGTTTCCCAGTGCCCAATATGTCCTAGTGTCGGTTGTAATAAACCAATTTTTTTCTGTCTTCATATTTGTGTTCTCAGATGTCGTTTTAAACCATAATGGTTTTTACACGCTTAAGCAACATAAAAAAGGTTTGTGCATTAATGAGTTAAGGGTAACAGCACAGAGCTGCAGAGGGCAGCAGAAAGAAAGATGGGCATATGAGATTGAGAAGTTTGAGGGGATAAATTGGTCTCAGCACAGGACCGGGTAATTGAGGAATATTGGGATACGCCTTTGCCTGCAGTGGGCGCTAATAGGCTGCTGCTGCTGATGATAATATTTATATATATTTATACATAAATCTAAAATTATGCCGATATGTAAGTAGAAAAGGGGCTGTGGACTTGGTAAGCAGTGGCCTGCCATATTTTTTCACTGTGGGTAAGCCCGGCAGGAACAGGGAGAGCGGCGTAGAGAAGCAGCAACCCCGGCACACGTTCGTGTTGGAACTGATGCGAGGTGCGTCGCAAAAATGACTCTGGCCAGTTATCGCGGATAATTATTGTTGCGCTGATGATTATGATGACAGTTGGGCTGCCGCACGGTCCGCCCTTAGCGCGTAGCGCGTTATGATGAGAAGTGATGGACGCATGTTTTGCGCAACAAAACTATGCATATTTAGCAGAGTAGTTGACGTCCGGGGATAAGGTACCGTCATGTGGGCCTGCTTGTGAGCGGAGGAGTGGACGAAAGTACAGGTGATTTTGAAGTCCCGAAGTGAAAGAGTTTGGAGATGCGGCAATGGTGTAAACAATGTTTGGTGCTCCGAGAAATGGCACTCTACGAGCTGCTTCTTGTGAGAAATACACCCGGGTGTTCGGCTACCAGTACGAGGAGGCTTGTACACTCGGCGGATATGGTTTCAGGATGGTGTCTGGTGGGAAATCGTTGCGAGCGCTCTGAGTGTAACCGCAGTACGGAGCGTGGGGTTACAGTGGCTACAACGAGAATCCCACGTCCCAGAACGCCGACGACTATACGCACAGAACGGTATTCGCAGCCAGTGTTTGACATTGCTGTTTGGCAAGACGGCACTTACGTGTCGTCGATGTGCGCCGAAGAAGTACCAGTGACAAAACTGGCTGTTTGACGGCCGTTTACGCCGACGCTTGCGACTTCGGGGTTGCCTTTTGTGAACGCACTCCTCTAATGGCTACATCGGGGTCTTAAGAAGTTGTATGTTTGCCGTCAGTGGGGCGGGCTTTGGCTGGTCATCCTGTACGTCGCCGTTTACGATGTTGTCTTGGGGCGTCTGATGTAGAAAAGTGGTCGCGGCTGCGATTGCTGTTGAGCAGGGCTTTGTGTCAAGGTCGTCGTGTACTTTATGCGGAACGCACGCGTATCGGGCGACGAGGTTCGGCAAGATTGCATGGTCACGGAGGAAAGGCGCTAACGGGAGCCCTTGCATGGGGTAGTAGAAGCGCTTGAGGCAAGCTGTGACTGGTGGGTTTCCGTCATCTCGTCCGCTGCAAGTTTCTTCTGTGTGACGCGGCTGCCATGCCGTACGTGGAGGCCAGGGTGTCCGCTTCAGTGGGAGAGGACGTCGCCGTGCTGGGTGGCAGGTAGGTCACATTGGGTGGCGACGTAGCCTGCGCAAGCCGTGCGGGTGCGTCATTTGCAGCACGTGCTAGCGGGTCCTCGCCATAACCGTGGTGCGCCAGTACGCAGCGCAAAGGTCATCGTAGGTGGTTTCGGTGGGCGCTGGTAGGACGAGGACGCAGCGGAGATCAAGCGGAAGCGTCTCCAAGAGGATGGAGTGCTTCAGAGGCTGTATGCGAACGTGGGTGAGCCGCAGAATAGCTTCGAAATGGAAAAAACCAACCACTGAGGTTTCTTGGCTGGAACTCCGGTATCGGCGGTTCCCTTACTCCCCTCAACGCCATGTAGGTGTGCTTCTGGCCGGGTAACAGGCACGCAAATGCCGGGTCTCCACTTGTAAGAAAGCGGGCGTTGACTCGGTGAGCAGAGGCCTGCTATATTTATTCAGTGTGCGTAAGCCCGGCCGTAACACGGACAGCGGCGTAGAGAAGCGGCCACCCAGGCATATGGTCTTGTTCGAAAAGACGCGAGGCGTGTGGCAAAGCGGCCACTGGCCAGGTACCGCTGGTGATGATTGGTGCACTGATGATGAGGAGGGGTGTCTACAATATATATATACAGTAACTAGAACAGTTACATGGTAGAGCAATGAATAGTAGATGGCAATGCGACATGCGCCCAATCGGGTATGCTCCGAGGATTATCCTGAAGACGACAAGAGACCAACTCTGACGTTTATGCCCATGAGCTCGTTGCGAAGGACCTGCGCTCGGGCCCCGTTGCCTTACGATTTCGCCTTCGCCTTACACTTTCCTCCACGACTAACTACCCTCGTGACTGCTAATCCCCTTTGCAAGTGGTGGAGGTCAAGGGTATCTTTTCCACACTGTAGCTTCGCGCTGGACGCTGCACACGATGAGCCACGAAAAGACCTTGCAGCATCCTGAGCCGTAGGGCGCACCCATGATGTGCCCTCGCGGGAGGACACAGCAGCAGCCAACCATGTTCACCGGCAAGGAAGACACTGATGTCGAAGACTGGCTGTCTTCCTACAAGCGCGTGAGTGCAAACCGAAAATTGGACGAATCTACCAAGCTGCATACCATAATTAATTCACTTCTCAATCTCGTTGGGCGGTCGTACAGACATAATAAATCCGACATGACTAGCTGGTCTGTCTTCCGCACCCACTTTGCTGCAGCATTTGGCCGCCCTGCTGTATGCAAGGACTGTGCGGAGCAGCAATTGCATGTACGAGCCCAACAAGCCGGAGAAACTTTCCGCAGTTAATTTGAGGACCCGGTTGACTTGTGCAAGCGCGTCCACCTGTGGAGGACGAAAGGGGACAAGGTCAGGGACATCCTTAAAGGAGTTGACGATAAGGCTTTCCCGATGCTACTGCTCAGGATCCCCAACAATAGTCGACGTCGGGCGTTTGTGTTAGAGCTTCGACGAGCTTCAAAAGCTCTTTTCGTGCACTTCGGAACCATCGTACACTCTAGCTCCTGCACTTAGGCAAGTGATACAAGAAGAGGTCGCTGAGGCACTACCAACTGCTCAGAGCAATGCGTCGGTCGCAGCACGCATAACGTACGCCGAAGCTACAGGGAGGTCAGATGTCACTTCTGCAGCCTGCTCCTTTGTTTCACCCTGGACGGATGTACCCACCTGCTCCACCAGTCCAGCCTGGCATACCAGTGCGTCCGTTTGAGAACAATCTGTGTCCAAATATTGTGCCGGCGAGCTGTGTTCCAGCGACTGTGGGTGGTCCTCCTCACACGGGTACGTGTCGTACGCAGGACAATCGCTCTATATGCTTTGTAAGCAGAATTGCCTTATATGTAGCTCGCTATTGCCGCCGTCACATGCTGCCTCCGAATAGCATTTACCAGCTTAAGGCCGGGCGTATATTGTTCCGCAACCAATGTACCAAGTCGCCTCTGAGGCCTCCATGAAGTTGCTGTCGCATGACCGCTCCACTAAGTTCACCAACCGCCGCTCACCTTCTCGATTTCACCGCTGCCTGTCGCCTACGGCGCCGCTCTGCCGCCACTGGACAGGAATACTAACAGCCGCAGTTCGCGAGACAAAAGCTGCGTCGCCCGTGAAAGCTAGAGTCCTTACTTGTCGCCCGAAACTTTTATTGATGTATCTGCAGAAAGTATCCCTATGCTGAGGTAATCGATACTTCAGATGCTGTTTCTGTCACAAATGTTGACCTCTGCCATTCAACTTCAAACGTTCTGAAGCCACTTTCTCTGCTGTACTTGAGCACCGTCACTGCTCAACAGATTAAGGCCACAGCAGCCTGCACGGCCCGCATCGTTACTCAGAAAACCCTCTACACCTATTGGAATTGTATTGCCAGCTTGTTCTCATGATGTTCCCTTGGGTACTTTCTGTCGCGCCATCATGCTGCCATACACTGTGCACCTGCGGAAGTCTAGTTTCCGCCTATCTTGGAAGATAATTTCTGTGCTCTCAGTCGAAGGCTGGCATTCACCGAAGATACTCGTTGTCGTTCCCCTTTGCTGCACGTCTGTTCCTGATGCCACATATTTTTATATCATCTGACGTTTTGTTCCGGGAAGATATCTTCTGCTATCCCTCGCCCTTTTGATAGTTAGCAATGGCTCGAATGCAATGATGACTACAAGCTTGTCGATATCCTACTCCCTTTTACACTGAGAAACACTCGGCTTTGTAGAGCCGATGAATCATCGTCTCGTTATCCATCTGTTTGTTGATCCGCCCCATCTGCATTTGGAGGAGCTTTGTACGTCTGCGCCATTCACACCGGACAAAACAAGTTCTGTTCAATGGCATAATTGTCGAAAATTTGGACGCAACCAAAAGAGCGCAAGCTAATACACTTCTGGGCCAGTTTTCTTAGTATTTCTATAATTGACAAAGTTATGCGGACTCCATTTTACTCTGGCACGCATGCCCCCTTCGAATACGACCGTATCGTGTATCGCCGACAGAGCAACGCCCCACTGAAGACCACATCAATGATATGCTTCAGCGCGATAATTTTCGACCGTCGAAGTGTCCCACAGCGTCACCTGTGGTTCTTGTGGAAAAGAAGGATGGGTTCATTAGGTTTTTCATCGACTACCACCATTTTAACACTATAACCCGGAAGGACGTGTATCCTCTGCCTCGCATCGAGGACACCTTCGAAATATCTGCAGGGAGAATACTTCTCGTCACTAGTCCAACGATCCGGGTACTGGCCGGTCTATCTAGAGAAGCTGAACGAGTCAAAACTGTTTTTAAGTGCGAATGCACTTTATAAGCGACCCCGAACCTTCCGCCGTCCGCATAGCAACAGCTGCGGGTGCGCGCGCTTTTCGTCTTCCTTAGCAACGGGGGGAGATGGGCGCGCGCTGCCTGGCCGCTGACATGGCACATACCCACGTGGGAGATTGGCCAGGAATAAGTGCGAATGCACTTCTTAAGCGAGCCTGAATTGTCCGCCGGGGAGGTGGGGGCAAGTGCGAATGCACTTTATAAGCGACCCCGAACCTTCCGCCGTCCGCATTGCTCCTCCTCCTTTCCCCTAGCAACGGCGCGAGGAGCGGAGAGGAGCGTCCGTAGCAACGGCGCAGCTACTTCACACCCCACGTGACTGCGCGCGCTCCGCCACCTCACCGCGGTTTGCGCGGGCGCGCGCCACTCCCCGCACCGCTCTCCGAATGCAACCGAATGCGCGCAACCGAATGGAAGCAACAACGCAACCGAATGCGAGCACTGCACGCGTCGTTGAAGATAACGCAGCGGTTGAAGACAAGGCAGTGCGGCACCACCATGAACATTAATTACATTACATTAGGTTTGCACTCACCCTCGGCGCGCGCCTCTCCCCTCGCCTGACAGCTCCCCCTCGCCGGTACTGCGCCTCTCAAGGCGATGGCACAATTACTACGCCGTGTACTCTCGGCGCAAGAAATGCATTCGCACTTCCTCACGATTCCCTTCGGGGAGGTGGGGGCATCATTTTTTGTTACCCCTACTGGCATTTATAAGTTTTATGTATTGCAGTTTGGGCTTTGCAACGATCCTGCGACATTTGAAAGGATAATGAACAGTATTTTGTGCGGACAAAGTGGAAGACGTGTCTTTGCTGTACGGGTTATGTTGTTTTCTCTTCGGAGTTCAAAACGCACCTCACCCACCTTCAGCAAGTTTTGACCTGCCTTGGAAGCACTGGGCTGCAACTAATTCTCAGAAAGTGTCATTTTGCAGGGCGTAAACCAACAATCTTGGGCCACGTCATTTCCAAGGACGGAAAACTTCCAGACGATAAGAAGCAGACAGACGTAGCCGAGTTTTCGAAGCCACCACCATGAAGGGGCTTGTGAGCATTACTGGTCTTTTGTCCTATTTTAGACGCTGCGTACGCAACTTCGTCGGCTTATTTTCACCTTTGACTCAGCTCCTTGGCAGTGCCACCGACATATCTGAGTAGTCAGCATCGTGCAACGAAGCATTCGTGACGTTACGCCATCTTCTTGCATCCTCTCCGATACTGCGGCACTTTGCCCCGATCGCAACAACAGACGTCTACACTACTGCTGGTGGGATCGGTCTTTTTCTGTCCTCGCTCAACAAAAGCCGGGCGCAATCCTCGCAATCGGGTATTCTTCAAGAATTATCATGAAGACGACGAAGAACCAACTCGATGTTCTTGCCCACAACTTCGTTCCGGGTGGACCTGACCTCGGACCCATCGCCGTACGCTTTCTCTCCTTAGAATACACCCCGTGACCAACTACTGTGGTGAATTCTATTGCGCTTGCAATGTATATGTACACGCACACACACACACATATATATATATATATCTGTTTATATGACCTCCCGCATTACCCACCTTGCTCTCCGAGGTTTTCTTGACTGCCACCCATTTGTCTGTCTTAATTCACTGAGTAGCTCATTTTCTATTAATGATTTTATATATAGGGCCCTACACCCGGCGACTCCGGACGCCCGTCGCAGCCTGCCACACGTAGGTGCTCGAAAGGCCACGGCCACGGAGAACCGAAGCATCGCCTTCAGCACAACCCAGAGAGTGCGCCACGCCCAGAGCCTGCCGCGCCCGCACTCTGGATCGACAGTGGCCACCGTAGCCACAACCACAACCGAGCCACTGGAAAACGCCAGTAGCTAATCCAACTGCCTTCGGACGCACCAAAGCAAGCCCATGCCCTTTACTACCTCCGCAAGAAAGTGTCTTTTGCGCCGACCAACTGACCAGGACTCAGAAAACCTGGTACTGCAGCCTCCTTCCCAGTGTCCAAACAGTTCCTAAAATTAAGAAAGGTTACTGAAAAACGCACATGTTCTTAATTGCACGTTTCCGCACTTTCACAGTATTTTTCTGCCGATGTAGCCCCTATGGGATTGAGGGTTAGGCTGAGACCTGCAACGGCCGAGGTCTCCCCATCCAACATAAGGAAGTGGCAAAGGTAGTAGATAACGCATCCTTGCATCCTTATCCCTAATTGCCAGTGCTGTTTGGCAAAACAGCACTGGCAATAAGGACTGCAACTTTGATATATATATATATATATATGTATATATATACGTATATATATACATATATATATAAATATATATATATATATATATATATATATATATATATATATATATATATATATATATATATATATATATATATATATATATATATATATATTTATATATATATATATGTATGTATATTGTGAGGCTGTTGTTAGAATAAAACTGGACCGTTCCTTTCGTAGCTCCTTAATTTGGAGGCGTCCGACTGGAAAGCAACAAGATGGCGACTCCGCGTCATTGCTAATGATCGTGATGATTTGCCGAAGAGATTGTTCCGATGATGATGCGTATGTGCTGCCGATGATGTGGTAGCCGCAATCTGCTGGCCATGATGATTGTTAACGATGGGGACAGATATCTTCTAGCAGGCAGCAAGACACAAACACAGCTCACACTATTGTCGCACTCTCTGAAAGAAACGGCCGCCGGGCCGCGTTTTAAAGTTCGTGCGGCGAAGGAAGACCTTGAGCCGGGAAATGTGAACTATCTCAGTGCCACGATGGTGGTGGTCGGAACTTGGGCAAACAGTGGCGATGCGATAATTTACAGTAGATTTCGCCTCGAGAACGTTGTACATCCAAGGAAACGGTGCAAGAACGGCTCGCAGAGGCCCGGAACACGAACCGGCGTCCACACCAAGGCATCGTCACCGGGTCGGAATTGATGAGAGTGATGCACAGCGCCGTAGCGTTGCTTTCGATCCTGTTGGCATGCTTCAGTGCGCATCCGGCCAAGTCGGCGGCAGTTTTCAGTCCGAGCAACAAAGTGTTCGGGAGGCGTCGCAGAATGTGACGCAGGAGCGGCGAAGAAACAGGCATTCAGTGTGTGCGAAGTGTGATGGCCGTGTAGAAGGTAGTATGGGGAGTATACTGTTCTGCTCTGAATGCGGTATTGTAAGCCTAACTAACAGGAGGTAAGATGGCGTCCTAGTTAGGACGATCAGGTGGAATATGCATACAGATCATATCAGAAAGAGTTCGATCGACGCGTTCTGTGATGTTGTTTGTTTCTGGATAAAAGCTGGGTGTCATCTTCTGACAGATTTTGGAAGGTCGAAGGAAGTCGGTAGTCACTAGAGACAGAAATTTCTTGCCTCGATCGCTTACGAAAACGCGGGTCGGGCGGGAACGGAAGAGACTGAGCAGAGAGGACCTAATGACAGCGTATCATCAGGCAATAAAAGTGATAGTAGTGCCCGCGGGGCTCAGCATGGATTCGGAAGTTGTGTTTTTCGCCAGAAGCTTTGCTTATCCACGTGCAAAACCTACGAGGCATGACAGAATGATGACTCTTTTGGGCAGGAAACGTCGAGAGTGTTCTATCAGCTCGTGTCCGTCACTGATTCGGTTTGAGCAGACGTAAAAGAGGGTCTCGCGGCGGGGGTTTACAACGCAATTTGAACTAGCTGTGATGCATCAAACGGAATCCAATTTGCTGTGAGGTGTAGCTGTAGCTGTAGTTGAATTTCAGGGTGATCACATGTAATGGCTGCGGACGCGGATGATAGAAAATCTCAACACAAAGTAAGAGATGAGCACAGGGAGACCACACCCCACACTGAACATGATGCCAAAAAAAACCAACAACAATCCCCACTGCGCATTGTTCGGACGGCTTTAGCACTCTGTGGTTCGCTCATTGTAAGAAAAGTCCCATGTAGTGTGTTCGTACCTTGCTGTTCGTACCTTGCGTAGACGAGCACAGAATTCTGCACTTATTCTTGAAACACTCACACCAGTGCTAATAAGGGCATCGATGCAGACACCTTCAACCAAAATTGATAGCAAAATTGATGGGCGCTCTGGAGGACTTGCAAGCTTCGCAGAAAATGTGCATTTTTGTCTCACAAAACTTCAATAACTAGTTATCCTGGTGGTGGCGGTGACGTAAGACGCAAGAAGAAGAGGGGAAACTTATCGGCGACCTGGAGAAGGCGAGCGGTGCCGTAACCGAGGGGAGCTGCGAGGAGCGTTGGCAGGTTCAGGCGGAGACGGGGACCGGCGTGGAGGCGACGGGTATGCAAGCCGCCGGTAGCCGTAGTAATTCGGAGATATGATCTCACGCACATAGGCGGCATCCCGACGTCGTTGGTAGTGTTGGTGTTGTAGACAGAAGCGAGAGATGTGACCTCAAATGCCGCAGTAGTAACACAAGGACCAGTTGCGGAGGCATCCTGATTTGATGGAAAGTAGAGCGTTGAGCTCGGTGCATGAGGCATGGCTGCAACATAGTCAAACGAAGGGTGATTCGGAGCGGGGACAACGGCAGAGGTGTAAGGCAGCGACGTTCGACTAGGATTGTGTGGAAGGGCAAACCAAATGGACAGAAGGCACTAACACACGCATAACAGCACGAAGGCCAGGAACCGTAGCGGATTGGCGAACAGCATGCGAGAAATGAGAAATGTTGCCTCACAGTTTATCTGAAAATATTGCTCGAAACATCGCACGAAGGTCTTCGTTCCCAGCATGAGGGGTACACGTCGTGTTCCGTTGGGGGCGGATGTCGATACATTGTCGATACAGTTTGTCGATACATTGACAGTTAGATATTATGTCTGCTACGGTGGAAAGGTTCTGCAGGACATGGGCGTCGAAAGCGCACTCGTCAATTCCTTGGAGAATGTGACAGACACGGTCGGACTCCCGCATATCTTTGTCGACGCGGCGACACAGGGCTAGAACATCCTCGATGTACGAGGTCTCATTACGTGGCTGCATGCGGTCCTTCAGTTTTCTCTTCGCGTTGTCACTCCGCGCTTTATTGGATCCAAAATATTTTTTAGCTCCGCGTTCAGCCAGCCCAGCCCGTAATTTCGTGCTTCTGGTTTCGATAACACGTCTCGTCAACCTTCTTCTGAGAGAAGCCAATGTTGAACAATTTGAGGCGACCATCTCACGTATTGAACTGGCTGACGCTTGTGTAGCTGTCAGCTACGAGAACCAGCGAAGCCCTGCGTGTCGCGCTGTGGAGTGGTAACGGCAATGCAGAGGCGCGAAGACGGTGCCACTCGGTGTTTCTTGCGACATGAACATTCGTCCTGTGAGAAAGCGGCGACCGGAACGTAGCCCCAGGGGTGTCGAAGGAGGGGTACAGGTCGGGATCCAGTTGCAACTAGACCACTTGTGAGGTCGTAGTTTGAAGGAAACCATAATGTTGCTTTCCAAGCTCCTTTATTCGGAGGCGTCCGGCGGGAAAGAACCAAGGCGACTCATCATTAATGGTGATGATGATCAGCCGAAAAAGCGGTCGTTGAGGTAATGATGCTTAGGTGCAGCAGATGATGTGGTAGCCGCAAGCTACTGGTGATGATGATTGTTAGCGATGGGTAAAAATTTGTTCTAGCAGGCAGCAAAACACAAAGTGAGCTCGCAATATATATATTTATTTTATTTCATAAGTCATAATACTCCTACAGGACCTTGCTAGTGGCTATTACATTGGGGTGGGGTTGCATGCGCAAAAAAAAACAAATAATCAACTTCAAAACAAACAAAAACAAACAAAATGTATAAAATTTTGAATCAAATACAGAGAAGCGTTTAAGAATCTAACATAACAAGTAATTGGTTATGAAAGCAAAAATAGAGCAACCAATAGGCAACAAATCGTTCGAATACAGACAAGTACACAGTGAACAATCTAATACCATAGAAGAAAAAATAATAAATACACTCAATAATAAAAAGAAAACCAATAAATCATAGGATCAAAACAAAAAAAAATATAGACTCACTCATCACACCACAAACAAGCTGATTCAATGTAAAAATAATATTTATTGGCGCTGCACCTTCCAGAAAAGAGGGAAAAACAAATAAAGGAGCAAAACTTAGATGGTGTCAGTACTTTGAAGTAGTGCTTGACATTTCGTGGCGTCTTTTTCTGAGGCAATGTGCGAGGTTAGATGATTCCACTTGATTGTTTTCGTGGAATAAATTACCGGGCAAACGCAAATGACTTACAGTTTACGCATTTACTTTGTAGATATGATCGCGGCTTTTAAAAACGATAGCAGGTAGCTCGAAGAATCCGCCGTGAAGTGACACGCGGTGGTATAAGGTATGGGAAAGTTATAGGCGTGAAAGTTTGCCACGATGATATACTTCGGGTAGTTCTGCATGGCATTTTAGTGATTTGAAGCTGTAATGACGAGAATAACCTGAAAATATGAAGCTAGCCGGATGATTTTGCAGCAATTCAATGTCTGTTGTGATATATGTATGTTCGGAAACCAATATGGATGATGCCTATTCTAATTTCGGGCGTATTCTCAAGCCGCATTCACTGATATTGCAGATACGCCACGACACCTACTGTCCGGGCACGTGCGCACTGCTGGCACTACGGAGCTGCGCGGACCACCCTGGACTGTACCTTTCTGTGCCGCGATGACTGAGACAGAGCGCTGACTTTGACGGCGAAGGCTACAAATACGGCGGAACTGAACTGGATGGTCACATTGGCGGCAGCGGCAGCGACGAAGAAGCAGCATCTCAAGCCGCATTCACTGATATTGCAGGTTAGTGAAGTCAGATCCACATGTTTGTGCTCTATTTCTACATTTTCTACTGCTGCTGCTGCCGCCTCCGGTGTGTGAACGACTCTGACAATGCTTCCAACTTTGAAATGTTTTTCGTGTTGCACAGATTGTAGTGAGCCAGGTTGTACTATTGACTGTAGTGAGTGTGGTTTCAAATATCACACCGGGAAGTGCGCTGGAATTTCTGATGCCACGCTTAGGGCAAAGGGAGATGATTATCGAAAGGCCTGGCGCTGCAGCACTTGCAGACGCTCGAAGACGCGCTCGCAGACTTTCCAACAAGCACAAAGAGGAAATCCCGCTGGGGATGAGAGAATGGACATAAAAGTCTGGATGAAGGCGATTAACGATAAGCTCGACCAGCTACTTCCACTCAAGCAAAAAATTGACGCTATTGAGGATGCACTGCAGGTGTTAGGCGACCTATATGACACGTGATCTCACGCACAGAGCAGAACGAAACGCGGGGTAAAGGAACTAAAAAATAGGGTGGAAAGGGTTGAGGCACGAGACAGTGAAGTAGCCCAATTAATAGATGACCTTGACAACCTCGAATGGAAGAACCGTCGCCTCAACCTTGAATTTCATGGCATCCCAGATACTGTGAACGAAAATCTACTGGATAAGGTAAATGCACTGACAGCCAAAAACAAACTTCCAGCGGTGATAAAAAGTGATGTAGTGACAGTTCACCGTTTGCCAGCCAAAAAAGATAAAACGGCAGGCATCGTTTGCCGGTTCGCTCGGCAGGCTGATAGGGATGCGTGGTGGGTCAACCGAAAGAAACGGCAAGAGACAGACGGCACAATCTTCATTCTTGAAAACCTAACAAAAAAAACTCTAGCACTGCTGTTCGAAGCTAAAACCTGGGCAAAGGTCAAAAATTACAAATACGTCTGGCATAGCAATAACCGAGTTGTGGTGCGAAAGGCTGACGGTCTGAACAAGCAAGTTGTCACAAGTGCTGACGACTTGGACAAGCTCGCGTAAAACACTACACAGAACAGAAAAAAAAAACCGGAAAATCTAAGGCAATGTTGACCTACGTCCTGTTACAAAACTTTCAGAATTTTATACGCCAATCGTTCTTTCAGTCTTTTAAATGTTTCCACTTAAACATAAGATCGGTCCGCAGCAAGAAACTAGGTCTGGATATGCTCCTCGAGGAAATGAACGAGCCACTAGACTCTGTGCTTCTTACCAAAACATGGTCAAGAGACAGCACAGATGTGAATCAGCCTGCTGGGTGTAAAACGTACTACTAAAATCGTACGGTTGTACGGCGTGGCGGAATAAGTATTTTGGTCAAACATATGTTCGATTGTGAATTACTCGAAGATTTTTCGATTCTAAACCAAGACTTCGAATTTTTAACTTTTCGCATGCAAAGCTACTTGTTGGTTGTGTGTTATCGGCCTCCAAATGGAAAGATAGCACCTTTTCTGGACTACCTAGAAATGCTTTTCTCGTTCGTAAATTTAAATCATTAAAATGTTATACTAGTTGGGGACATTAACATTGATATGATGAATTTTTGTTTGCAAACAAACAACCTATGTGCTCTAATGAATACTTATGGTGTCAGAAACACAACTGACACGCGGACGAGAGTGACAGAAGCTTCATCCTCATTGATTGACGTCTTCCTTACCAATATTGATGCAAGTAAAATTAAATCAGGTGTACTGATCTCAGATTTCAGTGACCATTTTCCTATATATCTATGCACCAAAGGTCAGTTAAGCAAACGGAAGTCACGGCGTACGTATTTTGTTCAACACATGACGCAACGCAGCCTTTCGAGGTTTTATGATAAAATTGCCAAATCATCGTGGGATCAAGTTCTTTTAAGCCTAGATTCACAGCTTCCTTACGACAAATCTATGAAAATTCTAAAACGACTTTATCAGGAGAGTTTTCCGCTAGTAGAAGTTAAGCAGAGTAAAAAAATTCGAAAACCGTGGGTAAGTGCGGAGCTTGCCGCGAGAATTAGAAAAAAAATAACTTGTTCCAGAAGTTCATCAAAACAAAAGATAGGAAAATACTACTACAATACAAAGCCTATCGTAATCGTCGAGATAAAAATGTAAAGAAACCGCGACGTGAATATTTAGATAATGTTTTTAGTGTTACAGCAGGACGGACGGATGTAGTTTGGTGCAAGCTAAACACGATGTTGAACGACAAAATAGCGCCTGAAAAAGTCTCTACAATAAAGATAAACAATATAAAGCCAACGGGAAAACCCCTTGCGGACGCTTTCAATGAATACTTCAATAAAGTTGGCTACACCACTACTAACGACCTAGCAAACTTTCCACGAAACAGTACCTCGATGTTCCTGACTCCAGTAAATAAAACAGAGATCATAAATATAATTTGAAATTTAAGGAACAGTAGCGCCAAAGATATCGATGGTATTCAAATAAAACCAATCAAGCATGTTGCGCCCCAGCTTGCTCCATGTTTAGTGCATACATTTAATTTATGTTTGGAGCAGGCTGTATTTTCTACTAAAATACCGGTCGCTCGAGTAAGCATGCTGCATAAAAAAGGTGACAAAACTGACATGGGAAATTACCGTCCCATATCAATTCTCCCGTTTTTTTTTTTGAAACCCTTGGAAAAAGCTTTTTTACAGAAAATGTCCGTCTTTCAAGGAAAACATAGGTTGCTGTCTGACTATCAGTTCGGTATTTGCAAGAGGTTCAGTACTGAACTTGCGCTCTTAACACAGAAAGAACATATCTTAAGCCAACTGGAAGATGAAAAGTTAGTCTTAGGCCTATATATTGATTTCTCGAAGGCTTTCGACACTATTCCCCATGAGCTGCTGATTACGAAGCTAAAACATTATGGGATTCGGGGAAAAGCCGGCGCTCTCTAAAACATCGTACTCAAATTATAGCCCTAGATGACCGTCTCTCCGATCCACTGAGGTTTCACATGGCGTGCCACAAGGTAGTATCCTAGGCCCTTTTCTCTTAATTATGTATGTGAACGATGTTTACAGTAATGCCCCGTCGGCTTTTTAAAAAGTATGCAGATGATACAAGTATTTTCTTTTCCGGGCAATCAAGCGATGAGTTAATAGCTGCAGCAAATGTAGCACTAATAAAACTTGACGAATGGACCCAGAAAAATAGCTTAAGAATAAACATTCAGAATCCAAAGCAGTCATATTTTATACTAAAAACAAAAATATAGTTGCACAAACTCAAATTTTACTGCGGTCGACTCCTGTTGAATTTGTACCTAGCTTTAAGATTCTCGGCGTTATTTTTCAAGAAACCATGTCGTGGAATGCCCACATCGACTTCATTTCAAAAAAGCTATCTCAATTATAAGGCATAGTCTCTCGCAACCGACATGTATTCCCTCGCCATATTCTGACGTTGATTTACAATAGCCTTTTCTTTTCGAGACTCAACTACTGTCACTTTGTATGGGCGTCAACAAATAAATATAATGTAGACAGACTACTCATTCTACAAAAAACGTTTTTACTAGTTGTTGAAAATGTACTGATGCACCATCATACAAGCGACTTATTCACAAAATACAACATTGTCCCAGCCACGAAATGTTACGACTATCGACTTTGCAAGGTATTTAAACAAGAAAGTTAACACGGTCATGGTTTCATTCAGAAAATAGATAAACTGGAAAAAAATGTAGAAACATATAGGACGCGTCATTTTGAGCCTTGACAAATTGCGTCTACTAGAACTATATGCGGTCTACAAATGTTCAAAAAGACACTACCTCAGCTATTAAACAGTTTGGAAGCTAGAAACGTAAAGCTTCAAAACATCAGTTTTAAGGTATTGCGAGATAATTTCAAAATGTAGTAAATGCCTTTTGTTGCCTGTCTCGATTTGTTATTCGCTAATTCGTCACCTTTGGCTATAGTGGTGTTAGTTTGTACATTGTGTTAATTTGTTTGATATGTGTCAATATGTTAATTTGTGTGCGCGCGCTATCAGGCGAAGATATGTTATAAAAGAAATGTCGTAGTTATCATTTGTTGTTAGGCAGCGTGCCTAACACTAAAGATAGTGATCTTTCGGGGGTTTTTTTGTTTCATTTCGAAAAAAAAAGGTGTTTCATTGCTCTGTTTATCTATCATGCCTTTCTTTATGTATCATGCCCATGTATGCCAATTTTATATATCATGTCATCGCTAATTTTATGGGTCATGCCAATGAAGGGGCCTACGGCCTTGTCAAGCTGACTTCTTTCAGCTTTTTCCGCAGGTCTTCTACATCATGCAACTGAGGTGAAATTAAGTCCTATTCTATTTTATTGGTGTAGAAAAGGCTAGTTTGCGTATGTTTGGAGGTGCATGTTTAAGGTCATGCCTGAGAAATCAGAAAGAGCGGTTAGCAGCCGCCAGGTCAAGTTTTATGTTGTATTTCTAAGACAGAAAATGCTGCAAATTAATTACAATTTTTTATAAGTGGAGACTAGGGTAAAGGTGGTATTATTTAACACGTAGGATGTAGGAATCCGTGGTAAGTGTTTACTAAGAGACATAGACTTGTTTTACATTAATTTAGGGTCATTACCAGGATAAGCACCATGCATTATTAGCGTCTAATCAGTTTGCAAAGCTTTCCGGTCATTGTCCGAGGAAATTATTCGGTAAATCAACCAGTCATCAGCAAAAAGTCTAATTCGGGATGAGACACAGGATGGGAAGTCAATAATGTAGAGTAGAAACAGTAGTGGGCCTATGTCATGAGCCACCTCCCTAAGGGGTAAGAGTCGATACCCACATAAAACACGGAGATGAGGAACGGAACTCCATTTGGATTTGCGCTCAATAACGTACTTCCATATCTTGATAGGGCAAATACCATACAGGCAACTTCCGAAACATCTTTCCCCAAAATGCTAAAATGCAACCTGCCCCACTGTAAATGGTATCCTACAAGATTATTTGGCCTCAATTCACCAAGGTACTATTATATATAAAGATCCTTCTCAGAGAGAGAGAGAGAGTTGCTTTATTAGAAGAAAAACGAAAGTTGGCTCAGCCGATAACTGCCTCTCGGGTTTAGGGCACCTCGATCAAAACTGAGTCTAGGAGGGCGATAGAAAGGAAAGAGGGTGGACAGAAAAAGGTAGAAAAGGAGAACAAGATAACGGTTCACAAGCCGCGCAGCATGAACAGTACTGACAGCATCATAGCCGGTCCGAGAGTCGGTGTCTTTTATAAAGTCCAGCAGGGCTCGGAACGCTTTTTCGCGATTTGATAAATTTATGACAATCCGGGAACAAGATGTTTGATGAGGTGCATAAAGGCAGTCCCAGTTTCGCATACGACGCTCTCAGCGCTGATCGAGTCTACGAATGCTGTGGACACTCGCACAGTGCATGCGCGAGTGTCTCTATTGCAGGACAGTGTGGGCAGGCGGGTGAACTGGCGATGTCAAGTCTGTGACTTCTTTCCGCGCAGCGGTGACAGCCGATTCGCAGACACAGAAGGAGAGCATGGTCAGCTCGGGTCAGTCTTCTCGAAGGAAGTGCGTGCGGTGGCTTGCCGGATGCAACTCAGAAGTCAGGATGCATGTCTAGGGAGTAACTTCGGATAAGGTACCGCGCGACGTCCAGGGGATTGATTGCCTCACTCATCGAAGTGGATGAATGATGCGTTTTTTTTTTGCCAGAAGATCAGCCTCCTCATTTCCCTTGATGCCTAGGTGAGCAGGTAGCCATTGCAGATAAATGCTAAGACCTTTGGTGGGGAGGCTGTGCAGTTTTCTGGCAAGACTTTGCACACCGAGATAGCGGAGGTGGGCCCGGTCGAGCCTCAGGAGAGCAGCCTACGAATCTAAAAGGGTGCTTCTCAACGAAATGAAAAATCTGTAATAGTTATAGTTTTATCTTCCCCATATTGGTCCTCTTTGGTTCGTGTGGTAATATTCATACTTATATTCTATGCGGAATTTTTGGCAAGTATCTTCGCACAACGAAAGCTCGACATATCGGTATCGTCTCCACTCCTATTTAGATTTTCTATCCGCAGGCTTAGCCCTTTCTTTTCGTAAAGACTCACCTCTTATGTGGACGTTTCGATCCCTTCTGCCAACTCATATTACTGAAGTTGACCTTCTCTGGGCCCCTGGCTTGCAGGAATCACCTTTAATGAAACCGCAGATTCACTGGCAAGGGTAGCACTCTCGGTGGCTGTTGTCGATGTCCTAGAGACAACGCCTTTATCAGCCGCCGCAAGGTTCCGTAGGTTGTTGAAGCTCCAAGTGTGGAGCGAATCAGTCTCATTGTGGTTGGAAGATTTTTTCATCTAAAATTCTCCTGGAAACCAAATTCGTGCCCCTCACGCGACCTGGAGGTGATTGTAACGAGCCTTCGAGGTCGTGTGCCAGAGTTGAATGGATACCTCCACAGGTGTCGTCTGGCGCAGTCTGCCATGTGCAGTTACTGTAATAAAGAAGAGTCTGCCGACCATTTTCTTTTGTCCTGTCGAGGATTTTCAAACCTCAGACGTCAGCTCCTTGAGGTGCCGCTGCATCGCCTGGGGTTGGCATTATCAGTGTCGGCTCTTTACCATTGGAGGCTTCAGAAACAGGATTTTGCCACCGGGATGCTCGTTCTGCTCTTCTGCGCTTTATGGAAAATTCTAAAAGATTCACAACCTAATTCGTATCTTATTCTGGCACCTCACCCAAAACCCTCCAAAAGCATTCATTTCTAAACATACTCTAATGTTGTTCTCCCTCTTCCTCATCTGTGTTCTTCTTCTCTTCTTGTTCTTCTGCTTCTTCGTGTTCTTGATCTTGTTCTTGTTCTTCTTATTATTCTTCTTCATTTTATTTATTTATTTATTTAATTTATTTATTTATTTCCTTTTTAGTTTTTGTTCAATATTGACAATTTCTAAACTCAAGTGCTCTATCACACAAAAAAGGCTTCCAAATTTTTCTAATTTTCCTAGAATCATCCAACTAGGCAGTTTATCTTTCGGTTTCAACACTGATGTTCGGCCGATCCCCTGATTGGGTATGCGGCAATATTGTTAAGGTACAACAAAAACAATAACCGACGAAAGAGCCAACCGGTGCAAGGAAGAGGAAGACAACAGACCAGGCTATGCCCCTGGAACAAACTCCAGCGTCATAGCTCGGCAAAACTGGATGCTACTCTCTCACACTTGCTCAAAAAATATATTTATCATAACGCACTCACTCGCACTCGCACTCACCACTCTGCCCTCACCACGCGCACTCACTCAAGTTCAAGCTTACCACTCCACTCTAACAACTAGCACTCACTTGCGCTCGCGCTCACGCCTCCACCCTCACCACTGAAACGCACTCCCGCTCACGCTCTCCACTCGTCCGCACTACTCGAACTCACTGACGCTCATGCTCACCCCTTACGCCCTACCACTCGCACTCACTCGAACTGACGCTCGCCCCTCGTGCCCCACTACTCGTGCTTACTCCCGCTCGTGCTTGCCAATCGTCCTCACCGCTGGCACTCACTCGCGCTTACACTCACCACTCATCGTCGGTACTCGCACTCACTCACGCTCATGCTCACAACTTATCCCCACCACTCACGCTCACTCGCGCTCGCACTTACTACGGAAATGCGGGGGAATTCTTTGCGAGCGCCACGCGCAAGCGTTGCTCGTGTGCTCTGTAAACAGCCAGAGTAACTATGACGATGTTTTTTAGAGCACGCCGCACACCACACACAATACGGCCTGCAACAACAGCCTCACTGTTAAAAGAACACACTGAAAAAGGAGTAACAAGTAACCTCTCAAAGCGCAATGCAGCTGCTAAGCGGAACAGCTAAAATATTTCTCTATGGCGACAGTCTTTAAGCTATAACGGCAGACTCCAGGCAGGGGCGTATGCTACTTTGCCAGGCCGAAAATTGCGCCCTCTATACATTGAAATGAATTTCACCTCCGTTTTGTAGAGTGCGCTACAGGTTCTATGGGGAAAAAATTAAGACACACGAAGTGAACAGTGTGAGCGCTACTGTAAATTTATTAATTACTAGTGCATTTTTATTTTGTTGGAGAACAAGCACGTCCGAAGTGTTACAAGATACAAATAGAAGGGGGGCAGGGGCAAGTGTGGGAAAACTTTTCACTATAACTTACAGGTTACATGCGGCAAAGCAACATAAGCTGGTAAATAGCACTTTTCCTTTGTTAAATTTTTAGTAGGAGTGTATTCTCTGCATGATGCTTTTGATTTATTGTAGGGTTTAACACACCGAAACCATGGAGGTTATGAGGCGTGCCATAGGAGAGGGCTACGAAATAATTTTTACCACTTGGGGATCTTTAACGTGCGCCTTAATCTAAAATAGCAGGCGTTCTTGCTCTTCGCCATTACCAGAAAAGTGGTGGTCGGCGCCGGGAATCGAACGCGCTTATGTGGCGCATTTTCTTTCCATGTGTCGGCTCTGTAAGCTGCGTTTTTTAGGGTATTTCAGCTGCGTTCAGCAAAACTGAGCGCGAGCTCATGTTTGCGCTCTGCTCGCTTCATATGTGATAGACTTCCAAAGTTTAGCGTGGGGTTGATCTGTTATTTTTCTAGAACGAGAAATCTCAAGCATTCGGCTACAATCTCAATAATCTAGCGCAGCGACAGATTGCCTAAGAGGGCTGTTTTCTTCTGTGTAGATGTGTTCTTGAAGATTTATATTGAGGCATCTTGCTGTACCTCATATTGTACTGGTGATAAATTAGTTGATAGCTGCGTTTGTGCTATCCCCTTGGTTTGTGTGATCTCGCTAATTTTGTCTACCATGAAACCTAAAACACAGCCCACTGTATTGCGAACCCAACTTGGCTTCTCCTCACCACTGCCGACAAAGCTTTCACAACTGTTATTCCCCTCGCCACCACCGATTTCTCTTTCAAAAGCTTCGCAATCGGCTCATAACAGTGATAGCACCCTTATCAGGCGTTACCAGAGCAACTTGCCGCCTTTGAACGCTAACGTGAGCCGATAGTTTTTTAGCACGAGAGACTTTCGGTGCGATATTTTCGCCCGTGTAGTTTGCGCCTAGGCACGAGGCCATCAGCGGTTGCCGGGTTATGCGTGCACTGGTTGGTGTGAAAGATGGGGGCATGCATGCATAGCTAGTCTTCATGCCACTACCGATGACATGCGCATTGTGCTGCCTGGAAATTTACCCGTGGAAGTCTGGCAGGTAAATTTTACCAGTCAGCTGTACTGAATGCGGTTTGGGTTGGTGTGTTACACCGACAGTGGGGTGCTTACGACGCGGGACGGAAACGGAGAGCAACCTCTTTGTCCGCTAGCTAGAATAAAGCTCGAACACTTCCAGGTTTTAACTTCCTATGGGCAGACGCCCGTCGTTCAGTCGCAGGAATAGCGGGAATCGAAGGAGCGTCTGCTGGGACAAAAGGCGGAATGGGTGCGAAAACAGCATATAGCCGCTGCCGCCGCCGTTGCTACCGCATGTTCCAGCTCGCCGAGTAGCTGGGAATTTCTGCCGGATGAATATCACCGTTAACGTGAGCCAATATTTTTTGTTCAGGTTGAATGGCTTTGAGGGTGACAATTTTGGCGGTGCGTTTCACTTCTAAGCACACGTACATAACTGGTTGCCGGTTTTGAGGGACAATCTGGGAGAAGAGCGAAGAGGCGACTGTACGCACAACGTAGAGATACCGGTTTCATGCCCTCACTGATGGCATGTCCGTTGTGCTTGCGAAAGGTTTAAAGTACACGTCCACCACCCCATTGCAATTCGAACTTCCCCCGGTGTCCTCCGTGGTCCATCCGATTGGGCTGGTTTTGCGCAGACACTAAGAGGCCTAGGACACGGGAGGGAAACAGACCGCTACATTTTGTTTTATTAGAAAAAAAATTAGTACTTCAAAGTTTCAATGTTCTAAACTGTAATTGCTCGATCGCAAATTACAAACCTACGTGTCTTGTCTCGTGCATTTCGTATACTGCGTCCGGCTCCGCAGCTCATCCTTCTTCACAGAGTGTAAGGGCAATAATTTTTTTTTTGTATCGTGGTGCAGTCATAAAATGCAGGGGAGGCCAGCAGCGTGAAATCTGTTTGGTATTTCCGAAAGCAGGAACCGTAGAACAAAGCGTTCGGGCGAGCCTAGAGGCCTTTTTGTTTCCTTGTTTGCTCTTACTTTGTTAATTACGTTCTTGCTTCATCTATTCTCAGTTCGCACCTAACAAAAATGTGGTTCGGAACCCTTTTAAGGTGTAGGGCCGAGTTGTATGAAGCCAAAATGGCGGAGCGCCGGACGGAAAGTCGATGGGCAGGGACAGGGCCCTTTGCAGGCAATGAGAAAAAAATCACCTAATTGCTAACAATATTTCCCAATAGTTGGCAGTAATCTGCCTAAGTGTGAAAACGGTAAACAATGGTAACTAAAAGCGATCAATCCTCTTTTCTTGTCTTCCGTCTAACACTCTTTGAGGTCAATACTGGCGTGTCGGCCTTTACATAAGAGGTGACAAGGTGGGAAGGGGGGTCTGACGCCGTGCTGGGAACCACATAATACTTCCCGATGGGCTGCAGATTGACGGCGAGCAGATTGTCGAGAAGATAACGTATGTAAATATTTTGGCCCCACACGTGGTATGCAGCTCTTCTATGTTATGTGAATATTTAGCATTCTTGCACGCCCGCAGAGTCTTTGTCAGGACTAGATAACTAGAACAAGGGGCAACAAGAAGCTTCCTCATCATTTGCGGCTGCGAGTTGCAGCACGTTGACTTTTGACCTCCCAAAAGACGACCGGCCATCCAACATTGCATCATTCTCGGCGGGGCTCTTACGGATGGATGCAACGGTGGGGACGCATTTTAAGTGCGAATGCACTTCTTAAGCGAGCCTGAATCGTCCGCCGCCGTCTTCCGCATAGCGACAGCTACGGGTGCGCGCGCTCCTCCTCTTCCTCCTCGTCTTCCCTAGCAACGGGGGGAGATGGGCGCACGCTACTCTCCTCCTCCTATCTCCGCTCAGTGACTGCGGGTGTTGGGCGCCTCCTCTCCACTTCGGGCGGGAGAGCTCTCGCTCGCGTAGCGGGCGCTCCGCATTCCGACGCGTGAGGGCGCTCGTGTAGCCCTCGCCGTAACGGCGGGCGCTACTCTCCTCCTCTTCTCTCCGCTCAGTGACTGCGGGTGTTGGGCGCCTCCTCTCCACTCCAAGATCACGATATCCACCGTAATCGCGCAATCAACAACCGTGCATTCGCACTTACACACTCTCCCCCTCGGGGAAGTGCGAGGGAATTTTTGTACTAGCGTAATTGCGCGATTTTAACACGCCCCCTATTGCAACGCACAGGTACGTTTATGTAAGAATACACGAAAAAGAAATATAGCGCAGATTTTATCGCACAGATGTGACAGACATGACACCACGTACCTGGTAGAAGACACTTTATTTGAGGCTCGCAGCTGTACCATCGAAATTGCTTATGGTTCATAACCTTGCTTATCCACCTCCTGTTGAAATTAAGACTTGAGCAGTAGGTATTCATAGTACATTCAATTTCGTAACCTTGCTTATCCAGCTCCTGGGTGGCATCAAAACTGGACCCCTAAACATTTCCAGAACATTCAATTTCAAGTGTCTTGAACCTAACATTAGACGTGATGGGCCATTGTTCATTTGTTGCTCATTTATGAATTTTACCTGGAAGTCTTAAAGCCCTCAAAAACGTCGAAGCTCAGGGCCGGTGAAGCCTTTACACTAAAATTTGGCCCTAAGTAGGAACGACACAGAATGCGCCGACACAACATGAGTTTCCCTTTCTAGACAATTCATGTGTGTGAGTGTATGTGTGAGACAACGTTTGAAGGCCGTCTATTTTTTTGTGTTTTTGATCCCCATTTCTGCCTAACTTACGTGTTCTAATTATAAACCTTCAACTATAGACAGCGCTTGTGTCTCTCCTACTCTTCATGTCCAGTTTCACTTTGCGCTGACCCTTATTAGTGTGCAGCCTGTTCGATTTTTTCTCAAATAATTTAAAATAAATGTTTCCAGTGTGCCATGTTTGCTCACCTACTGCGTGCACGAGCCGCTGGGCGCACGAGCGAGTGTGTGGCAGCGAGCCATGAAAGCGCTTTTTATTTCCGATAGACGGGTAAAAAATTACCCCACCTTACCGCGAGGGAACTCTGTGGAGATGCGATGCATCTTGGGGGTTCACTTGATGTTTCCGTTGGGTTAATTCTCTGATTGCGTGAAACGTGTGGGGAACGCGTATGATGTTTTCTTTATTTTACACGCGGCGTAACGTTAACGATGACGGCCTTGTGCTCGCTGAAGTTTACGGGTTAATGGATGGTGAAGTAACGGGACCGCCGTTTAATTTGAAGTGAAGAACAAGTCTATGCACGCGGCCGAAATCGGAGCACCGGTGCTGGAACGACCGCGGTTATGGCGCAACGTGGCGCGGCTATGACGAAACAAAATGCAACACAATCCACTTTAATCCAATCCAATCCATATCCAAATCAATCCAATACAATCCAAGCCAAGCCAAGCCAACCCAATCGAATTCAATCCAATGCCCCTCGCGAGAGAGCGTTTGCTATCGGAGAGGGGAGGGGGTGAGCGGCGGACAGCTGGGCTCGCGCGGCGAGGAGAATACGGGAGGGGTGTGGATGGACAACAACAACGCCGTATGGAGGGAGAAGTCGAGTGAATGAGATGCAGTCGAATCTAAAAGAGGGAGGAGGCGCTCGCCGAAAAACCTGATGGGGAGCTTGTTCGAGCATTTAGAGTATGAGACAGCTCTTACATGAGCCGTTGTGCTTTCCTACAGCCGCCAACAGGCGCCAGTGCAGCGGCGTCACCATCCCGACCCTTCCACCACCACTGGCGCCAGGCGTCTCGCCTCGGAGCTCGGAGAGGCGGCGATGCATCCGCGGTGGCGCACCCGCAGTTACGTTTACGTGGGCTCTCCTGTTTCGGCTGCTTCCCGAACTAATGCCGCCAATGCCTTTAAGTTTATTCTGGCATACATTTTATTGTGTACGACTGCATCGTGCTGCAGTGACCTGCAGACCTATCGACCGCCGATGGAGTCCCGGGCAAAGTCGTCTGCGTGTATAGACAGAGGGACAGTATTGCAAAGGAGTGTGTGGGTGTGTTGGGGGTAAGAGCAGGGGACAAGAAAGCGTGGACATACGACGCGCGAACGCTGTTTCAAAAGTGAGTCCGTGTCGCCGACGGCGAGAAAAGTAAAACACACGAAAAAAGTAAAGCGTGGAGAGAAAGCAGGCGCCGGCGCGTGGGCGCCACCGAGGTACAAAAAGAAATAAAAGTATAAAAGGAGGTGGGATTCAGCACGACGGACACCAATGGCATAGAACCGTGGTACGGGAAGAATGGAGCAAAACTTCGGACATAATTGCTGTCAATCATAAATATACCGTCCTTATAATCAGTTGAGCCATGTTAAAAATACTGTTTTATTGTTAAATTCGAGGCTTTGACTTACCAATTTTTGAACTTGTGTTTGTTTGTACTATTGCATATTTTTGCCTTTTTGAAAGTGCTTATTTTGTTAGTCAGTGCTAGGAACACTAGTAACTTACTGCCCGTGTGGCAGTGAGTTACTAGCCCGGCCTGCGAAAAAACGTGTAACCAACGGGCCATACCATGAATAAGACATATTTCATGGTAAATACTATGCATAAAGGCGGTTAACGAACAACAAGTGTAGAATTGCAGTGTACTAGTGCAATTTTATCAAGCCTGTAAAATATTGCATACTTGGGTTTTGAACACCGAATCTTCATTTCGGGAGCACCGTAGTAGAGCCTCCGGAATAATTTTATGTAGCGGAAATAACCGTTCAGGAAAGCCAACTTTCTATGATGATGATCACAATGATATTATAATCGTGGATGAAGTGGAAGAACAAAATTTCATCTGTGGCACGATTAAACTTGCTTTTGCAGTATTGTTTTTTTTTCGTACATACTCTTCGTGTTTGAATATGTGAACGGTTTATTTCATAATTTGCTCGATACTGCAGTTTAATTACCAACTATTACGACAGTATTAACATGATTTTCTAAGTTTGGTTGTACATTTATTTGCATTGTTAAAAATCATTCCTTTGCTTTAAAGCGAAGCTTTTGTTGCCTCACTTATGGCGATCGTACGCAAAAACGCACTGCAGGAAAGCTAACTCTGACTATGATGATGAAAATCGGGGGTGAAGTAAAAAGTGGCGGAACTGCAGCGATCTAAAACAAGCCTCAAAAGCTTCGCGTTTCAACCGTGTTTGTCGTGATACGAATGGGCATTTGAATTTTTGAACAGCGAATGCTCCTTACGCTGGCGGTTGAGCCCGCGAACGTGCGCAGGAACATCCCGTTATCGTTCCCGCTGACACACTGGGCCTTGGAGTCTTGGAGAACTTTCAGCGGTGTGTTCGGAAATTCATGGGAGGTGCACAAAGCCTGGTCTCCAACGAAGGAAGAGATGGGGCGACAGAATAGGAGCGTCATTACCGAAGGAGAGGAATCGGGTTGCGAAACCCTCTTCCGCCACTACTTGGAAACGGAGGCGACGACTTTGGTCCGTTCCCGACTATCGCGCTGGTGAAGCTGTGGTGAAACGTCAGCGAGTTGCAGAAGATCTGGAGTTACGAGCTCACGTGCATTGTTAATGAGCGAGGGCTCATTGCTCTTGACATTATCTCGAAGCGTGACCACGCAAAAAACTTGGCCTAGTCTTCATAACCACGCATATACCTGGTCGAACCAAGAATAAGCTAGATGGAGTAGCCAGTTTCGCTGTTTTCCCAGCCTTCGCGCCACTTATGCGAAGCTGTCCAAATTTTTTCTTTATAATTATCCATTAGGCTGTTAAGCGTAAGACGACCGTTGTTTCGCATGCTACCCCATTAAGTAAAAAAAACGCTTTCACGAGGACAGTTAAGGACACTGTAAATATTTAAATAAGTAAATAAACGTGGCGAGTTTGGAGGGCACTAAATTTGCGTTCCATATTACTTTTTGTGCGCAGTTCTCTGTGTGCGCTGATGTTTTTATACGTTTTTCCCTTTTTTCTCTAAAATGCCCTCCTTTCAATGAAACTGTGTAGCCGTCAGAAATGAAGATATGAAATACATTCAAAGAGGGTAAGACAGCCTTCCTTTATCTAGCCTGTTTTGCAGCTCATACGGGTTGTGTAGATATTTGCTCAGCACAAGATGCGTCGCGTCCTATCGGTCGCGTCCTACCTCGCGTGGTCATCAATAGGCCTTGAATTTATTTTTCTGTACTTTGAGTGTGTAGACATTAAATTGGATTAAGGTTTTTACGAGTACGGATGTGTCGATTTTGTCATGAGCGGCAGTCGTTGTTCTCGCTGTCGGCACTGCAAAAGTTTTCGGTCATGAAATACTTACTGATTTGAGCTAAAATTTACCTTTCTCATGAATGAACTTTTCGTAAGTATGTGTTCGGTTATTATTAGCACATGTTTTCCCATTTTATTTATACAGTACTACCACCCTTGAAACAAGGTCATAGGCAGGAGTGGGCGGAACAAACCAGCTGATAATACAATGCACAACAGGAAAATACAGAGCACACTGAGCCCTAACAAAAGTTGTCTACAACGTGACTGCATGTCGTGTTCAAAGCGGTATGCGTCGCTGGACCCTGTTACGAAATGAACAAATTCTCACAAAATTGCGCTGAAGCCACTCATCATAACTTTTTATTATTGTCTATGCTATTTCGTTCAGATTCTACCAAACACAAGAAACACTGAAACTTTTGACAGCGGTGGCAATCATAAAAAACATTGTCCAGTTCTGAACAAAAGCTTAGAAAAGCTGTTGCAATCTGTCAAATACTGCTTAGCGCACATAAATATTCTGATCTCGAAGCGCTCTATCTGCGCCACTAAAATTGCGCAGTCAATTCCCTCTGGACAACCCTCCAAACGGTTTATTCAGAGAGTAATACCAGGTGAAAAGGACGCAGAGCGAGAGTGTCCAGAAAAACACCGGCTCGAAAAGATTGAAAAATGCAAGGAAGGTGGAGGATGGCTACTGCAGCGTTTGGTCTTGAGCGCTTGGCATAGACAAGGCGAGGGAAAGAGGGGCCGCCGCGTGGTCGCGCCAAACCGGCGCTCCCTGACTTTAGCGCGGACGTCCTCATTGAGACGAATTGCCTGGCACCCGCCTCCCTGCCAGTACCCTTCCCTAAACGGCGCCAGCCTGCTGCAGAGCAAAACCGCAGCTTGATCCTAAACTACACCATCATGCACCCGCACGGGAACCCGAGACAGGTGCACGTCCAAAGGTAATACGAAATAACGGGGAGAATAAGTCATTGGACACACGTACGCACACGTACGCACACGCACGCACGCACGCATACACAAACCCGCACGCAACACACACGAAGACATACACGCGCGCACGCACACGAACGAGCATGCATCCACACACATACGAACTCGCACACATGCGCGCACACATGCAGGCGCACTCACATGAACACGCACACGCACGCACGCACGCACTCATTATATCACTCAACCAGCCTCAAATTACGCTATAGGAGTGCCGAGAACGCGTACTGTTCGTCACACCATTCAGGGGTCACAGCACCTCTGTGCTAGTCTGTACGCCATGGGCACGCGGACGACGATCTACATACGGGGCACAAAATATGAGGAACACTTACTGCGAAGCACTTTTCAGCGAATCATCGCAGCAAGCGTGACGGGGACTACAGTGTTTGGGATGACCACAACACTAAATACGAAAATAAAGCAGCAGAAGGAATTTCGCCTTCACAACTAGCTGGTTGGCGACCGTAAACGAACAGAATGAAAAAAGCAAAATGCTGGAGAACAGGTCCCAATTTCAACTTGGGTAGGCAAGTTCACCAGTGTAATGGTAAATGACTGTAGATGACAACAGAGCGGCGCAAACAGCGGGAATTTTACCTTTGGCGATCTCAATATATGAAATATATATTTCACGAAATGCGGGCAACAATAACAATTCAATCTCCGCGATTCGGTAAGGCGAATGATTAGTCTTATATGACGTACGATTCTTGTGAATCTGCACGAACGGATTCATAAAGTTCAGAGGGGACAGGGAACTAAACGAAGGGGTGCAGTCGGCGAGTCATCATGAAAAATACTATGTGAGGTGATGCTAAGGCGAGCTTACTTTGTTTTGTTGCGAAAGGTACGCACATCGGCGTATGTGAGTCAATGCAACATTCACGCAACATAACGAAGCGTAAACATTTTAGTGAAGTTTGCAATAAAACAGCAGCGGTGAAGTTTTCAGGTGTATCAAACACACGAATCAAATTACATGCCTCATGGCACGCACCGTAACTGCCGTTTGAAGCCAAGTCCGCGTGAAAGCCAGTATCATAACAGAGTGCCGCCGTAACAATAAATGACAAATACTGATACGTTTAATACGCCAATGCCTCCAAAATGAGCTACTGCTTCCACAACACACAACTCGCACATCCCAGCCGTTTCGCCATCCTGATACAACGAATCTCCGAAAATCTGCCACACCTTTTCAAACGATTACGGGCACTCACAATTTGCGCTTCAGAACAGCCGGCCATTTGACAGCTGCAGCAAGCCGGCCAATTATGTGCACCAAGTACTAGAGCAGTAGACCACGGTGCTTCATAATGCCTCCATCGCCGCGCTCAGCGGTACAAAAGTTCAAACGCATTGTGGCGATGACGTTACCGACACTAATTCCAACACGAAAGTCTGCGAGCGAGAAAAAAAGTATTCGGCGAGAGTGCGGGCAACAGCCCCTCAATGGGTCATTACAGTGAGAATATCAGCGCATTATGGCGTCAGACGTTCATCCGAATCGTATTCCTGAATCAACAGGTCACTGGTGAGTTGGTTCCATAGTGCCCTAATTTTAAAGGTGAGTAGCCACATATTCCCGAAGCTAAAGGAAGTCGTTCCATTAACTAGTGCTGTGCGTCGAGTGGCTATCGCCAGCAGCATTTACCACAGCAAGCGGCTCCTGCGACGAATGCCAACAGCGAGGGATTCTCACCGCGGTAAGCCTCGCACTTTGCGCAAGCAGCGTACGTTCACTCGCCACTCGTGAGTGGTGAGCGGGGCTCGGCACTCGCGAGTGGTGAATGGGACTCACCACGAGTGGAACCCAGACTCACGAGCGGTAAGCAGGGCTCGCCGCGAGTGGAACTCGCACTAGCGAGTGGTGAGTGGGACTCAATGCGAGTGCAACTCGCCGTCGCAAATGGTGAGTGGGGTTCACCGCGAGTGAAAGTCGCACTCGCGAGTGGTGAGTGCGGTTCACCGCGAGTGGCTTTCGCACTCGCGAGTGCTGAGCGGGGCTCGCCGCGAGTGGCGCTTACACTCGCGAGTGCTCAGCATGGATCGCCGCGAGTGAAACTCGTACTCGCGAGTTGTGGCCGGGGCTCACCGTAAGTGACGCTCGCACTCGCACTCGCTCTCCCCAGGCCGAAACGAGGGTGAGGCTCAATCACCCCATCACTCGTGAGTGGTGAGGGGGGGGTGTATGAGTTTACTCATGGTTGAGTTTGCCTAACTATGCCTGAGGAATACCGACATAAGATCCAGGCTACGATCATTTTACGAGAGCCGGCGGCTACGCACCGTCAGTAACTCCAGAAACACGAACCTGCTTGGCTAACGGCGGCTGCGCTCGGACAATTGAATGGTTTTGTATTGGGCTCTGAAGTGTTGTAACCATAAATTAAGTTTTTTCTTCGTGTCCGGTACGCTTGATGAATTGACGTGACAACCTAGTACGCAACCCTGTGGCACTCCGGAAGACACTGGTTTAAAGGAAGAGTTACAATTGTTAGCGGATGTGAACCGTGTTCTAGAAGAAAGGAAGTATTTTACCCACGCCAAAATGTTAGGGTGAATATAAAGCCTAGAACGTTTGGTTAGAGGCCCGTGATGAGGGATACGGTTAAGTTTGGTTAGAAGCCCGTGATGAGGGATACGGTTAAAAGAATTAGCAAGGTCGATAGAAATGCAATGAACCTTAGATCCACGGTCAAGAGCTGAATGTATGTAAAGAATAAAGCCGGCGAACTGTCTGTAAATGAGTATTCTCGGCGAAAACCATGCTAGCATTTATGTTTAATGGTATGAGCGTACAGTTAGTAATTACTTGGGTGTGTATTATACGTTCAAGAAGTTTAGAAATGGTGCTGGTTAACAAGATGGGACGATAGTGTAATGGCGAGGAGCGTCCACCATACTTGAAGATGGGAAATACTTTTTCGATTCGCCAGTCACGTGGGATCCAACCAAACGATAACGATTGTGAAAAAAGGGTGGACAGTGTGGGAGAAATGCTAGTGGATATTTATTGTGTTTTTATATTGGAGCCTACATGATGAGAAGCAGTAGAAATGTTTGTTTATTTAGTAAGGAGAATATACTCGTATCACTAAGCAAATATGTGTATACATGTATATATTTAGATTTCGATTAGATTTGCAACAAGCCAGAAGAAACGGTCACGTAAAAAATAAGAACAACTTTGCGGTTAACTTGTTTATTATAAATTAGTCCGACAGTTTCGGAAGTGGAACTTCCTTCCTGAGGGACAATCCCACCATGAACACCGGATCCTTATGCAAACTGCATGCGAGGGAGTCTCTCTTCCTCTCCCACTTTAAGGAGGGGAATACGCGAGAGAACGTAAAAAATCCGGTAACAACACGGCACTTGCTGAGTGGAGAGGATTTAAAAAAAAAGGAAAGGCGGTGATTTTATTCAGAAAACACGAGGCTGACCTTCTGAGCCGGACTTAATTTTACTCCCTCCTTTTCCGCCCTACAATTCCGAACAACACGGCCCATATGGCTCCAACGACATGACCCTGGTCGCGCGCCTTCCTCTCTCTTCGCAGAAGCATAGATAAGCGAGTGCGCTACAACTTGCACAGTGCTACTTTAAATCATATGCAACAGCACGTAAAATACCTAAAGGACTGCGGCTAAGGCTGACACCGGCAATGACCGATCTTATTGCAGATAAAATGGCATGGTGGAACAATATTCTTGAGGGCGCATTCTTGCAGCTAATGCAGATAGTAATAGGACACGGAGAAAGAAAGACATTAGAATTAGAGAAGTTGGAAACTTCTCTTCGGAGTAGCCCGGAGATATCCCAAACGGAAAGAATAGAACTCAAGAAATACGAATCCCAAAAAGAAGGAGGTGTAAAGAACCAAAACTTTAAAAAGATGCGGAGAGGCAATATCCTCATTCCAGATCACTCCTTTAGGGAGCAGGGAGTTGGATGCTCAGGAAGCCAAAACAGAACTGAGAATTCTTCCATTCCAAATAATCCAACTGCTGTACCCTTGGGTGAGGAGAAAAGCGTATGTCCTGTGAGTGAAACCCCATCTGAAAGTTCGGCGCATCCAGAATCCAACGTTGTCAACCTATTGGACGTACCGCTCCTAGAATCTGAACTTAAACTACTGTCAAAAGGTCTCGCATTCTGTCCCTCTATGGGTAAATGTAATGAATTTAAGCTGTACCACGACTTAGAAAATTTTGCGAGGAACTTGCGCCTTCGTGAATACTTGTACGACCGGGAAACGAACCCAGACAAAAAAATTCCGGGAGCATGAGACAAATGTTGGACACCGAGCGATGGTCGGGACAAACATCTCGATATGTACATTTCGGCCATTCAAAAAGACGTGTTGATTGCATTAAAGAAAACAAACCCTGTCCGCAACAACCTATCAACTGATGAGCGGAAGGCCCCTTTCTCCCTCCGCCATCGGGATGACATTGTTTTAAAGCACGCGGACAAGGGTGGAGCAATAGTGGTTATTAACAAAACTGACTACATTAGGGAAGGACTCCAACAACTGAGTGATGACAATTTTTATAAGGAACTTCCTGCGAACCCAATACAACAGTTCATATCGAAAATTACCCTTGAACTCACAAGGCTTCTTGAAAATGGCGACATAACTAAGGACATGTTTAAAGCAATCACGCCCACCAAATCAGCACCGGGACGCTTTTACCTACTCCCTAAAATTCACAAACCTGGCAATAGAGGCCGCCCTATTGTATCTTGCAATGGTACTCCAACAGAATCAATTTCCAGCTTTCTTGATTTTATTTTGAAAAACGCAGTTCCCACAATTCCGGCCTATATCAAGGACACAAGCCATTTTTTGAGAGAGATGTCTGGACTGGTAATCCCCTCTTGCAGCTTCCTGGTTACAATGGATGTCTCATCGCTTTACACCAATATCCCCCATTCAAACTGCATCAGCTATACCATGGAGGCATGTCGAAACGCTGATATGGCACTAGAGATAAATGAGCACGGCCTCACTACCCTACTTAACCTGGTGCTTTGTTACAATTATTTCAAATTAGAAAACAAACATTACCTTCAAATTAGCGGCACGGCTATGGGCATAAAAATGGCACCAAATTACGCGAACTTGTTCATTGCGGCACTCGAGGGACCCTTCTTGGAAGCTCAACCCATTCGCCCGCTCATATACAAGCGATTCCTGGATGACATCTTTTTTGTCTGGTCGCATGACGAGGCAAGCTTGCATAAGTTCATTGCGGATTTCAACGCGGCCCACCCTTCTATATCTTTTACGCATAATATCTCAAGGACATCAGTAAGCTTTCTCGACGTCACCATTCAGGTAGAGGGACGACCACGATCACAGCCCTATAAAGAAAACCCACACATCGCCAGCAGTATCTGCACTTTGAAAGTGACCATCCATGGCATTGCAAGATGAGCATTCCTTATTCCCAGGCCCACAGATACCGCAGAATCTGCTCTCACAACGCCGACTTCGACCACAATTCCCAAAAACTAAAAAATGCCCTCATTCGTCAAAAGTACCCAGCAGCAGTGGTCGATGATTCCATCAACAGAGCTCGCAACCTAAACCGCGAGGAAATTCTACATAGAGGGAATCCCAGGAATGAAGGAAGCCAGACAAATCTTGTCCTCACCCACTCATCTGCGTTGCCTAAACTTAATAACATTCTTTCGAGACATTTTATTATACTGCAACAAAGTAGCCGGCTATCTTCAATTTTCCCAAAGCCCCCGTGAGTTGTTTATCGCCGCGGAAAAAACCTGAAAGATATGTTAGTCAGAGGCAAGACGACTACCATTGAGGGCCTAAACGGGGATGCCAGCCATGCAAGAAAACACGTTGTAAGGTGGGTTCACACATTACAACCACCACTACTGCTAAAGCCAGCTCAGATTACGTATTCAAAATAATTGCGCATCTAAACTGTGACAGCCAAAATGTCGTCTACATGCTTCACTGTGCCATCTGTGGCATGCAGTACATCGGACAAACAGAAACCGCCTTCCGTAAACGCTTTAACAACCAACGTATTCACGCTACAACACAACCGAACTTGCCCATCACGCTTACACAACCGAACTTGCCCGAACTTGCCATGGTAGTCGATGAAGATCGACTACCTCCAAGGATGCAACGTCGCCGTGCCCAGGGCCTTCAAACGCAACTTACTTGCATTCAGCCTGAAAAACGCTGTCCTCATGAAGAAGAATTTGAGCCCCGGAACGAGAGCAAATTATCTTCTTGGGATCCCTGCAGATTTTCGTGACGAAATTTTCGAAGCGTGCCCCGATGACCCGTTTTCCGGACATATCGGCACAGCTCGCACAATTGGGAAAATCAAGGTGAAGTACTACTGGCCCCGCCTTGCAGCCGACGTCACACTCTAGGTGCAAAGCTGCCGTGACTGCCAGCGACGAAAAACGCCACCGACAAGACCCGCCAGACTTCTGCAACCGATCGGCGTCCCATTTATGCCCTTCCAACAGATTGGAATGGACCCTCTGGGCCCGTTTCCTACATCGCGATTCGAGAACATGTGGATTGTTATAGCCACAGGCTACATGACGCGCTACGCGGAGACCGCCGCACTTCCGAGGGGGACTGGCCAAGAAGTCGCAAAGTTTTTCATAAGCCAAGTTGCGCTGTGACATGGAGCCCCGGAAGTCCTAATCACGGACCGCGGAACGGCTTTTACTGCGGAGCTGATGCAAGGGATATTACGCTACAGCAACACCGATCACCGAAGAACGACGGCGTACCACATTCAAACGAACGGACTAACGGAACGCCTGAACAAGACAATCGGGAATATGCTGTCAAAGTACGTCGACGTTGAAGATAAGACCTGGGACGAAGTGCTACCGTACGTGACCTTTGCGTACCAAACGGCTATCCAGGAAACTACGCAGATGACGCCGTTCGAGCTTGTCTACGGAACACGGCCGACTACGATGCTCGACGCCATGCTTCCGCACGTAGAACACGACGACATCAACGCCGACGTCCAACGATACCTTCAGCGTGCGGAGGAGGCCCGTCAGCTGGCTCGAGTTCGTAGAACGGACCAGCAGCTGGTGGATGCAAAGCGGTACAACCTCCGACGCCGAGACGCCGAGTACCACCTTGGGGATCGTGTGTGGGTTTGAAATCCCATCCGTCGACGCGGACTCAGGGAGAAGCTTCTGCGTCGGTATTTCCGACCCTACCACATTCTACGACATGTCGGCCAACTTATCTACGAGTATGATCCCCGATGGTGATTCCGGAATATCACGACGACGCACGCAGCCTAAAGTCGTCCACGTAGTTCGCTTGAAACCTTACTATGCAAGATGACGAACTTTTTTTTGTTGTTCCATCAGACTGTGTTTTATTTTAGCATCGGGTCGATACACTCTTAGAAGGGGGGTAATGCCGCGAACCATGTATGGGTTTGATTATTTATTGTTTGTTTTTACGGCCGGGCCACGCCCGGCTGTGTTATCTTCGTTCCAAACCCAGCGCGTCTTACATTCTTTACTTTTATGGGGCACGGGCTATCACATTCAGATAAGCAGAGTGTTCCGCCCTAACGCAACTAGCCCAGAATAATCTTCTGTCATCTACAATGTTCTCGATGTGAATCGACGTTTCCAGAAACACTTGCTCCGAAAGATAAAATCCTGCAGAGCATAAGCCGCGGTATTCATTCGACGACACTTGACTGTGCTAGTCACTTTGTTTACCGCTGCTTCGCCGCCTGTATTTTTTTTAGTTGTTAGGGGAGCACAAGTTCGCTCCAATACACTTGTTTCTCCTTCAAGACAACTGCGGCGTCCTTGGCTTCGTGACAACACATATATATATATATATATCTATATTTATATATATATATATATATATATATATATATATATATATATATATATATAGACAGAAAATAGGGGTTGGCAGCCAAGAAAACCTCGGAAAGCAAAGGGGAGGTTGTGGTGGGTCATAGAAAGAGATGAAGAATATTTTGAGTCGAAAAGAAAGTGGTGAAAAAATGCCCGCCGGGTGGGATCCGAACCCACGACCTCCAGAATACCGGTCTGGTGCGATAACCACTACGCTACCGGCGGGGCTGTTTCCCCAGCACTTTCTCGGGTATTTATGTTGAGGTATTTTTGTTTCCTGCACTTGGGGGTGGTAGCCAGTGCCACTCGGACTACTCGGGGTGAAGGGGACCTTCTTTTTAACCCCCGGGCCGTGACTCGAGTGTCTACGACATGTCGAGAGTGGTCGACCAGCGTTGAACCCTCTTAAGCTCCCTTTGGCACCAAGATTGCCAGAACAGAGGCCCTCGCTAAGCATGCAGCGAATCGGAAAATGGGAAATGAGGGGCTCCGTGAGATAAGACAGAAAATAGGGGTTGGCAGCCAAGAAAACCTCGGAAAGCAAAGGGGAGGTTGTGGTGGGTCATAGAAAGAGATGAAGAATATTTTGAGTCGAAAAGAAAGTGGTGAAAAAATGCCCGCCGGGTGGGATCCGAACCCACGACCTCCAGAATACCGGTCTGGTGCGATAACCACTACGCTACCGGCGGGGCTGTTTCCCCAGCACTTTCTCGGGTATTTATGTTGAGGTATTTTTGTTTCCTGCACTTGGGGGTGGTAGCCAGTGCCACTCGGACTACTCGGGGTGAAGGGGACCTTCTTTTTAACCCCCGGGCCGTGACCCGAGTGTCTACGAAATGTCGAGAGTGGTCGACCAGCGTTGAACCCTCTTAAGCTCCCTTTGGCACAAAGATTGCCAGAACAGAGGCCCTCGCTAAGCATGTAGCGAATCGGAAAATGGGAAATGAGGGGCTCCGTGAGATAAGACAGAAAATAGGGGTTGGCAGCCAAGAAAACCTCGGAAAGCAAAGGGGAGGTTGTGGTGGGTCATAGAAAGAGATGAAGAATATATTGAGTCGAAAAGAAAGTGGTGAAAAAATGCCCGCCGGGTGGGATCCGAACCCACGACCTCCAGAATACCGGTCTGGTGCGATAACCACTACGCTACCGGCGGGGCTGTTTCCCCAGCACTTTCTCGGGTATTTATGTTGAGGTATTTTTGTTTCCTGCACTTGGGGGTGGTAGCCAGTGCCACTCGGACTACTCGGGGTGAAGGGGACCTTCTTTTTAACCCCCGGGCCGTGACTCGAGTGTCTACGACATGTCGAGAGTGGTGGACCAGCGTTGAACCCTCTTAAGCTCCCTTTGGCACCAAGATTGCCAGAACAGAGGCCCTCGCTAAGCATGTAGCGAATCGGAAAATGGGAAATGAGGGGCTCCGTGAGATAAGACAGAAAATAGGGGTTGGCAGCCAAGAAAACCTCGGAAAGCAAAGGGGAGGTTGTGGTGGGTCATAGAAAGAGATGAAGAATATTTTGAGTCAAAAAGAAAGTGGTGAAAAAATGCCCGCCGGGTGGGATCCGAACCCACGACCTCCAGAATACCGGTCTGGTGCGATAACCACTACGCTACCGGCGGGGCTGTTTCCCCAGCACTTTCTCGGGTATTTATGTTGAGGTATTTTTGTTTCCTGCACTTGGGGGTGGTAGCCAGTGCCACTCGGACTACTCGGGGTGAAGGGGACCTTCTTTTTAACCCCCGGGCCGTGACTCGAGTGTCTACGACATGTCGAGAGTGGTCGACCAGCGTTGAACCCTCTTAAGCTCCCTTTGGCACCAAGATTGCCAGAACAGAGGCCCTCGCTAAGCATGTAGCGAATCGGAAAATGGGAAATGAGGGGCTCCGTGAGATAAGACAGAAAATAGGGGTTGGCAGCCAAGAAAACCTCGGAAAGCAAAGGGGAGGTTGTGGTGGGTCATAGAAAGAGATGAAGAATATTTTGAGTCGAAAAGAAAGTGGTGAAAAAATTCCCGCCGGGTGGGATCCGAACCCACGACCTCCAGAATACCGGTCTGGTGCGATAACCACTACGCTACCGGCGGGGTTGTTTCCCCAGCACTTTCTCGGGTATTTATGTTGAGGTATTTTTGTTTCCTGCACTTGGGGGTGGTAGCCAGTGCCACTCGGACTACTCGGGGTGAAGGGGACCTTCTTTTTAACCCCCGGGCCGTGACTCGAGTGTCTACGACATGTCGAGAGTGGTCGATCAGCGTTGAACCCTCTTACGCTCCCTTTGGCACCAAGATTGCCAGAACAGAGGCCCTCGCTAAGCATGTAGCGAATCGGAAAATGGGAAATGAGGGGCTCCGTGAGATAAGACAGAAAATAGGGGTTGGCAGCCAAGAAAACCTCGGAAAGCAAAGGGGAGGTTGTGGTGGGTCATAGAAAGAGATGAAGAATATTTTGAGTCGAAAAGAAAGTGGTGAAAAAATGCCCGCCGGGTGGGATCCAAACCCACGACCTCCAGAATACCGGTCTGGTGCGATAACCACTACGCTACCGGCGGGGCTGTTATATATATATATATATATATATATATATATATATGTAGTATAGAGAGCATAAAACTCACACAGAGCGTTAGAATGTACGATGAGGATGACGGAGCCCCAGAGAAACAAACATTACACAACAAATGTTTACTGTCGTTTTGGTAAGAGGGCAGACAGGCAGTCTTCTTCCTGAAATGGCAGTATGTTTTCATTTTGTAATGTATTTCCCGTGTTCCTCGGCGTGTGTGTGTGTATATATATATATATATATATATATATATATATATATATATATATATATATATATATATATATATAAGAGAAGAAAAACTTCGAACAAGGTAAAAGCACGATTGTGGCCTACGTTTCAGCAAAGAGAACTTGCTTTCCTCAGGGAAAGCGAGTTCTCTTTGCTGAAACGTAGGCCACAGTCGTGCTTTTACCTTGTTCGAAGTTTTTCTTCTCTTGTGTTCTCTACCATCTTCAAAGTTCTACTACTCCATATATATATATATATATATATATATATATATATATATATATATATATATATATATATATATATATATATATATATATATATATATATATATATCAAGGTTGCAGTCGTCATTGCCAGTGCTATTCGGCTTTTTTCGAAATATATAATAGGGCCGAATGACGTGTGCTTGTCACGTTTCTTTGATTCATTGATAAATAAGCGAAAATATAAGTCGAGAAAAAATCCGCCGTTTTCCGGGAGCGGGACTCGAACCCACATCTCCGCATAACCGGTGCGGTGCGTTATGCGGAGATGTGGGTTCGAGTCCCGCTCCCGGAAAACGGCGGATTTTTTCTCGACTTATATTTTCGCTTATTTATCAATGAATCAAAGAAACGTGACAAGCACACGTCATTCGGCCCTATTATATATTTCGAAAAAAGCCGAATAGCACTGGCAATGACGACTGCAACCTTGATATATATCTTTACCGAGTCCCTCGTCCCGTATCTCTCTATATATATATATATATATATATATATATATTTATATAAATCTAGAGAAAGATAAACTCACAAAGCGCGCAGAAATATATAAGTAAAGAGTCGGATACACTGCAAGAACAATAACAAACAATGTTTACTTACGTAGCCGCAACGGGACTTGCCTTCATCAGAATAAAGTTACATGATTTTGCTGTCACAAACATTTTGAACACATTTCTTAAATAGGTTTGCATAAAACTGCAACAAGGAGCGGAAAATGTTTCGGAAATGGAGAGTGGGCATACAGTCAGGCTACGCCTATGTCACAACATCAACAAACAAACAAACAAAAAATAAATAAACTAAAAGGGGGGGGGGGGGGAGGGGGTAGCGAGATAGAGAAATAGGGTATCGTGTTAACAATGCAGCGTTCAAGGTTGCAGCATGACGGGTCAACGTATGCCGCGCGGGCTGCAAGTTCAGACAATGGGGGAAAATGGACAACCGCGGTTTGAAAAGAAAGGGAAGAGAATACAGTAATGTATTCAGCGGCTGGGGAGACTGGTTCGGGGGGAAGCGAAGAAGGATGTGCCCCCCGCGGATGAAGAGAATAGATAGGGGGCACAAAAGAGTATTTCACAGAAGCTAGCAATTGAACAGGAAATAGGTAGGGTCACAAAAGGTTAAACATGAATAGATCACAAAGAGTTAAATATTCTTAAGTGGAGGCGGGAACGAGGCCTCCTTCCCCAGGACAAATGGCATTGTTGAGCCGCATTAGGCTAATAAAGCTGCTGTATTAGGAGAGTTTCTGCTAATTCTGATGGCAAACTCGAGGGTAGGAATAATGAACATAGTTATAAAATTATAAAGCCGCTAATTTTAATCGAGGGATAAGCACGTTATTTTCCGTAACTTTCATTAATTCCAAGTGTGGCTGACCCAAACTTATAAATGAGATAAGATTCCCGAACCTCGCGGTCGGGGTTCGTTTTGAAGGCGGATTCTAAAATCGTTGCTTTAAGATGTTCAAATGCATGCCCGGGACTGTTCATATGTCTTGACAGGAGCAAACAAGGGCAGCTTTTTGCATGAGAGCGGTGATTATTGAACGGTATTCGGAAGGGCGTTTCAGTTTGGCCGATTTATTGTTGCCTACAAACAGTGCACTCTAGAAGATATACGACATTAGCGGAGTCACAGTTAAAGTTACCGTTTATATTTATGTAGTAGTCTGAAGCCGTGCTGGTGGCGCGCTGTGTAGTGGTCATGTGTGGGCATACTTTACATCGGTGTTTATGGCAGGGCATGCAGCCAGTAGTTGCCGGTCGGTTGATACGAGAGTTAGTAAGAAAGAAAGTCACCTAAATTCTTATCACGCCGGTAGACAACGCGTGGTGGTTCGCGGAATATGCTTTTTAAGCGGTCACTTTGCATTAGGATATTGTGATGTATTTTTATCACGGTTGACACTCTTGGAGCGGAGGATGAGTGGGTTAAAACTAAGTTAGTTTGCGGGTTCCCGTTCGGGGCTTTTTTCTTACAGATTTCGTTACGGTCTAATTGGTTGGCTCGCACAATAGCGTCGTCGATAACTTTTTCCGGGTATTTTTATTCAGGAGGGCGGTCTAGAGTTCTCGACAGTTTGAGTCAAAGTCGGCTTGGTTTGAGCAAATTCTCCTAAATCGCTGGGCTTGGCTGTAAGGTATTGCTGTTTTGCAGTGTCTGACATGGCTACTTCGGAAGTGCAAATACTGCAGCGCGTCTGTCGGTTTTTTATACAGTTTAGTTTCAAGCCGACCTTGAAAGGTAGTAACGGTGACGTCCAGAAAGTTTACACTGTGTTCCGAATGGGAATAAGCAAGGGAAATACTAGGATGGGCTAGGTTAAATGCCTCAATGAAGGTGAGGAGCTCCGCCTCACCGTGTTGCCAGATCATGAATATGTCATCAATATACCTTTTATTGTACATTGGCTTTAAATTTTGGGTGTCAAGAAAGTTTGATTCGAGGTGAGCCATAAAGATATTAGCGTAGTTAGGTCCGATTCGAGTTCCCATTGACGTTCCGCTGACTTGCACGTAATCACCTCCGTCGACCTCAAAATTGTTAAGTTCAAGAATAAGCCTAAGAAATGTTTCGAGAGCAGAAGAATCGATAGGTTTGTTGCACGCTGACTGCTCATACGCAAGGGATACAGCGGCGATGACATCTTCATGGGGGATGTTAGTATACAGTGACGCAACATCAAGGGTGACTAGAAGGCAGTTATCTGGAATTTCAATTTTTGAGATGTCTGAGAGAAAGTCATTGGTATCCTTAATGAAGGAGGGAAAGCTGGGCGGAATGTCGCAAATGAGATTATCCACATAGCGCGAGAAGTTTTCGGTAAAACTGCCAATGCCAGAAACAATGGGGCGCCCTGGGTTGTTCACCTTGTGAATCTTAGGGAGAAGATAGAATTTACCCGCTACTGGGCCTAAGGGGATCAGGGAACGAGCCGTGGTTTCATTAATTGTTTTATTTTTAACAAGCTCAGCAAGTTTATCTTTGACAATTTGCTTATAATCTTGAGTGGGATCATTGGGTAGTGCTTTATAGAACGTCGATACTGATAGTTGCTTATTGGCCTCGTTAACATAGTCGGTTTTGTCAAGGATTATGATTGCGCCTCCCTTGTCGGCAGTCGGGACAGCTTGCGAGTTCCTGTAGGGCTTTCTTTCCGTTGGTAGTCATGTTGTGGTGGAAAGAAATTTGTGTTTGGTGTGCTTTTCGCACATCGCGTCTGACAGCTTTGATGTACATGTCGAGGCAACTATCATGCTATGTGGGAGGGGTCCAGTGCTTATAGCTAGGTAGGGTTCTGCTTATACAGCAGCAACTCTCCTAATACAGCAGCTTTATTAGCCTAATGCGGCTCAACAATGCGATTTGTCCTGGGGAAGGAGGCCTCGTTCCCACCACCACTTAAGAATGTTTAACTCTTTGTGATCTATTTATGTTTAACCTTTTGTGACCCTACCTATTTTCGGTTCAATTGCTAGCTTCTGTGAAATGCTCTTTTGTGCCCCCTATCTATTCTCTTCATCCGCGGGGGACACACCCTTCTTCGCTTCCCCCCGAACCAGTTCCCCAGCCACTGAATAACCTACTGTATACTCTTCCCTTTCTTTTCAAACCGCGGTTGTCCAGTTTCCCCCATTGTCTGAACTTGCAACCCGCGCGGCATACGTTGACCCGTCATGGTGCAACCTTGAACGCTGCATTGTTAACACGACCCCCTTTTCTCTCTCTCGCTTCCCCCCCCCCTTTTGTTTATTTTTTTTGTTTGTTTATTGATGTTGTGACATAGGCGTAGCCTGACTGTATGCCCACTCTCCATTTCCGAAACATTTTCCGCTCCTTCTTCCAGTTTTATGCAAACCTATATAAGAAATGTGTTCAAAATGTTTGCGACAGCAAAATCATGTAACTTTACTCTGATGAAGGCAAGTCCCGTTGCCGCTACGTAAGTAAACATTGTTTGTTATTGTTCTTGCTGTGTATCCGACTCTTTACTTATACTATATATATATATATATATATATATATATATATATATATATGTGTGTGTGTGTGTGTGTGTGTGTGTGTGTGTGTGTGACAGAAATAACAGTTGGCAGTCCAGAAAACCTCGCAAAGCAATGGGGAGGATGTGGTAGGTCATTGAATCAGATAAAGAATTTGGAAATCAAGAAAGTGGAGAACAAATGCCTGCCAGGAGGGATCCGAACCCACGACCTCCAGAATACCGGTCTGGTACGATAACCACTATGCTACCGGCGGAGCGATCATCCCCTCCACTTTCTGGGGTATTTAAATTAACGTATTTTTGTTTCCTGTGCTTGGGCGTGGTAGCCAGTGCCGCTCGGACTACTCGGGGCGAAGGGGACCTTCTTTTGAACCCCCGGGCCGTGACTCGAGTGTCTACGACATGTCAAGAGTTGTCGACCAGCGCATGTCAGCCTCCCAGGACATTCAGTCGACCAAATTAAAGTCACTCTGCTAGAGACCGGTTTTCACACTAAACGGGAGCGCGAACTGAAGGAATGGTACATTATTTTTAAGTTCAAAACGCTGACTCAAGGTATCAACGAGAGCGCTGGCAGCATGTCGTGCCTCCGGAGGACCACGGACGTTGATTGACAACAGGAAGTGGATGCACATTGTTCCACCCCCTTTATCTTAGCATACATGTTTTTTTTACTCATTCAGGACCACCCACCATTAGCTCAGCAAACAACGGGCGCATACCGAGAGGATGCGCCGCCCAAAAAAGCCGCCTAAGCCCCGCAATGCACGTGCTGCGCGATAAATGGTGCTGGTTAACAAGTTGGGACGATAGTGTAATGGCGAGGAGCGTCCACCATACTTGAAGATGGGAAATACTTTTGCGATTCGCCAGTCACGTGGGATCCAACCAAACGATAACGATTGTGAAAAAAGGGTGGACAGTGTGGGAGAAATGCTAGTGGATATTTATTGTGTTTTTATATTGGAGCCTACATGATGAGAAGCAGTAGAAATGTTTGTTTATTTAGTAAGGAGAATATACTCGTATCACTAAGCAAATATGTGTATACATGTATATATTTAGATTTCGATTACATTTGCAACGGGCCAGAAGAAACGGTCAGGTAAAAAATAAGAACAACTTTGCGGTTAATTTGTTTATTATAAAATAGTCCGACAGTTTCGGAAGTGCAACATCCTTCCTCCTGGACAATCCCACAATGAACACCGAATCCTTATGCAACCTGCAAGCGAGGGAGTCTCTCTTTCTCTCCCTCTTTAAGGAGGGGAATACGCTGGAGAACGTAAAAAATCCGGTAACAACACGGCACTTGCTGAGTGGAGAGGATTTAAAAAAAAGGAAAGGCGCTGATTTTATTCAGAAAACGCGAGGCTGACCTTCTGAGCCGGACTTAATTTTACTCCCTCCTTTTCCGCCCTACAATTCTGAACTACAAGGCCCGTACGGCCCGAACTACATTACACTGGTCGCGCGACTTCCTCTCTCTTCGCGAAAGCACAGATAAGCGAGTGCGCTACAACTTGCACAGTGCTACTTTAAATCATTTTCAACAGCACGTAAAATACCTAAAGGACTGCGGCTAAGGCTGACACCGGCAATGACCGATCTTAATGCAGATAAAATGGCGCGGTGGAACAATATTATTGAGGACGCATCCTTGCCGCTAATGCAGGTAGTAATAGGACACGGAGAAAGAAAGACATTAGAATTAGAGAAGTTGGAAACTTCTCTTCGGAGCAGCCCGGAGATATCCCAAACAGAAAGAATGGAACTCAATAAATACGAATCCCAAAAAGAAGGAGGTGCAATGAACCACAAATTTAAAAAGATGCGGAGAGGCAATATCCTCATTCCAGATCACTCCTTTTGGGAGCACGGAGTTGGATGCTCAGGAAGCCAAAATAGAACTGAGAATTCTTCCATTCCAGATAATCCAACTGATGTACCCTTGGGTGAGGAGAAAAGCATATGTCCTGTGAGTCAAACCCCATCTGTAAGTTCGGCGCAACCAGAATCCAACGTTGTCAACCGATTGGACGTACCGCTCCTAGAATCTGAACTTAAACTGCTGTCAAAATGTCTCACATTCTGTCCCTCTACTGGTGAATGTAATGAATTTCAGCTGTACAGGATTTAGAAATTTTGCGAGGAACTTGCGCCTTCGTGAATACTTGTTCGACCGGGAAACGAACCCAGACAAAAAAATTCCGGGAGCATCAGACAAATGTTGGACACCGAGCGATGGTCGGGACAAACATCTCGATATGTACATTTCGGCCGTTCAAAAAGACGTGTTGATTGCATTAAAGAAAACAAACCCTGTCCGCAACAACCTATCAACTGATGAGCGGAAGGCCCCTTTCTCCCTCCGCCATCGGGATGACATTGTTTTAAAGCCGGCGGACAAGGGCGGAGCAATAGTGGTAACTAACAAACCTGACTACATTAGGGAAGGACTCCAGCAACTGAGTGATGACAATTTTTATAAGGAACTTCCTGCGGACCCAATACAACAGTTCATATCGAAAATCACCCTTGAACTCACAAGGCTTCTTGAAAATGGCGACATAACTAAGAACATGTTTAAAGCAATCACGCCCACCCAATCAGTACCGGGACGCTTTTACCTACTCCCTAAAATTCACAAACCTGGCAATACAGGCCGCCCTATTGTATCTTGCAATGGTACTCCAACAGAATCAATTTCCAGCTTTCTTGATTTTATTTTGAAAAACGCAGTTCCCACAATTCCGGCCTATATCAAGGACACAAACCATTTTTTGAGAGAGATGTCTGGACTGGTAATCTCCCCTGGCAGCTTCCTGGTTACAATGGATGTCTCATCGCTTTACACCAATATCCCACATTCCGACTGCATCAAGTATACCGTGGAGGCATGTCGAAACGCTGATATGGCACTAGAGATAAATGAGCACGCCCTTACTACCCTACTTAACCTGGTGCTTCGTTACCATTATTTCCAATTCGAAAACAAACATTACCTTCAAATTAGAGGCACGGCTATGGGCACAAAAATGACACCAAATTACGCGAACTTGTTCATTGCGGCACTCGAGGGACCCTTCTTGGAAGCTCAACCCATTCGCCCGCTCATATACAAGCGATTCCTGGATGACATCTTTTTTGTCTGGCCGCATGACGAGGCTAGCTTGCCTAAGTTCATTTCGGATTTGAACGCGGCCCACCCTTCTATATCTTTTACGCATAATATCTCAAGGACATCAGTAAGCTTTCTCGACGTCACCATTCAGGTAGAGGGACGACCACGATCACAGTCCTATATAGAAAACCCACAGATCGCCAGCAGTATCTGCACTTTGAAAGTGACCATCCACGGCATTGCAAGATGAGCATTCCCTATTCCCAGGCGCACAGATACCGCAGAATCTGCTCTCACAACGCCGACTTTGACCACAATTCCCAACAAATAAAAAATGCCCTCATTCGTCAAAAGTACCCAGCAGCAGTGGTCGATGATTCCATCAACAGAGCTCGCAACCTAAACCGCGAGGAAATTCTACATGGAGGGAATACCAGGAATGAAGGAAACCAGACAAATCTTGTCCTCACCCACTCATCTGCGTTGCCTAAACTTAATAACATTCTTTCGAGACATTTTAATATACTGCAACGAATTAGCCGGCTATCTTCAATTTTCCCAAAGCCCCCGCGAGTTGTTTATCGCCGCGGAAAATACTTGAAAGATATGTTAGTCAGAGGCAAGACGACTACCATTGAGGGCACTCAACGGGGATGCAAGCCATGCAAGAAAACACGTTGTAAGGTCGGTTCACACATGACAACCACCACTACTTGTAAAGCCAGCTCCTCAGATTACGTATTCAAAATAATTGCGCATCTAAACTGTGACAGCCAAAATGTCGTCTGCATGCTTCACTGTGCCATCTGTGGCATGCAGTACATCGGACAAACAGAAACCGCCTTCCGTAAACGCTCTAACAACCAACGTTCTCACGCTACAACACAACCGAACTTGACCATCGGGCTTACACAACCGAACTTGCTCGAACTTGCCATGGTAGTCGATGAAGATCGACTACCTCCAAGGATGCAAGATCGCCGTGCCCAGGGCCTTCAAACGCAACTTACTTGCATTCAGCCTGAAAAACTCTGTCCCCATGAAGAAGAATTACAGCCCCAGAACGAGAGCAAATTATCTTCTTGGGATCCCTGCAGATTTTCGTGACGAAATTTTTGAAGCGTGCCACGACGACCCGTCTTCCGGACATCTCGGCACAGCTCGCACAATTGGGAAAATCAAGCTGAAGTACTACTGACCCCGCCTTGCAGCCGACGTCACACTCTAGGTTAAAAGCTGCCGTGACTGCCAGCGACGAAAAACGACACCGACAAGACCCGCCAGACTTCTGCAACCGATCGGCGTCCCATCCAGGCCCTTCGAACAGATTGTAATGGACCCTCTGGGCCCGTTTCCTACATCGCGATCCGAGAACATGTGGATTGTTATAGCCACAGACAACATGACGCGCTACGCGGAGACCGGCGCACTTCCGAGGGGGACTCCACAAGAAGTCGCAAAGTTTTTCATAAGAAAAGTTGTGCTGTGACATGGAGCCCCGGAAGTCCTAATCACGGACCGCGGAACGGCTTTTTCTGAGAAGCTGATGCAACGGATATTACGCTACAGCAACACCGATCACCGAAGAACGACGGCGTACCACACCCAAACGAACGGACTAACGGAACGCCTGAACAAGACAATCGGGAATATGCAGTCAATGTACGTCGACGTTGAAGATAAGACCTGGGATTAAGTGCTATCGTACGTGACCTTTGCGTACAAAACGGCTATCCAGGAAACTACGCAGATGACGCCGTTCGAGCTAGTCTACGGAAGACGACCGACTACGCTGCTCGACGCCATGCTTCCGCACGTAGAACACGACGACATCAATGCCGACGTCCAAGGATACCTTCAGCGTGCGGAGGAGGCCCGTCAGCTGGCTCGAGTTCCAACAACGGACCAGCAGCTGGTGGATGCCGGCCGATACAACCTCCGACGCCGAGACGCCGGGATCGTGTGTGGGTTTGAACTCCCATCCGTCGACGCGGACTCAGTGAGAAGCTTCTGCTACAGTATTTCGGACCCTACCAGATTCTTCGACGTGTCGGCCAACTTATATACGAGGTGATCCCCGATGGTGATTCCGGAACATCACGACGACGCACGCAGCCTTAAGTCGTCCACGTAGTTCGATTGAAACCTTACTATGCAAGATGACGAACTTTTTTTTGTTTTTCCTTCAGACTGTGTATTATTTTAGCATCGGGTCGATGTACTCTTAGAAGGGGGGTAATGCCGCGAACCATGTATGGGTTTGATTAATAATTGTTTGTTTTTACTGCCGGGCCACGCCCGGCTGTGTTATCTTCTGCCAAACCAAGCGCGTCTTACATTCTTTACTTTTATGCGGCACGGGCTATCACATTCAGATAAGCAGAGTGTTTCGCTCTAACGCCACTCGCCCAGAATTATCTTCTGTGATCTACAATGTTCTCGATGTGAATAGACGTTTCCAGAAACACCTGCGCCGAATTAGTGAGCCCGAAATTAGTGAGCTCTGTTCGGCTAAGGGACCAATTCGAGCTCTCCGCCCCCACCTTTTCTTTGATGTGACCTCCTCAGAGATGCTGTCTCCAGTGTGCCGTGTGCAACGCGTGTATAATGATCACTTTCGTGCATCTTTGGACGTCTTTTCCGGCAATGTTAACTCTTTTAAACGCGCCCTGAAAAACGCATGCATTTGAAGCCACTGTTCCCCACTCAGTATGGTATAGAAGTTATCTCGTGTTCATGTTTTCCGTTCCCTTCCCATTTTCTACACTTGCACAGTTTGCCGTACACATACTTCCGTGTACCTATGTATGTGTGTCCGCACGTGTGTGTGCATGCATGCACGTGCGCATTTGCCTGCACTTGTTCACCTTCACATGCACCCGCGTGGGCATGCGTGTATGTATGTATGTTTTGTTTGCACTCCCGAGCGTATGTGCCGTGCATATATATAAAGTTTGCTTTATATGTACCTATTTCCAGTATCCATGTTCCCCAGTAAATTACGACGGTGGATTGTATTGAACTTGCGTGTATGCAAATGCACTTTGTAGTATACCTTGTCACAAGCCCTGTCTCAGCGCATGCTAATGTACCTGACTGTAATCTTAATTCCTTAAATGTATAAATTGAGTGTGTGTGTGTGTGCGTGCGCGCGTGTGTGTGTGTGTGTGTGTGTGTGTGTGCGTGTGTGCGTGTGTGCGTGCGCGCATGCGTGCGTGCTTACGTGTGTGTGAATGCGTGTGAGTGCGTGTGCGTGCCTGCGAGCACGCACGTGTGCGGTGGTACTATGTACTTTGTGACCCCTGCACTTCATAACCAGTCTCCATGTTTTACCGTTTGTTTATCTGTGTGTCGTCCTGTCCTTTTTGTGTGCACCACCCAAGAGGGCCTAGTGCTGTTGGTGGGCACCACCCAATAAACAATAAACCATAAACAATAGATACCCGAGTCACGGCCCGGGGGTTCAAAAGAAGATCCCTTTCACCCCGAGAATTCCCAGTGGCGCTGGCTACAACCCCCAAAGACAGGAAAAAAATACCTTAACATAAATACCCCAGCAAGTGGAGGGGAAAATCGCCCCGCCGGTAGCGTAGTGGTTATCGCACCAGAACGGTAATCTGGAGGTCATGGGTTCGGATCCCACTTGGCGGGCATTTTTTCTCCACTTACTTTATTTCTTTCGAAATACTTTATCGGTTTCAATGACCTACCACATTGTCCTCTTTGCTTTCTGAAGTTTTCATGACTGCCAACTCTTATTTCTGTCTTATTTTCAACGAGCCCGTCATTTCTCATTCAGATTCGCTGCATGCAAGCAAGGGCCTCTGTTTTGGCAGTCTTGGTGCCATAGGAAGCTTAAGGACATTCAACGCTGGTCGACAACTCTTGACATGTCGTAGACACTCGAGTCCCGGCCCGGGGGTTCAAAAAAAGGCAGCTTCACTTCGGGTAGTCCGAGCGGCGCTGGCTATCACCCCCAAGCACAGGAAAAAAAATACCTTAACATAAATAGCTCGGAAAGTGAAGGGAATAATCGCTCCGCCAGTAGCCTAGTGGTTATCGCACCAGACCGGTATTCTGGAAGTCGTGGGTTCGGATCCCACTTGGCGGGCATTTTTTCTCCACTTTCTTTTTTTCAAAATTCTGTATCTGTTTCAATGACCTATCACAACCTCCCCTTTGCTTTCCGAGGTTTTCTAGACTGCCAACTCTTATTTTGGTCTTATTTTCAACGAACCCCTCATTTCCCATTCTGATTTGCTACATGCATAGCGAGGGCCTCTGTTATGGCAGTATTGGTGCCATAGGAAGCTTAAGAGGGTTCAATGCTGCTCGCTCACTCTTGACATTTCGTAGACACTCGAGTCACGGGCGGTTGGTTAAAAAGATGGTTCCCTTCACCCCGAATAGTCCGAGTGGTGCTGGCTACCTCCCCCAAGCACATGAAACGAAAATACCCCACAAAACGAACGGTTGATGCCGGGGACGTAAGGCAACTATCAGGGACCAGCTCTCCGCGCACGATAATGGCGTTGCGGCCGGTGTCTCTCAGAGCAGGAACTTATTGACCGGAGATGTCACCGGTTACAACTGGCATACACCTTGCAGCACTTTTCGTTTGTAGCTGGCGTTGCTTTTTACACTGGGAACGTCATAATGCCAATGTGTCTTTATTCCCGCGGTGTTGTTGCGGTATGTCGTGACACTTCTCAATAGCGCATGCCGACACCTTCTCCCTATTAGAAGACCTGGAGCGACAGCGGTCTGCGTAATGGCCTTGTGTTCCACAATTTTCACAGCGGATGTGGTGGCCAGTAACTGTGCAGTTCGGCGTGCTGTGCCCAGTTTTTCCACATAAAAAGCGTGTGGGAGCTCTCTGGGAAGGACGGTCTGCTTGCGACTCTTTTCGTTCGTCCCTGGTATTTCCCAAATTTGTGAGAGCTTTTGCTTCGAGGAAGCGATCGCAAGATTCGGCCACTTTGGTCGACTTGCAGTCCCTTTCCTTAATGAAAATGACCAGCTGGGATGAGCAACACTTTGAGAATTGCTCCGCGATCATCTTGTCGCGTAATGCTTCGAACGTCTTGGGAACCCCAGACGTTTCGACCTATCGGTCACAATAACCGGAGAGTCGCGTAGCGAACTGAGTTCCCGTTTCGCCATCCTCAGCTTTAGCCTGGCGGAATTTTTTATTATACCCTTGAGGGGTAAAACAAAACCACTGAAGGAGCGCCAGCTTGACTTTTTGGTAGTCCAGAGAATCTTCTGGCGTCATCCTTCCGTGCACGCAGATTGCGTCACCGGTGAGGCATGTGCTTAATCCGACAGCCCATTTATCTTCTGGCCATTTTTGAGCTGCAGCGACCCTCTCAAACCTTAGGAGGTATGCATCCAGGTCATCTCTGTAGACAATAAATGGGGGGATAAAGTTATGCGGGCTCGTCGACATGACAGGCACGGGGTAAGGTTGGGCTGCAATGGAGCCCTCAGCTTGTGGGCGCTTTTGCGCGTCTTACTGTAGCCTTAAGCTCAGCCTCAGGCTCTCTTGCTTTGGGTGTTCAAGCTCTGCTACGGCATTCAGAGCTTCCCAATCTGCCGCCCTTTCATTACGCAACAGGTCCTGCTCCGATTTAACCCATTTCCGCAGCTTCGGCATCGCGGAGTCCCAGCTCCTTTCCGCTGGCCACTAACTTTTCCACCTCCATGTCGGTTCTCTGTCCCCACGCCTCTTGGATAAGCCTCGTGACCTCTTCGTGATGTTATTGAAGAGGTCCTGTCGCGGACACGAATAGTGATGATCTCAGTGTTAGGTGGTGGGAACCATGAGGCGTACACACGGGGTCAATGATGACAGAGGCCACAACACGGAGGTGAAGTGTAGATGCAATATATTGCAGAGAGCGAAAAGGCCGGGAGACGAAGAACGGGACGGGCAAAAATTAACAAAAGATAGAAATAGAAGAATGAAACACAAACCGATAGGAAAACGCAACCAAGTCCTTCCTGTCGCAGTTCGGTGGCGATTCGGTGAACGCGCACAAGCGTAAAAAAACCAGAACAGTCTCACTCGCGTAGTCCGTTTGGACTCGGTCTAGAGTAGCTCGATGGCTCCACGCTGACCGGAACGAAGCGAAGCCACCAGGCGCAGCAAAAACGGCAGGAGAGGGATCCCGGCGCTGTTGCCTGGTGCAGTCCCGGATTCGGTTGACCACCAGGAGGCACCTCGTGATGTGCCGGCGTGGTCGCACGCGCGCCGTCGATGAGTTTACTCGCAGCTGATGCAGGCGCACCCCAAACGCTCGGCCACCCAAAAGCCCGGTCGCGTTCCTCCTGCGTTTCCTCTTCTCTCTTCTCTGGAGGCGCATGCCCATTAGCGAGTGATTGCCCTCGTCTCCTTCCGCTTGTTTCTTTTCTGCGCCGGTTTCCTTCCTGCAGCTCATCACAGTCAGCAAGTACAACCACTGGGACCCGGCATCACAGCTCGCCAACGTGTCCTTCTCTCTCGACAAAACCACCCTGGTGTGGTTCGAAAACAAGGAGTAAAAGCTGACTACGTGGGAGAACTATCTTACAGAGATTAAGAAGACTTTCGGAGATTCAGGCGCCAAGAAGAAAAAGGCTGAGCAAACTCCCGCGCAATGAGCCCAGGTTCATGGAGAAACCTGTAAAACGTACATCGAGGAAGTGCTCAAGCGGTTCCGCTTCGTTAACCGTAGCATGTCCGATGAGGACCAGGTGGGTCACCTGCTCAAACGAATTGCTGAAGACGCGTACAACTTTTTACTAACGGAGGAAGACCTTGCGTCTGCAAAGGACATTATTCGCAACTGCAGGGCGTTTGAGGCACTGAAAATGCGAAGAATTGATCCCACGTTGGGTCGTCTAGCAAACGTCACCACCGTGGTGAGTGTGGATTTCCATTCGAACCCTTCCGTAGATATCGCATCACTGGTTCGCAGAATTATCAGAGAAGAGCTTGGCAACCAAAGCGTCTGCCGCGACTCGCCCTGCCATCATTGTCCCCCCATAGACCATCAGTGTGCATTGCAAGAGTCACCAGAAGAGCCTCCTATGCCCTGGTGTGAGGGCAGTTCGAGGTGTCGGCCAACCCGTTTTCGGGATGAACGATCTGGAGCCCGAGGTAATCGGTCCCCGTTTCGGGGTCTTGCATCGTCCAATAGTGACCCTCTGCCCCGACCACCCGATGACCCCAGATGACCCTTCGAAGGATACGTTGCGCCACGAACGCCTCCTCTTTGTTATAACTGCGACCTCCCAGGTCACATATCCCTAATTTTTCCCTATCGCCTACGGCCGTTTGAAGGACACTTCGTGAGACCACCTACGGCAATGCGCAACAACCCGCCTTACCAAAACGACCATACTGGCTTCCACTATCTACCATTCTAGCCAGTCGAGCAACACGCGCCACGACTCACCCGCGTCCGACCGCAGCTTCTCTCCTCCACGTACGCACCAAGCCCGATCACCCCCGCCGCAAGGAAGGCGAGGATCGCCGACTCAGGGAAGCTAGGTTCTGCGACCCACGGGAGGACGTCGCGAGACCGTCGCTTTCACCAATTCTCCCACCTGTGATGATGTCAAAAACAAAGTGATCGTTTGCGTGAATGGTGTAGAAACGTTAGCTTTAGTGGACACCGGTGCGGCACTTTCGGTTATGAGTCTTCCAAGAATGGTCTTGGACACAAAGTTATGTTTGCGTGTGATCGCAACATTCATTCCCCCGGTGTCGGGGGAGGGAGAGCATCTGCGCGCTGTCGGTGTTCGTTCCGCGACCGTTACGCTTGGTGAAGAGGCCTTCCGGACGCAGTTTTAGATGCGACGCTGAGAGGAGCATATTTTGCCGGGAGCACTGTCCTGCGTGTGTCGGCGTCCGCGTCCGCTCAGCTGCGTCTCTAATTCGCTCACCCCCATTCCTCTCCCCGATGGCGAACACTCTCGCCCAATATCTGGGGGAGCGTGGCGCAGCGCACTCTCACTCCGCCGGTGGGCGGCGCTGCGCGCTGTGCGCATGTGCAGTACTCTCTCTATCCGCTGTCTTCGGCGGCGCGGGCGATTGTCGACTGAGAGACCGGCCGCAGTGCGGCACTCCGCTTATATGCGCAGCGCACCCGAAGGAGAGGAGACAGCGGAGAAGAGCCTCCGTCTAAACGACAACAACAACAACGTCTCTCATTATCCTCAAAATCACGCCCGCATTCCCTCTCGTGGAACCCGTCGATGTGATTGAAATGTAATTCACGTTCACTACGCGTTTCACGCAATCCGACTAATCGACCGAACGGAAACACCCAACGGAACCCCCTTCAGCGTCGCATCACACCAGGGTTCCCGCGAGGGGAGGTGGGCGTAATTTTATTGTGCTGGCGCAAGCAACCCATGACGTTATTTTGGTATAGATTTCCTACGCGACAGCGGAGCTACTCTCTACTGTGGTACTGGCGAAATTTCTTTCGGGGTGAAATTCTGCCCACACAAATTGATGATCCCAGCGCGACCAGCGCAGGTGTGCTTTCAGTTATTTAAAATACCCTGTTACCCGCTATACCAGCTTCCTTTATTCTAGTGAACTCTGCTCGTCTTCGTTCGAAAAGCTGCACTATTTTAATTGAAGGCGATGCGAACAATATGGTCAAGAAACATATTTTGGTATCCCGAGCTCTGGTCGAGGCCACAGATGGACGTAGTCATGTGTGGACGGTTAATGCATCCAGTGAGCCAGTAGTCCTTCCCTGTGGATTCAAGATTTCAAGCTTCGACGAACATGTCAACGCAGCCATTCAAGCGGTGAATCACAACCCCGATCATACCACGCCAGAAAAACCTGACTATAACGCCGCCTTTAGGCGCATGATCCACAACTTCCTTTCGTCCGTCGAACAGTGCGATCTACTGAAACCGCTCACTACTTATGTGTCGACTGTCTACTTTGCCCAGGCGTTCATTCCTTTCCCGTTCCTGCCTCCCGGTTTCAGCATCGAATCAACACCGGCGATGCGACCACTATACGCCAGAAGCCATATCGAGTGTCGCCTTCCCAACGAAAAATAATAATGACCAGAACAAAGGGGTGATTCGTGAGTCCTCAAGGCCCTGTGCCCAAGACGTGATATTGGTCAAGAAAAAAGATAACTCATGGCGATTTTGCGTCGACTATTGTCGTCACAATGCTGTCACAAAAAAGGACGTATATCGGCTACCGCGCATCGATGACGCTTTCTATTGCCTTCATTACGCATCATATTTCTCCTCTCTCGATCTCAGGTCAGGGTATTGGTAAATTCTGGTACACCCATCCGACAAGGAAAAAACAGCCTTCGTCACACCAGACAGCTTGTTCGAATCCAACGTGAAGCCTTTTGGGCTATGCAATGCGCCTGCGACGGTTGAAACGTTTATGGACACAATTTTGCGCGGCCTTAAATGGGAAATATGTATGTGCTATTTGGACGACATCCTAATCTATGGCACGACGTTTAGCGAGCATAACCAATGCCTTCTAATTGTTCTCAACAGGATTCAAAAAGCAGGGTTGTTTCTGCATTCTAAGAAGTGTCATTTCGCAGAACGTCAAGCATTCGGGCTGGGGTTTCACGCCGACAAGGACGGTATTCGGCCCCACCCGCCAAAGAACTCAGCAGTTCGAGGCTTCGTCACACCACGTTCGTTAAAAGACCTCATAAGTTTTTTTGGCCTTTGTTCCTATTTTAGACGTTTTATTAAAGATTTCGCCGAACTTTCTCACCCACTGAATTACCTGCTACAGAAATACAGCCCTTTTGTGTGGACGCCAGAACGTGAAGCCGCCTTTCAGCAACTAAAGTTTTTACTTACTTCAATCCCACTTCTCCGCCACTTCAACCAGCTGCCCCTACCGAACTTCACACCGATGCGAATGGGGTCGGCGTTGGTGCTGTACTCGTCCAGCAAAATAGCGGCGCGCAGCACGTCATCGCTTATGCCAGCCGAATGTTAATGAAAGCCAAACGTAACTACACCGTTACTGAACTTACATTGATCCTCGCCATTCAAAAGTTTCGTCCATACCTGTATGGGCGTCACTTCAACATCATCGCGGACTACCACTCACTATGCTGGATTGTTGGTCTGCAAATCCCATCCGGGCGGCTCGCCCGCTGGGCATTGCGCTTACAAGAGTACGATTTTTCCGTGTCGTACAAGAGCGGACGCCGACACACTGATGCAGACTGCTTGACACGCCTTCCTGTCCCGGTGCTTCCGTGTGACGACGATCATTTTGATGAGTGTATGGCAGCTCTGCCGACTGCAGTTCGTACCTCCAGCTTGAAGGAAGAACAACTGAAGGATAGTTCTTTAAAAACTATGTTTGATGCAGCGCAGCGGGCGCAGCCATCGTGCCCGTTTGTCGTGCGCGATGGCTTGTAGTTCAAGAGGAACTATTCGGTGGATGGCGCCCGCTTCCTTTTGGTTATTCTAGTAGCCTTCGCGCCGCTAGTTTGCATGCTACGCACGACGACCCCACCACGGGTCACCTTGGCTTTGTGCGCACACTACATTGGCTCGAACAGAAATTTTACTGCCCAGGAATGCGGCGACATTTCAAGCAATACGTTGCCGGCTGCCCGCAATGCCAGCGTCAAAAACGCCCCGGGAGACCTTCGCCGGGACCTCTGCATTCCGTGACTCCACCTATGTCACCATTCGAAAAAGTGGGAATAGATCTTCTTGGACCTCTACCGAAGTATTCGACAGGTCACCGGTGGATTATCCTGTGCCTCGATTACCTGACACGTTATCTCGAGACGGCCTCTGTCGTTGCAGCTACAGCTGAAGACGTCTCAGCCTTCCTTCTGCATTCTGTTACCTTTTGTCATTGCGCTCCTCACGTTATCAACAGTGACCGAGGGCGCTAGTTTACGGCAGACGTTGTCGAAGAACTACTGAGACTTTGTCGCTCTGTCTCTCGCCACAGCATCGACTACCATCCGCAAACTAATGGTCTGAGGGAGCGCACAAACTGCACGCTGACCAATATGCAATCAATGTATGTTATGTTCGACCAGAAAAATCTTAACACTGTGCTACCATTCGTTAAGTACGCCTACAATAACGCCAAACACGAAATTACTGGCTATGCTCCATTTTTACTACTGTAAGTCTGTGCTCCAAGTAAATTTCTGGACAGCATCTTGCCCTTCTCACCACATCACCACATTTCACTCGCCCAAAAATTGTGCCCTGCTGAACAAGCGCGCCGGATCTCCCGTATTCGTAGTCTGAGCTCGCAAGGTCGTACCAAGGCTCGCTTCGATGACAGACATCCTCCCGTCGCTTTCACTCTGGGCGAACTTTGGATATGGACTCCGGTGCGCAAGAAAGGACTAAACCAAACTTTCTTCTCCACTTACCGCGGACTGTTCGTGGTGCTCTCCCGCTTCAACGATGTCAACTATGTTTTCGCCAAAGTTACATCAAAGGGTCGCCACTCGAGCAGGATGCAGGTCTTGCATGTATCTCGCATTAACGCTGTCACTTTCGCACCCCTTAAAACTCGCTCAGGAGCTTCGTCTGCCACGGGGGAAAATGGTACGATGGAAAGGGACGAAGCGAAACTTGGAGAGAAGACAACGAAAACACACTGACTGGCCGCTCTGTGCTGACCGCTCCCGCCTACGAATTCCCTGCGCACCTGCAAACCCATCGCATCCCCTACGACCGTGTCAATATATACATATATACATATATATATATAAATATATATATATATATATATATATATATATATATATATATATATACATATGTATAAGGAATCAGAATAGGAAATGACGGGCTCCTAGGAATAACACAGAAATAAGTGTTGGCAGTCAACAAAACCTCCGAAAGCAAAGGGGAGGTATTGGTAGGTAAGTGAAACAGATAAAGAATTTGGATAGGAAGAAAGAAAGCGCAGAATAAATGGCCACAAATTGGGACCCGAACCCACTCTTTCTCAACTTTCCTTCTTTCTTTCCAAATTTTTGATCTGGTTCAATGACCTACCACAACCTCCCCTTTGCTTTCCGCGGTTTTCTTGACTGCCAACCCTTATTTCTGTGTCATTTCTACGAGCCCCTCATTTCCCCTTCGGATTCGCTACATCCATAGCGAGGGCCTCTGTTCTGGCAGTCTTGGTGAAATAGGAAGCTTAAGAGGGTTCAACGCTTGTTGACCACTCTCGACATGTCGTAGATACTCGAGTCACGGCGCGGGGATTAAAAAGAAGGTCGCCTTCACGCCGAGAAGTCAGAGTGGCGCTGGCTACCATTTCCAAGCACAGAAAAAAATTACATTCATATAAATATCCCAGGAAATGGGGGGGGGGGGTTTGGCGGGGAAATCGCCCCGCCAGGTAGCGTAGTGGTTATCGCAGCAGACCGGTATTCTGGAGGTCGTGGCTTCGGATCCCACCTGGTGGGCATTTTTTTTTTCGCTTTCTTTCTTTCCAAATTCTTTATCTGTTTCAATGACCTACCACAACCTCCCGTTTTCTTTCCGAGGTTTTCTTTACTGCCAACCCTTATTTCTGTGTTATTTCTACGAGCCCCTCATTTCCTATTCAGATTCGCTGCATGCACAGCGAGGGCCTCTGTTCTGGCAGTCTTGGTGTCATAGGAAACTTAAGATGATTCAACGCTGGTTGACCACTCTCGACATGTCGTAGATACTCGAGTCACGGCGCATGGATTAGTGGGGCTGGCTACCGCCCCCAAGCACTAGGAAAACATTACATTGATAAAAATACCCCAGAAAGCTGGAGGTGGGGGAGAAATCGCCCCGCCGGTAGCGTAGTGGTTATCGCACCAGCCCGGTATTCTGGAGGTCGTGGGTTCGGATCCCACCTGGCAGGCATTTTTCTCCGCCTTCTTTCTTTCTTTCCACATTCTTTATCTGTATCAATGACCTACCACAACCTCCCCTTTGCTTTCCCACGTTTTCTTGAGTGCCAGCCCTTATTTCTGTGGTATTTCTACGAGCCCCTCATTTCCTATTCTGATTCGCTACATGCATAGCGAGAGCTTCTGTTCTGGCAGTCTTGGTGCCATAGGAAGCTTAAGAGGGTTCAACGCTGGTTGACCACTCTCGACATGTCGTACATATTCGAGTCACGGCGCGGGGATTAAAAACAAGGTCCCCTTCACCCCGAGAAGTCAGAGTGGCGCTGGCTACCACCCCCAAGCACATGTAAAAGTTACATTGATATAGATACCCCAGAAAGCAGGGTGGAAAATCGCCCCGCCGGTCGCGTAGTGGTTATCGCCCCAGACCGGTATTCTGGAGGTCGTGGGTTTGGATACGGCCTGGCGGGCAATTTTTCTCCGCTTTCTTTCTTTCCAAATTTTTTATCTGTTTCAATGACCTACCACAACCTCCCCTTTGCTTTTCGAGGTTTTCTTGACTGGCAACCCTTATTTCTGCTGTTTATAAATATAAATAAATAAATAAATAAATAAATAAATAAATAAATATATATATATATATATATATATATATATATATATATATATATATATATATATATATTTGTATATATATATATATATACACATATATGTCGAAACGTGGGTGCAGACACTTGGAAAACACTGAACAAGGGTTTTATTGTTCCCAACAGTTGTGAAAGGAGAACCTTTAATCTTCAGGGGTTATTTTAGAATAGACAGAAAAACGCTTATACACATTTTGCCTCTGAGGGCTTCCCTTTCTCCTCACCCTCGTCAATGAGAGCTCTCGGGCAGAGTAAAAGCGGGGGAGAGTAAGAATAAGATGTCGTAACTATACTACAGAAGGTTGGAAAAAGCAAGAAAAGAGGAAGGGAAAGAGAAAAGTTGTAAATGGGAAGGAGGCACAGTTGCGGCATTGATAGACAGAAAAGAGACGCATAAAGTTCAACCAATGTGTGTCTACAGAGAAAACGGCGTGCTGCGTCGACGTGCGGAAAGCGAGATAGAGATACATAAAATTTGGAGAGTCGAAGCTCAAAATCCTGAACGAAAAGTTTTGGATGTGCCATCCACAGACTCTCTGTCTGGGGATGGCATGCTTCTCTGCCATCCACATTATCGAGAACTGGCAAATCTCTCGACGCAGGACATAGTCCCACAACTAAAACCAGCAATCATGCACGGAGAAGGAACATCTATACCATACACGATAGGAATTTTAGGACTCGACATTAACACCCCATTCGACAGGGCCAAACACGAGGCGATTTTAAATTCTATCAATAAACTCGAACTCGGAAAAAAGGATTTCAACTGCGTACCAAATTTTTTTGAAGAGCAGAACTGCTAAGATAGATTGGAGAAATCTAATTGAAGGAATTCGACATGACTGACAGAGGAAGATCGCAAGGCTCGGTTGTATCACCTTTTATTCTCAACATTGTGATGATAGGCCTCCCTGGGGAGCTTAATGGCATTTAAAACCTCAACCACACCATATATGTGGATGACCTCACATTATGGGTGGCAGGATTCAGTGATGAGAATATACACATCACCTTACAAGAAGCCAGAAAAAGGGCTTTGGAGTTCTTATCTTCGAAAAGCCTGGAATTGCCCCCCGGGAAATCAGAATTACTGCTTAAGCAGTACCGAATATCGACCAAAGAAACCCCAAGGGAACATGACATAATCACGCTCACCTTACATAACACGCGCATTTCGATGGTGAACGCTATCAAAATATTAGGCCTCAGAATACAAGAAAACAGTTCAAACACCGAAGCGGTCAGGGCCGTGGAGAAAAGCGTAAACCAGACCATCACGCTTATATCCAGAATAATAGATAGACAGCACGGCTTCAACGAAGGCAATATGACAAGACTCATAGAAGCATACATAGCATGACGAATTGCATACACGAATCTTTTCTCCTAATTAAAAAACGAAGAAAACACCAAGGTGAATAACGTGATTAAAAGAGCGGACAAAAGGTTCCTAGGATTACCGTTCAGCACCTTAAATGAGAGACTGGTGGCCCTTGGACTCCACAACACCCTCCCTGAATGAGATACTCGAAGCACTACAACTACCACAGCTTCAGAGAATAAATGAGGAAAACAGGCAGATACATCCTAGACAAACTAAACACCAGAACCAGAACAAAGCACGAAGGACGCAAACAAGAAATGGACGCAAGAACCAGAGAGATGTTCATCATAGCCAGGATCCCAAGAAACATGCACCCAACTTACAACTAAGAAAGAATAGAGCCGACAAAGAACGCTATTCACAAGAAATATGGTAAAGTAGGAGGCACCCGGTTCCGCCCAATAACGAGGACTTAAACGAAAATCAACGATTTGTGTTGTCGTCGACAATACGGGATGTATCCTGACAGCCTGCGCGGTTATTACCAAATGCCCGCTGATCGGAAAGAGACGAAAATAGCCCACGTCATGGGCACCGCGAATTCGCAGAGAATAATAAGCGATTCCTAAACAGCAACTCTAAACCCACCAGGCTACATCTCGACAACCGCATACAAATATATAAGAGACATAAGACGAGAATCTGTAGCCTAAACCGCAATAATATTGCCTCCAGTGCACTGCGGAGTGTCTATTTAATGATGTCGCGCATGATTCTGCTCGAGATCTAGTCTATCGAGCCCCCCCCCCCCTGCCGACACTACTAGATAAAACAGCTGATGACAGAGACCCGCTCGCAACGTATAGAAACATCGCGTACCACTGTAGTAGCATCAGGAAAAAGTAGCCAGAGGCACACGACAATCACTATAGATCTCGAGCCATCGTTTGGCGACAAACACAGTTAGAAACTTTCCCTAACTCACTTCTGTATAGCTAGTATACCTCTGGATCATCAGTGATATTTGCAAAACTCGCGGCCAAGGGTCATACCTGAAACACAAAATATGGGTATGCACAGGAAGTCAAAAAGACATGCAAAAAAAAACATCTCTAAATCTTGAGCAGAGGGAGATGGCGCTGCTCAGCTCCGAAGAACTACTAAAGCAACCACTGATCCAAGAAGCTTAAGCAGCCGCCGAGTGTCACGGACTCCTGGTCGACGATTGAAAAGAAGGGCAGTGAAATCCCACTTCTTCCCTTCTGGTTTTCAGGGGAACAAATAAAGTTGGTTCTCTCTGCCTCGCTGTCTCGTGCCATATTTCCCGAAGAGCTCGGCAAAGACCTCTCATATTGTATTGTCACTGCTATCCGCCATGCACAGCCGCTGTTCCTGTTGAAAGGGTTCATGAGGAGGTGGCCTCTATACCACTGTTTCGCCACCCGACCTGCTAACACCATTAACCTGCCAATTCTATTCCTGGGCCGGATGCGGGCCACCCTTGCCACTGGTTCCAGTGATAATTCTGCCTAACTGTAGTTTCGCAGCAATTGTTCCTCCTGTTGCTCCGACGTGGCGACATCCCCGCTTACACCTTCGCACTGTCCGACCAGCGGACTATTACGGAGGGCGGAATTTGAGGCCACATCTATCATCTCTTACCGATCAGAAACACGAAAAATGGCATTATAACTACCTTGTAGCAGGATGATACTCGTCCTTGTAATGGCTGCTGCCCTCCAATCTTTACTCCACCTATTATCCTCTTCACATCACCGTTCCAACTAAATGTAGCATGCGACTCCCGAGAGCGGCCACACAGGTCTCCGTGACTGCATTACGCTCTTCGTCCCCTCTTCAGCCCGTCTATCAGGGACCAGCCCAGCTAGGGGGAAACTAGGACCGTGTGGTTTGGGCGAAGAGAGGTGCATCAGTTGCAAATAATAAAATTCCGCAAGTTAATCTTTCAAATTTTTATTAGTAGAGGTAACAAATGGCTTCTGAAGATTTGGTCGAGACAGGAGCAATATTTTCGGTTATACATGATGATTTGAGTTCTATTGAGCGGGAGGTGTGGACTGTCTAGGTGGGGCCTTCTGCACATGACGCGGATAAGACAGCAATAGATATTTCGGGATATTGTGCATTTCCAGTGCTCATCACTTGACCATACAATCAGATATTGTATGCTGTGTTTTCATGGTTTGCCGAAAAGCTCATATTAGCTGGATTTTTTCTCGTGGATGCATGCCGTCATCTACAATCAGCCACCGGTAATGGATATTTTAAGTCGCCAACAATATCACTGACCCTGGGAGACAACTGTGTTATACTTGGCTGCCATTAGCACGTACCGTTCATTTGTGCTGAAGATATTGTCACGAAGCCAAGGATGACGTAGTTGTCTTGGAGGAGAAACAAGTTTATTGGAGCGAACTTGTGCTCCCCGAACAACTCAAAAAGAATACAGAGGCGGCGAAGCAGCAGACAACAAAGAGACTTGCGCAGGTGAGTGTCGTCCAACCGAATGCCGCGGCATATGCTCTACCTGCTTTTATCTTTCGGCGCGAGTGTTTCTGGAACCGTCAATTCACATCCAGAACATTGCAGATCACAGAAGATTATTCTGGGCTGGCGACGTTATGGCGAAACAGTCTGCTTATCTGAATGAGATAACCCATGGGGCATAAAAATTAAGAATGGAACACCTGCTTCGCATGGGACACAGATAACAAAGCTGGGCGCGGCCGGGCTATAAAAACAAACAATAAATACACAAACCAATACATGGTTCGCGACATTTCATCCCCTTTAGGAGTGCATCAAATCTGTTCTAAAATAAACCTACAGTCAGAACAAACACCAACAACAAAACATAAAAAACCCTCATCTTGCGAAGTACGGTTTGAGGCGAACCACTTGGACGACATCGGGTCGCGTGCGTCGTCGTGATGTGCTGGAATCACCATTGGTGATCACTTCATAGGTTAATTGGCCAACCAGTCGTAGAATCTGGTAGGGTCCGAAATACAGTCGCAGAAGCTTCTCACTGAGTCCGTGTCGTCGTATAAGAGTCCAAATCCACACACGATCCCCTGGTTGATACTCGGCGTCTCGGGGTCTGAGGTTGTAGCGGCCGACATCGACCATCTGCTGGTCTGTTATACGAACTGGAGTTAGCTGGCGGGCCTCCTCCGCATGTTGAAGGTAATCTTGAACGTCGGCGTTGAGGTCGTCGTCTTCTACATGCCAAATCATAGCGTCGAGCACCGTAGTCGGTCGTCCTCCGTAGAAAAGCTCGAACGGTGTCATCTGCGTAGTCTCCTGGGTCGGTGGGCTGTACGCAAACATGACATACGCGAAGACTTCGTCCCAAGTCTTACGTTCAACGTCGACGTACATAGGCAGCGTAACCGCGATCGTCTTGTTCACACGTTCCGTCAGCCCGTTGGTTTGGTGGAGGTACGCCGTCGTTCTTCGTTGATCCGTGTTGCTCTAGCGTAAGATTCCTTGCATCAGCTCCGCATTGAAGGCCGTTCCGCGGTCCGTGATGATGACTTCGGGGCTTCATGACGCAGCATAACTTGGTTAATAAAGAACATCACGACTTCTTGTGCAGTCCCCCTCTTAAGAGCGGCCGTCTCTGCGTAGCACGTCATGTAGTCTGTCACTAAGAAAATCCACTTGTTTTCTGATCTTGACGTAGGGAACGGGCCCAGAAGGTCCATTCCAATCTGTTTAAAGGGCTCGATGGGACGGTGATTGGCTGTAAAACTCTGGCGGGTCTCATCGGCGGCGTTTTTCGTCGCTGGCTGTCACGGTAGCTCCGGACGTAGTGGGTGCCGTCATATGTAAGGCCGGGCGAATAGTACTTTGCCTTTATTTTTCCTATCTCGCGAGCTGTGCGTAGATGTCCGAAAGACGGGTCACCGTGGCACGCTTCCAAAATTTTCTCACGTAGGTCCACGGGGATGACAAGAAGGTAATTCGCTCTTGTTCCGGGGCTGAAATTCGTTTTCACGAATACGTAATTTGTCAGGCTAAATGCTGGTTAGCTGCGTTAAAAGGTCCTATGAACGGCAAGGTTGCATCCCTCGAGGTACTCGATTATGACGCGTAAGTCGGGGTCGGCACGCTGCTGGGCGGCTAGGTCTCTCTCCGTCACGATTCCGAAGAACGCGCTGTCTTCATCAGAGTCTTGTGGTGGTGGGTCGACGGGGGCGCGGGACAGGCAGTCGGCGTCAGAGTGTTTGCTGCCGGATTTAAAAACGACTGTAACGTCGAACTCCTGCAGGCGCAAGCTTCACCGCCTAAGACGGCCAGGGGGATCCTTCAAATTGGCGAGCCAACACAGCGCGTGGTGGTCTGTCACAACCTAGAATGGTCTTCCATACACGTATGGGCGAAATTTTGAAATCGCCAATATAAGAGCCAGGCACTCTTTCTGAGAGGCAGAGAAGTTATTCACCTCTTTCGACAGACCACGGCTGGCATAGGCGATCACCTTTTCGCAACCGCTTTGCTTTTTGACGTGGACGGCACCGAAGCCTATATCACTGGCGTCCGCGTGCATTCCCGTTTCGGCGTTTTCGCCGAAATGAGCGAGCACGGGCGGGCATTGAGGCGGTTTCCCAGCACTCCGAATGCTTTTTCATGGTCGTTTTCCCAGCTGAAAGATGTGGTATCTTTCGTCAAGCTCGTGAGTTGCTCTGCTATGCATACGACGTTTCAGGCGAAGCACCGGTAGTATGCGCACAACCCGAAAAATCTTCGCACGCCCTTCTTGTCTTTATGCCTTGGGGAGTTCGCAATGGCTGAAGTTTTTGCCGGGTCAGGTTGGACTTCTGCGGCGTTGACGACGTGGCCCAAGAACTTGAGTTCCTCCTATGCGTAACGGCACTTTTCAGGTTTAAGCGTTAACCCTGAAGTACGAATGGCCTCGAGTACAGACTCTACCCTTGCAAGGTGTTACTCGAAAGTCCGGGTGAATACCGCAACGTCGTCGAGGTATACGAGGCATGTGAGGCACCTAAGGCCAGCTAGCACAGTGTACATGACTCTTTGAAACGTCGGTGGTGCTGTTCACAGCCCAAACGCCATCACCTTAAACACGTATAGGCCGTCCGGGGTTACAATTGCGGTCTTCTCTCGGTCTCTCTCGTTCACCTCAATTTGCCAGTAGCCGGTCTCGAGGTTTTATCGATGAGAAGTACTTCGCAGGGCACAGGTGGTCGAGGGCGTCACGGATTCGTGGCAGGGGGTAAGGTCCTCTTTGGTAATTTTGTTCAGTAGCCGGTAGTCGAGGCAATATCCTAATGTGCTGTCTTTTTTCTTTACCAGTACAACCGGCGCAGACTTGGGTCCTGATGGCTTCCCGCTCGTGGGAAGAGACACGGTACGGTGTCTGTCTGGTAGGTCGGGCTCCATCTTCGGGTATTATTCAGTGCTTCGCTAGAGGTGTCTGATGTTGTTTTGCACTAGCCAAAAAACATTCGCATTAGTGACGCACCAATTATTTGTTCTGTTGTCCTGGCGGTAGCGCCGGATTCACGTGAAATGGCTGCGGGAGCCTGAAGGTTTTTACGGGTGTGCGTTCAATGTCGGCGACCACCCTCGTCACTTGCTTCTTGCGTTTCTTCGGAGAATTATATTGCAGTGGCCTTGTTAATATGCTGGTATCCCTCGGTGAAATTAGTAACCAAAACGTAGGATTGATGTTCCCTGAAGAGCGCATTGCCTCTTGCGATAGAGACAGCACGGTACAGAAGCGGCCTTTGTTCACTGTCTACGATAGCGGCGAGGTCAGAAGGAGCGTCTTTACAGTAGACTGCGATCATCAAGCTTCGCCGGGGTGGCAGGGTGACAAGATCATCGGTAATCCTTACAGCAGCACGACGTTCGGGGTTCAGTTTCGGCGTCATGAAGTGATGGGGGAAAAGTTATTGGCTTGGTCTGCATATCGAATATTGCACCGTTGTCTATAAAAAAATCCATTCCAAGAATTACGTCGCGGGAGCAGTTAGGCAGAACGACGAACGCCGAAGCATACGTTGAGCCGTTTATGGTGACGTGCGATGTGCACGTTCCAATTGGCGTTACGAAATGGCCTCCTGCTCTGCGTATGTGGGGACCGTACCATCTCGTCACAACTTTTTTCAGCTTAGACGCAAATGTACCGCTCGTTACTGAGTACTCAGCTCCCGTGTCTATGAGAGCGACTACGTCAAAGCCGTCGATGCACAGCTGAACGTCGGACGCCACCTTCCTCGAGTTCCGGGTGCGCCGTGGCGTCTTTTCTCTCTGCTTGTGCGTGTTGACGGTCGCACACTATGCGTCGTAGTCTTCGTCGTATTCTCAGCGACAGGTTTGGTCTTATGGGGTAGGCGTTCCGCCGTTTTGCTGTCGTCCTGTTCGGAAGTCACGCCAGGGTTAGATCGGGTCGTCGGGCTGACGGCATGTCTTGAATCACGGTCATCAGCAAGTCGCTGCGTCGTTGGAGGGTTTTTATTTTTCCGCGGTATTTTAACTTCACCTCCAGAAGTTGCATGCTAATATTTTCCCTCGCTTGGGCTGGAGGATCTTCCACGTGAGAACTCAGCACTGCCGCGGCAGTTTGGTGACTGGTACGGGTTGGGCGACGGTGAACGGTTGAATCAGGCTGGTTCTTGGTTGGCGTTGGACAGGTAGTCTTTGATCTCAGTAGGTGCTGGCCGGGTCGGGGTTCATGGTGCGCCGACGGAGAAGCCTCGCAAACTGAGCCTCTTGTAGAGGCAGCGACGATAGATGTGGTTGGCCTATCCGCAGTGGTAGTACAGCGGTCGATTATCGGGCGTTTGCCACACCTGGGTCTTCCTTGGGGCGGGGGGTTGCACCGCAGGTGGTCGAGCCGGCGACAAGGGGGCGACGATACGGAGTTTCGTGATGGTAGGGCGCAGTTGGGCGAGGCCAGCGAAGAGCAGCGGCATAGGACATGGTTTGCAGCTCGCGGGGTGCTTCTTATGTCGCTGAGGTTCCCTGCGCTTCCGGCACTTCTTCCCTAATCACATTGGTAAGGGAAGCGACTCTCGGCTGTGGCGGCGTGGCGAGAAATTTCCGCATCTCCTCAATCACTATATTGCGGATAGTCGCCCGTAGGCTGTCTGCCAAAATCAGCATTCTGTCGACGTAGTTCGTATTGGCCGCACCAAGTTAGTTTCGGTCATACTTCTCAGTCCGAATTTCACAGCTTTCTCAATTGTGCTGGCTTCTGTCACAAATTCACCGACGGTTTTTCGCGAGTTGCCGACAAGTTCAGTAAAACAATTCCTCCTTCACACCGAGCATTAAGAAGCGTAATTTATTTTCTTCAACCTTGCATTGGTCAGCACGCCTGAAGAGCCTCTTCATCTCTTCGACGAACACAACAACACTTTCATTAGGGTGTTGTGTCCGTGTCTGCAGCAAGGCTTCCGCCCGCTCTTTTCGCAAGACCCTGGTGAACGCCGTAAAAAATTTGCGTTCTGAAATCGTTCCACGACTGTAGAGAGCTCTCATTTTTTTTTCGAACCATATCCGTGCTGAGTCCTCAAGGTAGAAAAACACTTGCCTTTAGGGTCTCCTAGTGGTCCCATCGATTGAACAGCCTGACCCGTTCCACTTGAACCATGCAGACTTAGGGGTGCTCCGAAGGTGACCCATGAAATAATAGGGGCTCCCTGGGTTGCTGAAGAACGCGGGCAGGACTGGGAGCGAAGTCATGGTGCGTGCGTTGATCATGGAGGTGGTCACGACGTATTCTTTTTTCACTTTATCCGGAAGCAGTCCAAACGTCCAAACTCCGAAACGTCGTACTAAATATTGTTATGTTTTTTGCGGTGACTCTAATTTAGAAATATATATATATATGTATATAAATATATATATATATATATATATATATATATATATATATATATATATATATATATACCAGCCCCTGTTACCACGCTGTAGCCGTTTGCTAAACAACCCCATTATATTTTGGTGGAGGTCGTAGTCTTTGCACAGTCCCCGGCCTGGAACTACGAAGCAAGCGAGTGCTCCCTCCCGTCTCCAGAGGAATTGAGCATGACATGACCCCCCCGGAGCCTGGGCCTCCATCTCCTCCGGGTCACTGCGTCAACGCGACACCCCCCCCCCCCCTGTTTCACCGGCAGCGACGACATCGATGCAGAAGATTGGCTCTCAACAAACGAAAGGGTGAGCACCCTTAACCGCTGAGATAACGTTGCCAAACTCAACAACGTCCCTTTCTCCCTCGACAAATTAGCTGAGTCGTGGTTTCATAACAATGAACCGAAGATGCAGACTTGGTCGGCCTTGAAGACGAGGTTCCTGGCAGCGTTTGGTCGCTCCGCTCTACGCAAGCTAAACGCCGAACAACGCCTACGCGTCCGAGCCCAACAGGACAATGAAAGTTAATGAGTTACATCGAGGACATTGTAGACCTTTGCAAGCGAGTTGACCCTGCGATGTCGGAAAGCGAGAAGGTCAGAAACGTTCTCAAAGAGATAGAAGAGTTGGCCTTTCAGATGTTGCTAAACAGGAACCCACAGACTGTGGACAAATCACTACATGGTGCCTGAGCTACGATGAACTGCGCAAGCAGCGTGTCGTTACTCGCCAGCGCACATCGCCCCATGAAGAGTGCTCACGGGGATGCCTTTCCTCTCCCACGATGCACATGACCTTTCTTCTCTTCGACCGCACATCGAGGAGTTCGTGCGCGCAGAAATTGCTTGACAGCTGGCTCTGCTTCCCAGTGTTCATGAGCCTGTGCCTTCGAATTCACTGCCTTCGACTGTACGCCGCGTATTCCGGGAGCAAGTTGCCGAGACCCTTCCTGCAGTTCGCCAAGCTACACTTGTGCCGGCCCCGTCGTAGTGACCATCGCGTCACCCGTGGCGCCCCTGTTCGAACCAAAAGAGACAGTGCCCTTCGAACAACCGGTGGCAGCGCCCATCGCACCACCAGTGACAGTGGCGGAGCCCCCCGGTATTCCTGCAGCGCTCTTCAGTTACGGTTCAGTGGTCCGGCAACTGCAGCCCGGTGCTTTCCAAGCGTACCAGTATGTGAGAGACCAGCGCGCGACGCCTTGTCCTCGGCTACCACCTGAACCGCTGAACCCCTGGCGCACATCTGACAAGCGCCCTATCTGTTATGCGTGCTGCAGGCCCGGACACGTCGCTCGGTTGTGCCGTCGGTGGCCACCGCCTGCTAGCGACGTCCATCGAGTGCCTCCTTGTGGACCGAAACCGTACTACAGCAATGGAGACTTGGGTCAGGCACTGAATTCGCCCTCTGCCGACCGTCCGTCGTTTTCCAGCAGTCGCTCCTTTTCCCCGCCTCGCCGTTCGCCGTCTCCCATGCGTCCCCGCCAGAATCCGACCGCTGAGGGAAACTAACGGCCTCAGTTCCCGAGGCAAGAACTGCAGCCCCGTCGAAATTCCGAAGCCCTACTCTCTCAACCGCCAATGTTACAGACGTGACTGTTGAAGGTGTCGCCATCCTCAAGCTTATTGACACTGGTGCCGCTGTGTCTGTGTTGAATGAACGTCTACGCCGCTCAATACGTAAAGTTACGACGCCTCTCTTTGACCTGAAACGTCAGTAAACTTATTTCTATTTTCTACGTCTTTCTCGTTTGTCTCTGTCTCTACTAACTATATATATATATATTTATATATACATATATATATATATATATATATATATATATATATATATATATATATATATATATATATATATATATATATATATATTTATATATATATATATATATATATATATATATATATATATATATATATATATAACACAGAAATAAGGGTTGGCAGTCGAGAAAACCTCGGAAAGCAAAGGGGAGGATGTGGTAGATCATTGAAACAGATTAAGAATTTGGAAAGAAAGAAAGAAAGTGAAGAAAAAATGCCCGCCAGGTGGGATCCGAACCCACGACCTCCAGAATACCGGTTCGTGGGTTCGGATCCCACCTGGCGGGCATTTTTTCTTCACTTTCTTTCTTTCTTTCCAAATTCTTAATCTGTTTCAATGATCTACCACATCCTCCCCTTTGCTTTCCGAGGTTTTCTCGACTGCCAACCCTTATTTCTGTGTTATTTTCAACGAGCCCCTCATTTCCTATATATATATATATATATATATATATATATATATATATATATATATATATTGGCAGTAAAGAAAGCCTCGGAAAGCAACGGGGAGGATATGGTAGGTCATTACTAAGAGAGACGGGAGTATCGCCGCGTTTGCAGCATCGTGCTTGAAACCTCAACCACGCTTGTGGATCCAGGATCCTCTTTCGGCAGCATCAGGGTCGATCGTGATTGCTACTGGCATGTCGCATGTGGCTTACCGTAGCTTTTTTGGACGATTTAACAACCGCCGGAGCTTGGCCACAAGCAGCCATGGGGTTCCATGCGGCTATTACGATCGGACTTATAACTTCGAAAATGGGTCCTTCTTTTACAGTCCGCTGAGGAACAACCACGTCGCTCACTATTTTCTCCGGCACCAATGATTGTTTCTCGTGCGACAGAAGACGCAAATTCCGCACGCTGAGTAAACTTTCTGTGGGTAAATTTTGATAGTGATGAATCATGAAACACGCACCTAACCCATCATTTCCAGGAACGCCGAGATGTGAATTTCCTCGTGTACAATAGGCCGATGGCAGTTATAAAAAACTGCTATTCACGATGTAGAAAAATGTGTTCTTCTTGTGGTGTTAATGTGTAGGGTTTCTCTGACAGACGAAGGAAAAAGATTTTTCAATTTGCCTTCTCAAGTCCATATTGTGTCCTACGTCCGTTGTCTTGGGAGGAATGCTATCATTATTTTTATGTTTTATATGAAAAGTATCCAGTCACTATTGGAAAAAAACAATTGTGTTGCAGCATTACTGGCGTAGTCATTTGAAACGCGGTACATACCTACGCGTTGCCTCTAGCCTAAAGAACCAGAAGTAATAAATAGATGTGAAAATCAAACTGTAAATAAACTTCTTGAAAATAAATATTTTTTCCAGCTATAAACTAATGATCCTGCCCCCAATTATCGAGTATGCCTACGTTATTTTGTTACCGATCATGATTTCCTACAAAAATAAAAAAGAAAGTGTCCAAAGAATATCCGTCAAAATCATCTTCAAGTACACCCTTAACGACACCTCCACAAGCTGGTTACTTCTCGTGGGGGGCATTTAACACTATCAGCAGAGTAATTGTAGCACCCTTCAAATTGCTAAATGAGGTAGTCCAGGATCAGCTGAAAAAGGATATTTCCAAACATTTTTCCCTCTCCGAATATTTCTTCTGCCTCTTTCTTCTGCCTTCTGCCTTCTTGTACCTCTGCCTACTGGTGATGAGGTTGGCATGCTTCTCTGCCATCCACAGACTTTTCGTTCAGGCTTTCGAGCTTCGACTCTCCAAATTTTATGTATATCTCGCTCTCTTTCCGCACGCAGACGCAGCACGCCGTTTTCTTTGTAGACACACATTGGTTGAAATTTATGCGTCTCTTTTTTGTCTATCAATGCCGCAACGGTGCCTCCTTCCCATTTTCAACTTTTCTCTTTCCCATCCTCTTTTCTTGCTTTTTCCAACTTTCTGTAGTATAGTTACGACATCTTATTCTTACTCTCCCCCTCTTTTACTATCCCCGAGAGCTCTCATTGACGAGGGTGAGGAGAAAGAGAAGCCCTCGGAGGCAAAATGTGTATAAGCGTTTTTCTGTCTATTCGAAAAAAACCCTAAAGAAGAAAGGTTCTCCTTTGGCCACTGTTGGGAAAAATAAAACCCTTGTTCAGTGTTTTCCAAGTTTCTGCACCCAAGTTTTGACCTATTACTACGGTAGTCCGGAACTTCTTACCTGCTATATACACATCTATATATGTATATCTGATGAAGGTTGGCGCAATTACCCTTGGTGCGAGGTGCGACGAGTCTAGCCATTTTGCGATGCTCTCTTTACCCATAGATTTTCATCATTTATCTCTATCTGATGCCTGAGCACTTCTACCTCATCCTCTGTAGTTACTCTTCTTCCTAGTGTCTGCATGCGGGCTCAATGCTCGAGCTCCCGCGTAAATGATCTCTTTGTGCCGTGACATTACCAGCGAAATTTGTCCTTTTAAATGATAAAAGTTGCGTGTCGGTACGGGTCTGATACTAGACCTGTGTTTTTGTCGCCTCTTGCTTAGCCAAAGCATGCAATCATGCAAGAACTGATTAACACAGTAACCACCCTAGTACCGCGACAGTAGATCGCTTCGAGCCGCCAGCGGGATCTGCGACTGCTTCCTTGCCTTCGTGGTGATAACGTTGAGAAGTTTCCCGACATCTACACAAGAACTACCACAATTACAGTTTAGATGGCTATTGAAAGCTACAACACGTCTCGTATTTGCTTACCAAGCTCGCTAAGACGAGGTGTTAAAACAATGAAGAACTTATCCCTGACTGGTCATTTTTTCCATGCAGCCATGCCAGACATGTGGCTGATCTTCTGCTGCAGTATGGGGAAAAAGCTCAACGGCTGGATGCAACATGCTCACTAGACGTTTACTTCGTAGAAAAAAGATGTTCTTATGCTGTGCCCCTGCATAAACAATCATATCCAGAAGGCAGAACGGGTGCACCACAAATTTGAAGATCGGGCAGTTCCCGTTTTTACCCCGTGGTGGGCAGAACGCCGTTACAGTTGTCAATGTCGTAGCAACCTGTCAACAGGTGGACGAGCTAGACACAATCAGCCTCCAAACGACAAGCTGGTACCTCCTTTTCTCGTAATTCAGAGTTCTGCACGGTGAACTCGGAACGAAACGGAACCGCCCTATTGGTGTAGCAGTGACAGATAATAAATAATGGCCCCATTTTAATAAGGAGTTAAGTGCAGACGGTGAGGGTAATAAACCAGACATATTGTAAACACAGGCGGGGTGGATCTACAGCCACAGGCCAAAGAACAACAAAGCACTGTAAGCTCTAAACCTAACAACAGAGAGAAGCCGAAAACAGGATGGCGCACGGGCCGGTGTCGGCATACGTGAGAAGCTAAGGCAACTAGCCCCACCAAGGAAGCCACGGCAACGCAATTTGCCAATGAAGGCGTCAAAAAAATACTACGACCAAGGCATGGGCAAGCTGCAGCCAGAACAATTCAAGTTCTCCTGAGAGACTGCATATTGTCCCATGCAAACATCGACCCAACCGACGCCTAAGACGACACGCTGCGCACCAATACTGGCAAGAATATAGCAGTCATAAGTTCCCCAAGCAACGAAAAAGGGAAAGCCTACAACAATATCACCGCGCTGAAGATCAGGGATCCCAAGCACCAGATTGTGGCTGATTCAACTCCTCCACAGGAGTGCAGTAATGGAGTCATCCACAACGTGCAAAGCAAAGAAAGGGAAGATATGATCTATCGCAGCTTAGTTAACAAGAGGAACGCCATAATTCTGCAAGCACAGCTAAGGGTAACGACAAACTCCGTGGCAATTGTTTTTGAGGTAGGAAAAGTTCTCTACTGTGTTTACAATACAGCTACCGAGTACCGCTGCTACCTACACCAAAAACTACACGAAATTAGCAATCGGTGGAGACGACTGGGACAGAGCAGATGTCTGCCCGGCACCAGAAAACAAGGTACGCACTGGCTGCTAAACGATGAATGCCCCATCGGATCATTTTTGCGTACCGAAAGGCACACTGTGCGGCCCGTTCACAAACAGGGGACCAGAAATGCAGCAGGCGCTACCAGACACCCTTCAAACTTGAGACGAGAAAGCCGTGCGAAGAAGAAAACAGCTTTAGGAAGGCGAAATTGAGACAAGAACCAAAGAACGCTCGGAGAGGATGCCGGCTGTTTCCTGAATGACGTAAAGACACAGACGTCCATTTTTTCGGTTCTCCTGCCAGCGGGCAAAGGGGGAAATCCGCCTCAGGAGAGGGGTAGGACGGGCAGATATTTCACTCCCGCCCACATGAAGAACTCCAGGTCGGCTTCCAGACATAGAGGCGACTCCAAGTCGATATCGAGGCCGAGGTCCAAGTCCTTATGTAGAATGGGGCCAACGCATCGTCGAGGGACAGCCGAGAGGAGACGCACTCGACCAACGCAATGGGCTGGGCAAACGCAGTCTCCCAGGGTGGCAAGTGGATACACAAACTACACCTCACAGCCGAAGAAAATAGCCAGTCTGAGATTCCCAACATCACAAAGTTGCTAAAATATGCACTTGAAGAAAAAAGACAACCTAAAGAAGAAACTACCAAACTGAAGACCGAGACTCGCACGCTAACGGAGAAATGAAAATGGATGTAACCCAAAATGACAAAGCAACAGCAACCCCAAGTGGCACGGGTAATATATCTCTCGCAGCAAACAGATGGGCCGTACAGCGCGTAGACAAGATGACGAACAATCGGCCACAGTCACTGCACAGACACCGAAGAATACATGGCCGAGAAGTTCAAACAATGCAGCAAAGAACTAGATCAAGAAAAAGAAGAGCAATGCACAGAGCTCTATGATATAGTTGAAGCGTCAATAGCTAGGATTGTTAACAATCTAAATGTGATGCTAAGTGTACTAGAAAACGCTAGAACCCACGAAGGTATGACAGGTTTATTAGGCCCCGCAAACACCCCGATACCTTACTGTAGACAGTCACTGATTGAATCGATGAGAAACCAAAATGAGAACTAACATCATTGCGTGTAAAAACAACACCTACATTATCGAGAACTGGAACGTACAGAAACAATAGAGGCGACCTGAAACTCGTCGAAAACCACAAAGTGTAAAATAGGTCAGCCCTAATATACCTACCGAAAACTGGAGGGATAGCGGAGGGAACCTTTTACAAAGCTTTGTGACTACCAAAAGGGATCAAGAAGGTCGGGAAGAAAACGGCCAAAAGGTTGCTTAGAAGAAATATCACCACATCCTAACATCACAACGGAACAGAAACTACACAACACAAATTCATCAAAGTTATACGTGGAAGAAACAAAAACACTACAAGACACTTGTACTTAACCTCTACAATAGGAAAAAGAAAAGAATGAGTTCTTTTCACTACTGAAGAGCGTTACGAAGATTGCCGACAAATATCCCTAAATCATAGAAGGCGATTTCAATACTCGCCACGCTGAATGGCGATACGACAGAGATACCAAAAGGAGCCGTACGTTATGCATAGACGCCCAAAGCCTCGGCCTTACTCTCCAAACGGACACGAGTTTTCACACAATGAAGGGCAACAGCATCAGCAAAGACACGACACCCGACCTAACGTTCACCAGAAACTTGGGATAGAAATTCGGTAGGGCTAACCTACACGAAACACTAGGAAGCAACAACTACATTATACAAAGGACATTCATAACAGGACCTCCTCAAAAAATAAAAGCCAAAAAAATCCACATAAGAGAATGGGATAAGTTACGAGAGAAAAAATCCTCTAGAAAAGAGGCAGAAGCAGAATACTGTGCTCTACTAAAGCGTGTCGATGATTTGATCAACCGGCAAGAGGACACGAGGACACCCACAAAAGCAATACCTCAAGAGGCCTACCTGAGGAAAGCAGACTCCTGACTTTTGGATGTGTGGGAGGCAAAGAACAGCCTGCAGAAAAGACTGGACTCCCAACAGCACAACAGAACATCTGAAGGAAAATAGCAACCATAAAAAAGCGAATACAAGAACATGAAAACAAACTGGCGAGACAAAACTGGCAGGACATGTGCAACAGAATGGACACGCAGATCCGCTTAGCAAAAAACTGCAGCATTTTCAGGCACATAATTAATCCATAAGGCTGCAAAACGGCAGAAAAAGAAAACCTAAAGAAGCATATTCACCTGTCCAAAGGCACAGAAGACGACTTATTCAAACACATCCGAGAGAAATATTTTTTAGACACGCATCAACTTAACAGTCAGGACGGAAAACACCGAGGCGCACCATACCCCACACTCGAGAGACGAATTTAGGAAAGCGAGGTAAGGGCGACCATCCAGGAAGTCAAGCCCAAATTGGCGCCGAGACCGGACGGCCTCACAAATAAGATGCCGTCCCGGTAAGAATCACAATAAGAAACATGGACGACACTTCCATAGAAGCAATGAGCAAATTCTCCAATCAAGTTGAGAACGAAGGACAACTCCCGAAAACATCGAGGACGGCGAACATAATAATGGTTTCCAACATGGAAAAAAAGTTACAGCTGAACAATTTTAGGCCAATATCATTCACATCATGCCTCGAAAAGCTCCTTGAGCAAATAATCCTCAATTGACTAAAAACATGAAGTCAAACAGCCTTTACCCTGACCCGATGATTGACTTTAGAGCAAATCTCTCGACGCAGGACATAGTCCGAGAACTAAAACCAGCAATCATACACAGAGAAGGAACATGTATACCATACACAATAGGAATTTTAGGACTCGACATCAACACACCATTCGACAGCTCCAAACACGAGGCGATTTTAAATTCTATCAATAAACTCGAACTCGGCAAAAAGGCCTTCAACTGCGTACCAAATTTTTTTAAAGAGCAGAACTGCTAAGATAGATTGGAGAAATCTAATTGAAGGAATTCGACATGACTAACAGAGGAAGATCGCAATGCTCGGTTGTATCACCTTTTATTCTCAACATTGTGATGATAGGCCTCCCTGAGGAGCTTAATAGCATTGAGAACCTCAACCACACCATATATGTGGATGACTTCACATTATGGGTGGCAGGAGGCAGTGATGAGAACATACACAGCACCTTACAAGAAGCCAGAAAGAAGGCTTTGGAGTTCTTATCTTCGAAAAGCCTGCAATGCTGCCCCGAGAAATCAGAACTACTGCTTAAGCAGTACCGAATATCGACCAAAGAAACGTCAAGGAAACATGACATAATCACGCTCACCTTACATAACACGCACATTTCAAAGGTGAACGCTATCAAAATATTAGGCCTCACAATACAAGAAAACGGTTCAAACACCGAAGCGGTCAGGACCGTGGAGAAAAACGTAAACCAGACCATCACGCTTATATCCAGAATAACAGATAGACCCCACCGCTTCAACGAAGGCAATATGATAAGACTCATAGAAGCATACATAGCATGACGAATGCATACACGAATCTTTTCTCCTAATTAAAAAACGAAGAAAACACCAAGGTGAACAACCTGATTAAAAGAGCGTACAAAAGGTTCCAAGCATTACCGTTTAGCAGATCAAATGAGAGACTGGTGGCCCATGGACTCCACAACACCCTGAATGAGATACTCGAAGCACTACAACTACCACAGCTTCAGAGAATAAATGAGGAAAACAGGCAGATACATCCTAGACAAACTAAACACCAGAACCAGAACAACGCAGGAAGGACGGAAACAAGAAATGGACGCCAGAACCAGACTGATGTTCATCATAGCCAGGATCCCAAGAAACATGCACCAAACTTACAACTCAGAAAGGATAGAGCAGACGGCGAGCGCTATTCACAAGAAATATGGTAAACTAGGAGGCACCCGGTTCCGCCAAATAACGAGGACTTTAACGAAAATCAACGATATGTGTTGTCGTCGACAATACGGGATCTATTCTGACATCCTGCGCGTTTATAACCAAATGCCCGTTGATCGGAAAGAGGCGAAAAAAGCCCACGTCATGGGCACCGCGAAGGCGCAGAGAATAAAAGGCGACTCTTAAACAGCAATCCTAAACTCACGAGGCTACATCTCGACAACCGCATACAAATATATGAGACATAAGACGAGAATCTGTAGCCTAAACCGCAATAATATTGCCTCCAGTGCACTGCGGAGTGTCTATTTAATGATGTCGCGCATGAGGCTGCTCGAGATCTAGTCTGTCGAGCCCCCCCCCCCCCCCCCCTGCCGACACTACTAGATAAAACAGCTGAGGACAGAGACCCACTCGCAACGTATAGAAACGTATAGAAAAGTAGCCAGAGGCACACGACAATCACTATAGATCTCGGGCCATCGTTTGGCGACAAACACGGAGAGAAACGTTCCCTAACTCAGTTCTGTATAGCTACTATACCTCTGGATCATGAGCAATCTTTTCCAAACGCGCGGCCAAAGGTCAGACCTGAAACACAAAGTATGGGTATGCACAGGAAATCAAAAAGACATGCAAAAAAACATCTCTAAATCTTGAGCAGATGGAGATGGCGCTGCTCAGCTCCGAAGAACTACTAAAGCAACCACTGATCCAACAGGCTGAAGAAGCCGCCGGGTGTCACGGACTCCTGGCCGACGATTGAAAAGAAGGGCAGTGAAATCCCACTTCTTCCCTTCTGGTTTTCAGGGGAACAAATAAAGTTGGTTCTCTCTGCCTCTCTGTCTCGTGCCATATTTCCCGAAGAGCTCGACAAAGACCTCTCATATTGTATTGTCACTGCTATCCGCCATGCACAGCCCCTGTTCCTTTTGAAATGTTCATGAGGAGGTGGCCTCTATACCACTGTTTCGCCACCCGACCTGCTAACACCATTTACCTGCCAATTCTATTCCTGGGCCGGAGGCGGGCCACCCTTGCCACTGGTTCCCGTGATAATTCTGCCTAACTGTAGTTTAGCAGCAGTTGTTCGTCCTGTTGCTCCGATGTGGCGACATCCCCGCTTACACCTTCGCACTGTCCGACCTGCGGTCTATTACGGAGGGCGGAATTTGAGGCCCCATCTATCGTCCCTTACCGATCAGAAACACAAAAAATGGCAATATAATTACCTTCTAGCAGGATAATATTCGTCCTTGTAATGGCTGCAGCCCTCAAATCTTTACTCCGCCTATTAACCTCTCTTGACATCACTGTTCCAACTAAATGTTGCATGCGAATCTCGAGAGCGTCCACACAGGTCTCCGTGACTGCATGACCACTCTTCGTCCCCTCTTCAGCCCGTGTATCAGGAACCAACCAAGCTAGGGGTAAACTAGGACCGCGTGGTTTGGGCGAGGAGAGCTGAATCACTTGCAAACAATAAAATTCCGCATGTTAATTTTTCAAATTTTTATTAGTAGGGGTAACAAATGGCTTCTGAAGATCTGGTCGAGACAGGAGCAACAATTATTTCGGTTATACATGATGATTTGAGTTCCATTGAGCGGTAGGTGTTGACTGTCTAGGTGGGGCCTTCTGTACATGACGCAGATAAGACAGCAAGAGATATTTCTGGATATTTCGCACTTCCAGTGCTCATCGCTGGAGCATATAATAGGATATTGTATGCTGTGTTTTCATCATGTGCCCAAAAGCTCATATTAGCTGGATTTTTTCTCGTGGATGCCTGCCGTCTTCTACAGTCAGCCACCGGTAATGGATATTTTAGGTCGCCAACAATATAACTGACCCAGGGAGACTACTGTGTTATACTTCGCTGCCATTACCACGTACTGTTCATTTGTGCTGAAGATATTGTCACGAAGCCAAGGATGACGTAGTTGTCTTGGAGGATAAACAAGTTTATTGGAGCGAACTTGTGCTGCCGTAACAACTCAAAAAGAATACAGCGGCGGCGAAGCAGCGGACAACAAAGTGACTTGCGCAGGCGAGTGTCGTCGAACGGAATGCCGCGGCATATGCTCTACATGCTTTTATCTTTCGGCGCGAGTGTTTCTGGAACCGTCAATTCACATCCAGAACCTTGTAGATCACAGATGATTATTCTGGGCTGGCGGCGTTAGGGCGAAACACTCTGCTTATCTGAATGAGATAGCCCATGCGGCATAAAAAGTAAGAATGGAACACGTGCTTCGCACGGGACACAGATAACAAAGCTGGGCGCGGCCGGGCTATAAAAGTAAACAATAAATAAACAAACCACTTCATGCTTCGCGACATTTCCCCCCCTTTAGGAGTGCATCAAACCGATGCTAAAATAAACGTACAGTCAGAACAAACACCAACAACAAAACATAAGAAAAATCCGTCATCTTGCGAAGTATGGTTTGAGGCGAACCACTTGGACTCCTTCGGGTCGCATGCGTCGTCGTGATTTGCTGGAATCACCATTAGGGATCACTTCATAGGTTAATTTGCCGACCCGTCGTAGAATCTGGTAGGGTCTGAAATACAGTCGCAGAAGCTTCTCACTGAGTCCGCGTCGTCGGATGGGAGTCCAAACCCACACACCATCCCCTGGTTGGTACTCGGCGTCTCGGCGTCGGAGGTTGCAGCGGCCCGCATCCACCAGCTACTGGACCGTTATACAAACTCGAGCGAGCTGGCGAGCCTCCTCAGCACGTTGAAGATATCCATGGAAGTCGGCGTTGAGGTCGTCGTCTTCTACATGCCGAATCATAGCGTCGAGCACCGTAGTCGGCCGTCTTCTGTAGAAAAGCTCGAATGGTGTCATCTGCGTAGTCTCCTGGGTTGGTGTGCTGTAAGCAAACGTGACATACGCGAGGACTTCGTCCCAAGTCTTACGTTTAACGTCGACGTACTTCGGCAGCACAACCGCGATCGTCTTGTTCAGACGTTCCGTAAGCCCGTTCATTGGGTGGTGGTACGCCGTCGTTCTTCGGTGATCCGTGTTGCTGTAGGGTGAGATTCATTGCATCAGCTCCGCAGGGAAGGCCGTTCCGAGGTCCGTGATTATGACTTCAGGGGCTTCATGACGCAGCACAACTTGGTTAATAAAGAACTTCACGACTTCTTGTGCAGTCCCCCTCTGAAGAGCGGCCGTCTGTGCGTAGCGCTTCATGTAGTCTGTCGCTACGAAAATCCACTTGTTATCTTATCATGACGTAGGGAACGGGCCAAGAAGGTCCATTCTAATCTGTTAGAAGGGGTCGTTCTAACAGGCTGTAAAAGTCTGGCGGGTCTCATCGGCGTCGTTTTTCGTCGCTGGCAGTCACGGTAGCTCCGGACGTAGTGGGTGAAGTCCGGACGTAGTGGGTGAAGGTGAATTGGGTGACCCGGAAGACGGGTCATCGTGGCACGCTTCCAAAATTTTGTCACGTCGGTTCACGGGGATGACAAGAAGGAAATTCGCTTTTTTACCGGGGCTGAAATTCGTTTTCACGAATACGGAATTTGTCAGGGTAAATGCTGGTAAGCTGCGTTTGAAGGTTCTGGGAACGGCAACGTTGCGTCCCTCGAGGTAGTCGATTATGACGCGTAAGTCGGGGTCGGCACGCTGCTGGGCGGCTAGGTCGCTCTCCGTCCCGATTCCAAAAAACGAGCTCTCTTCATCAAGGTCTCGTGGTGTTGGGTCGACAGATGTGTGCGACGGGCAGTCGGATTCGGAGTGTTTCCTGCTGGATTTATGGGTCACTGTAACATTGAACTCCTGCAGGCACTAACTCCACCGCCCAAGACAGCCAGAGGGGTCTTTCAAAATGGCGAGCGAACACAGCGCGTGCTGGTCTGTCACAACCTTGAATGGTCTTCCATACACGTATGGGAGAAATTTTGAAATCGCCCATATAAGAGCCAGGCACTCTTTCTGAGAGGCAGAGAAGTTATTCACCTCTTTCGACAGACCACAGCTGGCATAGGCGATTACCTTTTCGCAACCGCTTCGCTTTTGGACTTGGACGGCACCGAAGCCTATATCACTGGCGTCCGCGTGCATTTCTGTTTCGGCGTTTTCGCCGAAATGAGCGAGCACGGGCCGGCTTTGCAGGCGGTTTTCCAGCTCGCCGAATGCTTTTTCGTGGTCGTTTTCCCAGCTGAAAGACGTGCTATCTTTCGTCGAGCTCGTGAGTGGCTCTGCTATGCATACGACGTTTCCGATGAAGCACCGGTAGTATGCGCACAACCCGAAAAATCTTCGCACGCCCTTCTTGTCTTTACGCCTTGGCAAGTTCGCAATGGCGGAAGTTTTTGCCGGGTCAGGTAGGACTCCTGCGGCGTTGACGACGTGGCCCAAGAACTTCAGTTCCTTCTAAGCGTAACGGCACTTTTCCGGCTTAAGCGTTAACCCCAAAGTACAAATGGCCTAGAGTACAGACTCTACCCTTGCAGGGTGTTAGTCGAAAGTCCGGTTGAATACCGCAACGTCGTCGAGGTATACGAGGCAGGTGTGGCACCTAAGGCCAGCTAGCACAGTGTACATGACTCTTTGAAACGTCGGGGGTGCTGTGCACAGCCCAAACGGCATCACCCTAAACTCGTATAGGCCGTCCGGAGTTACAATTGCGGTCTTCTCTCGGTCTGTCTCGTTCACCTCAATTTGCCAGTAGCCGGTCTTGTGGTTCATCGATGAGAATTACTTCGCAGGGCACAGGTGGTCGAGGGCGTCGCCGATTCGTGGCAGGGGGTAAGGTCCTCTTTGGTAATTTATTCAGTCGCTGGTAGTCAAGGCAAAATCCCAATGTGGTGTCTTTTTTCTTCACCAGTACGACCGGCGCAGCCCAGGAGCTTTTCGATGGCTGTGTAATGTCGTCGCTGAGCATGTCGTCGACTTGGGTCCTGATGTCGTCCCGCTCGTGGTAAGATACACGGTACGGTTACTGTGTGGTAGGTCGGGCTCCATCCTCGGGTATTATTCAGTGCTTCGCTTAAGGTGTCTGACGTTGTTTTCCACTCGAAAAAAACAGTCGCAATAGCGACGCAGCAAGGCCAATAATTGGTTCTGTTGTCCTTGCGGTAGCGCCGGATTCACGTCAAATGGCTGCGCAAGCCTGAAGGTTTCTACGAGTGTGCGTTCAATGTCGGCGACCGCGATCGTCACTTGCTTCTTGCGTTTCTTCGAGGAATTCTATTGCAGTGCCCTTGTTAATATGCTGGTACCCCTCATTGAAATCAGTAACCAAAACGTGGGATTGATGTTCCCTGAAGCACGCATTGCCTCTTGCGATAGAGACACCACGATAGAGAAGCGGCCTTTGATCATGGTCTACGATAGCGGCGAGGTCTGGAGGAGCGTCATTATAGTAGACTGTGTTCATCAAGCTTCGCTGGTGTGGCAGGGTGACAAGATCATCGGCAATCCTAACCGCAGCACGACTTTCGGGGTTCGCTTCCGGTGTCATGGAGTGATGGGGGAGAAGTTGTTGGCTTGGTCTGCATATCGAATATTGCACCGTTGTCCATCAAAAAATCCATCCCAAGAATTACGTCGTGGAAGTAGTTAGGCAGAACGACGAACGCCGAAGCTTACGTTGTGCCGTTTATTTTGCCCCGGGACTTGCACGTTCCAATTGGCGTTACGAAATGGCCTCCTGCTGTGGATATGTGCGGACCGTCCCATCTAGTCACAACGTTTCTCAGCGTAGACGCAAATGTACCGCTCATTACTCAGTACTCAGCTCCCGTGTCTATGAGAGCGACTACATCAAAGCCGTCGATGGACAGCTCAACGTCGGACGCCGGCTTCCTCGAGTTCCGGGTGGCCGCGACGTCGTATCTCTCTGCTTGTGCGTGTTGACGGTCGGACACTATGCGACGTCGTTTTCATCGTATTCTCAGCGACAGGTTTGGTCATATCGGGTAGGCGTTCGGCCGTTTTGATGTCGTCGTGTTCGGAAGTCACGCCAGAGTTAGATCGGGTCGTCGGGCTGACGGCATGTCTTGAATCACGGTCATCAGCAAGTCGTTGCGTCGTTGAAGGGTTTTCATTTTTCCGCGGTATTTTAACTTCACCTCCAGAAGTTTCTGCTATTATTTTCCCCCGCGTGGGCTGGAGGACCTTCCACGTGATAACTCAGCACTGCTGCGGCCGTTTGGTGACTGGTACGGGTGGGGCGACGGTGAACGGTTGAATCAGGCTGGTCCTTGGTTGGCGTTGGACAGGTAGTCTTCGATCTCAGTAGGGCGCTGGCCGGGTCGGGGTTCATGGTGCGTCGACAGAGAAGCCTCGCAAACCGAGCCTCTTGTAGATGCAGCGACGGTAGATTTGGTCGGCCTATCCGCAGTGGTAGTACAGCGGTGGATTATCGGGCGTTTGCCACACATGGGTCTTTTTTGGGGAGGGGGGTTGCACAGCAGGTGGTCGAGCCGGCGACAGGCGGTGACGATACAGAGTTTTATGACGGTAGGGCGCGGTTGGGCGAGGCCGGTGAACAGCAGCGGCATAGGACATGGCTTGCGGCTCGCGGGGTACTTCTTACGTCGTTGAGGTTCCCAGCGCCTCTGGCACTTCTTCATTAATCACATTGGTAAGGGAAGCGACTCTCGGCTGTGGCGGCGTGGCGAGAAATTTCCGCAGCTCCTCAATCACTATTTTGCGGATAGTCGCCCGTAGGCTGTCTGCCAGAATCGGCATGCTGTCGACGTAGTTCGTATTGGCCGCACCAAGTTAGTTGCGGTCATACTTCTTAGTCAGAATTTCAGAGCCTTCTCAATTGTGCTGGCTTCAGTCACAAATTCACCGACGGTTTTGGGCGATTTGCCGACAAGTTCAGCAAAACAATTCCTCCTTCACACCAAGCATTAGGAACCGTAATTTCTTTTCTTCCACCCTGCATTGGTCAGCACGCCTGAAGAGCCTCTTCGTCTCTTCGACGAACACAACAACACTTTCATTAGTGTGTTGTGTCCGTGTCTGCTGCAAGACTTCGGCCCGCTCTTTTCGCAAAACCCTGGTGAACGTCGTAAAAATTGCGTTCTGAAATCGTTCCACGACTGCAGAGAGCTCTCATTTTTTCTAACCAAATCAGTGCTGAGTACTCAAGGTAGAAAAACACTTGCCTCAGTGTCTCCTAGTCGTCCCATCGATTGAACAGCCTGACCCGTTCCACTTGATCCAAGCAGACTTAGGGGTCCTCCGAAGGTGACCCATGAATCGATGGGGGCTGTCTGGGTTGCTGAAGCACGAGGGCAGGACTGGGAGCGAAGTCATGGTGCGTGCGTTGATCATGGAGGTGGCCACGACGTCTTCTTTCTTCACTTTATCCGGAAGCAGTCCAAACGCCCATACGCCGAAACGTCGTAATAATTATTGTTATGGTTTTCGTGGGGACTGTAATATAATATATATATATATATATATATATATATATATATATATATATATATATATATATATATATATATATATATATATATATATATTTATATATATATATATATATATACACACCTATATATTGTAACAGAGATAGTGGTCGTTAGCAGGCGGTGTGTGCTCATCTGAGGCCGACGCGGATGGTCAGGGGGCGTCAATCCCCCAACTGGGTCTATGTGCAAGGCTCAGTCATCGGAGCAGCCCCATCGAGACCGATCTTGATCAGACACCTGCGCGTGGACTCCCGTGCTAGCTTGGCCTCTGGTACAACCAGCCCCCATTACCCCGCTCTAGCCATTGGCTAATAAACCCCTTTATATTTTGGTGGAGGTCGTAGTCTTTGCACGGTCCCCGGCCTGGAACTACGAAGCCAGCGAGTGCTCCCTCCCGTCACCCGAGGGATTGAGCACGACATGACCCCACCGCAGCCTGCGCCCGTCAGCTGCTACGGGTCACTGCGTCAACGCGACCCCCCCAGTTTCAACGGCAGCGACGACATTGATGCGGAAGATTGGCTCTCATCAAACGAAAGGGTGAGCACCCTTAACCGCTGAGATGACGTTGCCAAACTCAACAACGTCCCTTTCTCCCTCGACAAATTAGCTGAGTCATGGTTTCATAACAATGAACCGAAGATGCAGACTTGGTCAGCCTTTAAGACGATGTTCCTGGCAGCGTTTGGTCACTTTGCTCTACGCAAGCTAAACGCCGAACAACGCCGGCGCGTCCGAGCCCAACAGGAAAATGAAAGTTACACGACTTACATCGAGGACATTGTAGACCTTTGCAAGCGAGTTGATTCTGCGATGTCGGAGAGCGAGAAAGTCAGAAACGTCCTCAAAGAGATAGAAGAGTTTGCCTTGCAGATGTTGCTAAACGAGAACCCACAGACTGTGGACTTAATCACTAAATGGTGCCTGAGCTACGATGAACGTTAGTGAACGTTCTGAACGCTACGATGAACGTGTCGTTACTCGCCAGCGCATATCGCCCCATGACGAGTGCTCACGGGGATGCCTTTCCTCTTTCGCGATGCCACATGACCTTTCTTCTCTTCGGCCGCACATCGAGGAGTACGTGCACGTAGAAATTGCTCGACAGCTGGCTCTGCTTCCCAGTGTTCATGAGCCTGTTCCTTCGAATTCACTGCCTTCGACTGTACGCCGCGTAATCCGGGAGCAAGTCGCCGAGGCCCTGCCTGCAGTTCGCCAACCTACACTTGTGCCGGCCCCTGTCGTAGCGACCATTGCGTCACCCGTGGCGCCCCCGTTCGAACCACAAGAGACAGTGCCCTTCGAACAATCTGTGGCAGCGCCCATCGCACCACCATTGACAGTGGCGGTGCCCCCCGGCATTCCTGCAGCGCTCTTCAGTTACGGTTCAGTGGTCCGGCAACTGCAGCCCGGTGCTTTCCAAGCGTACCAGTATGTGAGAGACCAGTGCGCGACGCCTTATCCTCGGCTACCACCTGAAGCGCTGAACCTCTGGCGCACATCTGACAAGCGCCCTATCTGTTACGCGTGCTGCAGGCCCGGACACGTCACTCGGTTGTGCCGTCGGTGGCCAACGCCTGCTTGCGACGTCCATCGAGTGCCTCCTTATGGACCGAAACCGTACTTCAGCAATGGAGACTTGGGTCAGGCTCGAATTCGTCCTCTGCCGACCGTCCGTCCTTTTCCAGCAGTCGCTCCTTTTCCCCGCGTCGCCGTTCGCCGTCTCCCATGCGTCCCCGCCAGAATCCGATCGCTGAGGGAAACTAACGGCTGCAGTTCCCGAGGCAAGAACTGCAGCCCCGTCGAAATTCCGAAGCCCTCCTCTCTCACCCGCCAATGACCCGCCAATGTTATAGACGTGACTGTTTAAGGTGTCGCCGCCCTCGCGCTTATTGACACTGGTGCCGCTGTTTATGTGTTGAATGAACGTCTACGCCGCTCATTACGTAAATTTACGACGCCTCTCTCTGACCTGAAACGTCAGTAAACTTATTTCTATTTTCTCCGTCTGTCTCGTTTGTCTCGCTTTCTACTAACCATATATATATATATATATATATATATATATATATATATATACAGAATAATAGGTCAGCAGTCTACAACGCCAAAGGAAGCATAGGGGTGTGGTTAGGCTCTTTTCTTTTTCACTACGATTAACGAAGTAAACATTTTTTTTAATTATACAGAAGAAAGAAAGGAAGAAAAACACGCGCTGAAGAAAGGGAGTCCTCTCCCTGAAACGTCAGTAAACTTATTTTTATTTTCTAAGTCTTTCTCGTTTGTCTCTGTCTCTACTAACCTTATTTTTTCGCGCTCTGTGTGAGTTTTTATCTTTTCAGTCTATATATATAAATATATATCTTGTTACATGGCGGCAGATGACACGGACCATGTAGCGATGAAGCGATGTATGTACATAAAGGTTAAAGAACTATTTACATAATGCAAAACGGAGCCCGGCCTGGCAGCGCGGCGCACACAGCTCTTCTTCGTCGTCACCATCCTTGGTGGTGGGCCATGACGCCACGGGGATTGTCCGCCACGTCCTGTGACATTACCCCGCCGGTCGAAGACGACCGTCCCGGTCGACGTCGACGCCAGTCGTCGAATGAATGCGGATGAGTGTGCGATGAGAAATGCAGACGAATTGCTTGCCGCCACGAATGACGATGATCGTGTTGATTGATGCCTGGCCCAGCAACAGCAATGGCTTTAGCCGCGACGAAGCGCCAAAGGTCCTAAGGCCACGTCGGACGGAAGGGTGGGGGAATCCATCTTCGGCTTGTATGGGCACGGCTCATCTCGGCTTGTCGGCACTTGGGTCTTTGGGGCTGGGGACACGAGGCGGGGGACATCGTCGTGTGGTGGTCTCTGCTGGGCTGGGGCTGCCCGGCGTGGCTTCGATATCCCTGGCGGCAACGTCCATACCGATGCGATGCGATGCTGGGACCAGGATGGGCATGACGAACCCGCACGCTCCACCAAATGTTACGTGGCGGCAGATGACACGGACCATGTAGCGATGAAGCGATGTATTTAGATAATGGTTCAAGAACGATTTACATAATGCGAAAACTGAACCCGGCCTGGCAGCGCGGCGCACATAGCTCTTCGTCGTCACCATCCTTGGTGGTGGGCCATGACGCCACGGCGATTGACCGCCACGTCTCGTGACAATTTAAATATATGTGTATATATATATATATATATATATATATATATATATATATATATATATATATATATATATTGGCAGTAAGAAAGCCTCGAAAAGAAACGGGGAGGATATGGTAGGTCATTACTAAGAGGAACGGGAGTATCGCCGCGTTTGCAGCATCGCGTTTGAAACCTCAATCACGCTTGCGGATCCGGAATCTACTTTCGGCGGAATCAGGCTCGATCGGGATTGCAACTGGCATATTGCGTGTAGCTTACCATAGCTTTTATGGACGATGTAACAACCACCGGAGCTTGGCCACAAGCAGCCATGGGTTACATGCGGCTATTACGATCGGACTTATAACTTCGAAAACGGGTTCTTCTTTTACAGTCCGCTGAGGAGCATCCACCTCGCATACTATTTTCTCCGGGACCAATGATTGTTTCTCGTGCGAAGAAAGACGCAAATTCCACACGCTGAGTGAACTTTCTGTGGGTAAATTTTGAAAGTGATGATACATGAAACACGCACCTAGCTCATCATTTCCAGGAACGCTGAGATGTGTATTTCCTCGTGCACAATATGCCGATGGCAGTTATAAAAAACTGCTATTCATGATGTAGAAAAATGTGTTCTTCGTTGTAGTGTTATTGTGAAGGGTTTCTGTGACACATGAAGGAAAAACAAGATTTTTTTAGTTTGCCTTCTCAGGTCCATATTGTGTCCTACGTCCGTTGTCTTCCGAGGAATGCTATCAATATTTTTGTTTTCTATGAAAAGTATCCAGTCACTTTTGCAAAAAACAATTGTGTTGCACCATTACTGGCGTAGTCATTTGAAACGCGGTACCTACCTATGCGTTGCCTCTAGCCTAAAGAACCACAAGTAATAAATAGATGTCAAAATCAAATTGGAAATCAACTTCTTGAAAATAAATCTTTTTTCCAGCTATAAACTAATGATCCTGCCCAGAATTCTCGAGTATGCCTACGTTATTTTGGTACCGATCTTGATTTCCAACAAAAATAAAATAGAAAGGGTACAAAGAATATCCATCAGGATCATCTTCCACTACACCCTTAACGACATCTCCACAAGCTTGTTACTTTGCGGGGGGGCATTTAACAGTATCAGCAGAGTCAATGTAGCACCATTGAAATTTGTAAATGAGGTAGTCCAGTATCAGCTGAAAAAGGATATTTCCAAACATTTATCCCTCTCCGAATCTTTCTTCTCACGCCTCAAACACACGCACGCACTAACCGAGTATTGATTCTATATTGGTAATTTAGAACACGCTTTTTCCGCTTGTGGTGAAAAAATAAAATGAACTCTCCAACCATATCAAATGCAGTTCGCTGTTGAAATTTCTGTATAATACAGGATAACGTTTCGACCGATCAGGTTGTGAGCCTTTTGTATCTTTATACATTCTACAAATCCAAATGCTATAGTTTCAAAGTGCCTCCCTTTTCAAAGAGACACACACTTCTCATTATGAACTCATGAAAAATGAACTCATCTCTATCTGTATTGGAAACGTGTGGTAACTTCTTACTGTACAGTTTTCCTTTTGTTCTTGTTTTTTGGAGAGGGTTATCCGCATTGCTGTTGTTTCTGCTGAAATTATATGAATGCCCACCTCCTATGGTTGTGCCCGAGACGGGCAGTATTGGAAATAAAATTAAAGAATAAAGTAAAAGCATCTGGTTTGATATTTCATAAGTGCTTTCAATTTTCTGGGCTTGTTTCTCTGAGTACTTGTGCACTAAGCAGTTTTTCGTATTTTTGTAAGTTTTCCGTAAAGGTTTCGAAAATTTTTTTCTTTATTCATCATGTTTCTGCGCACGGCCAGACGCTGACATTCAAATTCGCATGAGTCTGCGGTAGGCGTGATCACGATACGGTTGTTATTTCTGTTAAAAAGAGAGTAAACATACTTTTTTGTTGTCAATATTGTAATTGCAGCGGAAAGACCCAGATACATGCCTGTCCTTTGCAGCCTTCGGTTTTTATATATAAAACGGAGAGCTTTCTCATGAGGAGCTCTGTCCTCTCCGACCTATTCGATATTTCTGGCGCATCTTTTCCCGTCATGTTCGACGGTTTTCTATAAAGAGCGTGAATTTATAACCTGCCTATAACTTTCCTGACGGAGCTCTATGCTGCTGCAACTTCTGCTCAGCGGGTACGAAATCACTCCTATTCAGAACTGAAAACCAGTGCTCGAATATCTTAAAGAGGCCTATGTTCCAGGGAATGGATCTCTTGGAATCACAGGCAAATATGACTGCCTGCGTCCTTGTTAATTAGCTCGACCTAAACTAATTGCTGCTACGATGCCTTCTTGTAAAAAATGTTGCCAACGCTTTAAATCCATTACTACGCTGTTCATGGGTTGCCTTCAATGAGTCGAACTTCACATAAGTTCTTTTTTTGTGTATTTTGATAGATACATTAGGTTATTTCTATCTAAATGTGGACAAAACTGGCTTGCAGTAGCGACGGACAGTGCAACACGTTTAACAATCTCCCGTGCCCTTCCTACCTGTTGTGCGACCCATGCTTCAAATGTTCTTGAAGCAGAGATACTTTTCTACCGTTGAGAATGCCTCATTTGCTCATTGATTGCTACAGACACTTTTATTCAAAATGTAGGCGGAATTTCGGTATCCTGCTAAACAGAGCATAAATTTCCCGCTGCCTATTACCTGAAAATAAACGCACTCACTGTATAAGACAATGGGATTCTCTTTCAGATCTATTTTGTCTGCGTTGCAATGGCCCTTTTAGAGTGCAGTATCGGCTTTCCCTATTTCATAGTCACCCCACATATATTCCCTCACAACTCAATTGTATGTTTTACGTTTTACCTGTTTTATTGCAGTGAGCGTGCTTTTCCACTAACCTTCTTCCTGCCACCTTCGGTCATTACATTCATATATTGTAAAGATGCAAGTTATCTGAAAGAACAGGCGCAAGCAAACAATTTCCCCTTTATAAGTGTATAGGACTCAAGGTTCTCACAGCACGTCCCAACAATTTCTATTCCATGTTTGCATCAAAGCCGAGCTAATGTCGCAAGGCTAGCTTCCCACGGCCGTCTTCCTGCTTCACATGCATCACCGGCAAATTACGCTTTTCTCCGTAATTATTAGTTCTACTCTCGACATTATGGCCCCACGCTATATATTCAACAAATTGCGTTCCGGCTATACAGGCATTTAGTATTTTGTAGTCGTTACCGACGCACATGTAAGATCACCCCGTCGTGTATTCCCTATAAGGGCAAAGAACATCCGTTAACATTTTGCATGTGTACCACCTCTAGCCATAAGGAGTGCCTTGGTCAACTGCAAAGTAGGGATTTTACGACGCTGTTCCTGAACGAAGAGATAACACAAGGTACATTAACGTGAAAGTTACACCATTGACCTGGTATGGACATCTTCTGCCACCTGCGGCTAACACCATCGTTTTTTGAGCCAATATGATAATCGGGCGCTCTCGCGCTCGGCACAGTTCATTTTGTGTTGGACCGGGATCTCCCTGCACATATGTAGCCAATGCAGCATCGTCCCCGCCAGAACACGTGATTGATCGGTGCAGCGCAATATTACACAACCATTCTTTTCCTCAACAAACAGGTAGCCGATACTTCTCCGTACAATAGCGTCACGTCGTAAACTCTTTCTCTCCCAAGCCGAATGAGCCGCTCCCCCTAATGACCCTTCGCATTTTCATAACCGACCTTCTTGGCAGACTCACCAAATCATTTTTTACATATTGGCCCCACCTTCTACTTTGAAGAAAAGCAGAGCTATTCCTATGTTAAATCGTGCTTGAGATCACAGTAGACTCAAATCACCTCTCCAGATAGAGTAAATATGCCATGCTTGCAAATGATCTTGATTGAGTCATTGGCAACGTGATTTTCAAGTGAGTTCCTACACGGCTAACTTCAAATAACTGTCGTAGCGGCTATATGACTAGGAAAAGACATTTCTCACCAATCCCACAATACGCCACAACCCTCGGTCAACGCCGCAAGCGAACATATTCTTCCCAACCGAAGCAAACTCCTCAATGATTAGTTGTTACCTCGGGCCTGCACGTAAGTACGGGAGAGTCCCGGGGTGCTTGTCACAACTATGCAATGCATTAGGCGTGTCATCTTTGATGGTGATTTATTGCGGATGTCTTGTACTGGCTCGAAAAAGCGCTAGAATACAAAAATACTTGCGTGTTCGCATCCCAAAGTGTGCTGAAGAATGTCATCGCTCAATAACCTCGCAAAAATGAATAGATTGTCTACGCATTTATTATGTCGGATGCCGTCTTCTGTCCGTTTACCTAACACATAGTGCTTACACTGCTGACTGATTATTAGAAGAATGGTTTTAGAACACGCCTTTTATTACGAGCGCATCATGGCACGCTTTTTTATGCAATATTTCACCGTGTGACTCTTGAACCAAGTGACTACATGCCCAAAAGAAAATCTTCGTTGAATCTGAATTACGTGCGGGTGAGTAACTATAGCTTCGCCTGAATCCCGCTCAACTGAAAACGCTAGACGGAATAATTCGACACATCTGCTAGAAATATGTTGGTATTGCTTCAACAAGAACAACTGAGGAACTCTTATAGTGTCAAAATCATGAATTGGACATCCACTTCTCTTCGCCCCCAACTCAACACAATTACGCAAAATGTCAACTGCAACAATAACAACACAGCACGCTTCTCCACACCATGTTTACACAACAATACATTACTGTTTGCAAATTCTGGCCACAACTAGGCATCCCCTTTCAGGTATTCTGTCATGTACTTACACACTAGCCATACTTCGTTTTGCTGAAATAACACCACCTCAGTGGGTGCACAAGAGGAGTAGATGCGCCCTGGCCGTCTAGCGTTCCTTTATGAAAATAGGTCATCTACCTAGCAAGCTCCCTGTTATACGGCACTTAGCATACAGACGCCCGGAAATCACCCTTGCTCATAGTTTATTTATCCATTCACTACCTTCAAAGGTTCTTTCTTTTTATTTTGCAACAACCGATGTCACATCCCTCACCTAATACCTTCAGAGCTAAAGAATACTTCCCACTAGCTTTAAGACCGTGGCCCTGAAGTGTCGAGCACATTGCCATTGGAACGGCCGCAATGCACCCCTAAAGTGTCATTCGGAGACCAAAATATTTTACTCTGAATTTCCTTTTTTGAGGGGTTTGTTATTTAAAAGATGCCACAAGGCTCCCAATAAATTCTACTTACGACTTTGGACTGAAAGTTTCGGTAAAAGCAATGGCAGCAGTGTTCTACTATCACTGTCAAAAATTGATATATAAAGCACGTGCGCATTTGCAATGAGAATATATACAATTTTTTTAGAGCATGTAACCGGTAACGAAATTAGCGTTTATTATACGTGTGCATAGTAGAAAGTAAAATACCTTAATTCGTGAAGTAGTGGTGAAACACTATTGTGCAGTAAAATACTGAAATTTGCATCGATATAACGAGCCAGCGCATAAAAACGAATATTTCGCGCGAACACACATGCCTTGTGTAACTCGGTGCAACAGCTTCGAATAAACAATACAGCGCCAGCACATATTTCAAAGTTTCGGGCTAAGCTTAGGTATTTTGCGTTACGGCCACTAAATATCTAGATAATATTACTGGTTGTGGTTAGGTACCTGTCAAAGTAGGAGACAAATCTAACCAAATTGGTAAGGAAATCTTTGATAGGCAATATTTTCCGAGGAAGCCAGAAGACCAGGGCAAATAAAGCTGATGGCTAATTTGATCATTGTCGCTCAAACGTTGACCACTCCTGAAGTCGTACCTTAAAATGGACGTCATATCGGTGACTGGGGCGATGCTTGGGGACCACGAATAGCCGGCGATTCGGGCAGCCAGTTGTGTGGTTCGATCAGGTGAAATTTTCGAAGCTGCCGCAATTACCATTAGCGTGTTCCTTGGGATGATTTAACAAAGCATGATCGCGTCTATGAAAGAGAGAGAGAGAGAAGGCTCTTTATTGAAAGAGCAGAGAGTTTTGCCGGCGTTTGTGATCACCTACATGCTTCTCTGCTCGGGGTCGGGGATGTAGGGAGAACAGGCCCTAGAGAGAGGTGGGCAGAAAAGAAAAAAAAGAGAGAGCGAAAGAAAAAACGAAGAAGCAAAAAAAAAAAAAACACTGGCGTGGTTAGGCGGGCTTGGCGGACTATTTTTTCGATTGTGTTACAGAATTTACAATTTTGAAATGTGGCCAATGTCCTCCAAATATGAAAACAAACTTTGTAGGGCCTGACGCTGCTTCGATGGGCTAGTCCATGTTCCTAAGATGGTCTTCAAAGTTACCGGCCCTTGATCTAGGCGTTCAATATCTTCAAAAAAAAACGGGATCTTGGTGCCAAGTAGGCCACACATTCTAATAAGATATGTTCGACGGTTTCTATGGAAGAACAGTTATCACAGTAAGGGTTGGTCGTCAGTCCGAGGCGAAAGAGGTAACTGTTGGTGTAGGCCGAGTTCAGTCGTAGGCGATGATATAATGTCTCCAGCATACGAGGGAGCTCTCTAGGAAGTTTTGATGTCAAATCAGGGTCAATCGCGTGCAAAAATACTTCATGATTGGGTTCGTTGCTGCGCCATAGCCGGTTTCTTTCACTTCCTGCAAAGCGATGGGCCATGGTGGAAGCGTCTGTTTTTGTAAAGTACACTTTGCGGTATTTGCGGTGGTTAAGGACCATACGGGACGCTTCATCGGCTTTTTGGTTTCCAATATTACCACTGTGGCCAGGTATCCATTGCCATTTTATAGTGTGTCCAGCAATGCAAGCGAGGTGGTGAAGGTAGGAGATATCGGCGGCTGCGGTATGGTGAGGGGAAGACCTGCTCCTCCTTGACAGAATTTGCAGAGCTGCCTTGGAGTCTGTAAATATACTCCACTGACGCGGCCGGTGGCATAGGACACAACAGGATGTGGGGCATTTAGGATGTCGGCAAGCTGGTCCGTAAACGTGCTTGGCAAAGAAGTAACAGCGCTGTTCTATTTCTTGTCCTGGCTAGCGATACGATGCCGACGAAAGCATGTTTCGGCTTGCGTGAATCATGTTCGCAAACCCTGCGTCCAAACAGTAGTGCGTAGTGTTGTGCACACCTGCTGATTTTCATGAGTGGGTGCAGCTACTTTGGTAAGCGGAGCTTTTTCAGGGTCACCGCCGGGCTGTACTTGATCCGCCGAAATGCTCTGAACATTAAAAACATTAAAAAAAGCATAATAAACGTTGCACAGTAACGCACTCGGACATCAGGCACAGGGAATCCGCGGAGGTAGTGAAATCCGTTCCCCTATCCCTCAATTCTCTGTGAAACGTTTAGCCGAATATGCGTTCATCAGGTATAGACATGTCTTAACCAAGCACTCGGGCTCCCTCTGAGTACAACAACTTGGCACCAAAATCAAGAAATTCAAAACCTCAGGCAAGACAAGAACCTCCTTAAACAAGAACTTAACTCGCCACGAATCGCGCACCTAAATTTCCGCCAAGAGGAAATGTCTGTTCCTGCCCTCTCCAGTCAGTTAGAGACCCGCCCTGATGCCTTGTCCGGCCAGCTAGAGAGCCGACCTGATACCAGCCCCATTCATCAAGATAGACCTGAAAGCACGGACTCTCGCTCCCACCGCCGACCCGCCCCTTATGCCAGATCCGCCGAACCCAAACCCCTCCACTCATCCCTTGATGACCACGACACAGGTTAACCAGCACGCTACTGAACTCCTGCAGTGGAACTGTCGAGGCATCAAGAACAAGTCAGGCTCTTTATAACAATATATAAACAATCTCGATCCCCCACCTGCTGTCATCGCTGTCCAAGAAACGAACGGCCTCAACAAGCTTCCTGGCTATATTACCTATGAAGACCCCTCTAAACGAGCCACAGCCACACTCTTCCAAAATTCAACAGCCTCTGTACAGCATTCCACGCCACAAAAAGGGTGCAAACACACACTATTGGAAATTTTATCACTATCGACCAAACTGAAATCCTATCTCTTCATCCTCAACATCTACTGCCGGCCCTCCATCAAGAAACATGACGTTCAATCTACAATACAGGATGCTATCGCCCTAGCTGGCTCCCGTCCGGTACTTATTGTAGGAGATTTCAATGCGCACCATCAACTTTGGGCTACAAGTACAGCACGAAAAAAGGTCGGCAAGTTGCCTCGATCATTGTGCAGCTCAATCTAACCACCCTGAATGACCCAACCACACTTACCCGAACTGGCACCAGTACTTGCAGGGACACAACCCCAGACTTGTCTTCGTTGGCGGGCCAGCTTGATGCCACGTGGTCATCCATCCACACAAACTTAGTCTCAGACCACGACATTATTGACCTCCTTTTACGTACCCGAGACTACAAGGCACGATTAGGAAAAACTCCGATTACCAACTGGGATAATTTTCGGAAGGCGCTGTGCAGTCATTCGCCAAATCCCGCTCAGTCCTACACTGCATGAACAGACAACCCTCTTCAGACAGCTCACTCTCATACGCGAGCTGTAACCACGACATCCCAGACCCCTTGTGTGAATGCGAGGTTGCTGCACCTTTGGGAAGCACGCCATAGCATTGCCCGTAAATGGAAACGCCAGCGCCACAATCGGAAGCTCTGTAGGAGGGTATCTCTTCTCAGTCAACAGGCGGCGGAGTATACACAGTCGTTGAGCAAAGAAAATTGGCTGCAGCTTTGCGACAGCCTGCAATGCACTCTGACCTCCCGCAAAAACTGGAACCTACTTAGGTACCCTATTGGTCCCCTAAACAGCAAGGGGGAATCAAATCGAAACATGGCCCGCACCCTTCACGATTACCCCGGCACTCCAGAACACCTCATTCAAGACCTAATGGCTAAATACCTCCAAACAGATATACTATCCCCGCCGCCACCGTGCTCTGGTACTCCCAACGCAGATTTGGACCGAGATATCCAACTATTTGAACTGGAAGCAGCCCTGGCGGAATGCAAAAAAAGGGGTGCCCCGGCTCCTGACCAAGTACCGTATAGGCTCCTGGCCAATTTAGGTGATGATGAACTTGCCATTCTGCTTAAACAACTCAATGAATTTTGAACATCGGGATGCCTACCTATTCAATGGAAAACCGCTGAAGTCCGCTTCATTCCTAAAGCAGGCAAATCCCCACACATAGACAATCTCCGACCTATTTTTCTTACCCCTTGCGTGGGGAAGCCATTGGAACGCTTTATACTCAAAAGGATGCAGCCATACCTTGAAGACACCAATTAAATGCCCAAAACAATGTCCGGCTTTCGACAACATTTAAGAGCCTAGGATATTATGCTGCGACTCAAAGAAGTGGTAATTGCACCTGCCACTCGCCACTCACCTCGAGCCATTTCGGCCCTCGACATAAAAGGGGCCTTGATAACGTTGCGCACGCAGCGATTCTCTCCAGCCCTAATAATACTGGCTGTGGCAACTGCATTTATTCCTACATTTCAGACTTCCTCACAGGCCGCAAGGCTGTGCTCAAAAATGGACATATAAAATTCAAACCAATCTCTCTTGGCAGTCGGGGTACAGCACAAGGCTCGCTTTTGTCTTCACTCCACTTCAATATCGCTTTTCTGGGTCTACCAAAACAGCTACAGCGGATTCCGAATCTTCATCATGCACTGTATGCAGACGACATCACCCTCAGGACTGACACAGACTCTCTCGGTGGGCTGCAGGACACATTGCAACTGCAGCCGAAGAAGTCAATAATTACGCCCAGGCTGGTGTCTTACATTGTTCACCGCAAAAATCAGAACTTGTCAGCATCCGAAAACACCCCCCCCCCCAACACCACGTCAAACCCATTGAAATATCTCTTGACAGCCATTCCATCAAACCTAGCCACTTACTCAAGATATTAGGCCTTACAATCCCAGCCAATACCCGAAACGACTTTGCCTTGTCAAATCTGCATAATATGTCAGCGCAAGTTGTGCATATGATTAGGCGGGTCACTAACCGGCATCGAGTAATGAAAGAAAAGGACACAATGAGACTAATTTAAGCTTTTGTCATTTCTCGCCTCACCTATGTAGCTTCATACATGGCCCTAACCAAATCCGACATTGAAGCACTAAACATGATCATTCGGAAGGCATTTAAACAAGCACTCGGGCTCCTTATGAGTACATCAGCAACCAAGCTTTTTGAAATGGGTCTTCATAACACTATTGAGGAACTCATTGAAGGTCATCTCGCAAGCCAGCGTCTCCGTCTGACACACACTCCAGCAGGCCACTTTGTTCTGCAATGCATCAACTGGCCCTGCGCAGAACAAACCCACCTGGCCCCTTTGTCAGACGAGTGGCGTAAACATAACTCTGTACGACCTCTGCCAAAGAATATGAACCCCAACCTCCATCACGAGCGCAGGACCGCCCGCAGTCAAGCCCATGAATGCTTATATGGCAATCGCTCTGACGTGTCCTACACCGATGCGGCAAGCTACGCTGACAACCAAACATTGGTTGCAGTGACAACAACCAGAAGCCATTTAACCTCATGCGCATTATTCCGTACCACATCCCCACGAGACGCAGAAGAACTCGCCATTGCCTTAGCCCTCATCCAATGCTCCAGCAGAGTCATCATCACTAGCTCTCAAGCAGCCGGTCGCAGTTTCCTTTCAAGGAGGGTTGCAGCAGCGGCCCTGCGGTTACTTCAGCCATACCGTGCAGCTCACCGAGTGGCGATCGTTTGGACACCTGCACATGCCTCTGTAACGAGCAACAACTTCGCCCACCAACAGGCTCGCGAACTGGCCCACCGAGCCCCAGAGGTCACCGCAGCTTTGACGCCACTTCTCGCCTATCAGGAAGTTTCTCAATTTTACTGGACCACCAGAGAAAAATTCCCGTGCCCTCACCCTTTTCTTAGCAAAACTCAGGAAATACCACTCCGAATATTACAAGCAGGCACGTACGTTCACCCGGTTCGAATGAATTTATTGTTTCCCACACAGTACACCACGCTATTCAAGTTTTGTCAACAGCTAAGTAACCTCCAGCATATATATGAGGAATGCGCTCACAACCAGCCCTACCACGCTTTTCTAGAATGTTCCTTTCCTGAGCTGTGGGAGACACTTTTGACCAGCTGTCAAGTGGAGGACCAGACTCTCCTGGTGACACGGGCCAAGACGACGTGGAAACGCATGGATTCCCGAACTAGGGTTCCACTCTCACATTTGAGCTGATTAAAATATTTTCTCTCTCTCTCTCCACCGCAAAAGAAGATTACGAGAGGTCTCAAAAGAGTAGTTACAGTCATGGGGCAGGGTCCCGTTTTAAGACTGTGCCGTGATCTTCGACTGGGAAAACCCCTTTGTTCTACTGAGCATTAAATTGCACAAAGACTTATTCCGCCCTGGTTTTTTTTCCTGGTGGCCTGATGCCCATTGTTTCTCCCGAAAAGCTCTTCATTCATTTTTTTATATGCCCAAGGGTGCCAGCGTCGATTTTTGTAGGGTTTGGTTGCTTGCGGGGGCCTATATTACCCCATAGCCCTTTCTTCTCCAAGCCTATAGGTGTATTTTAGTTGATAGAAGATACGTATTTTCACTATATTAACATATACAAAGTTTGAATATATATGAATCAGTGTACCCTGTGTATCCAAAAGCACGGCCAACACAACCTTACATCAGCACTTATTCTCTCGCCTTCAGCATGTTCGGAACGTTGCACCAGCTAATCTCTGTTTGCATGAGCACAACCGACAGCATGCCTAAACTGTTTTCCTTGATCTGTTTAATATAAAGAGTTCTATGACCTCGTCTGTGAACTAATCATTCTATATGGTGATGACTTCGCCCTCTCCGAACAACGGAACGGAAACACATTTTCTACATAGCGATTCAAAGTGTCCCAAAACAAGTATTTTCTACGAGGTTCTTGCGTTCCCTTAGCCTCTCGTTGACTATACCACGTTTAAAGTATCTTTTACAGAGATGTCTGGCCAGTATAAATCTTTCCACAGTCCAAAGAGAGAAATTAAGTAAAGACTTTGTTACAATAAACAAACTTCTTTCTTTTCTTTAGGGAGCCCTAATTTTCTCCTTCCCCACCTTTTACCATCGGACGTAGCTTGGAACGTTTGTAAGGGCAGAGCAATTGAGGTCAGCGCCTGTTGCATACCAATATTTTTCTGATTTGTCATTATTCTGCGCATGTGTGGTACCAACACACATTTTTATTTCCTTGGTATTATCACCGGGCACTTCTGGTCTCCACGATAGACCTCCTTCAATGAAGCACGAGCCACTGGCGTTAACAAATGATCCGGGAAGGCCTCTGTCAACAGGCGCCTTCTCATCGAATGAGAAGCAGGCGCGCGACACGAGTTTTCCGTAGCCATAAACTTTTGAGCGTTCTTCTCAGGAAGGATGATACACACGATCATTATTCACGAACGTTTGTAGAGTGCTAAACTCTCAGGAAAATGCGGTACAGATAGTCAACTTTCCTACGAAGAAATGAACGTAGAGGGACGAGGATGTCAACAGAAAGGGATACGAAACAGCAAGAAGAAAATTAACATCAACAGTAGCAGCGGCTCCTCTATAAGTACCAATAAAAACCCACTTCCGAAAGTACTTACATACAAGCTTTGTTGCGAATGCCTATGCAGAAAATAAAAATCGGAACCCATACGGTACATTTTTAACATTTGAAGCGGATTCCCGGAACCCCGAAATGTCACAAATGATGTGAAATACAAAAATTCAAGAAAACAATATTTACAAATGCACGTACCAAAGTTTGAAAGCGTGAATAAACACTCTATTTACTGGGAATGGTTCTGCATTACCTGAACAAAAGAAGCAATGCATAATCCGTACTGTTTTAGAAAAAAGGAAAAAAGTGAACAGTTTTACTCGGGGAAAACAAAAGTTGGTAACCTTGAATCTGTGCGACAGAATTTTTATGGCAAAGCCTACACGTGACCTATTCGTCCAGAAGGTCCAGTAAGGCGGGAAACTCGCGCTCACAGCTTGTTACTATCCACACCAACGTAAATTGAGCAGCAGCGTCCAGCGCACTCACCAGTTCAATGGGGTGAACTAGCGGTTACAAATGGCAATGGGAATGTGACTCGATGGGTGTAGCTGCGTAAGGCGGAGGTTGCGATCGACGCAATATCGAATACCTGTCGGAGTGCTGCAGACCCAGCAAACACCTGCTGTTTAAGCAGTCACTTGTCCCGATGATTATATTACACAAATGGTGAGTATTTGCATTTGAATAGTTTTTCCAGCGAGGAATGGGAATGAGTAAATGGTGCAATAAATGCAAGTGTAAAAACATCTGTAGCATCATCGCACTTGCACCGAAAACATCATCACCATTAGTGCCGATGATCACGCGGGTGGCTTGCTCCAGGTGCTTCATCCTTTTCGCATTCGACATTAAAGCTAGCGATCTCCACCGTAGCACCTCTTTTCATGAATGCCATTGTCCTTCGGCCTTAGATTCCACAATTTGGTGCGTGAAACCCAGAAATTGACGTCGGTGACGACGAGCAGTGGGACCGCTACCTGATTACGACGACTCCTTCTCCGGCGGACCAGATCCTTGGCACACACGACGACCTCCATTGAAAGGAAGCTATGGCGACGAGTCGCGCTTCCGGAGAAGCTGGATGGCATCGTTCAGAACGTCGAAGAAGGCCTCCGCAATGGACACCTGACTACAGAGATGGAAATGGCTATTTCTCTTGAGCGGATTGAATTCCTCTTTCGACAGGTACGAACGGCCGACGGGAATATTTATCTCGACACTACCGACGACCTCGTTCCAGCGGAGACATCCGAAGAAGCAGCCTTCAACGAAAGAATCGTACCCATCACGGTGGTGCTTCGCTTTCGGTCCCGAGGCCATCGGAAGGGTGAGTCTGGTATTACACCGTCTCAGACAAGCTCACCACCGTCCGCCACGTAATAGAAGCTACCAACCCTGGAATTGACCAAACTCCATGGCGATCGAGGAAAATGGCTCGAATTCTGAAACCAGTTTAGAGTTCGGTTCATACAAACCCCGAACATAAACCTACGAAATAATTCCAGTACTTAATCAACCTTTGAACTGGAAAGGCTACTTCGGCAATATCAGGAATGCTTCCGACAGAAGAATGCTCTAAGGACGCGGTCGGGCCACTCACACAACGCTTCGGGCATCAGGCGCTCCTTGTACAAGATCACTTACAAGCACTCAACAAATGAAAACTGGTGTGTTCACCCTCAGACATAGAGAGATTGCGAAACTCTATGGCGAGGTTCAAGCTCATTCACGAAGCTTAAAAACCTTCGGAACGAGCATTAACACGTACTGCTGCATGCTACAAAAAATTCTGCTCCAGTCGCTGCGGAGAAATCTGGTTCTTCGGTTCTTCGACTGAATAAACAGCCCGTATATCCTCTCATCTATCAATGCCATCATTACCCAAACGAATCATCGCCAGCAGTGGCCGCGAGAGTGAAGCCGAAGGCAAGTCTGTCAGGCAGAATGAACCGCATACTGCGATAGCTTGTTCTGTCCATACGGATATATGCCAGCAAGGCGGAATCTTCATTACGTGTTTCGGAGATTTCAACACTCAACATGGGGTATGGAACAGAACCACTAGTGACAACCGAGGAGGACAGACATCCAGACTCTTAGGCCTCTTCGATTACACAGCGCTTAACAACGGCTCCTCCACGCTTCTCTTAGGACATTCTTATTACAGTGCATGGGAAATTTTATTTTGTTCGTTGCACCAGGCTTCTCGGCCGGATTATACGATAGATGCGGGCATCAGGGGCAGTGAACATTACCCTACTTACGTGCACCATCATGTTGTTAGATGTACGGCACCCAAGCACAGCGAACGAATAGTAAACTGGACAGCCTTTAGACATGTAAAAATCAAAACACCTTCAGAAGCCTTGCGACATGGACGAGATCATATCTATCATCAAGGCGCACAAAGACCAGGGTATGCGATATCTGCCCGTTTCACCAGGGCCAAGCTCTAAGGACGGAGAATACGAGCGCTTGCGTTGCACCTGGAGAAGATCCTACGTAAATAGTGTAGATGTAGAATAATTAAGCATTACAACGAAGACAGGCGTATTTCCGCGAAGATACAAATGAAAATTGGAAAGGTGTCTTTTAAAAGTTGTAATGAATTTTTTCACTCGTTGTCGCCGTCAACCTCCGTGTCGAAAGTCCAGAATTCTGTGCGCGCGTTTATTTCCCCAGTTGCCCAATTGCGTCGATTTCGCTAATAGCTGTATATCGTAAATTGGCGGAATTAGCGATTCAGAAAGAGTTTTGTCCAATAAAAACACGGGCTTGCATAGTTGCCAGTACTGACCTGTACATACAATCACTTCCTTTTTTATGTACCGTTATCCAAGAAGCAATATTAAGAGACTCCCCTGACTTGAATGCAGCCTTCACTTTGGGTGAGCTGTCAGGTGCTGTGACAAACATCCGTCACGGAACTGCACCAGCACCTGATAGAGTACCCAATCCTACATTTTGTAATCTTTGACCAATCAGTAAAACCCCATTGTACAAAACCTACAAGAAATTTGTAGAAGTGGACGGGCGCAAATACCCTGGAAACTTGCCAAATTGGTCTCCATTCTAAAACCAGAAAAAGCCCCTCGGTATCAGAATCATTTCAACCTGTCACCTTCGCAAATTCTATATCCCAAGTAATGGAGGAAATGATCAATGAATGGATGATGTGTTGTTTTGAAAGTCAATATGTGCTACCAGAAAAATATCGGACTTCTGCATAGGCCAATCAACAATGGACAGCATCACAGGCTTGAGATAATTGTTGAACACGAAAAGTCCAAAGGTAACATATCGGTTGCCATATTCCTTGAAATATTGCTTGCGTATGATACGGCTAGCCACATCCATGTTTTACATTGATTGGAGCTATGAATACGTGGGAGCCCACTCTGCTTTATATCCGGCTTTCTCGAGATTAGGCGAATTGTTATCACGACAAAGAATGCAAAAACATGGGAACATATTTTATGCAAGGGGTTGCTCAAGGCAGAATTTTTAGTCCCACTCATTTCATAGCAATAATTGCTCAGTTGGCATCAAGCCTTCCACATGGTGTTCATTATTCAATTTACAACGACATCTGCCATTTTACATCCGAACCCTGATTGGAAGTCATTCAAGCCAAATAGCAAAGCGGAATTGATGCGGTGTCCAGGTTTCAAACAGAACGAGGCAGGAATTTCTCGGCCATAAAATTAGCAGTGCTTCATTTTAATTTCAAACAATTGAGGGTATTTATTTATTTCCCTGATAGAAGCCCCCGGTCGCATGTGACAAACCATTGTTTCTTCCATATAATGTTCCAAAGGAGGCTCTCCTGGTACCACCATCCTCACGTTCTGGCGAGCGAGGTGAACGACATCATCCGCTTTCTGCGACACCTGGCGGGAGCCCATTGAGAACCTGTATGAATTATGGGCCGCCGGTTACCGACCGGTTGTTTTAAACGGTACAAGCGTTTCCTTTGCGTAGCTCGTCTTCGCCAAGAAACAATACCTTGAAGCGTGACAACCCACAGCAATAAGCGGCCATGTAGCAGGTCTCTCGAACGCCTTCCAAAGGGGTGTCGGGCAGCTCGGCACATACCAGTACAAAGGGTAGAAGCGCCCCCTTTCTTGGCAGGGTATGAAGAGCTTGGACATGCAGCACCACTGCGGCAGACGTTCTAGGCTCCTCGGAACCCTCTGGTCGCCCACCAGAATGAAAGTGACGTCAGGAGACCCCCGCACGGGGGATCCATTGTGCTGAACACCATTCCATAACTTCAGATTCTACCATAGGGTAAGCCAATGTGGGAGATACTTCGGTACCAGTGGGCACCAACCAGTAATGGTTTGTACAAACACCCCCTGCACAGAAAACCACATGTGCGAGAAGCTACCCAACTTTGACGGTAAATGCACACGTGGAAGGGGTCGTAACTCTGAACCGACGGCGATAGACGAGTGGTAAAACGTGTATCTTAAGCGGAAGGTAGCAGATTTTAATCCTGTGCTGCCGGATACGCGCCGGTTGCTTTACAGGGTACTAGCATCCCCAGTGCCTCTCGAGGCCTTGCACGTTCGAATAAGCGCTTGAAGCTTGACCTGAAGCAGCCGTGGAAGACCACCTGAGAGGTCCCTTGAATCTTTTTGGGTGGTGTCCAGGACCGCTACGCATCCTTCAGTCGAAAGGGTACAAGCGCCTTTCTACTGTCTCGGCAGGGGATAAAGAGTATGGACACGCTCTACCACACTGTTATACGTGGGAGGCATCCGCTCCTCGACTTCAGCTTGCTTCTGGCCACACAGGAGAATAGAAATGGGTTGAGGAGCCTTCCATGTGAGGCATCCTGGAAACAGTAATACCATGTCGGGACGTATCATTGGTTACAAAATGTGGTAGGTAATTCGATGCCGCTGTGCAAGAACCAGTAACAAAACTTTAAACAGCACCACCTGCACAGGGGATCTCGTCTTTTGGAAGCTACCTAACTTCGCCAGGAAATGCCCCAGGGGAAGGGGGCCATACCTTTTAGAAACCGATGGTGATGGTTTAGTGGTAACACACTCGTCTCGCAAGATTGAGGTACTATGATCGACTCCTGTTCCGCCGGACATACAGGTCGTTTTAAAGGGTACCAACGTCCCCGTACCGTGACTTTCATTGACTGCGGAACAACCGTTGGAGCTTGGCCACAAGCAGCCACGAGTTTCCAAGCGGCTAATACGACCATAGTTATAGCTTCGAAAACTGGCCTTTTTTTCACAGTCCACTGAGGAACATTCACATAGCTTACTCTTTTCTCCTACACATCTGATTGTATCTCGTAGGAGTGCACACACAAACGAATTCCACATGCTGAGTAAACTTTCATTGGATATATTTTGATAGTTATGTATCATGGAACACTTACCTATCCTATCTTTTCCAGGAACGCTGATATGTGTCTCTTGTGTAAAATTTTCCGATAGCAGTTACAAACCACTATTCCTGCTGGAGCAAAATGTGTCCGTTATGGTGATGATTGCTATTGGTTTCCCCTTTGAAGCGGCGTGATGACATGTCATCTTACGAAAAGGACTATATAACCATGTTTTACACTCTTGGTTTATTACTAGCGCTGCTTAGGGCAGACACTAAAGCTTATTAGGCACAAAATACTTTTTTTCCAGTTACAGGTGGTAACTGTCCTAGGCAATACTCCTCTCTCTGGCTTTCGTCCACCAGCATTCTAATCTTCTTTTCTTCCCCTCGACAGCCTTAAAGTTAACTTCCTCTGTAATACCATTAAATCCTAGGGTTTGTGGAAGCCCAATATTCCATTCATGTAGATTTGAATGGATACCATCACATTCTAACACTATGCGCCGCATAGTTTTGGTTTCTTTTCCGCAGACCACGCATACCCCATCATTTTGTGAATACTTTCCAACAAAAATCTTCGTTCGCAGGCTACCTGCACTATCCTCAAAAAGCAAAGCACTGCCCTGGGAATTATCGTAGAAATTTTTCTTTCTGATGCTCAATTTCTCAGCCCTGTACATCTCTAACGACGTTTTAGCTTCCATTTTTTCCCTCTATTTTTTCGTTTCAATCTTCCTTGCCTCTTTTTTGGTTACATTGGCTGTTTTAGATTCTCCACTGTTCTTTCCGTATTTCATCGTTAGCCTTCTGGTCTTTCTTAACTACTGCGTGTCCACGCTTTTCAAGTATAGGTAACTGAAAACATTAGCTGCCCACCTTCACCGATCCATTGCCCTCAACCTCATCTCAAAGCATATTTTACGCTGAGCTTCTCTAACTTCAAACGACGCCCAGGCCATATCTCCTTGAACTGCTTTGTTAGTTGTTTTGCCATGCGCGCCTAAGGCCAGACGTCCTACCGTCCTCTGGTTTACTTCAAGGCCTTACAGAACGTCTGATTTTAAGCAGACTACAGCATTCACAAAGGTGAGACCCGGAACCATTACTCCTTTTCACATTCCTCTTACTACTTTATAATTGTTATACCCCCACAGAGCTCTAGGCTTTATTATAGCTGCGTTTCGGTTTCCTTTAACCTTAAGTGGCTCCTGGTGAGTTCTTAAGTAGTTATCGCATTCGTTTATCCACAGTCCCAAATATTTATATTCCTTCACTCTGGGTAATTCGTCTTGTTGGATAGACACCACGTCAATGGTAGCGTCATTGAAAATCATTTTTCGTTATTTTTCTGCAATAAAATTTAACCCGAGGTAAGTTGCTTCTTGGCCGCTAATATTTATTAACCGCTGCATATCGGTTTGCTTATCAGCTAAAAGAACAATGTCGTCTGCTTATAACATTCCCGGAATAAGCTGTTGTACCACCTCGCCTTGCAGCTTATGGGTTAGGCTAAGCCCTACTTGACTTTCTTCCAGTTTATTTTCTAACCCTGCCATGTATAGCATGAACAGTATTGAACTCAAAGGGCTTCACTCTTTCAGTCCCCGATGGATGTTGACCAGCTGAGTGCATTTCTGTCCTTCCCAAGTAAGGTGTACTCTATTGTCTTTATAGATTGCTATAAGGAACTGTACTTACTCGTCAACTAATCACTGAAGTTTCAGAATTCTGCACAGCCGTTCTCTGTTTACGTTGTCGTATGCCCCTTTAATGTCCAAGAACGTAATCCATAGAGGTCTATTCTGTGCTTTCGGAATTTCAATGCATTGCGTTATCACAAAAAAATTGTCATCCATTCGCCTGTCTTGTTTAAATCCATTCTGCAGTTTCCCAAGTATTTCCTTTTCTTCCATCCATGCTTGAATTTCTGATTTTATCGCCTGCATTACGAATTTATACACCACTGACGTTACTGTGAGTGGTCTGTATGAATCAATACTAGCTTTGTCTCCTCTGCCTTTATATAATAAATTCATCCTACTTTCTAGCCAGTCCTCTGGTATTTGTTTGGTTTCTATCACCTTATCTGTTGCCCTCATAAAGGATTCTTTACTTTTAGGTCCAAGCAGGTTTACAGTTGCATTGGTATTCCGTCTGTGCCCACTGCTGTCTGGGGGAAACCTTTTGCTCTAAATTTTTCCAACCAAATTTGCTCAAACTTATATCCCTTTCCGCAGTCTTCTGAGGTGCTAATGTTATCGGTGCAGGTTTCTTTACCACTATTGTCCAAAACTTCTCACTAATCACTCGAACAATATGCGCAAACGCGTGCTCTCCTTCTGAATGCTCTCACTTCTCATCGATCAGGAATTTTTGAAGGTTATCGCTTTTGAGCTTAGGGATTTTTCATGGTTCCAAATTTTCTCAGATGCGCTTTTGTCCTTCTTCCGTATTTCTTCAATTCATTGTTTGCTTTTCTGGTTGATCTTTGCTTGCACCATTTTCTGCACTTTTAGTTCTTTCCCACGGTAAATATTCCATTTCTCCTTCACTACCTCCGGTTCCATACCAGTTCTTTTTGCTTCTCTATGTTCTCTCGACGCCTTTCTTCGCTGGTCAATAGCCTCTTTCATTTCCTTATTCCACAAGCTTCTCGGCTTTCTCTTTCCTTTTCATTGGTGTCGTTGCTTTGCTTCATTCCTCTTACCCTTTATGGACGCAATCATTTCGTCGTAATCCCAATTTTTGCCCGGGTATTTATTGATTTCATCTTCCAATCTATCAGCGATGATCTTTAGCTGCTCATTATTCAAATACGTTCCTCGTATTGTACCTATTTCTACATTTGTCCGGGTTGCGCCTCCAAAGTGTAAGCCGCTGGTGGTCACTTCCTAAGTTGTCTGTTCCATTTTCATCTATCCTCATTTCCCGCAGCCTTCCGTATACTGTCTCGGACACTAAACTGTAGTTTATGCTGGACTGTCTGTTACCACTTTCCCACGTATTTTTTTCGTCACACTTGCTTTCCGTGTTTACTATGACAAGCCGGTTTTCCTGACATAAATATATAACTACAGAGCCGTTGTGGTCTATGTATCCATCCAAACCTTCTATATGTGCATTCTGATGTCCAACTAAGATAATTTCGCCCTAATCTTTGAACTCGTTTATATCTCTTCTCAAACATTTTACCATTTCCTCATTTTCCTATCGAGCACTAGTTCCGGTCCACAGATACACCAATCGCAACCATGCGTTTTTCCCCTCTATGGTGGCTCTAACCCATAGATGCTCTTTGCAGCTTTCATGCACTCTCTGCCAGTCTGTCCCTTGTTTATTGATCATGCCAACAGCTTCCCCTTTCTTCATTCCTTTGGTCCTATTGCAACCTTCCCAGACATAATTTTCTATGATAGGTGGGGCTTCTGAATCCCGGAGGTGAATCTCAGCTAAAGCGTACGCGTCTATTCCTTACCGTTCAAGTTGCTTCTGAATTTTCACCCACTTATCTGGCTTCCTGCCTCCCTGTATGTTTATGTAGCTGATTATATTTTTATTGCATTTGTTTTCACCTATCCGCTTACGGGGTCTGTATTTGCCTTTTACAAAATTGTTTGCTTCATTTTTTCCACCTAAATGGCTTCTGTCAACGCTCTCAGGTACGTGTGTAGGTTCTCCATTTAGTTCTAGGCCGTAGCTCTCAGGGCGTAGGTATCCTTTTCCGCACAAAAAAAAGCGGGTTATTTTATTTTCCTTTTCGGCTTTGTAATGTGCCCTAAGTCCGTTGTGTTGCCAGAAATGTTATGAAATTTTCACTGATTTCTCTTAAAATATCAACTCGTGTTGGCAAGAAACCATTGTGTTGAACCATTAGTGGAGTAGTCATTTGACACATATTACATTCTTACCTCCTAGGCAGAATAACTAATCTTTTGTCACATAATGGCCTCACCATCTACTTTGAAGAAAAGCTGCACTCTCCCTATATTAAATTGTGCTTCAGATCAGATAAAACTTAGATCACCTCAACAGTGAGAGAATATATGCCATGCGAGAAAATGATCTTCAATGAGTCATTGACAACGTTCTTTTCAAGTCTGTTCCTAGGCGGCTAACTTTAACTAACGGTCATATCCGGCCTTATGAGCAGGAAAAGACATTTTTGACAAATTCCACAATACCCCACAGGCATCAGCCAACGACGCACCCTGACATATATATCCAAACGCAAGAGAATCCCTCAATGATCAGTTCTTACCCTGATCTTGCACGTAAGCAATTGAGGGTCCAGGTGTGCTTCTCACAACTATGCAATAAATGAGGCGTGTCATTGATGCTGGAAATGTAATCCTGATGGCGTGAGCTACTGCGAAAAAGCGCAGCATACAGCAAATACTTGGCGTTAGCATCACAATGTGTGCTGAAGAAATGTCATCTCTGAATAACCCAACACAATTACTCAAAATGTCAACCCGAAAATACCAACACAGCACGGTTTTCCACGCCATGTTTACTCAGCAATACATTACTGTTTGCACATTCTGGCCACAACTAGGCACTCCCTTTCAGGTATTCTCTCATGTACGTACACAGTAGCCATACTTCTTCCTTTTGCTGAAATTACACCACCGCAGTGGGTGCTCAAGAGGAGTAGATGCGCCTTAGCCGTCTGGCATTTCTTTATGAAAATAGGTCATCTACCTAGCAAGAACCGTGTTATACTGCACTTAGCACGCAACCCACCGTACAGGCGCCCTGAAATCAACCTTGCTTTTAGTTGATTTATCTATTCACTACTTTTAGGGCTTCCTTCTTTTTATTTTAAACCAACGATGGCACAGCCCTCACCAAATACTTTCATAGTTCAAGAATACTTCCCGCTAGCATTAACGACAGGAGACCCTGTAGTGTCTACCAAATTACCATTGGAACGGCTGCAATGCACCTCTAAATTGGCATTTCAGAGACCAAAAGACAACACTCCAATTTTGGTTTTCTTCAAGAGGTTTGATGATTTAAAAGACGCCATAATAACCTCAATAAAAGCTACTTACGACGCCATTCTGAAATTTCGGTAGAGACAATGGCAGCTGTCTTTTACTATCACTGTCAAGAAATTGATATGCAAAGCACGTGCACATTTACAATGCGAATGCATACAATGAACTTTTACGAGTATGTAACCTCTAACAAGAACAGCGTTCATTATACTTGTTCATACTGGAAAGTAAAATAAATTGATTTGTGAAGTAGTTTGGAAACACTATTGGGAATTAAAATACCAAAATATGCATCGAAATAAAGACGCAGCCCATAAAAACGAATATTTCGCGCAACCACCCATGCCTTGTGTAACTTTATACAACACCTTCGAACATACAATACAGCCCAAGCATATATTTGAATATCTGGGGCCAAGTTCACTTATTTGCATTATGGTCAATAAAATGTCTAGATATTACAACTGGTTGTGATTCGGTGCCTGTCAAACAAGGGGACCAATCTGCCGAAAAATGATGAATAAATTATTGATAGAGCAATCATTTCTGAGGAAAGAACAAGAAGGCTGGGAGAGTTGTTGCAAGTGGTATTTCTTAACTACCCCCATGGGTTGTTTGTTATTCAGTGGTCAGAGAGGCCTCCTGTGGCACATTGGGCATCATCCCAATGCTTGTCCGGTGTGGGCTGGCGTTTCTGAGGTAAACTGAACCTATTTACACTTTTCCTTTTCTTAACTTAGTGTTCATTACTGTGGTACGTCTCCTTCAACTATGCCAACACTTTTTGTATCTGCCCTAGATAATAATTTGATGTTTTCTAGAACCTAATTTTGCTGGCTGGCAAGCGTAGTCGAGCGGTTGCTGCGGGTTGTTTATATTGACACGTAACAAGAATAATGACGAAATAGTCCGGGTGGGTAATGGTAATTTAATAAGGCGAACTTGTGCCTTTTAGTCACTCAGCGAAGAAATGGCTTCGTCCGGCCCACCAGGCGCTAGACTGGCGTTCTCGATCGTCCAGCTCGGTCCACGTGCTCTCGCGCGCCACTTCCCGAGACACTCTGCTCCTCCTCGTCATCGTCCACAGTTCGTCGGCACGCGCTGAAGACAGGTGGCTGGAGGCGTTCCCTTCGTCGTCGTCCTCTTTAAAGTTCTTGTACACGTGACATTTCCCCCCCTCCCAAGAGAGGATCGTCCCGATTCGTAGAGTCACCGTATGGTATGCGCGGTAGATGGCGGGGTCACGTAGCGCTGAGGTCACAAAAGTCGTCATCGGGAGAAATAAGGCTTCATGCGTACCACGTGGACTACTTCAGGTTGTGGCCGGTGGCGTGCTCGAGGAGAAGGGCAGGACGAAACAACTTCATAAGTCACGTCGCTTAACTTCCCTTGCACTGTATAGGGACCGAAAAGTCGCCGGAGCAGCTTTTTCGATAAGCCCCGTCGACGAACCGGCGTCCATATCCACACTTGGTCGCCTTCTATAAACTGCACGTGTCTATGCCTAACTAAGATTGTAACGCGCAGCGTCAAAGTGCTGTTGTTGCCGTATCCTCTAACGCGCAATCTGCCGTGCGTCTTCGGCGCGCTGGGTGAAGCCGAAGGAAGTTGCAGCGTCGTCCCTTGAATTGTGAGGGAGCATGGCGTCCAGCATGGTAGAAACCTTTCGACCGTAAAGAATCTGGAAAGGTGTCATCCGCGTCATTTCCTGTTGTGCCGTATTATAGGCGAACGTGATGTAAGGTAGAACGACGTCCCAGGTCTTGTGCTCGGCATCCACGTACATGTTTAACATGTCGGCCATTGTTTTATTCATGCGGTCCGTAAGCCCGTTGGTTTCAGGATGGTAGGCGGTCGTTCGTCGGTGGGATCTGCCACTCAGCGTTATGATGGCGCTCACCAGCTTGGCTGTAAAGTCTGTGCCTCTGTTCGTGATAACGCAAGCAGGAGCACCATGTCGAAGCACGATGTTTTCAACGAAAAATTGGGCTACTTCTTCTGCAGTGCCCCGCGAGACAGCCTTTGTTTCCGCATAACGGGTCAGGTAATCTGTAGCCACGATAATCCATTTGTTACCTTGCGAAGATGTTGGGAAGGGGCCAAGTAGATCCATTCCAACTTGTTCGAATGGCCTCGCAGGTATTTGAATTGGCTGGAGCAAGCCGGCAGGTCAGTTCGGGGGCATTTTGCGTCGCTGGCAATCCCTGCAGTTACGGACGTACTCCCTGACAACGCTGGACAGCCTAGGCCAGTAATAGCTAATGTTCGAGTGTAGCCCAAGTGACCGGCCGAGGGTGTGTCGTGGCAGGCTTGCAAAACGTCTTCTCGCAGGGGAGTTGGAACTACAAGCAAGATGCTTCTGCAGTGGGGGGTAAACTTTTTCTTGTACAGTACGTTAATAATCAAGCAAAAGGAGGAAAGTCCTCTGGAGAATAGCCTAGGTGCAGTGGAAGTGTGTCCCTCCAAGAAATCAATTAGCGGCCGCAGTTCCTGGTCATTCCGCTGTTGCGTTGGAACGGTTGTCGCCTGCACCGCACACATAAATGAAACGTCGTCTTCTCCACCTGCAGGCTCAACAGGGGCTCGTGAGAGACAGTCAGCGTCGCTATGCTGCTTTCCAGATTTGTATTGAATAACCAGGTCAAATTCCTGCAGCGTCAGACTCCAGCGTGCGAGACGTCCACCAGGGTTTTTCAAATTTGCTAGCCAGCAGAGCGAGTAGTGATCGATCACAACACTGAATGGCCGGCCGTATATGTATAGACGGAATTTGCTTGTGGCCCAGACAACCTCTAGACATTCGTTCTCGGTTGCTGAATAGTTCATTTCCGCACGGGACAGAGACCTACTTGCGTAAGCAACCACTCTTTCGACTCCATCCTGTAGGTGTATAAGAAGGGCTCCAAGTCCGACGTTGCTTGCATCGGTGTGGATGATCATAGGAGCCTCTTCGCCAAAGTGGGCTAGGACGTGTGGTGTCTGTAGGCGATGTCTAAGTTCGTCGAAAGCGACTTGCTCCTTGTCGGTCCAATGGAAAACAACGTCATCCCGGGTAAGGTTAGTAAGTGGGGCCGCTATTCGGGAAAAGTTTGCGGTAAAGCGCGTGTAGTAGGAGCAGAGTCCTAAAAACCGTCGAACAGCCCTTTTATCAACCGGCGTGGGAAACTTGGAAACAGCTGCAATTTTATCAGGATCTGGACGAACTCCATCATGGCTGACGACGTGACCTAGAAAGCGTAGTTACTTGAATCCAAAGTGGCATTTTTCTCGCTCCAGTGTGAGTCTGGCGGACCGTATAGCCTGTAGCACTGTGGACAACCGCTTGACATGCTCGCCAAACGTCGGCGAGAATACAAAAACATTATACAGATACACCAGACATATTTGCCATTTTAGCCCGGACAAAACGGTATCCATCATCGTTTGGAATGTTGCTGGTGCAGAGCATAATCCGAAAGGAAGAATCTTAAATTCGTACAAACCATCGGGCGTGATAAAGGCTGTTTTTTCGCAATCACGCTCATCCACTTCTATTTGCCAATATCCACTTTTTAGGTCCATCAATGAGAAATAGCGCGCATGGCGCAACCTGTCGAGGGAGTCATCGATCGTTGCCAAAGGGTATACGTCCTTTTTCGTTACGTGGTTCAGCTTGCGATAGTCCACGCAAAAACGGAGGCTGCCATCTTTCTTCCTGATAAACACGACAGGTGACGCCCATGGGCTCCTTCACGGTTGGATGACGTCGTCCTTAAGCATTTGTTCAATTTGGTCCCGTATCGCCTCGCGTTCTCTTGGGGATACACGTTATGGATTCTGGTGAATACCGTATAAACCGGAATATAGGTCGAGTTTTTTTCCGAAAAAATCCGCGCAAAAGTCATCCCTCGTCTTATATAGCGGTCATTGGCAGAATGTAAATCGTTGTCTGGCAACAATGTGCAAGCGTAGTCCGCCGCCAGTCGCCATCGCCATTCGTGTAGCACTTCTCTCTCGCTCGATATATCAGGCCTTTATTTGATTTCGCTTTTCTGTAGTTTTTCGTCTTTTACTCCTCTATTACGCGTGCGTGCGTACATTTCTGTACGTCTGTGTTCCGAGATGAGTGGCGGCAGTCGACGCCAGTTCACCAGGGCGTTTAAGCTGACGGCGATTGAATCACCAAGCAGAATGGGAATATGGCGGCGTAACGCCAGTTAGGCGTTTCAGAGAAAAGTGTGCGGTACTGGCGGAGCCAGAAAGCTAAGCTGTGCTCGTGCAACCCCCGAAACCGATCGTTCTGTGGACGTCAAGCGGTGCACCACGAGATGGAGAACAAAGTGGCGGACTTCGTCCGGGAACTTCGTCTGGGAACTTCGCTCACGATCGCTCCGGAGGTCATGCGCGGACCGGCTCAGCGATCTATACAATGAGTGGATACCCGGCGACAACAAAAAGGCCTATAGGGGCCGGTTGTGACCGTGTTAAGTTCGGTGTCCTTCTCTGGGCAGTCGCTGCCCGACGACATGGTTACACGAGCGTTCAGGAAGTGCTCTATTAGCAACGTGCCTGATGGCATGGAAGATGACAGTGCGAAGCAGTCATCCTCGGACGACACGGAGCTCGGACGAGTGACTTCGGCAGGCATAGTGAGTGGTAGTGACGGACGGGCGTCGAAAATATAGACATTGTGGGTGCGCTTCTGTGCCGAATTATTTTTTTTTGTCAACTTCTCCCACCTCAAGGTAGGGGGTCGACATATATAGCGGGTCGACCTAATCCGGCTTATACGGTAGGTCTCTCAGTTTCGTCTGTTATGATGCGGTGTTTCACTAGTGTAGTTTGACGGACGCCTGATATCGTGGAGAAGCAGTGGCAAACTGGTTCAGCAGCTCGTAGAGAACTTGTTGCTTATCAGGTGGCAAGTCAGGATTAACGTCAACAGTGGCAGGAGATGTACAATCGCTAGACGTATCCCTCTGTAGTGCAAAGCAGGCTTGCCCGTCGTGGATTTCTTCAAAGCAGGCCACTGCAGTTCCCTTCACGATGTGCTGACGTTCGTTAGTGAAATTCGTGAGCAGCACCTGCGCGCAGCCTTCGGTAAGGTGCACCAGACCCCGGGCAATGGCAATTCCTTGATTGAGCAAAAGGCCGCTTATCTGCTCGGCTATGCCATCACCACTGTGCGGATTGTCACAGACGACTGAACCAAGCGCGCATGACGTATGAGGCATTAATACGTCGCTGCCACCTATGCGCAGAGGTACGTGAATTCGCTCTCTTTCACTTCCTGTGGACGTACCGTTTGGCGAAAAAATGACTGAACGCTCACAAATGTTTATGACGGCACCGTGCTGCCGCAGGAAGTCCCTTCCGAAAATCATCTTTCTGCAGCACTGTGGGAGCGCGAGGAAGGTGGCAACGAAATCACAGTTACCGATGGCAATCCTCGCGGTGCACTTTCCAATGGGCGTCATTAGATGACTTCTTGCGGAACGGATGTGGGGCCCACTCCATGGGGTCTTCACTTTCCGCCGGCGATCTGCCAGTTTTTTGCTTAGAATTGACTAATCTGCACCGGTATCCACTAAAGCAACTATGGGGTGCCCGTAGACACATACGGAGAGGTCCGCGCTCACCTCTTCGTGGGAATTCGTCTGTGGACCGCATCGCGGCGCTGATGGAGGGACATTAGTAATTCGGCCGTCCGTAACCTTACCTCCTGAGGTTGCTGCTTCTAGTTTCCCCAAAGGGGGCTTGCCGAACTTAGTCCTCGTGTCTCGCTGCTGCGATAGGGGGAACTGGGACGAGCCGGCGACGGAGAGCGTGACCGATAATGGTTCGGCGCGTTGGCGGGCCTATTAGCCAGGTAATCTTCGATTGCTGCTGGTCGTTCCCCGATGCATGGACGGCGAGTAGTAGGTGAGAATCGCGGCAGCCCTATCTCGCGGTACGGGCATCGACGGATGACATGACCTGGTTCTCCACAATGGTAACACAGGGGGCGGTTGTCCACGGTGTGCCACACGTCCGTCTTGAGGACCTGAGGACGAAATGTAGGCCGTGGCGGATGCAGGAAGTCGGCTAGCGGCTCCTGACGTGGCACTGCAGGGACGAATTGGCGGCGACGGAGGGCCCCTGCGTAGGTTACTTGGGGCGCTTCTACACTGTGTTCCGGGGTAACAAGTGTCTGTCGGAGTTCCTCGCGTACGATTTCGGCGATCGAAGAGGCAGAAGCGATTACCGGCTCTGGAGAACTCACTTTCAATTTCCCCAGTTCTTCCTGGACGATGCTCCGAACGAGGTCACGCAGGTCCCTCTCGTTGACAGTGGACAGCATGGCAACGTTGCTCGATGCATGGTTCGTATGCCTGTTGTACTGGCGAGACCGGTCTTGAAGGGCGCGTTCAATTGCAGTGGCTTCCTTAATGAACGCCTGCACCGTCTGAGGAGGATTTCGCACCAGTCCGGCGAAAAGTTGTTCTCGCACCTAATGCATCAGGAAGCGCAACTTTTTAGCTTCGGCCATCGCAGGATCAGCCCGCTTGAACAGGCGTGCCATATCTTCGGCGAACATGGCCACACTTTCGTTCGGTTTGTGGATGCGGGAGTCGAGCAAACGCATCGCGTGGTCACATCGGTCTGTGCTCGAAAACTTCTCGAGAAGCTTTTCACGGAATTCTTCCACGTTCGCATACTCGCCTCGTTATTTAGAAACCAGGTCTCTGCGCCGTCTTTGAGAGAGAAATAGACGTTATGCAGCTTGTTGTTGTTGTTCCACTGGTTAAATCTGGCGACACGTTCGAAGTGGTCCAACCAGTCTTCTACATCCTCGAAGGCCTCCCCGTGGAAGCAGTTGGGTTCACGAGGCTGCTGGAACGTCACCTGCGCTGCATTCGCTGACGCCATCTTTTGGGGACCACGAGCAGAGCGTGTTCCAGACAGGGCGCTGAACTCGGGGGATAAGCCTAACATTCGCCGGCTGGAGCGATGAAATGGTGTGTCCACGAAGGTAGGCCGCTCGGTGCTGGACAGACGAGAGGCAGGAGGGGTCTTGAACATTAGGGGCTTACCCCGCACCTGTACTAGTGACACGTAACAAGAATAATGACGAAATAGTCCGGGTGAGAGATGGTAATTTAGTAAGGCGAACTTGTGCCTTTTATTCACTCAGCGAAGAAGTGGCTTCGTCCGGCCCACCAGGCGCTAGACTGGCGTTCTCGATCGTCCAGCTCGGTCCACGTGCTCTCGCGCGCCACTTCCCGAGACACTCCGCTCCTCCTCGTCGTCGTCGACAGTTCGTCGGCACACGCTGAAGACAGCTGCCTGGAGGCGTTCCCTTCGTCGTCGTCCTCTTTACACTTCTTGTACACGTGACAATATCTGGTTAGGATGAACGTGTTATGTCACTTTTTTTTTCTAAGTGCTTCCGCAATGCAACAAACGGTTTTTCCCTATGCAAACTGCCTAAAAGACCACAACCGGTGGATTACTTCCTTATTAGGCGATTTTCCACAGGCCGCTTCGCAAAATAGTGTTGCGATAAAGAAGAAAACGGCTTGCCAAAGTTGATATTATTGCTATTAGCTAGTAAAAAAGAGGGATTTATGGGTATTCTCCGCAGAGCCATAGCCCGGGTCAAGTTCCTCGTCATGTTTGGTGCTGTGAATCCCGTGAGGAACGACCTGGTGGACACCAGACGACGGCGCAGCCACATCGGGGTAGGTGAAGCCGTGGGATACCGTTTGCTGTCCTGATTTCGTAGGCCCTGCCCTCGAACGGTGGCCGCCATGGCGTGATATCCGACGCACCGTACCGACCAACAGGAACCCGGAAGTGTCCAGCAGCAGCACCATGTCCAGGGCAATTTCCCTGTCGGCATAAAGCCTACAGAAACCAGAGAGGCCGTCAGTCAACTGAAGCGGCTGAGGGATACTCTCCGGGCTAAGATATAAAAGCTCGTCAGAACAAAAAACAACATTCTAGAATCACAAACACTGAGAATAAGTACGCCTAAAATCTTCCTCAAATCTCTTACCGAAGTGCTGGTCAACATAAGTATTGTTGACAGACAGATGCGAGATCTCCTAGATATTGAAGATTACGAAATGGATTACGATGAGTGTGAGAAATACTTAAACATAATTTTCAGGGCGAAGTGGCTGCTTAATGACAATATATCCAAAATGAGATTGATGCAGAAAAAGACACATACGCAGCATGTCACGAATTTGGCAACCACTCAAGTCGCACCCATCAAAAAATCACCGAGCTCGTTGGTTACCTCAACAGCTTCCCTTGTTGAGGTATCTGAGCGCGCAGTTCCATTACTCATAAGGAATACGCCAACAATGAAAACCACCACACTGCGAGCAGGTGACTTGAGAACTTCCACAAATGCCACGCTCTGTCACTGATAGCTTTTGTACAGAGTAAAAAACTCTTAGCACATCATCCTTTGGCCGTTCCCGACCTTTAGAAGCCCGTTGTTTTAATGCATCTTACCACAAACACTGAGGCCATGAACACCGACATGTACCAGTGCAGGAGGCGAAGACTTAGGTACAAGCCTAGAAAACAGAAAAGCACTGTCAAGCTTAAGACGAGACGCAAAGGTTGTGGTCATACGCCTAAGCTACGACCAAATTCTGTCAGGTAGAGTGCAACTAGTTCCTTCACATTTACGAGGCTTCTTAAGACACGGAAGGTTCAGTAGGGACAAGCTCGAATTTTCTTCCTTGCAACACAACAGAGGGCCGCTGTAACTTCATCTCGGACACTAACGAAGATTATCAATAGAAGGCCGAATCGGACATCAAAGCAACGATGTAAAAGTAAACGGCTGACGAATTGTGACCGAACCAGGCTACTGAACTGACTATAATTTCATTTATCAGGCAGGTTCATCGTCTCCAAGACTTTTTTATTCGTAGCTACACTACTATCGCGGGTTTGAGGATTTTGAAAAATATGTATACAAAGGAACGAGCAACCGAAACCCCTCCTCATGATTCCTTCTTTTCTATGAACTCAAGATGATGCTCCTTGGGTATGAGGGTGGCAGAGCTACTTCTTTTACAACATCCTCCTTCGCGGAAAAATCAACGAGCATAGCCCGGGTTAAAAACGTTTAGTCTGTGGAGACTTCCTTTCAAGTCCATGGGAGTCAAATAAGTTCGACATCGTGTGGCTTCCATCTCCATCGATGAAAACAATGCCTTGGGGTTGGTTGGCGCGTTAACCAAGCTTTTGCAGGCTCCAGAAGGAGTGCTTTGGGACGGAAATGTGTGTTCATTTTCCCGGTCTTGGCTGCACGCATTACTTGCTCTTTCCTCGTTACATCATTTTTTTGGCAGCCGGATGGACATGTAACACATTGGACATATGCGTGGTTTCACAGGATATGATGCGCGTCCACGGGGCCTAACTCCGCTCTGTGTCTTTGCTCGCGGTGGACTGTACGCCCTTTCACTTAAAGCTGCCACGGCCCACGGGTATTCTTCCCATCAGCAGCATTTATTTTGCGGCTCCCATACTTTGGCAGTGGTGTTGAATTGAGATTTAAAACAGCATCTTGCTCCTCCACCTTCGCACGGTTCCTCTTGGCAGTTTCTGCTTTGCTATACATGCGCACCTTTTTCTTTGGAACAATAAATATTAACTCTGGAGCACAAAGGACGTCGCGCCATAAAAACGTTTCTTTCCTTCGACAGGCGAATTGTTCGAAATCACCTTGGGTGCACTGCTCTTGCACCTTTCTTGGTTGGGGTTGCATGTGATAGCAGGTTGTTTGCGGTCCAGTCGTTCCTTATGTCATTCGCGTGCGCTTATCCGACAGTGAAAGAAATGACTGCCCATTGATCTGATACCTTATTGCTAGCGCAAACCTCGTTTTATTTAGTTTCTCTTTCATTATATACAAAATGGCCGGTGTAAGTGTTGCTGCACCTTGCAAATTCACGATTGTTTTTGTCGTAACTCTGGCCTCGCAATTTACTGCTCTATTACTTCGATTTGTGTCTGAAGTATTGCTCTTTCTAAAGTATTCTTCCGTAATTTGTCGCTGATCTTCAGTAATTCATAGGTTCAGCCTCTGTAGTCAGCAATAAGGTTTTGTTGGGCTCTCTGTGTGTCGACCATTTTAAACTCAGCCATTGATTTTGCAATACAAACTAATTCATCATACGTGTGTGCATCTTCAACCTCGGCCTCTAATTCATCGATGTCGCGGTTTCTTCAACTTTTCGGTTATTCACTTTCAGTGTGTCACGATATTCAGAAAATTAGGACGAAGTTCCTCAATTCACTCATTGATCGTCTTTCGGCTGCGAAATCTTCAATGTTGCGGTTGATGGAAGTGATACCTTGGCAGAAGATGAGCCGCCTTTCAAGTAGCGCCTCCTATGTCCGGTCCAGCGCCGTAAACTCCAGAATGGCTGACGACCGGGCTCATACGGCAAAAGTCGGCGTCTTTTCTACGTCAGTGTCGTATCCACATGGGATCATCATGCACTTTATTGGGCCTAAGGCTTGACTTGAAACTTCTTCTTAGGCTGCTCCGACGACCCTCTGGGCTGCGTCTTCTATCCGCGGCTTCATTCTGGCTCCCAAAGGTAAGAAGGCGGCTCAGGAGAAGCAGAATCCGCTGGGTCGGGCTCACCTCTTGAGGTACTTAGTAGAGGGTTTCACGGCACGAAAACTATGTGGACAAAGGGACGAGCACTCGAAACCCTTTCTGATGATTCCTTTATTTCTATGAACTCATGATGATGATCGTGGGGCAGGAGGGAAGTGGAGCTGCTTCTTTTAAAACAAAAATAGGTCTACAGTGAGTGGTTTTAAATTTCCAACTTTTTGCTGTCCTGTTATTAAAAATGTGCCTAGCGGCCTGAATAACGTGTCAAACTACCCTAATTGAAATGCGATAACATGAGTGTGGCATAAAGGGGTCACCCTTGCGTGAAAGTTTGTTTTAGTTGTTTTTGTTTAGTTTAGTTGTTTAGTTGTTTTAGTTGCGTGTGACTGAAGAGTGTAACAACACCCAAGGCGAAAAAAGAAAATGTTTATATCTGTAAATGTGATAGTGTTAGGACGCTGAAATTTTCTACCAACGTTCTCTAAAACTGCGCAAAAAAGGAGTGCAAAGAGATCAGTACTTTAATATCAGATTTTCTTACAAAAATGTGAAAACTCCCGCTGCTTTATTTAAACACGTTCGTCAATAAGGAAGGCTTCTGTACACTGACAAACCACTGGTGTCGAGGAACGCAGTTCGGGGACCCAAAAGTCAGCCCCACTTTCGGTGCGCACATATCCCGTAGGCTTTAGGAATAATGTCGAACAAGACAACCGAGAACTGCTTGAAGAGTCACAGAAAGGACTACAAGTACTGCATTCCGAACTTTCATACCCGAGTTGAGCAACATACACTTCAAAGGGTTGAAGCGAAGCGTTTTAAAAGCCGGTCGCTGCTCGTCGGCCGCCCAGTGCCGTCAAAGATCAACGTGAAACAAAATGAACCTAGGGGCGCAGCATTACCCAAGTCCGCAACAAGTCGCCTACGGTTGCCTACGGCAATTGCTCCTCCATTAGTAAATGATATCAGCTTCAATCCGACAGTGTACAGAGAGAACCTTAACTTTTTGTACAGGAGAGGAAAATCTGTATACGTTATTGAATGTTCAAGGACGAGGAAAAAAGCTTTCATTGACCAGTGGCACCGCAAACTGGAATTATCTTCAGGCGCAGTGGAGCCACAAAAGTCCGAATATAAGGTTTGTTCGCATTAGTTCTCCAAGTGCAGCCGGCTTCAGTTTAAAGCACTCCTTCCGACGCGGCACGACATTTTTTCCACAGGCCCAATTCACAGTCCTGAATAAGCCAATTCACCTTTGCAACTAGCCAACCTAGCGCTGAGCCAGTCACTCCCAGTCATAAATTTGTATGTAGATACAGGATTAGAAAAAATACAGCAACTCTTCTGAACTACTGTGATTTCTTGATTACAAAAAGGAAGCATAGAAAACTAGGTGAACTAGAGGAACGATTTGCTTTGGATACGCCCGCGCCGTTTCAAGCATCACAAGGAACTATGGTGGAAGTATAGAAGGGAAGAAGACGCATAAAACCTATCCGCTTCTCAGGACAGAAAAATATAGAAGATATCAGTAAATTACGTGGTCGCGAACACAACCAGATCAGGCTTTCACTTCTTATCTGCCTGAAACATGTCAGTAATCTCGAACTGTATAACATAAGTTGTGTGCAGTGGAAGTCCCACTCAAGGAATAGCTTTTGCTTCTTTTTTACCCTTTTTTGAGCATGCAGAAGAATAAAGTTTGGCTAGTTGTTTCATAGTGACCATATTGAACAGGCAGCGATGAAGAATGGTACACAAGAAGAAATAAGTCTGATTTTCGACTGTAGCAACCCATTGCCACGACACTAAAATCGACAATGGCTAGTTTTTTTGCCGCAGTTTCAATTATTCTGTGGAGAACATGAGGTAAAGAAGCTCTGTTGTGATGCGCTGGGATGAGGTAACGAGTTCAAGGAAAGAGCGAAGTTGACGTGCGTAGCCGTCAGTTGTTTCCAGATTGCTAGGAAAAAGGGGCAAATTTCACGTTTTGCAGGATAAAATTACTTCAAGAGCCGAGCGAGCATTGTCTGTACATGCTAGGGACGCCTGAAGTTATGACGAATGTTTTAGGTCTTTGTAGCGCTTGCACATACTTACGCACACCACCTTTCTCTTACCCTAGATGATCAAGTAGTGAACGGCATTCTTGGCTTCGCGGTCCGTGAACAGTCTTTTTTATTGCAAAAATTGTTGGTTGAAGGCAGTTGGAAGTCGCGCAAAAACTATATCGACCAGGCAGACGTTTCCACGACGATTTCTTTCTGTTCTATTGTATTTTGAGCTTTATCTGGGCAATATATTGTTCACCTTCTGCTAGTTAGCACATGTGATACGTTGCCGATCCTGGAAGTCCATGACGTAGGCATAAAAAGATAGAACTTCGCTGTTATTTGATGACCGTAAATGGGCCCCGAACGTTACGACCGTAAAATAGGTTTAATTGAGCGAAACCCAGACAAGCTCGCGCCACCTCAGGATAATCAAAAAGTAGTCATTCAAAATAGTGACCATAGTAAACTCACCTCTTACTCCGCAAAATCAGTGATCAGTGCCGCATACTCATTGATCATAACCCCAGTCACAGGCAGTGTTCACAGGGCTTCCCTTTACCGTTTTCCTCTCCTATGGACTGAGCGTACTCTGGGGCAAAATAGCCGCGGTGAAGCTGATACGACGCTCCATAGTGTAATGTTTATAGCTGCAAAGCTTACTCATTAGGCTGGGTTGTCCTAGAAAAGTGGAGTATCATATTTGGAATGCAACAATTGTGGGAACCAACCTCAACAGTTGTGCAGGTCAACCTGTCTATATAGTAATTTCTATTTACGGTTTCGTGTAGTAAGGCCCCAGGTTTTATTTTTTATCTGTTGCTTATCTTCATTGTGCCTGGAGTTCTTTACCGTGCCTCACAGAATTGTGGCTCTGGTGTCCCACTGCTGAAAGGAAGGATGCCATTTTATCCTGAGAGCGACCACCCTATTTTAAATGTAGGCGAAAAAAATATTGCTCGTGTGTCGAGCCTCCAATTCAACTTCGAGGTTTCATCTAGCTAAAAATTTATAGCCCTCTTTTTTATAAGCCTTACGTATGTACGGGTAGCTACAGTGCCTAATACCCACAATTTTTAAATTTTTAGCTTTTTCACTTTATTAAACCATTCAAAAGGCACATACATTTGAAAACAAAAACAGATGACACTTGGTTATGCACGTACTCATTGGTATCATACTTATTAAGGGCCATACAAAACTGCATGTGCATTTTAAAATCTGTCAATCATATTCTGTGCCTGGATAGGAACACAATCTTCCAATTTTCTTCCTCTCTACCTCATTTGCAGGTGGCGTGAAAGGCAGCTGCACAGTGTTCGCGTAAAGAGGTTTTGGTGACACAGTGATTTATTATTTTCTGGATGTGAGGTAAGGTTGGAGTTATGTTGCGTGACGTGAAATGTGTGTATCAAAGTATGCTGGGTTTTTCTTTCCTTACCATTGTTTGAGGAGAGGAGGGTATGTACTGTGTCCTCTGCTTTTCCGATGGTTTCTCTTTTTTCATCAATGAATGACATATCAGCCGCTCTATTCACAGTTGGTGCGCGTAGAAAATTTTATATTTCGGCCGACCACCTCCTAATTAAACGATTTACAGATGCATTTATTGCTACAGCAAGTGATTCGGTGGTCACTAAAAGCTGTGGAAAGTAACTGCTGGGGCATTTCGTTGGCCCGAATTCACTTCTTTATTATACCAGCGTTAAAAGCTGTATTACCGACACGGATTTTACTGTATCAATGGATACATGGAAGAACTGGTTTGCAAGGAAACTGCTACTGCAGCAGCATGCAGAAGGCGCCTGCTCAAGTTACAGTTTATGAGCAACTTGGCACAGGACTTCGGCTGCTTTGGTAAGAAAGTAGGCATAATATCGGCCCCTGTGAGTAGCATCTTGAATTGTCTTTAGGTGTATATCTACATGTTTTTAAGGGCATAAAATTCGTTCACCAGACAATGTATACTGCAGTGATTTCTATTGTGAGTTGAATCCTGTGAACTATAGACTTTGTGGCAAACTTGCACATCCCAATTTTTCATTCATTTAGGAAGTAATATGTTGCTTTTAATTATTTGAAGTAATATTTGCAGAAGTAATATTTGGGCTCAAAATGTTACCCACTTCCGACCGTTTGGTCTCCAACCATTTTGCCAGTTTTTAGGACCGCAAAGAAAAACGCATAGTGTTCAAGAATTCTAGTCATGACGATCATATGGAGGACCTCACCATTGAAAAACCGTTGAAGCGTTGCTGTGCATATGAGCATTTTTAGTTGGCTGCATTCTACCCCAATTTAATGACTACGTGTTAAATATGTATTCATGAAAATCCACCTTGTTGTTGTAAGTATTATTCAATTATTTCTGTGTTTCCGGGTGTTTATTTTGTTTTTTAAAGCACATCACTGTGCGAAATATTGAATTATTGTAACTTTGGCTCTTGTACTTACTACAATTCAATATTTTTTGTGTGCTTCTTAACCTTTATTGCTTTATCTTTGGCCCTGCACTTCACCTGGTTTCATTTATGTAGCGGAGAAAAATTTCTACTGCTTTTTTAACCGCCGTACAAGGATCCCTGTATATACAACTTTTTTGTAGTGGCCATAATCAATTCCCTATCTGCCAATTTATTCAAAGTAGCTCATATTTGTACGGCGCGTGCAACCACCACTCAATCACTTTTCTGTTTTCAGGTAACAGAAGCATATTAAAATGGGATCTCCTTGAAAAAATATACTTCTGCAGTTTGAAATGGCTGTTTTCCTGAAAAATGCAGCGTTTACAAAAAAAAACATTTTCTGAAGGCCTTGTTCTTGATGTATTTATGCGTGCTCAATCTTATAACAATGTAAAATAGACACTCGGATATTTAAATGTAGAAACTGTTTCAGTTCAACCATTGCCAACACAATACTGATTGGACGTATCTAAAGAGTTGAGAAAATGCCTTCATTTTGTTTATGGTATGTTCATCGCCAGTTGCACATCGATTGCACAATTCCATTTATTTGAACAAGTCATCTTGTAGAACAAAGACGTCATCAATGTGAGCTATCGACTTATAACGAACGCAGTCACTCGCAAAGAGGTGAAAAGACGAGTTTATATCGGCTCCTGTATCATTTATATAGATTGGAAACAGAAGGCCACTCAAAGCTTTGCCCTGTGGGATTCGCGAAATAACACAGCAGGTGATTGATATGCACTGATTAGTATTTCGAAATTGATACAGGCTTGTCGAAATTTCTTTTACCAAGAGAGTACTGTGGTTGCTGAGTTGTAACTGCTGAAGTTGTAAGAATATTTTATTGTGGGGCACAAGATCAAAGGATTTGAAACAATGTATGAATATTGCGTCTATGTAAACAGACATGTGGGTAGATTTGTGAAGGTGTGTTACCAAGTCAAATGGTTCTATGTTAGCGTGATCTCTTATATTTGAACCATTGCTGATTTTGTAACTGCAAATATTTCCGCATTTAAATGAGCATTATCTTTTAGAATATATTATGTCTCATTATCGAACAGGAAACAGAAGTTCGGGAAGCAGGTTGAATTTTTTTTGGATTAGTAGTATCCCCTTACCCCAGGTTCTGGTTTTAAGTATGTATTTTTCTTTAGTCTTGTATAGTATTTGTACCTACTATCTAGGAAAATGTTTGATAATACAGGGGCCTAAGTGTGAGCTGTCATTATGAAGGGTTTGTACAAACACGATCTGGCCCCGGACTGCAGCTGGTGTGCGACGGACAATTGCTTTCACCACGGCACCTCTGCGTGCAGTTATAGGGTAAAATGAAGGCGAAATTGGGGAGAGAGGATGCACTACATGTAGTCTCAAACCTGGACCGTCATCTTTTTCCTCTTCCGCCCGTTGCGTGTTCGTCGTTCTTCTGCAGGGAGCATTGCGTTGACGGTTGCCGGCACAGGCAACCATACCAACTCAAAAAGCGTAAATCGCGTTGTTTCCTACACAGCAGCGTTGTACAAGAATGCTACATGTGGGAGAAGACTATCCCATGTCTTGTGATTCAGGTCCACCTACAAACCCACAAAACATATCGGCTAAGGTCCGGTGAAGTCATTGTGCAAGGCCATTTGTTTGGGGGTGATAGGTGGTGGTCTTGCGGTCGGTACTGTGCGTTAGCGTAAAGTTCTAGCGTGATGCTGGCTGTGAAAGAAGTTCGTAGGTGGGTCATAAAAATGGCGGGGCCACCACGTCGATAGGACGGCGTTGTGGAGAAAAAAGTATAGCGACCCCTGTATTGGTTCTACTGGAAAGGCTTTACTGTCGGTGTACGCGTTTTGTATTTGGTGGGCACAATTATGCACTCGATCCCAGTGGCAGACGTTGTAATTGGGCAGAGTGTCATAAATTCCGACTTGCAAAACATCGCGTCAGGGGGTTTACCGGAGGGAATAAGCTGCTGATTTATCCAGTGGCTTCTTCCAGCGCAGGCAGCCTCCGCTGGTTCTCACGTACTCTTTGCCCAATTACAGCAGTTTTGCTTAGCGAATGTTCTTGTGGATTTTTGCATACGTGCGAGTGACGCCTAAGTGCCCAGCACTTGGGTAATCATGGCATGCGAACAATACTTCAATGCATAGTGGATGACGCCTAAGTGCCCAGCACTTGGGTAATCATGGCATGCCTACAATACTTCAATGCATAGTGGAGATGCTACGACCACCAGGAATTTCTAGTCATTGTTGCCGTAATCGGTGTAGATCACGCTGTCGCGTATACTGTACAAAGCTGGCTCTCTATAAAGGGCGCGGGGTGGTGTAAAATTGTCATCTGACCGGTATTCGATAAGCGGACGAAGAGCCGCGTCGGTCAGCTGGAAGTCAGCCATATCCACGATGTGGACGAATCTGATGACAACTCCTCGTACCCTTCGGAAGTACTAGCAAAAGCTGGTTCCTTGGCAAACACTTAGCATCACTGTACTTCTTAAGGACTTGTACACTACCGTGACGTCGCAGTCTTTTGAATCTAAGCACCAAGGCGAAAGTCACCCGGATGGGTTCTTCACATTGGGTAGCCTGCAGAGAGCATTGTGGTGGGTGACAGCTTGAAATGGCGTTCCCTAAAAATATACTAGAAATTAGCTAAGAGCCCATATGACGGCGAGGTATTCCTTCTGGGTCACCGAATATTTCCTTTTTGATTTGGAAAGAGTGCTACTAGCATAATTGATATCCTTTTCCACGCCAGCCTGCCATTGTACAGGGGTAGCACCAATTCCCACGTTGCTGAAATCAGTTCGAATTCTCGTACTGGCGGCCTCAGCGAAATGGGCTAGAACTGGAATAGTTTGAAGCCGGCTAAGTAGCTTGTCAAACACCCCTTGTTGGTCATTGCTCCAAAGAAACGAAAGGTCATTTTTTGTTTTTCCTATGAGGCGTTCTGCACTTTTTGAGAAGCCTTAGCAATATCGCCTGCAGTATACACAACGTCACAAGAAGCATCCCACGGCATCCTATTCTTAGGTCAAGAAAATGAAGCGATGGCAGTACTCTTCTTCAGTTCCGGCGAATCGCTGGCCGCACTTACAAAGTAGCCGATATATTTTGTCTACTTGTGGCAAAGGTGACACCTCTAAGGCTTGAGGGTTAAATCTGCTGAGCGGAACACCTCTAGAACACTTCTCAGCCATGATGACTGTTCTTTAAATAAGCTAGAGAAAAAACCACCTCCACGAGGTATAACAGACACGAATGCCGTTTCAGGCTAACGAGAATGCTAACGAGAACGAGAACATTCGAAGCATTACGCGACAAGATGACCGCGGAGCAATTCTCCAAGTGCTGCTCATCCCAACTGGCCATTTTCATTAGGGAAAGAGACTGGAAGTCGACCAAAAAAATGGCTGAAGCTTGCGATCGCTTCCTTGAAGCACAAGCTCTCACAAACCTTGGACAGTCCAGGGACGAAAGAAAAGAGTCGCAAGCTGACCTGCCTTTTAAGATAGCTTCCACATGCTTTTTATGTGGTAAAACTGGGCACAGCGCACCTAACTGCAGAGTTGCAGGCAACAACATCAGCTGTGAAAATTGCAGAAAACAAGGCCATCACACAGACCGCTGGCGCTCTAAGTCTCCTGATAGGGAGCAGGTGTCGAAATGCGCTATTGAGAAGGGTCGTCACGACAACACGCAACGACACCACGGTAATAAAGGCACATTGGCACCAACACGTGCCCAACGCAAAAAGCAACGCCATCTCCAAACGAGCAGTGCTGAAAGGCGTATGCCTGTTGTAACCAGTGATATCTACGGACAACAAGTCTCCAACAGCAACGCCGTCATCGTGCGACGAGACCTCGTCCCTAATAGTTGCCTTACAGGCCGTGCATCAACCGTCCGTTTTGTGAACAATACCACAAGGAGACCTGAAGAGGCCTTTATCCACGTGGATACACCGTACTTCACCGGAAAAGTCCTGGCCAAATGTATCGCTGATCCCCTGGACGACCTTACACTTGGAAACGTACCAGGTGTTAGGGACCCCAAATAATCCTAACCCTGCGTGGAAGCCACAGCAACCAAGGCATCCAGATACTCCAGTGGTGCTCGGTGGAGAAGCTAATCCTTCTTCGGTCGAAGAGAACACCAGCCGCGTCCATCACAATGTAGAGCATAACGGGCCAGCAAGTCTCATCATGTTCGCCGGCGTTACAAGAAACCCTGCGTGGAAGCCACAGCAACCAAGGCATTCAGATACTCCAGTGTTGCTCGGTGGAGAAGCACATCCTTCTTCGGCCGAAGAGAACACCAGCCGCGTCCATCACAATGTAGAGCATAACGGGCCAGCAAGTCTCATCATGTTCGCCGGCGTTACAAGAAAAGAGATGCGCCAACAGCAGCAGCTAGACAAGACGCGAGAAAACTGCATGAAGATGGCATCTTCACAGTCCTCTTCTGATAAATAGAACCCTTGCAAGTTTGTTTGGCAAAAGGGGCTCTTGTACCGCCTGTACGCCTTACCAACAGGCCGCCCCATTCAGCAACTTGTCGTTCCACATCCTTTCAGAGAAGCGGTTATGAGGAAGGGTCATGAGGGAGTCCCAGATCATCACCGATTTTTAAAAACAACTAAACGAATTCTCCGAGAGTTCTATTGGCCAAACATTTACGCCGACCTCCGGAGATTTCTGAGGACCTGTCAGCCATGCAAGACGGCAAATCCGAAAATCAAGGTGGGCATTGCTTTTTAGAGAAAGAAGCCTACTGTGGGCCTCTGCGTAACGGAAAGTCTGCTTTCAAGAAAAACGACAAGCCCGTGAGGCCACGCCGAACAGAAGCATCTGTGCTGTGAGGTCAACCTGTTTAACCTTGTTTTGGCGTCTCTACAAGAAGGTGTTGTGTTCTCCAGACGATGCTTACGGCCAGTTCGCAAAATCTGTTGACTGTGCGAACAGTGCGTTTATTTTCTTTTCATGAACCACCTTTCGCCCACCGGTGTCTTCTGAAAGTGTGTGTGTGGAGTCACCCCAAAACACTTTCTATAGCCGGGGGTAATGTGACGAGGTCCAAGAAGAAAACAGGCGCAGAAAAGAAAACAGCGGAGGGAGACGAGGCCAATTCCTCGCTAATGGGTATGCGCCTCCAGAGAAGGAGGAAGAGAAGGACGAACGCATCCGGGCTCTTGGGCGGACGAGCGTTCGGGGTGCGCCTGCATCAGCTCCGAATACACCCATCGACAGTGCTTGTGCGACCGCGCCGGGACATCGCCAGGTACCTCCTGGTCACCAGCCGGATAGGTTACTGCACCGGGTAACAGCGCTGGGATCCCTCTCCTGCCGTTTTTGCTGCACCTGGTGGCTTCGCCTTCGTTCCGGTCAGCGTGGAGCCTTCGAGCCACTCGCGACCGAGTCACAACGGACTGCATAAGTGAGACTGTTTAGTTGTGCTTCACGCTGGTGCTACGTCTCATAAATCACCACCGAACTGGACAGGAAGGACTTATTCACGTTTTCTTCTCCCTTTGTGTTTCATTCTTTTATTTCTCCATTTTGTTCTTTTTTTCCCATTCCGCTCTGAATGTCACCGTGCTCCCGCTCTGTGCAACATATTGCATCTAGGCTTCATTTTCGTGTTGTCGCCTCTGTCGTCATTGACTTTGCGTACACGTCTCGTGGTTCCCACCACCGAACCCTGAGATCATCACAGTCACCATGAACATTTTTGTCAACAAATGTAAGATCTGCATAATAATAACAATCAATCAATCAATCGAACAATCAATCATGTATATTTATTGTTGCCAGGAACAGCCATGAAGACATGGTGCTGGCACACAGGTAGATACAAGTGAAAAAATGAGAAAAAAAAGTGAAAGGAAAGAACACTTTGACAACGTACAAGATGAAACAGTAAAAAAATAACTTTTACAATGTATGTGACAAAGTATACGACCAAACCACTACAAAGCGTAGATAGCGTATACACTACATGAAATGAACACATACAAAATTGACAGAATACAACAAACTTCGTAATTACATCGTACAGATGAAACGGAGCATCTGCATACTACAGTAAATCGGGTAACGTTATAACAGCAATCCACGAAATGGAAAACAACAAAAAAGTCATATAAACAGCATACTATTCATATAATCAATCAATCAATCATGTATATTTATTGTGCCCAGGAACAGCTGTGAGGCCTTGGTGCTGGTACACAGATGGATACAGGTAAAAAAAAAAGGAAAACAAAACTTAAAAGGAAAGAACACGTTGGCAGCGTATAAAATAAAAGAGTAGGAAAAAAAATAACTTTTAGAATGTATATTACAAAGTATAGCGTACAAATCACTACAAAACGTAGATGGCCTATACACTACATGCAATGAACACAAACAAAACTGACAGGATACAATAATATTATTATTACTAATATTAATAATAAGCTATCAATCAATCATTCAATCAACATTTCTTTTCGGTGCCCAGGAACAACCGTAAGGTCTTCGTGCTGACACACCATATAAAAAAAATTATTTAAAAAAAATGAAGAACAGCACAGCACAACACACAAAATTGTCGGTATGACAGAAAAAATAAAGTAAAAGTAGTTACAGAAATTCAGAAAAAAAGCAAGAAAAACCAGTGTTGCAAGCTATGGCCCTCGGCCAGCGAATCGTTCAAGGCACTTGAGAACAGGAAATATACAATGAAATACACAGTGCATATGATAGAGAAAGAGTGTACATATAAAGCTAGAGTTTCGATTTCTGAAACGTTACACTGCAATAAAGTATTAGCGTAAAACGAGCGATGCCTTTGCTATGCCCCATCTGGTCGAGACACGCAACAAACATAGCAACACTTTTGACAGAAAAATAGCGAGAAAACAATGGCAGGATTATAAACATAAATGATCAGACCAACAAATCGCAGAGGTAATAAAAATGACCAATGAATCAACCAAATATTTGCTTAATAGTGCGTCCAGGAACGATGTGTTGGTGTGAAAAGAAAAGTGCATATCTCAGAAAAATATAGAAAATTGCAGTGTTTACTCTGAACGAGAATGAAACAGTTTGAGGTTCACACACGCGGACACACGCACATGACCCTCGCACATTAGCAAACAAGGCAAGTGTAAGACAACAAGTCATGATTGAAACTCTGTACACTGAAACAAGTAAACCGGAAAAAGTGATTAGCTAAAAATCATGCCACAATGACGGCATAAAACGTACATACGCAAGTGAATCTTTAAAGCAATTAGCATACCTACATAGATTAACCTAACCCTGGCAGCGTAAAGTGTGTGAGTTCAAGTTACCCACTAGGGCAAGCAAACTACTCCTTGTTTGTCAGGCTACGCAGTTCCTTACAAAAAGCTGGAAAGGGACGATGGAATACGTCCAAACTTTCTGTGTGCATATGGCATAGGTGCCGAATGCGTACCATAGGACTCTTGACACCGGCGGGGACATCAAACGGTCTAGGTGCCCTGGTGTTGCCTGTCGGGGTTCCTAAATTTATGGCACCACACAACTCAGTACAATCAATGAGGCTGTGGACCAGTTTGTACAAGAATAAAAGGTCAGCCTTGGCCTTCCGGCTGTGTATTGGGTCTATAACAAGCAAGCTGGCGGCATCAACATCAAGATAATCTTTAGCCTTTCCAGTAGCGTGCCTCTGTTTTTGTATTGAGAGAAATTTAGTTTGCACTCTCTCAATAGCCGCCGCGTTGGACCGACACGTTGCATTCCAGACCACGCATGCGTATTCCAATAGAGGATGACACAAAGAGCAATAGAGCTGAAGAAATGTGTCTGGATAGTTGAATTCTCTGGAGACACGACATGTTGCACCTAGTGTTCGCAAAGCACGACGGGTAATCTCATTAGTATGGGCTGTAAATGTGAGCTTAGAGTCAAACAAAACTCCCAAGTCTCTGATTTGACATACCCGATTTAGATATTCCTCACGTATACGACAGGTGAAATCTATATCATCTTTTTTACAAGTATACACACCACTTTGGTTTTTGCACTGTTAAGTATCAGCTTATTTCTGTTGCACCAGTCTGAAAACGTGGCGATATCACATTGCAGTTTTATTTTTTTTTTAATTTTTAATTCAGGTACCCCTAAAGGCCCTCCGTAGGAGGGTATTACATAGGGGGCCGCATGCGCATACATCGAACATAACATGAATGGGTGCTAACAGAATGATAAATTAGAAACGTAGCAAAAAAAATACAAGCAATAAGAATTTTTAAAACACATAACTACAAAAACAGATAACTACAAGGCAAGTACAACAAAAAATAAAAAAAGGTCAATATATGCAAGCAAGGGCAGAATTAGGTTTCTTCATTTTTTAAAAAGTCTTGAAATTTTGTTAGGTTAGCTTCTGTGGCAATGTGCTGTGGTAGGTTATTCCAGTCTATTATTGTGCGCGGAATGAATGAGTTTGCGAACGTAAATGAATGGCAAGTGATGCGCTTAACTTTACAAGAATGATCGCGCCGTGGAAACGTAACAGTGGGTGAGTGAAAAAAATTGTCACGAAGGCGCTCATGATGACACAGTTTATGAAAAAGTGTCAGGCGAGCATGCCGGCGGCGAAGTAGTAATGAAGCTAACTCGGCGTGATTTTTCAGCGCTGTGACGCTTGAGTATGGGGAATAATCGGAAAAAATAAAACGAACAGCACGGTTTTGCAGGGATTCAATATCACGCATATGGTATTCTTGACTTGGATCCCAGATGTCAGATGCGTATTCAATTTTAGGGCGAATGAGAGTGAGGTATGCAAGTTTTCTAATGTGTGATGGTGCCTGTTTTAAGTTATGTTTTATTACGCCTAGTGTACGATTGGCAGATGCGAGCGTTTGAATAATATGGTTATGCCATTTAATATTTGATTGAAAATGCACTCCAAGGTATTTGTAAGTAGAAACCAGTTCAAGTGTATTGTTATTCAGGAAATATGTAGTTAGAATTGTAGTTGAGGAACGGGTGAATGACATGCACTTTTTTTTAGAAAGGTTAAGAGTCATTAGCCAATCGGAACACCATGCGTTTAATGTGTCAAGATCAGCCTTAAGAGCCTGGCGGTCAGTGTCACTTGAAATGTTCCGATATATTACGCAGTCATCGGCAAAGAGCCTTACTCTAGATGTTAGGCCGTTAGGTAAGTCGTTAATATAAACTAGAAAGAGCAAAGGGCCAAGAACACTGCCCTGGGGCACCCCAGACGTTACCTGTACGAAGGACGAATTTAAGCTGTTAACGGATGTAAACTGAGTTCGGGAGGATAGAAAATCTGTTATCCATGCAAGAACATTAATATGAATATTAAGACGTCTTAGTTTGAGTAGAAGTCGGTGGTGAGGAACACGGTCGAAGGTTTTAGAAAAATCCAGAAAAATTGCGTCAACCTGATTACTAGCGTCAAGAGATGAGTGTAAGTCGTGAGTAAAACCGGCGAGCTGTGTGTCACATGAGTAACCCCTGCGAAAACCGTGCTGATATTTGTAAATAATGTTGTGTTTTTCAAGGTATTGGATGATTTGGGAGTGTATGATGTGTTCTAACTGTTTACAGATCGTATTAGTCAATGAAATGCGTCGGTAGTTTAACGGTGATGTGCGGTCGCCTGATTTGAAAAATGGGACAACTTTGGCAATACGCCAGTCATCAGGAATTGAACCATGAGATAATCATTGTGAAAAAAGTGCGGTTAAAATAACAGACATGCCGCAAGATATATTTTTGAGTTGTGCACAGTCTGATATGAGATGTTCCCAATCACTTCGAATTTTTTAATATCGTCTGCGTATAGCAAGAACAATGAGCACTGAATTGCTGTCGAAACATCGTTGACAAAGATTGAAAACAAAAGAGGTCCAAAGACAGAGCCTTGAGGCACCCCGCTGGTGGCTGAGTACGTTCGGGAGTGTAGCCCGTTACAGTGAACGTAGCAGGGATGACTGGTGAGGTAGTCACGCAGCAGATCTAGCAACAAATCAGGAATGTCAAGGTTGTAAAGATTTGTACACAACAATGAATGGGAAACCACATCGTATGCCTTGCTACGGTCACAGTATACCACGTCAAGTTGGCCGCGGTATTCCACGGCCTTTGACGCATGTTCCATAAAAGAAACTAAGTTTGTAGCGGTCGAGCGGTAACGTATAAAACCAAGTTTATTTGGAATAATTTCATATCTTACTCACGATGTAATGAGGGAATGAAATATAGTTTCAAATGTTTTAGAAGCAGTGCACAGGAGAGAAATCGGTCTATAATTTCTGGCGTAAGTTTTTGACCCGGATTTGTGTAATGGTACAACTTTAGCAATTTTCCAAAAGTTCAAAAACGTGCCAGTACCAGCCACGGTGGCTGAGTGGCTAAGGCGTTGCGCTGCTGAGCACGAGGTCGCGAGTTCAATTCCCGGCAGCGGCGGCCGCGTTTCTGATGGAGGCGAAAACCAAAAACGCCCGTGTGTACGAGATTTCGCCGCACGATAAAGATCCCCAGGTGGTTGAAATTAATCCGGAGCCCTCCACTACGGCGCGCCTCATCGCCGGCGTTGCGTCAGCGCGTTAAACCCCACAATCAATCAATCAAACGTGCCAGTACTAATACAGTTGTTGAACACACAAACAAACACTGGAGCAAGGATAGGACTGAAATCCTTGAGTAGAGCCATGGGAATGCCATCTGGGCCACCGGCTAGCGAGGGCTTCGCGTTCCGTAGGCTTTTTATCACAATTTCCTCCACTACAAATGCTGTGCTCGGTGCTGTACCACAACAATTGGACGTCAGAGCTGACGGAACGTCCAAGGTATCTCTATACACCGTTTTAAACTGCTGAGCGAACGCGGCGGGGACGTCATCAATGATTACTCCATCGCAGTTAAGAAGAATAATGCATTCGGTGTTATGCTGGGGTGACCTACTGCGGATGTATTTCCATAAATCTTTGGGGCTCCTTTTAAGATTGCTTTCTATGAACGTTTTGTATGCAGCCCGATTACGATCATACAGTTTTTTACCCAGTGACCGGTATTCTTGAAACTCTAACTTTCATTTTGTCTCCCCACTCTTTTGAGCTTTCCAGTGGGGAAGCTGTTTGCCTTTTAGTGCTGACCATAGTTCACTCGAGAACCAGAAAGGATACTTCAAAGATTTACAATTCTTTAGTGATATATATCTGCGCATACCTTCTTGAAGAACTCTGGTTAATTCGCTTGCCTGAAAGTTTGGGTAATTTAACGTGAGGATTGCCGACCAATCAAAATTCGACAATAATAGGTAAAAACTGATATAGTCCCCTGCAGCAAAGTTATAGCGGGGGAATCCGGAAACACGAGGCTTGTTTTTTTTGCACATCACTTTGAATACGTAGTACTATGGATATGGGTGGATGGTAACTGTCGGGGGTAACCAAACTAGTAGGGCTTATATTGACACTGAAGTTTTCCAAGTTTGAAAAACAAAGGTCAAGTAAGCTCCCAGCAGAGTTCACAACGTGGTTGCACTGTTCAAGACCAGTAAATGAAATGAAGTCCAGTAAGGCTGAGGCCTTTTGAGGAACGTAGTTATTGTAATAAAGAAATACTCAGGTCACCCCTTTCTATTCCCGGCGAGTTTAAGTCACTGAGAATCATGATACGGTGTGTAGGGTGAGAGGAAATTACATTTTCAATCGAACTTAACAAGTTCAAAGAGAAACCAGAGCTATGTTAGGAGATAAGTAAAATGCACCAAGCAGGACGCGTTCACCACCGATGCAACACAAGTCAACCCAGACAGACTCATCATCTGTCTCCAGGTCTGCGCGCCTCACGCATCTGAATGAGCTATTGATGGCTATCAAAGCTCCCCCTCCCGTGTGTTTAAGGCCAGATGTGGCGCGGTCACTGCTGAACACATTGTAATAAGGCGGAAAAAAATCTTTTGACGAGATCCTGGGTGAGAGCCAGGTCTCAGGAAGAACAATCACAGCAAAAATTGAAGAAGATACATTACAAATAAGCTCGTTTGCTTTAGTCGTTAGAGCACGAACATTTTGATACAGAACGTTAAGAGACCAATTCATGAGTGACCTGTTCATTTGCTAACTCAGATGCCCGCAGATGGCCAATATGAAGAATTTCTTGGAAAGGTTTAAAAAGGCAGTTTGTCGGCCTTAGGCCCGGGTCCTGCAGCTTTTGGAAAGCTTCGTCGTCAACTGCAACATATAATGAGGCATTGGATTCATACTTCGTTTTCAGCCGTTTGCACACTAACGGTGCGATCGCCACGCTGGAAAAATATGCCAACACGTGGGAAGACGATGTTTCAGAAGCCAGCTTTGTCACCAACGGCGCCTTCAATAGCCGATGTTTACTGGCAACCGACAACGTCGTACTTGTTGCCAGTCCAAAGCACGCCGGTGATTGTTCCTTAGTTGGACGACGAGAGCCTGTTGCCTGTAGAAGTGGTGGGCTCTCAACAGTGGTGGACGATTGCGTAGGCGTGTCCGAGGCAGCAGTTCCAGGTGCTCTCGGCTGCACTGGCCCCATGGGACCACATACAGACGGTGAGAGCGCAAGAAGCGGCGACGGTTTGTTGCCGGCGGGAGAGCGCCGGCAGACGACTTCGGCGACGCTATCGCACTAGCAGAGCCCGGCTGCGCAGGCCACACAGGCCTACTGATAGTGGCCACCAGAGTAGGAAACGACGTCGATTCAGTGCGTTGACGCGTCAGCCCATTGCGAAGCGTATACACGTCCGCCCCAGCGATATAACAGCAGCTGCGTGTGTATCAGCCTTCGCTGGCGCCTCCCTGCGCATCCGGTCATTCTCCGCCTTTAGTTGGGAAACCTGATCTGTCAGAAAGGAGATTCCCTCGAGCGCGCGAACGAGAAGGCTGCGCAGGGGAACCTGCTCGAGGTCAACCGGTTCTTTAGGATAGGTGGCCGCTGTCGTCGTCGCCGCCGGCCGGGTAGGGGAATGCGCCAAGGCTGCTTCGGCTCCATCGATCAAGCCTACGTTGCGGGTAGGCCTAGGCGAAGAGGCGGCACACTCACACTCATTGCAAGTAAACTGCCGCTCCCCAGAATTCAGCAGGTTGAGATCAACATCCGGTCAGGTAACACACTTCATTTGAACACGTTTTCGACAGTCAGCACAACGAAGAAACTTTTGTTTGCCATAGAAACTAATAATATAATAATAATAATAATAACAAAACAATAATATAATACTACTACTAATAATAACAATAAATATTAAGATTATTCAATCAATCAATCAGTAATGTTTAGTTACGTGCCAAGGAAACACCAAAGGCGTGAGCGCTGGCGCACGGATAGTTACAGAAAAACAAAATACAAGAAACATATTGCAAGAAACAAACAAGCGACAAGATACACACAAATTGTAGTAATGAAATTTACACAAATAAAGCGCAGGCGGAGCTTGGGTACAGATGAAAAAGAAAAAAAGAACATGCCTTTGTGGCTCTGCTTGTTGTAAAGACCTCACAACAAGCAGAGCAACAAAGTTTGACAAAAAAACGGCAAAAACAAAGACAAGAGTGCAGAAAAAATGATAAGACAAAGAAATCACAGTCAACAGTTTCAAATATAGGCAACTCTCAGTTGGTTAAACAGAACCATGGAGAAACCAAATTACCGCAATGGAGGAAACAAAGAACGACCGAGACATCTTAGATGTTTAACATACTGTATTCAGCAGCGCAGTACGGTGAATTTAAAGGAACTTCGAAAGATGTCAAGGCGTTCAAAGAGGCGGTTGTAAGAATTCTGTTTTCTGCGTAAAGCAAAATGATTGGAGTTGCTTGCGGTGGTGACGAACAGGCGATGCGACCTGGTGGACTTTTGCGAAACAGTAAACTGTAAACAGTTAAGCAGGTCTGCGCAAGAAAGGTCACTATGAGCAATTTTGTGAAGGAATGTAAGATCTGCACGCATACTTCAGCACTTCAAGGAAGGGATGGAAGGAACTGTGGGTAAGCCAGAATCAGTACCCGGGCTTTTAATTGTGATGGCGGTGCCTAAATATGGATAAAATCTTCTTCTGCACACATATATTAAATTACTACAAGCATTGGAGATGTCGTTCCAAGCAACAGAACCATATTTTAAATGAGTGATAAATATTGCATTGTATAGAATTCGAAACAGATATGGAGAAGAGAATTTCTTTGTTGTCCGACCAACATTTCCAAGACTTCGGAGCGTTCGCCGGAAAATGATTGGTCGAGGAGATAGTTGGACAACAAGGCAACAAGGGCTGCGTGTAAAACGGACGCAATGAGCTTGTTAAATAATAGTTGATGGTTAACCAAATCAAACGCCTGACTGAGGTCAAAATAAATGACGTCCAACTGGCCGTTTTCGCAAACTGCAGCCGAAGCCTGAGTCATACTTTTTTAATAATATATTTATATTATTTAGCAATAATAATATTATATAACAATATTATTAAGGATATAACAATGATAATAATATTATTCAATCATGTATATTTATTGTGCCGTGGTACAGCCGTGAGGTCTTGGTGCTGGCACACACATGGATACAAGGGAAAAAAGCGCAAAAAAAGTGAAAGGAAAGAACACTTTGACAACGTATAAGATAAAAGAATAAAACAAAATAACTTTTACACTTTATATTACAAAGTATTTCGTACAAATCACCAGAACGCATAGATCGTGTATACCAACATGCAACCAACACAAAACTGACAGGATAAAACAGAATTCGTAATTACAAACGTACAGATGAAGCAAAACATCTGCACACTACAGATAAGCATGTAAAGTTATAACAACAATCCATAAAATCGAAAACAACAAAAAGTCATATAAACAGCATACTATCCATATATAAGGCTAGCAGGTAAGAGGAAGTTACTAAAACAAGAACAAGATCCATTCAAGAGGATTGAGCAAATATTTCATTTAGTTTCATGTAAGAGAATAAGAGGGAGGAAATCAGCGAATAAAAATTATTCAACTGTCTGAACTGAACTGATTGAGGGAGCAGTTACAAATATCTACGTCTGCATAGTTGAAATTACAGGTGCTCTGCAGCCTGAACAGCGGGCAATGTCTGTTACAGGCACTGAGATTACGAATAGGATGACGTTTTCTTGTGGTTTTAAGAGGCACTGTAAGCTGGAGCTCAGAAAGAAGTTCCCCACTGTTAATTTGTCTATGTATGAGCTTAAAAAAATACGAGGTCAGCTGTATCACGGCTAGCCTTTATATTGGGCAGCATTTGCAAGTACTGTGGTCCGGAGTGAAGACGTCGTCTAAGTAGCGACGTCTAAGAGGCGACGTCTAAGTATGGACAGTAGCTTATTCTGCACTTTACCAATGCCCCCGAAGTTAGATTTGTATGTGCCATTCCAGACAACCGACGCATATTCCAGTACTTGACGACTGACAGTGGAGTACAGTTTTAGGAAGGACTTTGCGCTACGGAATTCTCTTGACATTGTGCAGACCACGCCCAAGCGGCGGCGAGCTCGCTGTTTGATGGATCTAACGTGTGGTGTAAAAGTCAGCCGGTTATCAAAGATCACGCCAAGATAAGTTGTCGTCGAGATTCGATGCAAAGTAACATCATGATCTGAGTAGTGATAAAGCAGGCAGTCTGTTTTACGCGTTTACGACAGCACTTCGGTATTAGCTGCGTTCACCATCAGTTCGGTCTCTTGACACCGGAGTGTAATATGCATCCACGTCTCTTTGAAAATGCCACATTTGCTAAGATATGAAACGTCCTGAAAATGTTGATGTCATCAGCATAAAGCAAAAAAAGAATGCCTATAGCTGCTGAAACATTATTAACCTAGAACACACACATTAGGGCCGAGAACACACTCCTGTGGCCACCCCTTAAAACGCAGTAGCGATAGGATTGCTGGCCGTTCACATTTACGTAGCAGATCAGCCCACAGAAGTAACTAATTAGGAGGTGAAGAATCGAATTATTTATGTTCAGGGTATGGCAGTTTAGAAGTTAACAATGGGTGACTGACCACATCAAAAGCCTTGCTCAGGTAAAAGTACACAGTATCAAGCTGCCTCTTCTGATGAACCACTTCTGGCGCTCACTGCATGAACGAAACGAGGTTAGTGGTGGAACGTCCCGACAAAAACCCGTGCTGTTCAGAAATTAGTATGCCCTTAACACAGGAAGTTAAAACATCATGCAACACAGTCTCAAAAAGCTTAGACGCCGTACACAGAAGCAAAATACGCCGAAAGTTTCTAGCACTATCTTTAACACCAGTTTTGAAGACAGAGACAAAGCGTGATTACTTACATGCTCCTGCAAAAGTAGCAGATTGAATTGAAATGTAAGTATAGGGCTTATTAGAGGAATCAGATGCTGTTTATAGGTTTTTAATACTGCGGGAGCAATGCCGTCAGCGCCACAAGAAAATGGCGGTTTGAGGCGCTTCAGGGCTTTCCGGACGTCGCCCTCACTGATTCTGGGAACGCAGAACTTAGAGGACGCAGAGTAAGAGTTGGACAAAATGTCCACTTCACCCATTGGAAATACACAGCTGAAATGATCCACAAAGGCATTAGCAACGTCTCTAATCGGGCTTCTATTGTCTTCTAGAAGGTTGAATATTTCGGCAATTTTGCCAGCAGATCGGAGCGAACATACTGACATAAACTTTTCTGGTCGCTTGTAGCGCATAAAAATATTAATAATTTTTTTTTTTACCATCAAGGGTGTAACAAACGAAAAACTGTGAAAAGTCCGGTAATGAAGAGAAAAGGCACAGTTCGAATATGCGGGAAGGAGTTCAAGGTGAACGACAAGTTCACGGTAGGTGTTCACTGCGGGAACGGGGTTGTCCTAAGTCACGTCCGAGAGGCGCAGTCGTGGTGATGTGGTGTTGCAAGGTCTGATCGAAGAATGGGAGGTTCGAGCGGTACTGCAGGAGCCTAACTGCACCTCGGCCGCAGGGCCGGACCGGCTTCAAAACCGAGCGCAGCGTGACCTCAACAACGGGGCGATCGCAGCGCTTACAAGATATTTCAACAAATGTTGGAGACAAGGTAAACTACCGAAGCAATAGACGACGGCCCGCACGGTCCTCATACTGAATCCCGGCAAGCCACCCAACATCGAAAACCTGCGACCCATCTTCCTGAAGTTGTGCGTCGGGAAGGTAATGGAGCACGTCATGCAAAACCGAAGGAACCGCTACCTCGAAGAGAAGGGCCTGTACCCGGATGCCATGACCGGCTTTCGGGAGAAGCTCAGCACCCAAGACGCGATGATACAGCTCCAGCACAAGATCCTGGACGTGTCGGTTCCCACCAACGACAACAGAGCCGTCCTTGGCCTAGACATGCAGAGCGCTTTCGACAAGGTGCGCCACTCGGCAATCCTGTCGCAGGCCTCGTGGCTGGGACTTGAACAAAGATCCTACAACTACATCAGAGACTTTCTGTCGAACCGGACGGTGAAGATCCAAGCGAGCAATCTGAAACTGGACGAGAAGACCACAGGCAGCGTCGCCACGCCGCAAGGGTCCGTGATATCACCGCTGCTCTTCAACCTGGTCAGGATCGGTGTTGCGGAGCGGCTGAACGTGCAAGTCCCGCAAGTCCGTTACACGATCTACGCGGACTATATCACTCTGTGGGTAGGCAGCGATAGGCACATGGGCAGCGATAGGCACATCGAGGAGACGCTACAAGAAGCTGTGAACGCTATAGAAGACCAGCTGGACGGCACCGGGCTCCGCTGCTCGGCGCAAAAATCCGAGCTCCTGATATCCCCGCCGCCGGGGTGGTACAGGAGGAAAGCTACCGAAGACTCGGAGCGGATCGTGCTCCCAACGAGAGACGGGACCGTAATTCCCAAAGTCTCGAGGCTCCGCGTCCTGGGCATGGTGCTCGAGGCCAGTAGGAGCAACGGCGCTACCATAGACAAGCTCGTCACCAAGATGGGAACTGCAACGCGACTCATCAAGCGAGTTGCGACGCGACACAGGGGGATGAAAGAAGCCAGCCTGCTACGACTGGTCCAGTCCTTCGCCATCAGCCACGTTACTTACATCACTGCGTTCCACTACTGGAAGGTACAGGAGCGCGACCGGATCAACGCAGCAATCCGGAAGACGTACAAAGCAGCGTTGGGCCTATACAACTGCGCAAGCACAGCCAAGCTGCTGGAGCTGGGGGTACACAACACCCTTGAAGAAATTGCAGAAGCGTAGCGGGCCTCTCAACGTGAGCGGCTTCTGGCTACGCAGACGCGAAGAAGCATCCTGGCCAAACTCGGCCTGGGCGCGATTACTACAAGCAACGACGAGCGTGACGGCGGCGCTGTCCCAGAGGGAGCCCTCCGCCGATTAGTGGTGGCACCCTTGCCGCGAAACGTGCATCCCGAGCAGAACCGCGGTCGACGGAAGGCGCGGGCCAAAGCGCTCAGCCAAACCCATGCCACCGACACCGTCGCCCTGTACGTGGACGCCGCCAAGTACAAAGACAGAGACGACACCTACGTAGCCGTCGTCGTGCGAGCTACGACGTGCGAAGTTTACAGTGCCAGCAGCGTTCGCGTGCAGCGGGCGAATCAGGCGGAGGAGACAGCCATCGCGCTGGCTCTCACCGACGACACGTGCACGACGATCCTGAGCGACTCCCGCACAGCGGTGCGGAACTGCAGCAAGAACAGTGTGTGTGCTGGTGCAGCGCGCGTTGTGAAGTGCGGTGTCAGACAGTGCGATGAGAGACTGCGGACTCATCTCCGCTGGTTCCCGGCGCACCAAGGCTACAATTTCGGGAGTTCCCCCAACCGCAACGAGACGGCGGACGCTGCCGCGCGAGGACTCACTCGCCGCGTGGTGGCAGCACCGTCCCTCGTCTCTGCGGAGCAGCAAGCTGCTGCGAACGACACCAGCGATGGCGAATACAACAGCTGCGACGATGAAGACGCCGAGCCTGTATTGAGCTACGCGGATGTATTGGACTGGTATCGGAGCGGACGCCGCTCTATGCCGGGCCCGCACCCGCTGCTCTCGCGGGAACAGGCCATGTTCTATAAACAGTGGCGAACGAACTCGGTGCTCACACCGGCGCTCGCCCGCTACATGTGCCCCGACGTCTACGGCAGCGAAAAGTGCAGTGTGTGTAAGAGTGCTACTGCTACGCTGACTCACGTGTTGTGGGATTGTGAACTGAATCCAGAAGAGGCGGCTGCCTACCCAGGCAGGCTGCGGAACGACATTGCTAGAGCCGTGTTAGCACAGAACTCAGTGCAACAGTTACAGGCAGTCCAGCGGATAAAGGCAGCTCTCGCTCGCCAAACGCGCAGGGATGCATCCAACGCGATTCAGGGGCTGAAGCCTCGCGGAGAGCGTTGGATTCCCCGACGTAAGCAACGGGACACGACTTGATGACTGCCCCCTTAAAGTCAGGTTGCAAGAGGGCCCTGCTTGGCACCCTGCTACCTCCGCCGGAGACTTCAATAAAGTTCACTTCTCTCTCTGTCTGGCTGATGCCGTGGCTGTGGTGGTCGAGCGCGCTCCCATCTCTCGTCGCAGAGAGGCCAATGCAGCTGTCTTGGAGAGTCGCTGTCTCTCACCGACGTACGGCGAGGCGACTTCCTTGCGGAGGAGAAGACTTGAAGGTTGCAGTCGTGGATGACCTCTTGGGGCACGGCACGGGTCTGGTCACCCGACCGCCGTGCATCCCGGTCTCGCTACACGCTTCTCAATCCCCTTCTCTCAATGTTCTCCTTCCGGCTCGCTTCTCTGCCTCTGGCCTCGAGAGCCTTGATGCCGTAGCTCGTGTCGATGGCGTAAGCTGCGCGTGCCTTGGGTCGTCTTTCTCTTTACTTCATGATAATATCCCCCCGCTTAAGCATTTTTCCCCGAGAAATGTTCGCACCCCAAGTACAGTTCAGTATGACGTCACCAAAAAACTGTACACAGTCCTTATTACTTCAACGCACCAATTTCATTACTACAATATTACCTACGACGCGCAAATGGTACACACAGACCACGTTTCAGCTGAAAAGACAAGCCGGGGGGAGGGGCTGAAGGCGGGAGTTTCCGATACGTTTTCCGACAGTGACTTCGGTGCCATTCCCTACCTCTTTCGTGCACACTTCGAGTAGCGTAGTGATGGGGCTTTCCCTTAAGTCACAAGTTACCCATGCTGATGCGAACTCTCTGACTGACCGTGACCATGGCACACGCAGAGAAACAAAACTTTCGGTAGATTTTTTATTCCGTAGGATACAGGTGAGTTCTGACATAATTCTTTTTGAGGTGCTCTGCCTGCTTTGCCTGGGGGATTTTGAGATTGGCCTCTTAGTCCGACTACAGTAGCACCTTCTTAGCTTACAAGGAGGGTGCTTTATTCTGGGCACTACATATTCTCTTTGGACTGAAGACTTGGGTGGTTTGGCATCTCTGTCTGAAGTCGAGATCTTTTCCAATACAGAACGGTCCTTATCAGACAAAATGTCATGGAGGCTCGATTTACGGCTATCGTTATTATTGGGCTCAGCAGACCCGGAAACAGTCTAGTGCGATGCTGCCACAAGATTTTAAGTGAGGTTTTTTTGATCATCCTCTGATTGAAGATGCACCTGCTGTTCCGTGCTCACGTTATGCTCACGCGGTTCATCGATATCCCCAGACTCTTCAAAAGGGGGCACAGGTTGGCCTGCACGCGAGACCAGGGGCGAGAAAGCCCGCACTCTATGAAAGCTATTCCCGCCATCCTTAGATCTACAGGCCTCACTTCGCGTAGCCCCAAGCTCCACGAGTCGTTGCCGCAGCTTCAAAGTTTCCTTTTCAATTTCCGCGCGCTCCTTTTCTATCTCGGCTAGCCTTATGGCCTCCTCGATATCTAGAGCTATTTCTTCACGCCAGAGCCTTTGCTCCTCGAGTGCCCACTCTGTGAGCTCGTCGCTGCTTAATCCCAACCGCTTCCCCAAATCAATTAGGTCTGCAAGGTCCATGTCGGGTGTTTAGGAGCATACAAAAATGAACTAGCCTCGTCCTGTCGCGGACGCCAATTATTGTCAGGTTCGTGCGACAATAATAAATTAGAGAAGAAACTCTTTAAAAGAGACTATATCTGTACATCCCTAAAGCACAACCAAATGCACACAATGAACCGGTACAAACGAAAATCCAATACGGGGCTGTGAGTACGCGGCATATAAAGCGGCAAATATTTTAAATAGCAGAAGAGTCACAGTCTGGAAAATAAGGAATAGATACGGTACGTAGTGGTTACCGACATCGGTCGAAGTAGCCTTGAAATGTCCATTTAGTGGGTTGTGGCCGCGGTAGTACAGCGCGCTCAGAGCTGCCGTCAGAGTCATTGGGAACGCAGCTCTCTGGAAGTACCGCTGTCGTCACCGATTCCCGGATAGACGACCTCCCTACGAAGGAGATGCTTTGGAGGTTGTGCCTGTGGAGCACCTCTTTGGGCATGGCACGGGTCCGGTCGCCCGACCGCCGCGCATCCCGGTCACGCTCCACAATTCCCAGCCTATCTCTCTGTGTTCTCTCTGGATCGCCTCTCCCGCCAGTCGTGGTCGCTGTCCGCTCCCGATTGGGTCGAGGCTGGCGCGAGCTCGTGCCATGGTCGCGTGCACTCGCGCCTTAGCTGGTGTCAATCAACTTGGTGGAGCATCTTGCGCGTGTCGTCTGCTTCGTAGTTTTTTCTCGTCGTCTTCTTTAACCGGCGTTTGTTTTTGTCCTTGCTAATTCTTCGCATGACATCGCGCACCGGAACTCAGGTAGCTCTATCACGTTTTCACAGAAGTCCAAGGCAATAACACAGGAGGAACACCATGCTTGCACAAAATACGGCACCTTCATTTTTGCTTACTCCAATTGCACCTGGACCTTCGTGAGGTAGGTGCCCAGCAGCAGCTATTTTGAGCGCTGAAATGCCTTCAATGCCACAATGTGGGCCTACGTTATGTGTTTCTTTCAGTGTCAACAAGGTGGGCTAAATTGGTGAAAACATTGCGGATAAGCTTAGTCATGTTTCAGGTATCTAGATAACATAAACATTCTTAGCCCTATCAGCTGGGGTCACAAAAAGTTGTAGACATCTTCTCAGAATCCATACGGAGTTGAGTGCCTTAACAGGTATTCTTGGTAAAATTTGACGAGGCTACGTCAAACCTGAGACATCACTGACGCAAGTATTTCGATGCACTGTTAGGTCAAATCAGGCCTCTCTGTAACTGCGATTGAGTCGATTTTAGATTACCCAAATGGCATCTTAAATCTGGCATTTATGCCAACGATCATAAAGACACGCATTTGCAGCTTCGCAAGACTGTCATCGTAAAGCACTGTACAAATATAAACATATCCAACTACCATACCTCCAACTAGCTCTACCTGATATCTGATAGACATGTCGTCTACAATTAAAGGGTTGTTAAAGGGCTCATCACGGGCTTCTGCGACTTTTCGAGGAAACAAATGCTTCCGTTTTGAAGCATGATGCTCCTTGAATGGACTTGTAACAGTATGGAATGATTCGTTGGCACGGGAGGGCATCATTGAACTTGGATTGTACGTACGCGCAAACAGGTGAACTATAAAGCAATAAGTGTGCAAATGACCGCAGCTAAGGTGAGTACTTGAAATTCTTTTCATTGCCTGCCCTACTGAGTATTTCCCAATGTCTGAGAAAACAGATTTAAACATAAGCGAACATTCTTCTGACAATTGTATTCCCTCTGTAAATCCTTGGTTGATTTCTCGAGCGGTTTCATTTCTGTTGACCCGTCTGAGAATATTTTCCTGCCGTGTTTAACCTTCTTCTTTACCTGCGGTATGTGTTTTTGTGCGGAGGGCACTTTGTCTCTGTTGAACTGCTTGGTGGTCGAGTATTCAGGATGTTCTTCACCGCTAGGGAGGTTGCTCAACACAAAACGCCCAGAACCAGATGGGGTGCGAAGTATCAAAATACGAGGTCAGACGCTGCCGTTTCACCTGCCGTTTAAACCATACGTTTTCTCAGAATGGTTAAAATAGGAAAAACACAAAGTACCACGTAAAACTATAAATTCATGCTCTGGATGAAACATTTACGCTTCAGATTTTGTTGGAGAAATCTAACATATATTAGACAAGTTTTTATAGTCATGAATTAAAAGTGTGCCAGGAAAACTCATGACACAAGCTCTGGTGTAACTTTCTATTCGCCGGATGTATCTTTACTTAATTCTTGATCTTCACCCAACAATAGGTACCCCTCCGCCGTTCCGCCAGTGCTCGGAAGCAAACAAAATCCCGCCTACTCGTCACAACTTTTTGACGAACAATAATTAGGTAGCAGCGCAAACGCTACAACCTAACCCAAGCTAAACATTTGGCTTCTCGTTTATCGGTGGCATTTTTACTAAAAAGTTTCGTATAAGAGGGGAAAAGCTGGAACCACCGTGGGTGCACCTCCAACCCACAGACGCGTCGTTTGCCCCATGTGGTCCAAGCAGTCAGGAGTCAAATGCACAGAGCACTGATATACCTACATCCTTATCACGTCCCCCTTCACAGCAAACTGCCTATTTTCAAAGATTGCGCACTTCCGCACTCTTCGAGGACCTTAGAAGAAATACACGACTATCAACTGCGGGAAAGACGTAGTCGGAATGTCATTTTGCTCCTTCGATATTGGCGTGCATGCAAGCAAACGATACTTCGGCAAAAATGACCGCGAGTAGCTCAATTCAACATGCTATTATGTACTCCCGAATGAAATGTGGGGCCGCTACAATTCTTCAGCCAGTTTGTACACCAGTAAGAAATGCAGGAGCCGGAAATTATGGAAGAGCAAGCTTTGCGATTTTTTAAAACTTCAAACAAACCAGTGTGAAAAAGAAAAGCGTGGAGGCGATGAGCCGGCAGCGCGCTTTCTGCCTCTGGCAAGGCAGCACCCACTGGTCCCACCTCGCGGGCGCTGATTCCACTCCAGAATATGCTAATAGCCTCCTAGATGTTGAAGAGGATTACTTCAGAGTTCTATATGATATCTACAATGGGTGCAGATCTACCATATTCCTCCATAAGGAAAACACTAAAGTACCTATATAAAAGAGCATCAAAAAAGCAGACAATATCTCTTTTGTTATTCACAGCATGTTTATAACAGATATTTAGAGCATTGGATTTGTAACAGGTGGGTGTAAAGGTTAATGGATATAGCCTCATTAACGATTTTCCGATGCATTGCCTTGCTAAGGAACTCTTGAGGTCAATTGCAAAGCATGGTAACTGTACTAAACAAATGGAATAGAATCGTATGCCTGAAAATGGTATGATAAAAATAAAGTAGTGCTCAATATTCCCCAGAGAGAATAGCGGTTTAAGGTGAGTGGTGAGTGAGTAAAAGTCATGAGCGAATACATATACTTTGGCGAAGAAGGGATCAAGGATCATAAATATAACACACATATATTTACAAGAATAAGAATGGAGTGGAATGCATCCGGCAGGCATTCTCAGAGAATAAATAGAAAACTAACATTGTCCCTGAAAAGCAAAGTCTCTTACAGCTGCATCTGACTGGTACTCATCTCTTGGTCAGGAGCTTGGGGGCCTAAATAAAGGGCTCAACTTAAATTAAGGACGACTGAGCGAGCAATTGAATGGAAGATGATAGGTGATATGGTAAAAAACAAGAGTGAAAACTGGTCAGTGAAAAACCGCGTTTTAATGGCAAGTTAGTCAAAATCAGAAAGACGAAATGGGTGGGGGCAGGGCATGCCATGCACAGAAGAAATAACCACTGGTCATATTGGATGACAAGATTATGCAAGCGTCGCAGGGCCTGGAGAAGCTTAGATGGGTACATGAGATCACAAAAATTTCCGGGCACCATTGGATGCAGGTAATAAATTAACGCAAAAATTGGAAATCTGTATGAGAGGTCATTGCCATGCTTTGGACGTATATTGGTTTGAGAACGAGGATGATGGTGATATGTTGATGATAGTGACAATTCAGTACAACTGAGTTGAGTAAAAGTGAGCATAGGTTGAGTATGAGTGCTAGTGGGTGGAAATGGAATAGTAGTATTTGCGAGCCCTAATGTACTGCTACAACTCAGTGGAGATTGAGCACCAGTAAAAAAAGCCCATTCAGTGAGTACCAGTTCCTGTTAAAGCAATTCAGCATGATTACAGGTAACTACAATGACAACTGACTATTGAAAGAATGAGCATGGCGGATTTTCATAATATACAGCTGGTTATGTCAGAACGTAAGCGAGCACAGCATGGAAATAGAATTGCGTCTGAGTTATACTTTTTTGTTTTGCTAACATTTGGATACGGGCATGAGAGGTGTGGTGTACATTTTACCTTTTTTCAGTTCTTTGTTTTGTGTACCTGCTGCCAAGATTATTAGACATTTTCAAACAAGCGGCCTTGGAAATATCCGTTTACGCAATCAGACTTCACTTCGAGAATTCAAAACCAGACTTCACTGTTAAATGAAAGGTTACTGAAGTATATGCAACCGAAACCCCAGCTTTGAACCCTATACAAGGTACTTCGAAGACACCTATGAACAGCAGTTGGTATAAAAAGAATATATGAAAAGAACCATATAAATAACCATATTTAGTGTCACTGCTTTATTCTCAGTAAATGAATTATTACATGTTAGGGGCACCTCATACAAAATTGCTGTCCCACGAGAGGAGTGGTGGAGGCATGTCTCTCTCTCTCTAGATCAAACCCAGTACTCTCTGATGAAGGCTTCACTGTAGGGTTTAAGAGTTTCTCTTGTAAGCATAGAATATCCGGCTTGTGTCTATGAAGGATTTAAAAATCCTCCTAAGGATTGCAAGAAACTCCTACTTGACATACCCTGCTGAGTTATATTTTTCGGCGAGGCTGGTCAAAAAATGAAGATTCGAAAAACCTACTTTCTTCCCCGCAAACCACGCACTAGAATAAAAGCTGCGAAGACGGGTTGCGGAGAGCTGTGATCACCTTTTATTCACACAAGCAAATGTAGTAATGGTGATGGTAGGAGCATGTATGTTGCGTTCCGGTTATAGACATTGTATTGAATTCAGGTGTTCCCAAGAGGACGTAGCAAAATACCAAGATAAAAAAGGCTGTGGCTTTGTTAGGCAGAACATAGGACATTAAAAAAACCTGCTAAGAGGAAAAAACTTGCAAACAGGAGTCCACTGCTAATGCAGACTAGCTCTTCAAATAATCAAAGTCCACAGGCTTGCATAATAAGCTTTAGGGAGAACAACGCGAATGAACTCGGTTGCCTTGTGTCATTGTGATGTGCACTAGTCATTGTCCGAAAGAAAATGGTGCAGAAAAGTCTGACACATAGTTCAAATCTGTAGGGTCTAAATTACCCTTACTGCAGCTTGTCACTGTTAAGCTGTGGTCACTGTTTATAGTAACATAATTGTCACGAGCAGCACCTTGGCCGTGAAGACGGATCATCAAAAGTGCAAGCGCAGGAAGGGTTGCATGGTCCTCTTATTACTTAGCTCGCAACATTGGTTGCAGCTTCGTTCCGCTGTGACGGCATGAATGGCAAATAAATTGATCATCCTGACACTCGAACCAATAATAGCCTGTTTGTTGCTCATGATATACAAACCTAAGATAGACTCGCGAAACAAGCTACTGAATATGACGCACGAGGTAGGTTACGTCGTGACATTTGGCGAAAGAGACGTACACTTTGCACTTGGCGTGATGCAACAGTCTCTGACCCCGTTAGATGAGTACACTTGCTTCGGTAATTCACCAGTGGTGTGCAACGTTCGTGATCGATACGAAGGGGAAGCAGAAGAGTGTTCAAACACGTTGAGCTTACAACTTCCAGAACAGATAATACTCGATGTTGATGGGGTGCTATACAGATAAAGTGCTAGTTGCACCGACAGGAAAGCAACGCACTCTCATTTTCCCGTAACGCCACGTAAGGAGATACGGCTGATTTCTTTTTTCCAGCACATTTAAATATGAGTCTGGTTCCACTACACGGTAGACTTCTGATCTTGCTTTGGGCGAAGAGTTGCAGCTGAGTTGGTCAGGTGGGCGACAGCGGACTGCGGTAGAACGGGTCCTGGACTTGACTAGTACTGGATGTCAGGCCTAAAGGTCCCATGCGAGCCCCGTACACCATATCTTTCACTTTTTTAGAAAGACATCATTAAAGAAAGAACCTACGTGTTGAGGTATCATACGAAAAAGTTGACATAGTTCTCCCCAGAATACTTTCTTGCTGTAGAGCAGAAGAGCTAGTTCCCTTGACACCGATCCTAATCAAACTCATTGGCTCAGCCGCCGTGCTGCTCGCAGAATTTTCAACCATCGTTTCTATTGTGGCCACCTAGGAGGCGAATTCAAACACCAGCAGAGTAAGTTACCGACCATGCAAGCGAAGAAATTGGGGAACAGATAATTTTGACCAAGAGAAGGTTCAAGCAAAGACTGTTGGCTTTATCCCGGAATCGTGATTCCCACGCGCGCAAAGAATTCCGTCACAAACGTTGGTAACCGATATAACGGATTGGTCCCAAATACGGAGTCTGTGTTCAAGCTGACATTGTAGCCTCGCAAGTGTTAAGATTTATTGAATGAGTTTTGGCCACTGGCTGTTACTGCTGATCCTAGGCAAATCACAATAGCCCCATCTGCAAAACAAAATCGAAGCTACGCCTCTTTGTGCCACTGGTTCAATATTCAACGTCTTGCGTCACCCGCTAGCATTACCAAACGTGACGTGCTTGCGAAAGACACACAGGAAGTACTTCGGCCGCGATTGAACTCCTCCCCTCAAAGCATTTGTGCAGCAACGAATTGTGGAACTTTTTACCCATTTGAAATATTCCTATGAATCTGCATCCGTGTAGCGACATCTGCGGCGCATGGGAAATTAGTTCTCCTTATAGCAAGACGAAGCCATTGAGCACTTGCGGGTCTGAAATGTGCGCATTGCCCTGCGATCCGCCAAAGCACGTGTTTTATAGTAGTGCTCAACTATCTCCCCAAGAGCTAGCACTAGCAACTCTCGAGTTTTACGACAACCTTTGATAAATATTTCAAGAATTTTTTCCACTATCTCTACCCCGCCAAACATATCAATGCCAGTAGCTAGCCAAGAACGCTAATTACTCCCAATGATATCACAAAAGACGCATTACGTAGCTACACCGGGATGCACAATTGTCATGGTGTTACACATTTGTGCTCCTCGCGCATTGCTGCCATACTGCTATGGAGCCCCACGCTCCCTTGAAGACTGGCTTCGTTGTATCACACAAAGCATGTTCGGATCATACAAATTATGGCAGTTTTTCATAGTGCTTGTGTATTCGGTCGTTACTCGAGCGAAGACACTACGAAAAGAACAACAGATACCAGATATCTCAACTAATGCTTGCTGATACATTTTCTGTATTACCAATTGTCGTAGTGATGATTCGAGAAAGATAATAAAATCTTAGCTTGTGTACAGCTGACAACAATAGGTGTTATTTGTCCCTGTTATAATTCGCCGGTATTTATGTCGCATTTGTTGTTCACATATCAGGAGCATCTATAGTTTTTTAAAAAGATAGCGAAATGCTGCAAGCACTTTTTTCACTAGGACACAGGGTTATTCCCTGCTCGTCAACGCAGCACGAAAACTCAGTAGTCGGTAGCGTGGCTTTTAGGAGATCTAGAAGTTTGCACGCAACATTAGGCAACTTCTATTTTCGGGGAGTCAACTGGTACTCTTATGAATAAACTGAAGAAGTGTTTCAGTTTAGCCGTGTGGTGTCTTCTGGAATTTTGTGGCCATATCAAGGAGTGGTGGTTTCAGTGAACAGTAATTCGGCCTGAATGGGTTTGCAGTTCATAACCTCTATTTGCGCTCTTTAACAGTGTTGAAGCGCCTCTCTAGCGTACAGCAGGAAGTCAGCACAATTCTTATTTAATCAGAATGTGCAAAACATGTAAGTTCGTTAGCTTTCATTGTTGTATAAGCATGAACGCCGAAATAGAAAAAAATGCTTGAATATTTTATGTACAGTTCCTTACGGTTTCTTCAATCTGTGTTTCTCTAATCAGGGTTTGCAAAGAAAAGATGTGTCACAAACTCGAGTGTACGACGTCTAAAAGTACCTTATAAATTTTTTATTTTTATTGTACAGCGCCTAATTCTTCTTGCAGTCGTTCGATTCATTCAGTTCGGTTCTATTCGCCCGAGACAAGGCTGGACGTTTCTCGAACGAAGAGGCGGTAACACGATCTCACGCCGGCTGGCCGGCCAGAAAACAACAAAAAGAAAACCTCCGCCGCTCCGGTTTCGTCGAAGCTTCCAGTACTTTCGAGGAGGTGCGCGTGGTCTTGCCAGTGCTACAGAGCCGCGATGATTCTAGAAGGGAGAAGAGGGAAGTTATTCGCTGACGGCGGCGGGCGCGTTGTGTGCTGTGCTCTCCCTCTCCGCGCCGGCACGGTTATAAAAAGAGAAGCCGCGCCTAAGCAAACCAGCTACGTTTGGACGTCGTGATTGACAACGGCACCTGCCAGTTTGTACATCACACCATCGGCGACCCGCGCAATGGAGGACTCCAACGTGCTCCCGGGCCTCGAATGACCGTGATCGTCTCGGACCGCTTGGCCTCCAGCGAAGCCACGCTTCCCAGGTAGCCGAATCGCCTCCGACAGCGGTGCATCGTCCGGCCCGGTCGGTGAATATGCTGGGACTCTGTCTCTCATAAGCATCGAACTGTTCATTTTCTTTTAGTTAACTGCTCCGATTCGTAATCTTCATTTGTTAACGCTCCTGTTTGTATCATTTTGTTTAATTGGACTGTTTCTTGCATTTGAATTCCATCTAAGTTGTCTGTCATTATCGATCTGCTACCTCGTGCTTGTATTTGTGACTTGCCGGTCTAAATATAAGTCTTTGTGTTGTTTTTCGTTCAACGCTCTTGCTCATTCTTGCCGCTCTAGTCGGCGAAAGCCGCACATCAGACGGCCACCCCCTTTGTCACCTGTGTCCTGTGGATTCGGTGGGGTTTTTTGCTCTCTTGAGTCGACTCCCCATATCTTCTGACAGTGCACCCTAATTTAAGGAAACGGGTGACAAGATGGCAGTTGTGAAGACTTCAATCAAACGTTCATTCCTTCATTTCATGGTCACGGGAAATTCAGTGTGACCTGGGTTTTACGAAGAACCAAGAAATACAGGTCACACAAGAATTGTCATTCCCGGAATGCAGATTTCTGCACAAACATTTCGAAAATGGCGGAGCGTATAGCTGATCTTGAATGCTATGCACATCAACAAGCCCCAAAGTGCTCTTTTGATCAGTAACAGCATTGTCAGGATAACTGAGTTTCGGCGATGAGAACACACTGCTCGTGGGGCTGGAGCTTCCTGCGCGAGAAAATTTCCTAATGTACGTATTTCTTTTTGTGCGCAGTTTAGTCTCTCGGGACTGGGACAAAACTTTCTTTCTTTTCTTCCATCAGTTCCTTCATTTCTGATCAGGAAGGAGCTGCATGGCCTTTCTTCAAATTCGCTTTTTACCGTGCGTTATAACCGTGATATTGGAGATGAAGTGATAGCCTATGCCAGTCGCTGCCACTGAACCATGATATCACCGATGCCGATGTTACTGGCGTGAGTTCTGATTTGACTGTCACTATATTCATCGAAATGTGCCAATATTAGGGGGCGTTTAGTAACACACGTGCCTGAAAATTTGGGTCGCATCGCCATATGGCTGCTGGCTTCGTTTGGTTGCTCAGTTTACTGTGCACAGTGTTAAAATGGCAGCTCCTTGGTTTGCGAAAATAAAAGATTTAAGAATTCGGTGCAATAAAGTTTTTGTGCCGTAGCGCAACGTAGCTGTTCCACATTTACATGTTTTTGTGAATTGCTTTTTATTAGCTCTCAGCGCTGTTCCAGGCTGCTTCGACTTCCAAGCAGAGATCACACCTGCCAGCTCTTGAAATTTCTGGCTCTACTTTAAAAGGCTCTCTTCTATTTGGTTTGATGGTTGAACACCTGCCAGCGCTTGAAAATGCTGCCTTCACTTTGAAAAGTTCTCTTTTAATTAGTTTGTTGTTTGAACAAATTCTCCTCAGAAACTGAAAATATATATATATAGCTCAGCGAAGGCAAAATGTTTACAGGTAAAGATAAAGTGTCTGTTTTTTTTTTCTGGTGCTCAAATAAAGAAATTCCCCAAAGTTTGTCCCTGCGTAATCAGCTTTGGTTTTTCCACAGAAGCAGCAAGGATGGGGTCCCAGGTTATTTTTACTGCCCGTTTTGTCGACCGCAGTGCCGTGTACTTATAAAACATCGTAAATCATTGTTATTGTTTGTGTGTGCGCCATTGCGACGTAGCAGTTTGCAGTATTACACAGTAATTGATTCCAGTTCCTGTAGCCGGACATAACTGTATGTCTTTTACTGGCTTGAGTGAAGTTCTGTGTAATGGCATGCTGCGGTGTGAAGTATTTATATCTGTTGGGTGTTAAGTGTCCAAACCAACACTGTTTTTAGCAAACATAGAGCAAAAAAGAGCTGGATCCCATGCTGGTTTGCTCGCGTACAGACGCTGTCGATTTCGTATTAAAATTGAAGTCCTAAATCCAGAAAAACGAGATGTGGAGCAGAAATATAGGACCCTAAGTTGAAGCGAATCCCAAAAACTGCACCAAAATACGGAACAAAGCTACATTACCTAGAATGGGAAGAATTATTACAAAGACAAAAACTTCTCTACAAAAGGTTGGAATCGCCTGAAAAAATGTTTTCCCAGAATGTGGATAAACTACGAAGATTCACTTCGGCAAATATTTCTAAATATTACTTTTATTACCTGACTCATCAAATGACCCAGGTACTTTATTTTTACATCAACCAATAAAATATCTACATATACTTTCACATTGGAAGATCAGCTAAACTTTTAACAAAACATGACTGTTTTACACAAACGTGTAGCATTCATGAAGTACAAAAACATGACAATGAATGAGAAAACAAAATATAGATAACAAAACTTTGGAAAACTATACAAAACTTCGAGGCATTTATTGTGTAATAAAAATTCCAAAATTTCCTTTGGCAATTGTAGGCACTGTGTTCCTGTGACAAAGACTTCAAAATTTGAAAGAAATTGAGGGGTAATCGGAAGGTATCAATGCACAGACATGAAATTTTAGAAAAAAGAACAATGGAGGCCATTCAATTTATTTTATTTGACAATCTGTCCGGAAATAAAGGAGATGGACAGTAAGAAATAAAGGAATCCTCTCTAAATAATTTCAAAATACTATTCTCTTGTTACAGAACTGACACCATGCTCACCCTTGCTGAGGATCGCCAGAATCTCTGTGAAAACAGTCACGAGATTCTGAGGCAACGAGTCATCACGACAACATGAGCGAGGCTATGCTTCACTCCGCAAGACAAAGTCAATAGTACTGCACATCTCTGACGAAAGATATTCCAGTTTACTTCACAGTGACCGCAGTTATGAAAGTTTCTCTGACTCTTTTGGAGAGAGAGTTTACAGCCTCTAACACGGAAAGAGTAGAGCGGCAGTGGGCTGCACTCCGCAAACGTAGTCTTTGCGACTCTAAATACGCACACAAAAGGTGCCTTGCTGACTGTTTGCTGACCCCAGGAACGGAGTTCACCAGGTTCTTTTTATAAGACAGTTGTATAAGACGGATACTTTTATTATTTAAAGAGTCAGGGTGCAACGTATGTGAACGCGTCAAACTTAATCTCTACGAGCCTTGCATGCATGCATGGAAGAAAGATCATTACGAGGAACTGAAATCGTCATGTGCCAACATATAAACACACAAATATAAATGTTGCAAGCCAGCAAAGTTCACTCAATTCCTAGGAGTTGTTGAAAGGTGTACAAAAATTGCGAGTGGTAATCTTAAAACATACAAATAACAAATTATAGAAAAAGTTTGTTCCGTGCTGCTACTAAAGAATTCGCAAGGTGAAAACTTATTTCCAGAAAAGATTCCTGTTTGTTCGCTGTGAAACAAAACGTACTTTACATTTTTTCGCAATACCAATAAATCACTTTTTTTATTTATTTGCCGATTTGCGCAAAATATTAGTTTCTGGAAGCGTCCAGGACAGAAAGCAGCTTCGTTTCTGTTGCGACGAGCTCAGGAACAAATTATATGCCCAGTTGAGAATGTGGAATGCTCATGGCTGGCAATGATGGCGTCCAAAATGTTTATATAAACGCCCATTTTATTGAAATTGAGTATGAAGGGAAGGTATAGGTTCAATAAAGCGGAGTCGGCTGCCTTTATTGTAGTCAACAGTTTGTTGTGAAAGCATCGTAGGTAAAACCTTCAAAAATGTCGCAAATTGTTATAAGTATTACGGCCAAACTTGGGTAAGAAAGTACGGAATTATCTGTGACGTAATCAATCAAATTATTATGCATGCGGTTTGTACAGTTTAAACAGTATCCAGGGTAGTGTACTAAATCACTTAAATTGTTGGGGTTAAACCTAGGTTGTGCTCTCAAGTGCTACATGTTGGAAGGAGTGGTTTCCTTTACCGCGAGAATTTTGCAAGTGGTTATTTTTATATCTGCCCACACTACTTTGGTGCCCTATATGTTGCACTTGCCATGAATCAAAATTTGAGAATGCGACAATTGAATTCTCATTCAATGAAAAGCAGTCTAAATTAAACGACGCAAACATTTAAGAGAACTCTACATGCAACATGTTCTCTTATATACCCTTCTGAGGAGACCATGCCGTATTTTATTTAGGCGTACCTCTAAGTTTCTTTCAGAAGTTTACTTTTTACAGATGATTTAAAACCACGCATTGTTTTAACCCTAGTCCTATACACCAGCCACCTTATTTATTTTTTTAACGATCTTGGTCTTCATCCTAGCCCTGTACACTAGCCATCCCCATAGTATTTATTTGATCTGACTTGTGTTCACTGTAACAAAATTTTGTGTCACCTATTTTTCAAAACACTTTCTTGCCGCTCTTGGCCGTTGTTTGCCCTGCGCCATTATATTTAAAAATTATCATCATCATCACCAGAACCTGGAAGAAGTTTGTTTTTGTGAGGCTGCACTCACTTTCAAAATGGTCTGAAAAAAAGTGGGTTGGCTCACTATAAGGTCATATTTAGTAAGGCCTAAGTACGTCGGTCTACGCAACGTCACCTGCGTTACAGGCCTGAGCAGATTTAATATTTGTGCCTATATGCATTTGAGAACTAAACGCTTTGTTCGGCCATTCATCAGAATATTTAGCAAAGCATTCTGTTTGGTAGTTGACTGTGTGTTCAATGAGCAATAACATCTGCATTTATGAAATACGTTGAAAAAGATGGTCGATAGGTGTTTTAATCACACTGATGCGTGTTGTTCGCATTCGGATGGCCGTTTCCGTGTCCGTGTTTAGTGCTGTCGGTTACAAGTCGTTCAAGAAACAAAATGAGTGAAAATCTTATTCCAACCATGTTAGTTTTTTGCATTCCTAATCCGGCCCGCAGCACAGTTTTATCATTATCTGAACTTTATTCGTAAGTTGTATAAGGAGTGGCACGCTACGAAGATGTCGGAATAATTGTAGAGTGACAGTTTCTGAACCTATGCAAGTGCAATATCTAGAGCTTGCAGGAACAAAATTATGCTTCAGAATTTATGGTGAGCTTCTCCGAGTACAACAATATTTAGCATTTTGGCGAATATCGAAATGCACTTCGTTGTTGGATGAAAAAAAAAAGTAAAAAAAAAAATACTTCAATGCTCGATTCACCATTTCTGGGATTGAAGTGCGGTATATAATGGATCGTGTCAGTTCCTTGAATGCATTGTCCGGAAGATAATTCTCAAAAGACCTACATGAAGTTACTATGCGATTTATTTAGGGAAAAATAACCGTTTATTTTGACGTTTCTTTCTGTGCTTTAGGTCGCTACATACACGCTACAGCCAAATGTTGTTTGAGATTTGTCCTAAATTCTGGCTGGTTTTGTGATTTAGTAAAATCACAAAACATTCCGCAACCTCACAAACATTTTGTGTAACCTTGAGCAAAGATTCTGATCTTTCTTCCAAAGTCATCCATTTTAATGGGCTCTCTGGTTACTTGTAAATCATTTTAGAGCAGTCACACTCACAGATTAAGAAATTAGTCTGTGAAAACAGAAATTTCTACTGCACAAACATATGTCTCCTAACCAGGATGTTTTTTTTATGATTTCCACAAGAATATTTGTAATGGTACATATTTAACCAGGATCATTTTAAACCTTTGGTTTTCCCACGCTGTAAAAAAATAATAAAAATGATAAAATTATTGTGCACATACAAACACTTGCTTTTTTACAATCTTTAGGCAAAACGAACCGTCTGTAGTAAAAACCACTGAAAAGTGAATAAACTGCGTGGTATTGGTATAATTATCTCACCAGCCCTCTGCTGTGTTATACAGTACCACAAGTATTCACTCTTTTGTAATGATTGAGCATAGATATAATATAATTGTGACATATCTTCCCCCTAATGTTGGCATAATTTGTAGCAGCTCAGGGCATTGAAAACACACTGTAAAACTTTGTATATACGGCAAGGCTCCCGTCTCGGATATTTATTTGGTTTGCTTTTTGGGGGATAAAAACCTACCAGCAATTTCCACAAAACAGTGATAAATATCAAAATAGGTTACAGTTCTGATCCCCGGATTATCTACTAACTGCAAAGTTTAAAAAAAGGAGCGTAAACTTTCTTTGGTCTCTAGCTCAATGGGGATTACTTTCTCTCTGAACACATCATTCTCTGTTAAATTGACTAGCAGGAAGTCTGTACGGAAATTTTGCAAATACTGTATAGTGTGCTTGACCACCAGTGCACACATCGAGACAATTATTAGGTACACCCATGAGGAATCAAAGTACCCATTAAAATACGGTAAGGATTCATAAAACTGCAACTTCCTGGCTCTCTTTCAGTTTCTCAATTGCGGAAATTATTTACCATCGTTATTTTGCCTTCCGTTCCTGTGTACCATAGACACCTTCATAATAAAACAGCTGCCTTGTATTGGCCTGCACTGCGTAGAACATTTCTTAAAAAACAAAATGCTCAGGTATTACTGAAGGCGTCAAAATTTTAATGAATATGGGTATTTAGGGACAAGTACACAAGCACTGAAACCGCCAGTTGTTTAAATCCAAAAAACGTAAATACTAGAAGCGCGTTGGAAACTATCGTTGCTCCGCATCTAATTAAAGAAAATTAATTTGAAGGTAAATTGAGTTGCCTGGTGTACAACACCAGTTTCTAATTAGGTACAATATAATCAAGTGGTATTTCGTCGCCCTAAAACTACTTATATATGCTTCTAGAGGAATGATGATGCCATAGCTTAAAACAATCACGGGTGTAGTGGTAAATATCCTCGATGAAAATTTTGATAATGTCGTCGTGTTTGAAAATGTCGTTTTGTCTCAAGTGATTTTTATTATATTGAACATGAATGAAAGATATGCGCACTCCACACGCACTAAAAATGGGCTTTGGAGATCCCCTGAGCTGTTGCAAGTGCTCGGGATGTTTTTGGTGTGTTCGTAACCTGGTCAACGTGACTTCCCTGTCCTTTTTACGTGTACCGATTTTGTTAACTCACGAATATGATAGAAGTTTTTCTATTTTATTTTGTGTCTTTTCACTTCAGTCAACTTACCTACTTATTGGAATGTGTTGTCTGATAGCTGGTTTAAAGTTTCTCTATTGTATTGCTAGGTCACTGTAAACTTGTCTTCGGCAACAGCAACTCATTTACCCGCAGCCGCCTTTCCAGGAAAACCACAGTTATAATTTAACCAAAGCACAATAACTTTCTTGTTTTCGGCATACACTAAAATGAAGGTGTTAAAAACAAGTTAAAAATATTTTATTATATTGCAATGAACAAACAATAAGGAGCGCAATAAAAAAAATTAAGGATTGCATTCCACACACAACGATGAGTGAATATATTTAGATGATGGCCTTTGGAATGGCATGATGCACTTTGCAACAAAAAATGCACTAGGCTTTCCCTTGAAAGTATTTACATTTACATTCTTGGTTGAACGGGGTTTACGCTTAAGTTTATGCGCAGCTCAATAAAGCCGTCCTATATATTTTGGGTGATATGGGACGTATAATCGACTGCCGCAACACAGCGAAGATTTATCTTTGAGGCAACCGGACATATATGTTTCTATTTTGGTTTCAATTTATATTTCTACAGAAAAGCGTGAAAAACACGTGGAAACAACCACGTGTTTCCACGTGGTTGTTGCTGGAAAGGTCAGATTGCCTCGAGAACACTCAGAATCAAGGATATAAATTCTAGTCTATTGGCGACAGGGCAAAAGAACCTCCCCATCAAAGTGTTGATGTGGCATACAAAAGAAGATCCAGAAACCTTTGATTTGCCTCCAACTTACAAAATACCTTTGGTCTCTACCATTGGCAAGCAACAAAAAATGATAAAAAATATATTGTATACACTGTGACACTACCCCCGCCGTCTGCATCAACCCGATACTAAAGAAATGGTAGTCCAATATTAAAAACCTCTCACTTTGCGCAGTAGAGACCAAGGCTATTCACGGGGAGGACTTCCGACCACACGAGGCACTTTAAATGGCCGCAATCAGCGTCAGGCACAAAGTCCCAAATAATTTACCGAACACCCTGATTACTTTGTAGGGTCCCAAGTAATCTCCGAGATAAATAGTCGGCTGCACTGCGTACATATTCACGAACGCAGACTTCGTTCTCGCAAACGCACACACATAAATATAATAACTGGACTGTTGTGCAAACCTGTAATGGGTACCAAAGCACACGAACGTACAACACGCAGAAACAGTTAGGTGCGAATGATTGCGGGGGAATGTATGAATGAACTGAAACGATCATACGCGAGTATCGCCGGTACGGGACGGTTTGTATGCGAGGACTTTGTGACAAATTTCTCTGTCCGGCAACGGAGCAGCTTACTGTCGTTGTTGAAGATGTGTCTCCCTGGACAAGAACGTGATGGTGGCCTGCGCTTCAGCAAGGCCTCACTGCGCGGGTTCTACACCACCGTAAAACCGCTCCCTTTGCATGCACACCGGCTTCCCGCGGTGCCGTCGGACACATTTGTCGGGCCTGCACCTCGACGATGGCGGTCGTCTCGTTAACAGCCGGTTGTGGGTTATGAGTGGAGCACCAGCGATCATCCTCGGGAACATACTGTGAGGGCGGCCATCATGATGGTGATGGGCTCAAAGATTTTGGCCGCGTACCTACACGGGAGGATTGGCCAGGACCAAACCGGTTCTTGTAATACATGGGGACGTCAAAATACTAAATCGTTTCCGGGAAGAGGCTGTAAAAAAACTTAGTTGTGAATAAAACCCGAATTACCAATTATTTAGAACACTTCAGCAATTCAAACGACCTGAAGCAGAAAGAAAATTTTTAATGCAATTTTATATATCCGTTTATGCAAACCCGAAATTTGATGCGCCAATAGAAAATATTAGTGAAATCGAAAAAGCCATCCCCAAACGTTCAATTGGGTCCTTCAAAAGCAGTTGTCTAGCTGATAAGAAACAGCCACAGTCGAGAAAAACAACGTTCGATTTCTTCAGGAACCTGTCACCGCACGCTAAGTTTCGCAGGTGAAAGTCCTGATCTGAACAGATAGAAATGAAGCCTTGGAATCCTGCACCGCAGCTTGGTGAAGGTTACCTCGCATTGCCGAGAATTAGAAAAATGAATATTCGTGCTACCTCTTAGAACAAATACCTACTCCTCTTTTTCGTCTTCGTAGATTACGCACCTATCATTCCGTGGATTAACCGCTCCTAATTTGCTAGTGTATGGACCCCTCATCACAATACCACCGTCTGAAGAATGTTCTCTGGAGAACTATTCTAAATGTCGCATTCAACAAGCCAGTCAGTGTCCATGAAAAGTCGTGATAGGTTATGAGTGTAGCGTTCAAAAATATTCCAAAAAGAATCGTCCATGAACTACACAGCACAGTCACTGAATTGTGTTCGCAAAGGTTCCCCAAAACAGTTCCTAAATTAAAGTTTTTTTACTCTTAGAATAAAGAACGTCCTTAAATCGGACAATATTACGGGGTATTTTATTCTGCCTAAGTGCGCCACCAGAACAAAATAAACCTAGAAGCCGTAAAACTATTACAAGTCCAACTTCAGAAAATGGTTACTTAAATATTTCAGCTCATGCGCGATTACTTCAGGGAGAGGCAAAGGTCATTCGTGAAGCACATCGGTGCATCTTTCGCCTTGCGCGACATCCACCTCTGCAGTTAAAACTGCGGTATCGGTTTCTGCGCCTTCTATACCAGCGTTTTCGATCTATTTTTGGCCATACTACAACTACCACATCTCTCCCGAAAACGAATGCTTTCCCGCTTTCCAGGCATGCCCTCCAGTTTGTCTATATTTTCTTCGCTTCCGCGAATTTTCCGCTCGCGATTTTGTATGCACAGGAACCTTCTGACGCAGAAAAGTAAATTTTTAGCGGGCGTTTATTGGAGGTTTCTGCCAGCTTACATTTCATTGACATTAAGCAATAAATGCTACTTTTTTGTTGAGCCATCAATACAGCTTGCCATTCACGCCCTAGCTTGAAGCTTTTGAACCAACAAAAGTTGCAATGGCTAAAAAAATGACCACACACTTGTAGTTGGCCCACGGTGTAGTGCGAAGTATGGATAGCTGTTTTTCTGGGTAATAAAATCACGGTCTTTGTTTGGTTCTGTCTTTTCCACGATAGCTATTCCGCGCAGAGTATAGCCTCAGTAATGGTTGGAGGTTCTTCCATATTGATAACCGTTCCGTTGCTCTGACATATCACTACCCTGTGCAAATATTGGGCTTCTTCAGCCTGATGACCCCTTGCAATCCCAATATGAGTCTACCGCGTGAACGGACTACACACGGAAACACTGAGGTGCAAATGAATCTGGACAAAAGTATGAAATAGGTTTTGCGCTCACAGCCGATAATCACAAAGACGAGACAGTCCAGACGCGACGACTCGGATGCGCACTTCTCTGTCAGGCCGTGGAGAAGGTTACGGTAGTCGTTGAGGTAGTGTCTCGCTGGAAAAGAACGTGACGGTGGCCGATAGGTAATGGCCGCAGGGAAGATCGTAGGCCTGTGCCTCAGTGAGAACTCGTTGGCCGCCATCCCCACCACGGAGCACCGCTTCCCCTTAGCGTGCATCAACTTCTCGTGGAAGCGTAGAAGACATTCGTCCAACCTAGACCTCGACGAATGGCCTTCGTTTCGTTGACAGCCTGTTGGTGGGTTGGACGGCAGCGTCGGTGACAATCCTCGTGCGTAGACCGCGAGGATGGCCATCTTGCTGCCTCCTAGACCGACAAGCTACTCATCTTTTTGCTCGTACATTTCGCTCGAATCATCCCATGGAATAACTGCTCTTGACTTGCTACAGCAGCGACACGTCATTGTAACGTCGCAGGAATTTCCACGGATTCCACATAGTTGAATTGCTGTCCAAACGCAAACAAGTGAACGTTCGTGCTAAGGTCGTCCTCGTCGACCTCAGGTAACACGAAGTCGAGCGTGATTGTATGCTCTCAACTGTAAAGAACCTCAAAGACAATTCTTGTGGCCTGAATACATGTAATGTACGGTCACGTGACATAGGAGCGTATTTTTCCCAAGTGTGCGGTTAAATATCGATGTACATAAACATCAGATCCGCGATCGTATTGTTGAGATCATAGTTTATTCCCTTCGTCGGTGATTTGCACGCAATGGTCTTTGGTTGATCCGTGTTGCTGCATCCTATGACACTTTGTATTACCTCGAAAGTGACTGCTGTAACACGGCCATGATTACGACTTCCGGGGCTCCAAGTCACAGCGAAAATTGGGGAATAAAGTATTTTGCGGTTTCAAGTTCAGTCCGCTTGGAAAGAGCAGTGGTCTGTACGCAACGCATCATGTACCCTCCCCCTAAGACAGTGAATGTGTCCTCAACTCAAGAAGTGGATAATATGCAAAGAAGATCCCCTCGTAATTATTGGAAGGGCCTTTATTTGAATGCGCTGGGCGACAGTAGTCCACATGGTCAAATCGGGGCTGATGGTCGCTACTGGCAGTTATGGGAGCTCCGGATGTAGTTTGCGCTGCTGAATGTATAGCGGGGCCACAGCTATCTTGTTTTGATCTTCTTGGGCGTCCGTGGCGGGCTGAGGGCCGGTGATGATATTTCATCGTGATGCCCTTCCAGCATAGGGTCGCGAATACAGGTGGGGATGACGAGAATGTACTTCGTCTTGTTGGTTGGTGGAATGTCTTTTTTTAGTACCAAATATTGGGAGAACAAAGCCTTGTTACTGTTTGTAGTTGTTAGCACAGCTGAGTTGTGTCCTTTCTTGTATTTGATTGAGGCACTCCCCTAGTGTTGGGCTTCCTTGTCCATGAAATGGTCGCTCTTCTTCCTAATGCCGAGCCATTTGCCGTTAATGTAGCAGTTCTGTGTCCACGGGTGAACTGGTACGCGTAAAAATATTCCCGAATAGAAATTTTTTCTTCCCTATTTCTGCACAATGGTCACATCGAGTTCCTGTAGTTCTCTATCTCGAGTTCTCTATCCCAAAAGACGGCCACTGGGGTTCTTGAAAGTTGCTAGCCAATACAGTGCTTGGAGTCTGTTGACATTTAAAACGACCTGCCGTAAATATACACGGCAAACCTAAAGAGGGCGCATAAAATGACGAGGCAGTCTTTGTCAGCTGCCAAAATAAAGTGCAACTTTTTTATTCGTAGGCCGCGGGTGGCATAAGTGATAACGTTTTCGCAGCCGTTTTCCCCTTGCACGAAGGCTGCTCCGAAGTCTATAACAGGTGCGTCGATGTGCAGTTCTGTCTCGTCGCACTCGTAAAATTGTGTAAGAACAGATGGCCGGAGTAGGCGATTCTGAAGCACGCCAAATGATTTCTGCTGCTCTTCCTCTAATCAAAAATTAACGATGTGTGTTGTTAGGTCGGGAAGAATTGCATGATTTCTGCAGTTATCAACAATGATGATGATATTGATGTTTGCAATTGCTTTTCCCTTTGAAGTGGGGTGATGACATGTTATCTTACCAGAAAGTACTAATATAGATATGTTTTATACCCTTGGTTTATTACTAGCGCTGCTTAGGGCCGACACAAAGAGCTTTTTAGGCACAAAATAGTTTTTTCTTCTGTTACTTGTGTTAACGGTCATAGGCAATATTCCCCTCTCTCCTTTTCGTCCACCATAATTCTAGTCTAATCGACAACCTTGACAACCTTGACATAAATCGACAACCTTGAAAACTTCCCCTGTGCCACACCTAAATCATAGGGCTTTTGGAAGCCGAATGTAGATTTGGAAGGATACCCTCACATTGTAACACTATGAGCCACATAGTTTCTGTTTCTTTTTCGCAGACCACGCATACCCTATCATTTTGCGAATACTGTCCCCCAAAGCTCTTAGTTCGCAAGCAAACTGCTCTAGCCTCCACAAAACTCCGGTAGCATGCGCGATGCCGGAGCGATCTTCGCATATCGTTTTCAACCTCCAGCCCTCAAAAATAGCTATGACGGAAGTTTTCGCGGTGTCTCGTAGGTCTTTTGCGGCACTGACAATGTGTACCTTTTTTTTATTTACCCGCACCAGAATGTCCACGTTCTCTCGCTTCAATGTAACTCCTGGTGTTCGGGTTGCCTCGAGTGCCGGTTCGAACTTATCAAAGTGAGCGCCGAATCTGCTTACGAATACGACAATGTCGTTGCGGTAAAAGAGACCAGGGCTCGCTTCATGCTAGCCAACACAGTATCCAAAACTTGTAGAAACGTTGCTGGTGGCGTGCACTACCCACATGACATTACCTTAAAGTTCTAGAGTGCGTACGACAATAAAAACGCGGTCTTCACTTAAAGGCATCAGTAGCTTGTTTGGAGGTTCATCGACAAATGGGTATATTGAAATGCAGAGGTGGAAGTGGATGTCGTCAAGTGAGAGAGGGCACACATCTTTTTATGCGAAGTTTTTCAGCCGCCGGTTGTTACCCACAAACTTATAGTGGGGAATTTCTTCAAGATCACATCGAGAGCCGCCCAGGAACTTTTCGCAGGTTTAATGATGTCATCATGTATGTCCAAAATTTTATCGCAATAGCATCGTGCTCGTGTGAAGAGACAAGCATGGTGACTTTCGCATTAGTCGAAAACCGTCTTCTGGGAATATTTATTTATTGATTCATAATACCCCTAAAGGCCTCGTGAGAGGGTATTACGTAGGGGGGGTTACATGAGCAAAGTACGAACAATGAACGTCAAAAACGAATAAAAAACAAACGGGATAAAATTTCAAATAAATACAAACTAATGTTGACGTATATTTTATAACAAGTAGATGATAATGACAGCCAAAATTGAACATATAGTGACCCGCAAAAGGCGTCTGACGTGGCTGTGAAGTTTGCGAAAATGACCGCAACTCCTGCGTAAAAAGCCGCTAAATTGTTATTGTCTTTTGCTTGTGACGGTTTCCAGAAATAAAAGAAACTGAATCAGAGGTCGCAGGGCTGGCGTGAATGTCCTCCCCAGCTATCACGTTATTTGATCTGTGTATTTCTTCAAGCAACGGAACTTCCGCGCCTTTGTTGAAGTGCCAATACTTAAAGCGTCTTGTTGCAAGCGACAAAGAGTGAGCTCGGCCGCTGTCCACAATTGCATCAGTTTCAGGATCAGCGTTTTTTTTTACACGGTGATCACCAGTTCGCGTGAGAAGCCATGGTAATGTGATCATCGGCGACGGGAGAACAGCACGTTTTCAAAAGCTCCGTGTCGGCGTCATAGCGTGAAGGGCGGATAAACTTCTGAACTTAGCCTCAGAGCTAATATTCCCACCGCCATCCGTGAAAAATTTTATTTCTAGAATGACGTCGCAGGAAAAATTACGATGTTTGACGAATACAGCAAGGTATGTGGTGCCCTTTTTGTTGACCCGTGGTGTATATACTCAACTTTTTTTGACAAACTCGCCTTCTGATTGGCGGCTTAGCGAAAAATCAGAGCTTGTAGAAAGTATTTTCAGCTTAGTTGCGACTGAGTAGTCGGGTTTCGTGTATGTTGTAGCGACCACGTCAACGCCATCCATGGAATAGCCCTACGTCGGGCGTTGGAGCAAATGAAACAAGTTTTCAGTAATGAATTCTCTTTACTGGCCATCAGAAATATTTTCGGGGCATGTCGCCCAACTTCTGGGACAGGTGTTTCTGCACTGCCTTCAGCCGTTTGGCATTCTCTAGTCTTCGGGAACACTTCCCTCATGTACATGAGGAAGAGGGCTGCATACAAAAAAATATTCAAGATGAGCTGTGTGAATTTTGTACATAAAATCATCACCTAGAGACTAAATTTTCTTTGTTGTATGCCCATTTTCCCACATAAGAAGTCCAGGCATAGCATATAGGCTCGCCTATACTCTCGTGTGTGTCAGTGACCCTTACCCTAATGCCATGTCAACACCAAAAAAAAAATACGAAGCTTTTTTTCCTAAATAGAGCTAAAGAAACCAATGAGAAGTTCTGGTAAAATGACTATAAATGCAGCATAAAACACCTTTTATATATATTTTAAAAAGTGAACTTTTTCTTTTAACCCTAAATATTTTGAGATATTTAATGCATTCCAATGCAAAATGTTAGCACTGTGTGAACTGGCCTTGGTAATGGCTTATAGCTGCTGCTTCTCAGGAAGTGATTGTGCCATCAGCAAATCCACAACGGTCTGTAATACTTTGGCATTACCTCGCAATGCCTAGCCACCACCAACCATGTTGTACTACAAAGAGAAACATTAAAATGATATTAAAACTGAATAAAACCCTTTTGTCTGGCGTGAGGTAGTGTATTTTATAATGCTTGCTAGCTGAGGTTTTCTCCTTTAAAAAAGTACGTACTCTGCAGAACCTCTTGCAGAGATTTTGTATGTTTGCATGTGTCGCTCACTGTTTGCTTGATAAAAACGCTTAAACGAGCCGGATAACCGTATTTTCATTATGCCTTCACAATCTGTGGTCTCACGTGTTGAAATACAGGAAATTGTTTCGGCGTTCATTACTGTTTCATTCTGCTAGCATTTGATATGCTAATAAAAACTACTCAGCTGATGCGATACTGAAGATGAACTAATCTACCAAAAAGGCAACTTCAGTGTTCCTCTAGCAATAATATAATGGTACAGGTTGGTATTTTTTGAGCTTTTGATGATCTCAATTCAGTTGGCCTGGAAACTTTGGGGCAGCAATCTGCACGAATAATGTCTACACTATTAACGCGTAATTGCACTGAAATCCACACTCAGTTTGATATACAAACCAGAAATTTGGCTTTATATTACACGTACAGCTGGCAGCGACAATTTTTGCCTAATCTTTTTGCGCCGCACTTTACTGAGGCTGCACACCTGTTATTAAAGTACTTGTGTTTATATTGTTGACATGTTTCTATGTTGCATAGCCTTCATGCCCTTTTTAGTACCCTTAAGGATTTCGAATATTTATTTCATAAAAGCAAATCGGTTTAGCAAGGACTTGGACCATAAATAAGCTGTCAGATTGCAGCTCTGAAGCTTTGAGTGGCAGTACACAGCCCTTAACGAGGGCGCAAAACCTTGAAGCACCTTGCAGAACCGACACCTTCTCGGGTGTTAGCTTAGGTTTTGGGGAGCGTACGCCACAAAGAGCGACACCTGTTGGACACTGTTCCCGTCACACTGCGGTTCTTTAGTTCAGCAGGGGTCCAGTAAGACAACGCTGAAAGGCGGCAAAACACGGAGTCTGTGGGGGCCCGCAGGAGGCTTCCCTAAGTCTCCCGCTCCTGCCACACATCGTTTACAGGCTAGACCTTAAAAATATACCTTTTCACATCAACATTCGTATATTCAATTCCATATCTGATATGAATGTTCATATCAATGACAAAGTATTGACTTGTGCAATCTAAGCAACAATCAAAGAATGTGCATGGCTCGGCACAAAATATTTGCATGCCTCCCTGTAATAGTGCCGCGAACCATGTATGGGTTTGTTTATTTATTGTTTGTTTTTACTGCCCGGCCACGCCCGGCTCTGTTATCAGCGTTACAAAGGAAGCGCGTCTTCGATTCCTTACTTTTATGCCGCAAGGGCTATCACATGCAGATAAGCATACTGTTTTGCCCTAACATCACTAGCCCATATATAATCTTCTGTGATATTCAAAATTCTGGGTTTGATTCGACGGTTCTAGAAACACTTGCGCCGAAAAATGAAAGCCTGCAGAGCAGATGCCGCGGCATTCGGTCTTCGACGCTCGCTTGAGTACGTCCCTTTGATGATTGCTGGTTCGCCGCCCGTGTATTAGTTGAGTGGTAAAGGGAGCAGAAGTTCGCTCCAATAAACGTGTTTTCCTACAAAACAACTGCGTCGTCTCTGGCTTCGTGATATCTGGTGGAAGTGCTGGGTACACACCCTTTTTGACGACCTCTGGAAGCCGCCAGACGAGCCAAACTAGAGCCAGCCTCCGACTGCAAGGATTGCCGCCCGAGTTCGGCATTCTGCAAGAAAGACCCAAGACAACGACTGCTGCAACCACCACCATGGTGCAATAACCCACGTCGCCAATTGTGCTGCAGCAGCACCGGAAACCGCCAATATTCGAAGGAGTCCCCTCTTAAAACCCGCAGGAATGGTTGGAGAATCTGGAGCGTGTGTGGATATCCAACAGATGGGAGGATGAAAAAACCTTCCGGAATGTTTTTTTTACTTGGAGGATGCAGCTCGCACTTGCTCGAGAACCACGAGAACGCCTTGACCGACTGGACGCTATTTAAAAGTGAGTTTCTTAAGACTTTCACGACTGTGTTGAGAAAAGAACGAGCTGCGCTTTTACTGGAAACTCGAACGCAACACGCAAACAAACGAATGGTAATTTTTGTTGAGGAAATGAAGCGACTGTTTCGTCGCGCGGACCCGGATATGTCGGAAGAAAAGAAACTGAGGTTTCTGGTTCGAGCAGTAAAGCAAGAGCTTTTTGCTTGCCTTGCCCGCAACACCCCCAAATCGCTCTCCGTATTCGCGTCCAAAGCGGCCGCCATAGAGAATACGTTCGAAATTCGCACGAGGCAGAACGACCGTCACATCAATGCGCTAGTATCGGACTTGATCGATGGCAGGGCTCTTAGCTCTGACAGACTACGTGAGAGAGTCCCCCGCTATCGTCAGGGAAAAACTGCGGGAACTCTTCCCAACAACGGCGTAATCGCAAGTAACCTCTATGAGCGACGTAATCTAGGAAGAAATTAAACTATCTTTGGGGTCTTCTACGCCTTCCGAAGTACCACTTGAGCCTCAAATTATGACATACTCCGCGGCTGTTCCACGACCCCGCCCTGCTCCAAACCGTCTTTGAGAAGTTAAGCCCGCCCGATTCCCAGCAGGCGAAAGCCAGGCGCCGAGGAATACGGACGTATGGCGAACCGCCGCTACTCGTTCGCTGTGCTACCACTGTGGAGAGGCCGATCACATCTATCGTCGCTGGCCGTACAGAAGACTCGGACTGCGTGGTTTCTCGGTCCACGCCCCACGCCCCCGACCCAGCCAGAGCCCCAATGAGATCGACGAATACCTGTCCAACACCAACCGAGGACCAGCCCGCTTCAAATGATCGCAGTCGTCCTACCCATACCAGTCGCCAAACCGCCGTAGCTATGCTGATTTCGCACGTGGAAGGTCCCCCAGCCCACGCGAGGGAAAATAAAAGCAGCAAATTCAAGGGGTAAAGTTGCACAATGGCAGAAAACTGAAAACGCTCTAACTACGCAGCGAATCCCTGAAGATGCCTGATTCACGACATGCCCCCCCCCCCCCCCCAACGACCCAATCTAACCCTCACGTCTGTCTGTCTGTCTGAAAAACTTTATAGCTGATATATATAGAGAAGATGTTTGAGGTGGCCCGGAGGGCGCCACCTCTCACAATCACTAGGTGGGCTCCTCATTACAGAAGCCCATTGGCGATCTCCGCGGCTCGGGCTCCGTCGACCAGGGCCTTCTGGCTCACTAAGTCGGAGCAGCCGAGCAGGGCCGACTCTCAGTCCTCAGGGTGGGGTTGAGTTCTGGGCCGAGGTTCGGAGTTGATTGGCATGCCCACACCATGTGACTCCCAACTACGACGACAGCAAAACGGCGCGACGCGTACCCGACATGACCAAACCTGCCGAATGGAATACAGCGGAGACCACGGCGCAAAGTGCCAGACCGCCAACACGCAGAAGCCGAGATACCACGTTACGACGCACCCGGAACTCGAAGACGGCAGCGTCCGACGTTCAGCTGTTCATTGATGGCGTTGAAGTAGTCGCCCTCATAGACACAGGAGCCGACTACTCAGTCATGAGCGGAACTTTTGCGTGTAAGCTGAAGAAAGTTATGACCAGATGTGACGGTCCGCCCATTCGCACAGCAGGAGGCCACCTCGTGCCGCCAATTAAAACGTGCACATCGCGTGTCACCATAGACGGCACAACGTACCCTGCAGCGTTCGTCATTTTGCCTAAAAGCTCCCGCGACGAAATTCTTGGAATGAACTTTTGGATGGACAACGGCGCAATAATTGATCTACCTACCAAGTCCATATGTTTTTTCTCCGTCCACTCCATGACGCCGGAACCGAACCCCGAACCCCATGGTGCTTTAAGGATTGCCGATGATCATGTGACACAGCCACCGCGCGGAACCTTGATGATCACCGTCTGTGTGAAGATGCCGTTCTTGCGTCGACGCTATTCTAGAGGGTGACCAAAGGTTGCTCGTCGACCGTGGTGTCTCTCTCCGTTGCAAGAGGCATTGCGCGCTTTACGCAACGCCAATCCCAAGTTTCGGTCACTAATTTCAGCGAGGAATACGAGAATAAAAACAGGGGCGCTGGAATTGCGTTCCTCTAAGAAACGCAAGATGCAAATGACGTGAGCGCGATTGCCGAATTTGAACGCGCACGCGAAGAGACCTTTAAGCTTCCGAAT